>NC_064921.1:805021242-805661867 GCF_023897955.1 Schistocerca gregaria | reverse complement strand
GGGTGTGTTCATTGGCCGAGTCGATGTATAGGTGAAGGATTAGGCGGGTGAGGGCTATGGATTGTGCTGTTTGGAACTGGTATAAGGACTGATGGAAAGAAGGATTGCAGCCAGAGATGGGAACTTTAAGTGTGAGGCCTTTGGGAGTAATGCCAAATGTCAGACAAGCCTGAGTAAATAAAATATGGGAGCGTAATCTGGCTAGGGTGAAGGCATGTTTGCGGAGGGAATGTAAATAAAATTTAATGGGGTCGTTGTAGGGATGTTGTGAGGTTGACATGGTATTGGTAGGTGGAAAGGGTAATATGAGGTTAAAGTGAAAGTAAAGAGAGATTTATATAGGGAGAGATAAAGGTGTGAAAAAAGTCGAAAAAGTGTTGGTTTGAGATGAGCTATGTTGATCATGTGCTGAACTTAGGTTGGTGAACAACAATGGGTGCAAAGGTTGGGTAGTTATGTTGTCTCCAGATCACTTTAAAAAAGGTGGGGAAATTCAAGAAAATTTCGAGAAATTCAAGAAAATTTCGACAAAAAAATTTTTTCGAAAAAAGTTTCGAAAAAATAATAGGCGAAAAAATAAAATTCGAAAAAAATTTTTGAATAAAATCTCGAAGAATATGTGTGTAAATGTATTCAAAGGACTGGTTATGTACTGGCAGGTTATGATAATGAGGCTAACAATTATTTGATGAAGAAATAATAACGTGTAAACCTGTGGGAAGCTGCTAGAAAATGATCGGTTTTGTGGGAAAAAACGGGAATGGGAATAAAACGAAAGTTGTTGGAAAAAAAACTGAGATGGTTGTGTAATGGGTGAAAGGAACTGAAGCTGTGAAATAGTATTCACGAGTTTACACGAAATGTTTGTAAACTTGGAACAATGGATTTTATAGCAGCGGTTATGTTGAAAGCGTTGAAAATTTCAGGTTATGGTTTGGAAGTAAATTACGTATTATTGAGTATAATTAGGCAGGATAAAATGTATGGTAGATTACGGAAAAATGGAAGATGAATACAAAGTGGAACTTCTTGTACAAACGAAAAGAGAAAGTAAGACGATAGAGAAGATTTCGAAATGCAACAGAGACAATAACAAACGTAATTGTTGGGTTCAAATTAATGACGATGTAAATAAAACAGAAAGAAACTTCCACATGGGAAAAATATATTAAAAATAAAGATTCCAAGACTTACCAAGCGGGAAAGCGCCGGCAGACAGGCACATGAACAAAACACACAAACACACACACAAAATTACGAGCTTTCGCAACTGGCAGTTGCTTCGTCAGGAAGGAAGGAAGGAGAGGGAAAAATGAAAGGGTGTGGGTTTTAAGGGAGAGGGTAAGGAGTCATTCCAATCCCGGGAGCGGAAAGACTTCCCTTAGGGGAAAAAAAAAAAAAGGACAGGTGTACACTCGCACACACGCACACATATCCATCCGCACATACACAGACACAAGCAGACATATTTAAAGGCAAAGAGTTAAGGGCAGAGATGTCAGTCGAGGCGGAAGTACAGAGGCAAAGAAGTTGTTGAAAGACAGGTGAGGTATGAGCGGCGGCAACTTGAAATTAGCGGAGGTTGAGGCCTGGCGGATATCGAGAAGAGAGGATATACTGAAGGGCGAGTTCCCATCTCCGGAGTTCAGATAGGTTGGTGTTGGTGGGAAGTATCCAGATAACTCGGACGGTGTAACACTGTGCTAAGATGTGCTGGCCGTGCATCAAGGCATGTTTAGCCACAGGGTGATCCTCATTACCAACAAACACTGTCTGCCTGTGTCCATTCATGCGAATGGACAGTTTGTTGCTGGTCATTCCCACATAGAAAGCATCACAGTGCAGGCAGGTCAGTTGGTAAATCACGTGGGTGCTTTCACATGTGGCTCTCCCTTTGATTGTGTACACCTTCCGGGTTACAGGACTGGAGTAGGTGGTGGTGGGAGGGTGCATAGGACAGGTTTTACACCGGGGGCGGTTGCAAGGGTAGGAGCCAGAGGGTAGGGGAGGTGGTTTGGGGATTTCATAGGGATGAACCAAGAGGTTACGAAGGTTAGGTGGACGGCGGAAAGACACTCTTGGTGGAGTGGGGAGGATTTCATGAAGGATGGATCTCATTTCGGGGCAGGATTTTAGGAAGTCGTATCCCTGCTGGAGAGCCACATTCAAGGTCTGATCCAGTCCCGGGAAGTATTCTGTTACAAGTGGGGCACTTTTGGGGTTCTTCTGTGAGAGGTTCTGGGTTTGAGGGGATGAGGAAGTGGCTCTGGTTATCTGCTTCTGTACCAGGTTGGGAGGGTAGTTGCGGGATGCGAAAGCTGTTTTCAGGTTGTTGGTGTAATGGTCGAGGGATTCAGGACTGGAGCAGATTCGTTTGCCACGAAGGCCTAGGCTGTAGGGAAGGGACCGTTTGATATGGAATGGGTGGCAGCTGTCATAATGGAGGTACTGTTGCTTGTTGGTGGGTTTGATGTGGACGGATGTGTGCAGCTGGCCATTGGACAGATGGAGGTCAACATCTAGGAAAGTGGCATGGGATTTGGAGTAGGACCAGGTGAATCTGATGGAACCAAAGGAGTTGAGGTTGGAGAGGAAATTCTGGAGTTGTTCTTCACTGTGAGTCCAGATCATGAAGATGTCATCAATAAATCTGTACCAAACTTTGGGTTGGCAGGCTTGGGTAACCAAGAAGGCTTCCTCTAAGCGACCCATAAATAGGTTGGCATATGAGGGGGCCATCCTGGTACCCATGGCTGTTCCCTTTAATTGTTGGTATGTCTGGCCTTCAAAAGTGAAGAAGTTGTGGGTCAGGATGAAGTTGGCTAAGGTGACGAGGAAAGAGGTTTTAGGTAGGGTGGCAGGTGATCGGCGTGAAAGGAAGTGCTCCATTGCAGCGAGGCCCTGGACGTGCGGGATATTTGTGTATAGGGAAGTGGCATCAATGGTTACCAGGATGGTTTCTGGGGGTAACAGACTGGGTACGGATTCCAGGCGTTCGAGAAAGTGGTTGGTGTCTTTGATGAAGGATGGGAGACTGCATGTAATGGGTTGAAGGTGTTGATCTACGTAGGCAGAGATACGTTCTGTGGGGGCTTGGTAACCAGCTACAATGGGGCGGCCAGGATGTTTGGGTTTGTGAATTTTAGGAAGTAGGTAGAAGGTAGGAGTGCGAGGTGACGGTGGGGTGAGGAGTTTGATGGAGTCAGGTGAAAGGTTTTGTAGGGGGCCTAAGGTTCTGAGGATTCCTTGAAGCTCCGCCTGGACATCAGGAATGGGATTACTTCGGCAAACTTTGTACGTAGAGTTGTCTGAAAGCTGACGCAGTCCCTCAGCCACATACTCCCGACGATCAAGTACCACAGTTGTGGAACCCTTGTCAGCCGGAAGAATGATGATGGATCGGTCAGCTTTCAGATCACGGATAGCCTGGGATTCAGCTGTGGTGATGTTGGGAGTAGGATTAAGGTTTTTCAAGAAAGATTGAGAGGCAAGGCTGGAGGTGAGAAATTCCTGGAAGGTTTGGAGAGGGTGATTTTGAGGAAGAGGAGGTGGGTCCCGCTGTGATGGAGGACGGAACTGTTGCAGGCAGGGTTCAATTTGGATAGTGTCTTGGGGAGTTGGATCATTAGGAGTGGGATCAGGATTGTTTTTCTTCGTGGCAAAGTGATATTTCCAGCAGAGACTACGAGTGTAGGACAGTAAATCCTTGACAAGGGCAGTTTGGTTGAACCTGGGAGTGGGGCTGAAGGTGAGGCCTTTGGATAGGACAGAGGTTTCGGATTGGGAGAGGGGTTTGGAGGAAAGGTTAACTACTGAATTGGGGTGTTGTGGTTCCAGATTGTGTTGACTAGAATTTTGAGGTGTTGGGGGGAGTGGAGCTGGAAGTGGGAGATTGAGTAGATGGGAGAGACTGGGTCTGTGTGCAATGAGAGGAGGTTGAGGTTTGTTGGAAAGGTTGTGGAGGGTGAGTGAGTTGCCTTTCCGGAGGTGGGAAACCAGGAGATTGGATAGTTTTTTGAGGTGGAGGGTGGCATGTTGTTCTAATTTGCGGTTGGCCTGTAGGAGGATGCTATGTACAGCCGGTGTGGATGCGGGAGAGGAAAGATTGAGGACTTTGATTTGGGATAGGAGTTGACGGGTGTGTTCATTGGCCGAGTCGATGTATAGGTGAAGGATTAGGCGGGTGAGGGCTATGGATTGTGCTGTTTGGAACTGGTATAAGGACTGATGGAAAGAAGGATTGCAGCCAGAGATGGGAACTTTAAGTGTGAGGCCTTTGGGAGTAATGCCAAATGTCAGACAAGCCTGAGTAAATAAAATATGGGAGCGTAATCTGGCTAGGGTGAAGGCATGTTTGCGGAGGGAATGTAAATAAAATTTAATGGGGTCGTTGTAGGGATGTTGTGAGGTTGACATGGTATTGGTAGGTGGAAAGGGTAATATGAGGTTAAAGTGAAAGTAAAGAGAGATTTATATAGGGAGAGATAAAGGTGTGAAAAAAGTCGAAAAAGTGTTGGTTTGAGATGAGCTATGTTGATCATGTGCTGAACTTAGGTTGGTGAACAACAATGGGTGCAAAGGTTGGGTAGTTATGTTGTCTCCAGATCACTTTAAAAAAGGTGGGGAAATTCAAGAAAATTTCGAGAAATTCAAGAAAATTTCGACAAAAAAATTTTTTCGAAAAAAGTTTCGAAAAAATAATAGGCGAAAAAATAAAATTCGAAAAAAATTTTTGAATAAAATCTCGAAGAATATGTGTGTAAATGTATTCAAAGGACTGGTTATGTACTGGCAGGTTATGATAATGAGGCTAACAATTATTTGATGAAGAAATAATAACGTGTAAACCTGTGGGAAGCTGCTAGAAAATGATCGGTTTTGTGGGAAAAAACGGGAATGGGAATAAAACGAAAGTTGTTGGAAAAAAAACTGAGATGGTTGTGTAATGGGTGAAAGGAACTGAAGCTGTGAAATAGTATTCACGAGTTTACACGAAATGTTTGTAAACTTGGAACAATGGATTTTATAGCAGCGGTTATGTTGAAAGCGTTGAAAATTTCAGGTTATGGTTTGGAAGTAAATTACGTATTATTGAGTATAATTAGGCAGGATAAAATGTATGGTAGATTACGGAAAAATGGAAGATGAATACAAAGTGGAACTTCTTGTACAAACGAAAAGAGAAAGTAAGACGATAGAGAAGATTTCGAAATGCAACAGAGACAATAACAAACGTAATTGTTGGGTTCAAATTAATGACGATGTAAATAAAACAGAAAGAAACTTCCACATGGGAAAAATATATTAAAAATAAAGATTCCAAGACTTACCAAGCGGGAAAGCGCCGGCAGACAGGCACATGAACAAAACACACAAACACACACACAAAATTACGAGCTTTCGCAACTGGCAGTTGCTTCGTCAGGAAGGAAGGAAGGAGAGGGAAAAATGAAAGGGTGTGGGTTTTAAGGGAGAGGGTAAGGAGTCATTCCAATCCCGGGAGCGGAAAGACTTCCCTTAGGGGAAAAAAAAAAAAAAAAAAAGGGACAGGTGTACACTCGCACACACGCACACATATCCATCCGCACATACACAGACACAAGCAGACATATTTAAAGGCAAAGAGTTAAGGGCAGAGATGTCAGTCGAGGCGGAAGTACAGAGGCAAAGAAGTTGTTGAAAGACAGGTGAGGTATGAGCGGCGGCAACTTGAAATTAGCGGAGGTTGAGGCCTGGCGGATATCGAGAAGAGAGGATATACTGAAGGGCGAGTTCCCATCTCCGGAGTTCGGATAGGTTGGTGTTGGTGGGAAGTATCCAGATAACTCGGACGGTGTAACACTGTGCTAAGATGTGCTGGCCGTGCATCAAGGCATGTTTAGCCACAGGGTGATCCTCATTACCAACAAACACTGTCTGCCTGTGTCCATTCATGCGAATGGACAGTTTGTTGCTGGTCATTCCCACATAGAAAGCATCACAGTGCAGGCAGGTCAGTTGGTAAATCACGTGGGTGCTTTCACATGTGGCTCTCCCTTTGATTGTGTACACCTTCCGGGTTACAGGACTGGAGTAGGTGGTGGTGGGAGGGTGCATAGGACAGGTTTTACACCGGGGGCGGTTGCAAGGGTAGGAGCCAGAGGGTAGGGGAGGTGGTTTGGGGATTTCATAGGGATGAACCAAGAGGTTACGAAGGTTAGGTGGACGGCGGAAAGACACTCTTGGTGGAGTGGGGAGGATTTCATGAAGGATGGATCTCATTTCGGGGCAGGATTTTAGGAAGTCGTATCCCTGCTGGAGAGCCACATTCAAGGTCTGATCCAGTCCCGGGAAGTATTCTGTTACAAGTGGGGCACTTTTGGGGTTCTTCTGTGAGAGGTTCTGGGTTTGAGGGGATGAGGAAGTGGCTCTGGTTATCTGCTTCTGTACCAGGTTGGGAGGGTAGTTGCGGGATGCGAAAGCTGTTTTCAGGTTGTTGGTGTAATGGTCGAGGGATTCAGGACTGGAGCAGATTCGTTTGCCACGAAGGCCTAGGCTGTAGGGAAGGGACCGTTTGATATGGAATGGGTGGCAGCTGTCATAATGGAGGTACTGTTGCTTGTTGGTGGGTTTGCCGAAGTAATCCCATTCCTGATGTCCAGGCGGAGCTTCAAGGAATCCTCAGAACCTTAGGCCCCCTACAAAACCTTTCACCTGACTCCATCAAACTCCTCACCCCACTGTCACCTCGCACTCCTACCTTCTACCTACTTCCTAAAATTCATAAACCCAAACATCCTGGCCGCCCCATTGTAGCTGGTTACCAAGCCCCCACAGAACGTATCTCTGCCTACGTAGATCAACACCTTCAACCCATTACATGCAGTCTCCCATCCTTCATCAAAGACACCAACCACTTTCTCGAACGCCTGGAATCCGTACCCAGTCTGTTACCCCCAGAAACCATCCTGGTAACCATTGATGCCACTTCCCTATACACAAATATCCCGCACGTCCAGGGCCTCGCTGCAATGGAGCACTTCCTTTCACGCCGATCACCTGCCACCCTACCTAAAACCTCTTTCCTCGTCACCTTAGCCAACTTCATCCTGACCCACAACTTCTTCACTTTTGAAGGCCAGACATACCAACAATTAAAGGGAACAGCCATGGGTACCAGGATGGCCCCCTCATATGCCAACCTATTTATGGGTCGCTTAGAGGAAGCCTTCTTGGTTACCCAAGCCTGCCAACCCAAAGTTTGGTACAGATTTATTGATGACATCTTCATGATCTGGACTCACAGTGAAGAACAACTCCAGAATTTCCTCTCCAACCTCAACTCCTTTGGTTCCATCAGATTCACCTGGTCCTACTCCAAATCCCATGCCACTTTCCTAGATGTTGACCTCCATCTGTCCAATGGCCAGCTGCACACATCCGTCCACATCAAACCCACCAACAAGCAACAGTACCTCCATTATGACAGCTGCCACCCATTCCATATCAAACGGTCCCTTCCCTACAGCCTAGGCCTTCGTGGCAAACGAATCTGCTCCAGTCCTGAATCCCTCGACCATTACACCAACAACCTGAAAACAGCTTTCGCATCCCGCAACTACCCTCCCAACCTGGTACAGAAGCAGATAACCAGAGCCACTTCCTCATCCCCTCAAACCCAGAACCTCTCACAGAAGAACCCCAAAAGTGCCCCACTTGTAACAGAATACTTCCCGGGACTGGATCAGACCTTGAATGTGGCTCTCCAGCAGGGATACGACTTCCTAAAATCCTGCCCCGAAATGAGATCCATCCTTCATGAAATCCTCCCCACTCCACCAAGAGTGTCTTTCCGCCGTCCACCTAACCTTCGTAACCTCTTGGTTCATCCCTATGAAATCCCCAAACCACCTCCCCTACCCTCTGGCTCCTACCCTTGCAACCGCCCCCGGTGTAAAACCTGTCCTATGCACCCTCCCACCACCACCTACTCCAGTCCTGTAACCCGGAAGGTGTACACAATCAAAGGGAGAGCCACATGTGAAAGCACCCACGTGATTTACCAACTGACCTGCCTGCACTGTGATGCTTTCTATGTGGGAATGACCAGCAACAAACTGTCCATTCGCATGAATGGACACAGGCAGACAGTGTTTGTTGGTAATGAGGATCACCCTGTGGCTAAACATGCCTTGATGCACGGCCAGCACATCTTAGCACAGTGTTACACCGTCCGAGTTATCTGGATACTTCCCACCAACACCAACCTATCCGAACTCCGGAGATGGGAACTCGCCCTTCAGTATATCCTCTCTTCTCGATATCCGCCAGGCCTCAACCTCCGCTAATTTCAAGTTGCCGCCGCTCATACCTCACCTGTCTTTCAACAACTTCTTTGCCTCTGTACTTCCGCCTCGACTGACATCTCTGCCCTTAACTCTTTGCCTTTAAATATGTCTGCTTGTGTCTGTGTATGTGCGGATGGATATGTGTGCGTGTGTGCGAGTGTACACCTGTCCCTTTTTTTTTTTTTTTTTTTTCCCCTAAGGGAAGTCTTTCCGCTCCCGGGATTGGAATGACTCCTTACCCTCTCCCTTAAAACCCACACCCTTTCATTTTTCCCTCTCCTTCCTTCCTTCCTGACGAAGCAACTGCCAGTTGCGAAAGCTCGTAATTTTGTGTGTGTGTTTGTGTGTTTTGTTCATGTGCCTGTCTGCCGGCGCTTTCCCGCTTGGTAAGTCTTGGAATCTTTATTTTTAATATATATATATATATATATATATATATATATATATATATATATAGTTGCGAAAGCTCGTAATTCTGTGTGTGTGTTTGTGTGTTTTGTTCATGTGTCTGTCTGCCGGCGCTTTCCCGCTTGGTTAGTCTTGGAATCTTTGTTTTTAATATATTTTTCCCATGTGGAAGTTTCTTTCTGTTTTATATATATATATATATATATATATATATATATATATATATATATATATATATATATATATATATATATATATATATATATGTTCTCCTGCCAGTGCTTGGTGAGTAGATTTTTTTGTCTATCCCATTACATAATAATAACATGAGCAGCTGAACTCAAACATTTCAGTGGATCATCAATGTGTTTCTTCCAATTCAGTCTCTCATCAGCGCACACACCCAAAAATTTTGAATATTCTGCGTTACCTACAGACTTCTCTTCAAAATTTGTATTCATTAATCATGTTATGCCATTTGTTGCACAAAACTGTGTATACTGTGTTGTTTTATCAAAATTTAGTGAGGGTCCATTTGCAGAGAACTACTTAATAATTTTCTGAAAGATATTATTTACAATTTCCTTGGATAATTCATGTTTGTTGTGTAGTTGCTATACTTGTATCATCAGCAAAAAGAACTAGCTTTACATCTTCATAAGTATAGAGTGGTATGTCATTAATGATATTAAGAACAATAAGGAATTCAAGACTGAATCACATGAGACCCATTCTTGATACCTCCACAGTTTGAGGAATCTGCTGAGTTTGTGTGTGTTATGTGAACTGTTTATTTCAATTTTCTGCACTCTTCCAGTTAAATATAAACTAAACCATGTGACCATTGTCCCACTAATACCACACTACTTAAGCTTATGTAGAGGAATTCAATGATTTACACAATAAAAAGCCTTTTAGAGACCACAAAAAATTCCAGTGGGTAATGTTCAGTTGTTCAGAGCATTTAAATATGATTTGTTGAAAAGCGTTTCTGGAAACCAAACTGACATTTTGTTGGTACTTTATTTTTACAATGTGTGAAGCTACTCTTGAAAATATTCCTTTTTCGAGAATTTTAGATAAATCTGTCAGAAGTGAGATTGGGCAGTAGTTGTCAGAATCAGACCTATCCCCTCTTTTATGAAGTGGTACAGTAGCATAATTCAGTCTGTCAGGAAAAATGCCCTGTTTCACTGAGCTACTACATATGTGGCTGAGAGTTCTACTTACCTGTTCAGAAGAGGTGAATAGAATTTCAATTTTATCAAACTGCATAGCTATTGCATCTTCCATCCATAACCTTGCCTTTTCTGATGAGCATCTAGATTCTTCTTTTTCAGCAACATTTAAAAAATCATTATTAAAAATATTTTCAACTTCTGACTATTTGTTAATAAAGTTTTCATTTAGTTTGATGGTAGAACAAGCTTTGTGTAGTCTTGGTTGCCATGTTTCCCTTTTTCCCTTTCAATAATTCAATAATATTCCAAATTTGTAGAGGTATGTTCCTTCTTCACAACTAAGTAAAGGCAGTTTGTTTTTTGCCATGTGTGTCATGTCAGGAATTTTTTTGTGTAATTCTTGATTCTAACAGCTTTTGTGTCTTGTTCCATGTTAGAACAGGATGTAAAAATTATTAGAGTGAACAGTTACAACAAAAAACTCTTGATGTAACAGGAAAACTTTCATTTACAAAGTGCCCCTGCAATGAAAAAGAAAATAATTAGTGACCAAATCAATATAAGCAGTAACTCACTGATCATTTTAGCCACTAAAACAATAACAAACAAAAATGTGAAACTGAGAATGCAGTTCACGTGTGATGTTAGTGCTGTCTTTGGTAGCAGTACATGGATGACCATGGCTGTTGTATGGGGGAAGCATGCAGATTGTTATGTTGGCCTTGAAGCATTCCCTGATTCAAACATTTTGGCTTGGAAGACTTGGAGTATAGTGGAGAGTACAGGACTGCTGGCAAAGGTTCCGTATGGTACCTTGGTTCCAGACAAGCCATTTAATTTAATGACACACACACACACACACACACACACATACACACACAACAAAACAAATGAATAAATATCAAACCACACAAAAGATAAACATACATTGACAGCTGGCAACGCTACACACTGTAAACATACACATTGTAACATAAATGAAAAGCGTAAGTCAGCTGTTGTGATAAAGTGGGTGAAAAAATACTAGAAATCACCCATCTGCAGTATAGGGACTCAATGAACACATATCCAAGATCACACACATGGATTAGCAACTTTGAAAATCACAAGTAACACAAAATGATAATTTAATCTCACAAAACTTGTGCTGCAAAAGTTTTTTCTAATCTGAAAAAATGAGAAAATGTAGCATAGTCACATACTTGTAACTACTACATAATGCATTTATTATACACATATCAAAAAATGTTTTTGCATCACCTTGATTCCGTGAGTTCCAGAACCTTTACAGAAAATTGGAATAGAGATATACATGAACATCATGTCTGCCCTGTTTATTCCTCAAGAAAATCACACATTGCATGTTGTACCACCATACATTGAGACCTTCAGAGGTGGTGGTCCTGATTGCTGTACACACTGCTACCTCTTATATACAGTAGCACGTCCTCTTGCATTGATGCATGCCTGTATTCATTGTGGTATACTATCCACAAGTTTATCAAGGCACTCTTGGTCCAGATTGTCCCACTCCTCAATGACGATTAGACATAGATCTCTCAGGGTGGTTGGTGGGTCACGTTGTCCATAAACAGCCCTTTTCAATCTATCCCAGGCATGTTCAGTAGGGTTCGTGTCTGGAGAACATGCTGGCCACTCTGGTTGAGCGATGTCGTTATCCTGAAGGAAGTCATTCACAAAATGTGCATGATGGGGGTGGGAATTGTCATCCATGAAGACGGATGCCTTGCCAATATGCTGCCGATATGGTTGCACTATAGGTCAGAGGAAGACATTCACTTATCATATAGCCGTTACAGCGCCTCCCATGACCACCAGCAGCGTACGTCAGCCCCACATACATCAACCCCACATTCTGCCACCACAAAACAGCAGGGAGTCTCCATCTTGCTGCATTCGCTGGACAGTGTGTGTAAGGCATTCAGCTTAACTGGGTTGCCTCCAAACACGGCTCCGGCAATTGTCTGGTTGAAGGCTTATGTGGCACTCATTGGTGAAGTGTGTGTGATTCCAATCCTGAGCGGTCCATTCAGCATGTTGTTGGGCCCATCTGTACCGCACTGCATGGTGTAATGGTTGCAAAGATGGACCTCACCATGGACATCGTGAGTGAAGTTGCGCATCATGCAGCCTATTGCACACAGTTTGAGACATAACACGACATTCTGTGGCTGCATGAAAAGCGTTATTCAACATCATGGCGTTGCTGTTAGGGTTCCTCTGAGCCATAATCTGTAGGTAGCAGTCATCCACTGCAGTAGTAGCCCTTTGGCGGCCTGAGTGAGGCATGTCGTCAACAGTTCCTGTCTCTCTGTATCTGCTCCATGTCCAAACAACATCGCTTTGATTCACTCCGAGATCCGATCAAACCACGGTATTGACCATCTAGGCATGGTTGAACTACAGGCAGCACGAACTGTGTACCTCTTTGCTGGTGGAATGACTGGAACTGATCGGCTGTTGGATCCCCTCCGTCTAATAGGTGCTGCTCATGCATGGTTGTTTACATCTTTGGGTGGGTTTAGTGACATCTCTGAACAGTCAAAGGGACTGCGTCTCTGATACAATATCCACAATCAACGTCCATCTTCAGGAGCTGTGGGAACCGGGGTGATGCAAAGCCTTTTTTGATGTATGTATATAAAAATAAACGTGTATTACAGACCACTGAAAATGCTTCATAAATAAAAGACCTTTTATGTTTATAAGATACTGTTATCCATTTAGTAAGCCATAGCTTTTTAATAGTTTCTAACAATTGTATTTCACTGTTTTTGCAGGGAAACTGTTTTCAAATATACCTACAAACGCATCATGAAATCAGTCATACTTTAATTTTGCATCCGGTCCCTGGCAAACCGCATCCCAATCTGACTGCTGCAAGCTTTCCGTAAAATTTGCAATTGTTAAATTGTTATGAAATGTATTCACAAATTGCATGTACAGTACAACCACAGCTATACAAATTGATGGAAACAAATAAAAACTTGTGCTGGACCAGGACTTGAACCCAGAATTTCCATTTTATGTAAAGGGTTGCCGTAACCACTTTGGTTATCCAAGCACATTTCACAGACAGACATAAACTTCCACATGTCCCAGTATCTGCTACAGATTGTGCTTGCACAGTTATGTGATTCCTGCACAGGGAGAGAGACTTATTTAGTTTTGTCATCAGACTGCTTTGGCATGAAATACATTAGTGCAGTATTTGTATTTGACAGATTCCAGCAATTTGTATAGCTGTGGTGATACCATATTTACAGTCTGTGAATATGTTTCATGATTTAACACAGCTATATATTGTCAGCCGTGTCTGTTCCTTTGGACATGCATGCATCTCCAAAGTAACAGAGCATTGAACTTTACAGGCACTTTTAATTGCAGGCACTGCACTAATGTGTGTGTTAAATTGTTAATTGAATGCACCATTTTGCTGAACTGTTTTACATTATTGCATGGAGCTATGTCATGTACTATAACTAGCTGTGCAACATGACCAGAAAGACCATTCCTAACAGGATCAAAATTTATCTGGTTTATGAAAATATCATCTATAAGTGTGCTGCTTTCCTATCCTACCCAAGTTGGGAAATCAATAACTGATGTCAAATTGAAAGAACTAATTAACACTTCAGGCTCATTTTTCCTACCACAATCTTTCAAAAAAGCTACATCAAAATCCCCACAAATAATAATTTACTTCCCTCTCTCTGACAGATAGCACAAGAAAGAATCCAAGTTTTTCAGAAATTGTTGCAATAGGACGTATACACATTTACAATTAAGAGTACTATTATTTAGTTCGAACTCACAAGCACATGTTTCTATATATTGCTCTACACAAACTTTTTAGTTTCTAAATTTTTCTCGTTATGATAACTTTTAACTTGTATAGAAACTCCTCCTTTCTTCATATTGTCTCTACTTCCATGTGCAAAATGCTTATATCCACTTTTCTATAACTGTGACTATAAAATGTTCAGATAGGCATACTACATCTATTACATCCTCAGTATCCAAATCTTCGAAATGAACAAGAAGTTCATCAACTACATTTTTTAATACCCTGATATTCTGATGTAATATACTAACATTATTTTTTGCTGTTCCTTTATGAGAGTATTTGAAATGAACAAATAGTTCATCAACTTCATATCTTAATCCCCTGATATTCTGATGTAATATACTAACATTATTTTTTGCTGTTCCTTTATGAGACTATTTTGATATATTAACACCTTTAGTACCTGCCTATCGGACCTTCTCATTAGGCTTAATTCCTTTTTATGTTGAATAACTGAACACTGACCTTAGCCTAAGAAAGAGGTTCTCCCATGAGTTACCACACTCCCCCCTCCCCCGCTCCCCACACTTAAGGATTTTCAGTCTGGTCCCTTCAATCCCACAAACCAACCAACCAACCTTAAGGATTTTGTTATCACCTCAGCCAATTTACGTTTCTCTTTGCTATAGAGATGCAGACCATGCCCAGTGAAATTCCACCTACTAATTGCATCAGTGGAAACCAAACCCATTTCTGACCCAGTAGCTGCCCAAAGCAGCTGATTGAACTCCATATTTGTAGACACCAAAATGCTTTCCAAGAGAAAGGATTCATTGAGGATTCCCAGTGAAAGTATTGTCCAAGATACTACATGGAATTTTATCCAGTCGCCTGATTCAGTTCAGTGATAACCACATTATTTGTCACTGTCTTGGACTGTGGTGGATATATTCCCACAGAATCTCACAAAACACGGTACAGACTGCAAGAAAGACACTTTTCTGCAGTCCAGATGGAGAGCACTTGTCAAGGATTTTGTTTGTAATTGAAGATATTGATCCAAACAATAACTACTCCTTTGTCTTCAAGTAAATATGCATTAGTTATAAATTTTGACACATAAATATATAAAGAACATATACTTTCTGGTTGCAGCAGACATACACACAAGTAAATTACTAATATTTTGATCTTGTGAGATGATACTGCATACAGCAAATATTAGTTTAATGTAAGACAAGTCACACATATGAAACATTCAGTAACGTATTTTTACTAGAATTTTACGATTTTAGTTTATATTTGGGCACTGTTAATTACATGTAACAATGTTTGCAGATTTATCTTATTAAGCTGCAGTTAATACTGCAGTATTCCATTTTCGCTAGATAGCCTTTGAGCATCTTTGAAATGTTCCTATCATGTATGATGTCTTTTGTATGCTGAAGAAACTTCTTATTGACATGATACTTGAGTTCTGAAGTCATTTATCAAGAATTATCAGATGGTGGGGTATGCTGTTGAAGAAATTCTCTTTAGCTTTGGTCTACCTCTACAGTTTTTTTGACCCCTCACACTTTCTTCATTTACCAAATTGACGAATCCATGATGTCCCATGCTGTGGCCTATCAACTGATACCTTCTCATTTTGAATTTGTCCATAAATTTCTTTTTCCCCAGTTTTATTCAGGGCCTTTTCATTAGTTATTCGGTCTGCCCATCTGATACTCAGCATTCTTCTCCAATGAAATTTTTATGGACATAAATGGTTCCTAGCCAACTTTTGTCATTAAACTTTGAAGGAACGCACAATATGCAGTACAGAACTTGTAAGAGGTTTGCCACCAGTATATGCATAAAACATTATGACAAGTAGATGGAAGAAGTTGACAGTGTTAAATTCTTGAGATTGCTGGTTGATAATAAATACAACAAGGAGGAGCACGTAACAAATCTCTATTGAAATGTGAATGTTATCAGACATAGGTGATGTAAAAATAAACTTAGCGTACTTTGCTAACTTCATTCCATAATGTTATATGGGATTATTTTTTGGGGTAACACATAAAGACAAACAAAAGTTTTCTGAGCCCAGAAACATGTAATATGAATTATTTGTGATGTGAACTCAAGAACTTTCTGCAGAGGGCAGTTCTGACTACTGCTTCCCAATTCTTTCAATCTCTTCATCTGCAGAGCTAGTAGGGGTATATAATCTTTACTACTGTGGTGAATGTTGGCTGTCTGTCTGTCTTGCCTATTATATTTAATTCATTACACTGTTCATAGTAACTCAATTGTATTGCTATTTTCTTAGTCATTATCAGACCTACTCCTGTAATAACCTAAATTGATTTTGTGGTGATAAACCTGTACTCACCTCATTAGAAGTGCTGTTGTTTCTGCCACCAAACTTCATTCATTCCCACTATATCTAACTTCCACCTATCCATTTCCATTTTTAAATTCTCTATCCTACCTAGCCAAATAAAGGATCTAACATTCAACTCCCCAAACCATAAAAAATTTTAATTAATTGAATGAATGACAAAAATGCAAGTATTTGGAAACTGGTGTTTCCTTACTCTGTCAAATGAAGAAAAGACCAAGCAAATTGGACCTGTTCATAAATTAAAGGACATGTTTCTTACAGTTTCTGGTCAAGATAGTGAAATCAGGATAGATATTAAACATAACACATTAAGTAGTCACAAAATTATTTATTTATTCATTCATTCACACATCATGTTCTATCAGTCCCATCATAAAGAAGGCCTTTCAGGGATGTGGAACGAATCAAGCTATCCATTAACAAGCAGAAGCTACCAATGGAGGCCACTTCTGTAAAGTACAGTAACAACATATTATTACTAGCATCAGTCTACTCAAACTGATATTTATGGTAATAATTTGTAGATTATGTAACATTAATGTTAGGAAGAAAACAACTACTCTGAAAAAGCACTGCTCCTCCTCCTGTACTATTCAGCTGCTGTTATTCTTTGATACATCAAGCAAAGAATTTGTACTTTACACACACTATTATTAGCTATTTGTGTAATGATAAAACCAGGATTTATCTCAGACACGTATTAGAGTTACGCAGATGTTACATTGGTGAGTCAAGTATTGAGATATATTGTAGAAGGATTGCCTAGTAAAATATACTTTTACTTTGTGTTGAAATATTTGGAAATTTTCAATTTACCACCTGATGTCCACTGGCAGCCTGTTAAAAGGTGTTTCCACCAGATTGTAAAACTCCAGTCAGAGCCTTAGAGTCATGCATAGTCCATACGGAAATTATTTCTACTTCTGGTATGGTGGTTGTGAATTGTTGAGCTTATCCTAAAGTCACTCCTGTTGTTGTTGTTGTTGTTGTCTTCAGTCCTGAGACTGGTTTGATGCAGCTCTCCATGCTACTCTATCCTGTGCAAGCTGCTTCATCTCCCAGTACCTACTGCAACCTACATCCTTCTGAATCTGCTTAGTGTACTCATCTCTCGGTCTCCCTCTACGATTTTTACCCTCCACGCTGCCCTCCAATGCTAAATTTGTGATCCCTTGATGCCTCAAAACATGTCCTACCAACCGATCCCTTCTTCTAGTCAAGTTGTGCCACAAACTTCTCTTCTCCCCAATCCTATTCAGTACCTCCTCATTAGTTACGTGATCTATCCACCTTATCTTCAGTATTCTTCTGTAGCACCACATTTCGAAAGCTTCTATTCTCTTCTTGTCCAAACTAGTTATCGTCCATGTTTCACTTCCATACATGGCTACACTCCAAACAAATACTTTCAGAAACGACTTCCTGATACATAAATCTATATTCGATGTTAACAAATTTCTCTTCTTCAGAAACGCTTTCCTTGCCATTGCCAGTCTACATTTTATATCCTCTCTACTTCGACCATCATCAGTTATTTTACTTCCTAAATAGCAAAACTCCTTTACTACTTTAAGTGTCTCATTTCCTAATCTAATTCCCTCAGCATCACCCGATTTAATTTGACTACATTCCATTATCCTCGTTTTGCTTTTGTTAATGTTCATCTTATATCCTCCTTTCAAGACACTGTCCATTCCGTTCAACTGCTCTTCCAAGTCCTTTGCCGTCTCTGACAGAATTACAATGTCATCGGCGAACCTCAAAGTTTTTACTTCGTCTCCATGAATTTTAATACCTACTCCAAATTTTTCTTTTGTTTCCTTTACTGCTTGCTCAATATACAGATTGAATAACATCGGGGAGAGGCTACAACCCTGTCTCACTCCTTTCCCAACCACTGCTTCCCTTTCATGCCCCTCGACTCTTATTACTGCCATCTGGTTTCTGTACAAATTATAAATAGCCTTTCGCTCCCTGTATTTTACCCCTGCCACCTTTAGAATTTGAAAAAGAGTATTCCAGTCAACATTGTCAAAAGCTTTCTCTAAGTCTACAAATGCTAGAAACGTAGGTTTGCCTTTTCTTAATCTTTCTTCTAAGATAAGTCGTAAGGTCAGTATTGCCTCACGTGTTCCAACATTTCTACGGAATCCAAACTGATCCTCCCCGAGGTCTGCATCTACCAGTTTTTCCATTCGTCTGTAAAGAATTCGCGTTAGTATTTTGCAGCCGTGGCTTATTAAACTGATAGTTCGGTAATTTTCACATCTGTCAGCACCTGCTTTCTTTGGGATTGGAATTATTATATTCTTCTTGAAGTCTGAGGGTATTTCGCCTGTCTCATACATCTTGCTCACCAGCTGGTAGAGTTTTGTCATGATTGGCTCTCCCAAGGCCGTCAGTAGTTCTAATGGAATGTTGTCTACTCCGGGGGCCTTGTTTCGACTCAGGTCTTTCAGTGCTCTGTCAAACTCTTCACGCAGTATCATATCTCCCATTTCGTCTTCATCTACATCCTCTTCTATTTGCATAATATTGTCCTCAAGTACATCGCCCTTGTATAAACCTTCTACATACTCCTTCCACCTTTCTGCCTTCCCTTCTTTGCTTAGAACTGGGCTGCCATCTGAGCTCTTGATATTCATACACGTGGTTCTCTTCTCTCCAAAGGTCTCTTTAATTTTCCTGTAGGCAGTATCTATCTTACCCCTAGTGAGATAAGCTTCTACATCCTTACATTTGTCCTCTAGCCATCCCTGTTTAGCCATTTTGCACTTCCTGTCGATCTCATTTTTGAGACGTTTGTATTCCTTTTTGCCTGCTTCATTTACTGCATTTTTATATTTTCTCCTTTCATCAATTAAATTCAATATTTCTTCTGTTACCCAAGGATTTCTAGCAGCCCTCGTCTTTGTACCTACTTTATCCTCTGCTGCCTTCACTACTACATCCCTCAGAGCTACCCATTCTTCTTCTACTGTATTTCTTTCCCCTATTCCTGTCAATTGTTCCCTTATGCTCTCTCTGAAACTCTGTACAACCTCTGGTTCTTTCAGTTTATCCAGGTCCCATCTCCTTAATTTCCCACATTTTTGCAGTTTCTTCAGTTTTAATCTACAGGTCATAACCAATAGATTGTGGTCAGAGTCCACATCTGCCCCTGGAAATGTCTTACAACTTAAAACCTGGTTCCTAAATCTCTGTTTTACCATTATATAATCTATCTGATACCTTTTAGTATCTCCAGGGTTCTTCCACGTATACAACCTTCTTTCATGATTCTTAAACCAAGTGTTAGCTATGATTAAGTTGTGCTCTGTGCAAAATTCTACTAGGCGGCTTCCTCTTTCATTTCTTAGCCCCAATCCATATTCACCTACTATGTTTCCTTCTCTCCCTTTTCCTACACTCGAATTCCAGTCACCCATTACTATTAAATTTTCGTCTCCCTTCACTATCTGAATAATTTCTTTTATTTCATCGTACATTTCTTCAATTTCTTCATCATCTGCAGAGCTAGTTGGCATATAAACTTGTACTACTGTAGTAGGTGTGGGCTTCGTATCTATCTTGGCTGCAAGAATGCGTTCACTATGCTGTTTGTAGTAGCTTACCCGCACTCCTATTTTCCTATTCATTATTAAACCTACTCCTGCATTACCCCTATTTGATTTTGTGTTTATAACCCTGTAGTCACCTGACCAGAAGTCTTGTTCCTCCTGCCACCGAACTTCACTAATTCCCACTATATCTAACTTTAACCTATCCATTTCCCTTTTTAAATTTTCTAACCTACCTGCCCGATTAAGGGATCTGACATTCCACGCTCCGATCCGAAGAACGCCAGTTTTCTTTCTCCTGATAACGACATCCTCCTGAGTAGTCCCCGCCCGGAGATCCGAATGGGGGACTATTTTACCTCCGGAATATTTTACCCAAGAGGATGCCATCATCATTTAATCATACAGTAAAGCTGCATGTCCTCGGGAAAAATTACGGCTGTAGTTTCCCCTTGCTTTCAGCCGTTCGCAGTACCAGCACAGCAAGGCCGTTTTGGTTAATGTTGCAAGGCCAGATCAGTCAACCATCCAGACTGTTGCCCCTGCAACTACTGAAAAGGCTGCTGCCCCTCTTCAGGAACCACACGTTTGTCTGGCCTCTCAACAGATACCCCTCCGTTGTGGTTGCACCTACGGTACGGCCATCTGTATCGCTGAGGCACGCAAGCCTCCCCACCAACGGCAAGGTCCATGGTTCATGGGGGGGTCACTCCTGTTATTAACCACAAATGCCATTAGGAAGTATACACATTGGTATGTAAGTGTAAGAATCACCAGGTACCTGAAGAGACATCTGCAAAATGTTTGGTTACAATTTTATGCAATATTCTTATTGCATGCTTCTGTAGAATAAGCCCTTTTTTAACATTAGCAGCAGTGCCCCAGAAGATTATGCTGTAGGATGGAACTGAGTGCAAGTGTATTAGCAACTCTCTTTGCAGAGATGTATGAGTGCAAAACAGGCAGGACTGAGCTTTTTGATTAACTTCTTGACATGCCATTATCACCTCAGTTCATTAGCCACCTGGGTACTCAAGACCTTTACATGTGGAACCTCATCCCGTGCATGTCCATGTGGTACCTGTAATTTATTAATGTATATATTTGTTTTGAAAATGCCTAATATGAGTTTTTATAACATTAGGGGTTAGGAAGTTGGCTGTGAACCAGCTCAAATGCTGTATCATTTTTCTTGTCAGTGTGTCAGGTATGGGTGTTTTCGGACTTTATATCAATATCCTTGTGTCATCAAGAAATAGTACAATTTTTGATGAGTCACCCAGTGTCCCCGGTATGTCATTTATGTACACCAAGAACAGAAGCGGGCCATCACCAAACTTTGTGGAACACTATATTTAGTGTGTCCTGCTGTGGATTTAATTTTATTCATGTTGTTTCATTTGCTGATGTTACCCTCTGTTTTCTATTGTTATTTTCATTCGTGCAAGAGGAAGGTTTCACTATTATGATACAATTTGAGAGCCAAATGATGTGTGTCTTTTCTTTTCTGTTTTATCCTTCCTATATTTTCTTGTGCAAGTTCTCTTTTCATCTGTTTTATTCTCAAAGTTTTTATTTTAACCCTGCATTTTGAATTTTAAATGTAAGCTAATCAAGGAACTTGATCTTAATATTATTCCTGTCTCTTTCTCTACTGTGTTATTCATGCCTGTTTATTCCTAGTCGAGAGCTAGTAAAGTGATATGCGTATATGCATTATGACTTTCTCATGACTGCCACAATAGTACTTCCATATTTTTAAATGACTCATTCTTGTAAATTTTTTATTGTTGCAATGAATTTCCTGTTGTCTGTTGGCATTGCATACACATCTTCCCTACAAAGTTAATACAAAGTGAAATATCCTTCCACACACACACACACACACACACACAAATTATCCTTTGCCTCTCCTCGTCCTCATAACAGATGGCTCCATCTCATCATGGTGTCTGCTCTGCCTTTCTGACCTTCCCCAACCCATCCCTCTCTCTCTTCCCCCAAACAAGTAACTAACTATTATGAAATCTAGGATAGTATACTTAATATGTGCCTATTACAAATGTTCAATTTTTCATCTCCTGAGGATAAATACTGACAAGAAATTCTGGCTCATATTTTTATAGCTTCCTCAGGTGAATTCTATGAGTAATTTTTTGATAATTGTTTTGTTGTTAGGCCTACTGAGTAGAAATATTGTGCAATACCATTAAAGTTTGTTACCTCTGTAACATATCAGAAGAAGGATTTTTTTTCCTTTACAGTATCTGGAGTTAAAAAAATACGATGCAGCATATGAAGCTTGGAAGAATGCTACAACTCTTAAGCCACTGCACAGTCTGGCATGGAATAATATGATAATTATGTTGGACAACATAGGTATGTTGACTTTTTGGTATTGTTTATTTAATGTTGGTATAAAGCAGAGGATCTAAATACTTGGAACAGTTTAAAGACATTGTCCCACAGGACAATTCTGTATTATTTTGGTAGAGCACTGCTTATGAAAGGCAGACTTCAAGCTCAGTAGCCTGTTCAACAGATGTTTTACCTGATAAGAGAGTACCACTGATAGAAGAAATGGGTCAAGGTGATGGAAAAGAAATTACCTGGTGAAAGCTGCCCAGAAAGAATAAATGTCGGCATTCATGTCTAGTGTGGCCTGCATGTGAAATTATGTGAATATGTGTCTCATGTTAAATAACTTAATTTTGATGAAAATAGGTGATCAGATAATGCACAATTTAGATTTTGTGGAAGTAGATACTCTAAGACTTCCATTTAAATGAGTGGTTCAGAAGAAGTCCTGCACTGCGTCTTTCATTGCTAAAGAGCAAGATGATGTTAATCCTATATCAGACAATGACACCGACCACTACCACCACCGCAATCCAATCACCACACATTGTTTTCTCAGAAATATTTCAATGGATATCATGTTTTTGATTAACACTTTGACGTTATTGTATCACTACATGAAATGCAGCAATTACAATAACATACATTTAAGATTGTAAAATAAGTGTGAATAATTTAATCTGTCATATCAAGAAGGCTCACTAAATCTCTCTCTGTAAATTCTAGGTTTTTACATACCATTACCTTGAGGAGTCTACATTCACTAGTACTGCATATCTATACTATATAAAGGCTGAAATTGTGCTAATACTGCTTGTTGGTGAAGTGATGATCTCTGGATTTTATTTGCTGCATCTTAATAAAGAAACAGGGTGTCTGTAGATTTGTGCCTGTATGGAGCACTGTGTTGTACCATGATGTGCAATTACATGAATTATAAACTCATGCAGAATTCCAGGGACTGTGGAGCAGTATTTTACCAACTCGTCATCCTTCACACATGCCTGTAAACTATGCTGACAAGAGTTGTTATTTACGAAATATGGAATTAAGGAAAGATAATACAAATTAGTTAAACATACCTGTGTGTGTGTGTGTGTGTGTGTGTGTGTGTGTGTGTGTGTGTGTGTGTTTTAATTATTAGTTCACAATCCCAAACAATGTCCTTAACATTCATTATAGTATACTCAGACACATTGCATATAATTAACTACATTACAATTTCTTGTACAATGGCTTTCTACAACACAATGAAGAAATAATATTGATCTCTTTAATACATTGATTTCTAATGCGTCTCATACTTTAATTCAATTAGAAATCCCAGCAAAAAAGTTTTTCATAATTCAGAGAGTAACCTTCATTCAGTACCCAGAGAATACCAAGCCATGTTCAAAACATTGTTATAACATCCCTGGACATGCTGTATCATATAGGATACGCTTCCATAAAATATGAAAAAAAATGAGAGGTTCTTAATGTAGTCACAGTTTCTGTATTCTCAGTTCAAGCATATACCCAGATATATTTGGAATAAAGTTTACTCGGATACGGTGACAGCACAAGGCTCCATGGTAAGGGATGAGTAGTTAAGTGCAGAATTGTCTACTGACATCATCTGTCACTGTTTGTTCAAGTGTACATATACCTAAGTGCTCGCTAAATAGAGAATCATTATTGGAATTCATATTAATATTTGTAACTGTTCAGTTCAGTAGGTTAACAACTGTTATTCTTTCCTGGATGCTTGAGTGAATAAGTGCAGCTGATTCTTTTTAGGCACCAAGCAGCAGAAGAACACGCACATAAAAGACTGTTGTGGTTGACAAGCTTTCAGAGCCAGTGACTCCTTCTTCAGGCAGAATGGTTGATGCTGAAGGAAGAAGGGTGAAGGAAAAGGACTGGAGAGGTGTAGGAAAAAGGGTAGATTTTGGGAAAGTCACCCAGAACTGCAGGTCAGGGGAGACTTACTGTATGGGGTGAGAAAGAAAGACTGATTGTTGGGGACTACATCAGACGAGATTTGAAAACCTGAGAGCTTAAAGTCTTGCATATTACCCTGTCTTTCACCTTTAAGCTCTCAGGTTTTCAAATCTTGTCCGTGCAGTCCCCAACAATCAGTCTTTCTTTCTCATCCCGTACGGTAAGTCTCCGCTGACCCGCAGTTCTGGGTGACATTCCCAAAATCTGCCCCTTTTCCTAGACTTCTCCAATCCTTTTCCTTCACCCTTCTTCCTTCCCCTTGAACCCTTCTGTCTGAAGAAGGAGCCACTGACTGACTCCAAAAGCTTGCCAATCACAACAATCTTTTATGTGTGTGTTCTACTGCCACTTGGTGAGTAGATTTTTTAATCTGTTCAATTAAATAATTTTATCAATTACTGATTGTTTTCATTGATTCTTTTTAGGGTAGCATATGATAACAAGCTACCAAAAAGGCACCAACATTGAAGTTCTGAAAATGCAACTAGCACAAAACTTTTCACCTTAGATGTTAGCACAAAACGTTTCACCTTAGCTGTTAGCACAAAACGTTTCACCTTAGCTGTTAGCACAAAACTTTTCACCTTAGCTGTTAGCACAAAACTTTTCACCTTAGCTGTTAGCACATCTGTTGAAGTAACTAATGAATTCTGGGTTTTCCATTCAGCACTGGGTCAAAGGGAACCATGGCAAAACCTTGACCATAACCTCGTCAACCTCAATTTACTACATGAATTCAACAAAGAAATTGTGTTAAGTGAACTGCTTTTGTATGAATGTGCATTCTCATATTATGAGAACTAAATGTCAAGGAAACTGATTATAACCAGGAGCTATGGATGGAAAATTCGTAGTATGAGAGTTGGAACAGGAAAACACTGCAATGATTTCAGTGTACTGTAACATGATGGAAGTAGATCTTGGCAAAGTGGATCTGGAACATAATTGTAGTAGTCATCCATGAGTGGATTGGCTGATTGCGGTATGGTCAGGAATGAACACCACCCTCACGATGGCCATAACCCTCACAGTGCCATGCTAGCAGCGGTACTGTAGATACATGTAAAACATTCAGAAACACTTCATAATACCTACCCTTTTTAGAGCTGGAAAGAAACTGTCTAAACATAAATATGGACTTTTACTTAATTATGTTGACCTGAATTTGTTTGTTTTGGAAATGGTATGTTTACAAGTATGAAGATTTTCTTTCAAAACATGCAAATGTGCTTGTCTTGCAGATGTCAAATTCACCAATCTGACAAGTGAAAGAATGATCAGTCACTGATAGTTCAATGTTGAAATATACCTTTGTCACCTTCAATGTTCATAACTACATAAGCTCTCAGTTATTCTGGCTGATTATCATGTTGCATTTTATCCAATAATTCAATGTACAGTATTGGTTTGGTGTCTCACACAGATAAAGGGGTGATATGTTTCCACTGATACTTAAAAGAGTTCCACAAATCATCACAAACCATAAGCTAAATATTCATGTTCAATTAAAAATGTTTTTTCACACACACACACACACACACACACACACACACACACACACACACACACAAACAAAACCACTCACTTCCTCACTTCTCTAAATAACAGTTCCATAGTATCATTTTAATCTTTACATAGCTCGGGGAAAAAAAAAAAATAAAAATAAAAAAAAAAAATCCGAAGCAAGCTACATTCAGCTCATTTTTTATCTTTTCAAGTAACGAAGATGGAATGGTGTGCATAGCACTACACATCAGTCAAGACAAACTGCTCACTTGTACCATCCCATGTTTTTAGACACTAAGAGCAAAATCTAGACCTAAGACTCTTAAAATTATTCTTGTTATGGAGTAATTAAATCAACAGTTCCTGTAACATTAGGGAACTGTGAACTATTGGATGAAATTAAACTAACATTTGCTCAGTTTACTGAGCCTACAAATTCTCAAATAAAAGCAAAGAAAATTATTTAATTACTTTAAAAATTGATAATTCCTCTCCTGTAGATTCCTTATCACAAATAAAATTCCATTTCAGGGAAAACCATTCATTAATGACATTAGACAACAATAGGAATCTATTTTCTAAGCTGAAGGACAAAATTTGAAAAACTGCACATATTAATACAACTTATGTAATATAAAAGTATAAATCACTAGTGTGTAGGCGACACATATCACAGTTATTCCTCATTCCTCAAAACAAAAGTTCACAAAAGGTCTGTGAAGAAATCTCTGTCTTCCACTAATGAATAAGATTCATGCAAGTCTTTATATGCGGCCTTTAATTATGCCAGGCTGTTCTTCAAAAACTTTAGAATTTTGCACTAGGAAATTTGCCAACTGTGCCCCTGTGACGTATTAAACTCAGTGATTTCTGTGACAGGAACATTTCGGGTTTTGGAGTGTTGATCATAGACAAGATGAAGCTGGTTTCATATACAGTATCTTCAGTGACTCTCATCTTGTTTCATTAATTAATTCATTCATTCATTCAGATTGTAGCTCTATGAATCCAGAATAAGATGTGGCCCACTGAAAAGTTGAACTTTGTTTCCTTTTCCTAGAAAGAGCTCAGACCCAATGTCTGGTTTACAATTAATCCATTAAGAACTAGGAACTTGCATGCATCCACTACATTCCCTACTGAAATTCATCATCTTTGTCTGCACTCTTATGCTCCGGGATTTTGTGCCATTAGCTCCAATAACCTTACAATTGCTAACTGGAATATAGGTAACTTCTGCTCCATTATTTTTTAAAGAAAACTTGGCAACACCACACTTACAGAAGCTCTGGCATCTAGAAGAGTATTTTCAGGCTCACCATCTACCATGGCCCTGATCATTGATTGTTGTACCATGGGAAAATTCTCATCACGTTTGTATATATCTGCAGAGAATTCTTGTGAAGTCTGTATTATATAAAAAAAAAAAAAAAAAAAAAAAAAAAAAAAAAAAAAAAACCTGATGGCTAGTAACTATCTACATTTCCAATGCCACATTCCTGGACTTTGATCTTCACCTCTTGATGGATTCATTCCATACCTCTGTCCATAACAAGCTAACTAACTATCAACAACACCTGCATTTCGGCAACTGCATCCCCTTCCATCTGCAGTAATTTTTATGCTAAAGATCTCACAGAGGCTTTCCAGACAGGAACTACTCTCCACACTTGGTCCTCAAACAGATTTTCCATACCATATCCTCACTTACACCTAATCCTTCCACCACCCGAAGAAGGAGCTGCAAAGGAGTGTCCTCCTCATCACACAATCTCACCCCAGGCTGGAGCAACTGAACCATATGCTTCAAGAGAGCTTTGACTATCAATCACTGTGTCCAGAAATGAAGTGCATCCTACATCTCACCCGTCCTAAAGTGGTATTCTGCTGCCCACCCAATGTACAAAACATCCTGCTCCATACTTATGCCATTCTCACTCCTACCCCCTTGCCACATGAATCATATCCCTGTGCAAGATCCAGTTGCAAGACCTTCCGAATTCATCTGCTCAGCATATCCCAATCTAGTCCTATCACTGGTGTATCTTATCCCATTGGAGGCAGGGACACTTTTGAAAGTAGCCATGTTGTACACTGGCTTTACTGCAAGTTCTTCACAGCATTTTATATGGGCATGGCCACCGCCTACCTATCCACCAGAATGGGTGGACACTGCCACACTTTAACATAGAACAGAGTAAACAAACCAGTGGCAGGACATGCTGCTGAGCACAACATGCTCACATTCATGCATCTGCTCCAATGACGAATCCCTCAACAATTACACCAATAACTTGACCAGTGCTTTCCTCTCCCACAACTATCCTGCAGACCTTGTCCACAAACAGATCTCCTGAGCAATACATTCCTCCCCGTCCAACAACAATGTTCCTATCCCCAGACCACACAGAAGCATACCCCTTGTCACTCAATATTATCCTGGCCTCGAATACATCAATAAATTACTCCACCAGGGATATGACTTTCTCAAGTCAACCCCTGAAATGAGATCATCCCTTGCCAAAATTCTCCCCACACCACCCAGAGTTGCCTTTCGTCACCCCCGTAACCTCCGTAACATCCTTGTTATATTCCCAGACTACCTTCTCTACCCAGTGGTTCCTACTCCTGTAACTGACCCCGCTGCAAAACTCCCCACAACCACATACTCCAGCCCCGCTACTGTCAAAACATACACAATTCAAGGCAGGGCCACGTGTGAAACTACACATATCATTTATCAGCTGACATGCCTGCACTGCACAGCCTTTTACATCGGTATGACAACAACTAAACTGGCTGAGCGCACGAACGGACACAGACGAACTGTCCGCCTAGGAGATGTCCAATACCCAGTAGCGGACCATGCCCTCCAGCATAATTCTAGGAACCTGCTACACCGTATGTGCCATTTGGCTTCTCCCACCCAACACCAGTCCCTCTGAACTGCGGAGATGGGAACTTGCACTCCAACACATCCTTTCATCCCGCCATCCCCCTGGACTGAACTTACGTTAAACAACCTCACTCCCATTTACTCTTCAGTCTTCTCCTCTTTCCCTTTCCTCTTTAGCCATTCACGCATCTTTTCATCCTACATAGTTGTGTTTATCTTTATACTATATACCTCTTTACTTCTGTATGCATCCTCTTTGGTTTGAAGCTGGCACAGTACTTAAGTAGAATATCTTTGGCTTCCCTCTGACAACCATGCCTCCATCCTTGCTACCCTCTCTGTTTTCCTTTCCCTGTTGCTTCATAACCTTGGTTGTGAGTAACTAAATCCACTTTCCCTTCTTCCCTTTCTTTTCCCTCTCTCCTCCCTGATGAAGAAACATTTATTCCGAAAGCTAGGAATGTAATTTTTGGTTGTTTTTTGTGTATCTATCAGCTGTACTGAGCTGAGGTAAGTACTGGCCAGCCCCTCTATCTCTTTGTTAGTATTTGTTTCACATCTTTATATGAGATTTTCCAGTAATCATGTAGATGAACAGTCAAGTCAGTCTGATTACACAACATGCCAGAATTTTTTTTTTCCCTGTGAAATAATTACAAACTTACAGTTTTTGGACTTTTTTCCTTTGGTTGTACTGTGAAACCTTACTTTTTGCCAAATTCCATGATTCCAGGCCAATGGGAAGCACCCTATATGGTTTGATGAGGGAGTTTGTAGCTAAATATGTGACCTAAATGGTCGTAACTTTTGATAGTACTGACTTAGAAGCTTATATTTATTACACCACCAAGAGCCTATAGACCTTAGTATGTGACATAAATGTCAACTCGATTCATGTACTCATTGCTGAGAAACAGGGCCTTAACAAGCAGACTAACAGAGTCAGATAAGAAATGACAAAAAAAAATTGTGTGATATAATTACAAATTTACTGTTTTCTGACTTTTTTCCTTTGGGTGCACCATGAAATCTTCTGTTTTGTCAAATTTCATGATTCTAGGCCAACAGGAAGTACCCTAGAAGTTTTGATGATTGACTTTTGGAGTATTAAAATATGTGACATTAATTGCTGAGTCTTTTGATTGCACTAGTTTAGAAGCTTCAATTTTTTTTACACTAACAGGGGAATATAGACCAGAGTGTGTGACATAAATTTCAGCTTGATACATCTACCCATTTGTGAGGAAAAGGTTTGTTAACAGTCGGACAGACGGACTGATGACCTGACAACAAAGCAATCCAGTAATGGTTCCGTTTATATTGATTGAGGTATGGAACCCTAAAAATTAGCTTTAATCTTTACAAGCACTTGTGATGCCTAAAGTTTTGTGTGTCAATTTTGAGTATAGAGAAGCCTTGAAAGAACAGTGCACATATGAGAATGCAGGCTTTTTCAATGAATCTCGATGATAAAATCTTCTCAGGTTAACAGCTGTGTCATTGCATCATTCTCTGGCAACAGTTCAGCAAGTTTCTTACTTGCCATTTTCAGGCGAAGTGTTAGGTTCATGTCTCATCCAGGTCTTTGTAGCTGCTCGACCACAGGCTTCTCTGCATACATGATGTCAGTTGGACCAATCAAGCACAAGTGGAATCAGTGCGGCAGCAGATTGGGGGGGGGGGGGGGGGGGGTCTTGTGGCCAGTGGGTCTTGGTGTCTTGTCTCAGCATCTCATCTCGGTGCAGCCTGTTTATTCCATCAATTGCCACTGTGCTACCTCCACTGGTGCACTCTTCTTGCTAATGTTGTGTCTCACATGGTGCTAAATTGGAAGCCACTATCCCAGTTGACCAGGTTATCATTGACTCACAGCTCCACTGTCTCTTTAATAATAGACTCCTAGAAACCATTCACTCTACATGTCATCCTGGTTTGTTCCAACTGAAACATGGGTTCTTCACTAAAGCTGTTCTCTGCTATCACAGATTTTGCCTTTTGTCCAAGCCGAACGCTTCTCATGTGTTCAGGGAAGTGTTGTGTGATGCAACGCTGTGTCTGTCCGATATATTGTTTTCTACATCACATCAAATGCTGTAGAAAGCCGGTGTTCTTAGACCCAGGTTGTCCTTCATTGAGCCCAGCATATTCCTGATTTTTGCTGGAGGATGGAAGATGGTTTTGGCTTGTTCTTCTCCGGTATCCTGGAAATCTTTGCCGTGAGTGGGCCCATGTACAAGAGGAACGCCAGGCCCTTATTGTCCTCTTCTTCCTTCCTGAAGGTCCTCCTCCTTCTTCTTCTTGGCCAACTTGAGAGCGCGTGTAATCTGTGTTTCAGTGTAGCCATTTTTCTGCAAGATTTTATTCAGGTGCTGCATATCAGTAGGTAAACTGTCCTTGTCGCAAATGTCATGACCTCTGCTGACAAGTGTAGTGAACACAGATTTCTGTTGTGCTGGGTAGTGGCAGCTGTTGGTTTTGAGGTACAGGACTGTGTGTAGTCGAGTGTCACAGTATTCCATATGTTTTTTTTTTTTTCTTTATTATGACATAGAGGAAGGGTAAGCACCCAGTTTCTTCTAATTCCATTGTGAACTTGATGTTCTCATGTATGCTGTTCAGGTGGTAGAGAATTTTTTTTAGAGTGTCCTCACCGTGTGGCTATAACGTGAAAGTATTGTCCACGCACTGATAAAAGACCTTGGGTTTAAGGCGTGCTGTTTCCAAGATGATATCTGCAAAGTATGGTGCGTACAGGTTAGGGATACATGGTGCCAGTGGGGATCCCATAGCAACTCCATCCACCTGTTCATAAAACTTACCCCCACACTGGGAATACCACTTGGTTGTGAGCACATGCTGGAATAATTCCACTGTGTCTTCATCGAAATGGCTGTCAAGTAGTTTCAAGGAGTCCTCTAGTGGTACCCTCTTTCATAACACGAAAGGGCGTGCGCCATACTTTGTACACGTAGAAAGAATACCTGTCTTTATGTTATCAAGGTAAACATCCGAGCAAAATCACAATTTAATCTTAGTTTAATTAAAGAATGATAAAATACACTTACATTATATGAGCTAAATCACTGTTTAATTAAAATATAATAAAATCATTCTTCATTATATCGCTCAGTTTCCATGTACGAGAGTTACCCCACAGTAGTGACCCACCTAATGCATTAAACAGAACATTTGCTTCAGACCCCAGCTAACTATTTATTTGCTTACTAATTATCTCGTAGACAACACCCTCATTGTGGGATAGTGCTGCTACCTTCTAATCTGAGTCATTTTCTAGCACAGATTAAAAAATTTTTCTCAACTAGTTCACTGTTTATTTTATATTACTGCTGATCGTTTGGATGTATGACAATACAGCTAACCACAATGTTAGCTCAAGAAATAATGGATTAATAGGTACTTGCTCACAATGGTGAAATAACAATGGAACAGTACAAGGCAATGTAATTTGCAGTTGGTGATCTGTATACATATGCGTGCCTGTGTCATGTTTAATTAGAACAGTTTGTGGCTAATTTTAGTTTGTGAAGTTGAAATAAAAATGCAGTTTGTAATGGAATATATGGATGGAATTCAAATGTTTGTCTGAGATAAAATAATTGCACCACTGACTTCCATTCTTGATACTTAGCTGAAAATTGAACTTTTTTGAAATAATGTTGAGACTGAATTACTCATGGCCTGGTTACATTTGTGGTTTCCTTTTACTAGGCAATATTACTGAAGCTGAAGTTGTGGGGCAGTCAGCCCTTTCGCATCTTCCACATGAGCCGTCTTTGCATTTTAGTCTGGCAAATACTCTGGGCAAGTCCGGCAAATATGAGGAAGCTGAAAAACATTTCCAGCTGGCAATTCACTTTGATTCAAATAATGCTTTATATTACTCAAATTTAGGTAAGTGCTAATGTATTCCCTTATTATATAATCATTGCTACAGTTTTCACACTTGTTCCATCTGTTATTATTAAATTATTACATGGACTTGCCCTCCATCAGTTTTTGTAGTTCAGTTTGACAGTTCAGAAATGAGCAACAGCAAGGTGAAACTTATAAAGATGTAAAAAGTCTCTTAGAGACTAGAAAAAAATATAGTAAGTGAGAAATTCCCTACCTCTGATGTGTTCAACAAACATTGTGTTCTGAATATGGTTTCAAAAAGAGTTCATTCTTATACATTTTGCCAAATTTATTAAAGTGATTGTAAGGTGATTATAAGTTAAAGAATGATGTTACAAATTCCATATGACACGGCATTAAAAAAGATGTCTTTTATCTCATCATAAAACTGAGAATGACTCACTTTTGTAAATGACAAAAAAATGATTTTGAGAATCTTTATAGAAACAAAATTGTTAAGCATAAAATAGAGAATCATCTGTAGTAATATAACTCTCACTTTTAAGTTGGAAGTGTTGATTGACATGTAGAAGATTTTTTCAATTTTACACCCAGAAGAGCCAAGTAAAATTTGGTGAAATAGTAGAACTACATTTTTAAAAAATTTCTTTTATCAGTTTTCAGAACTTGTATCATCATCATCATCATGGGATGATGCCGTAGTTCTGCTGATTGAATTTTTTAAATTTTCTATTCAAGCTTGACATGTGTCAACTGATTATTAATCCATTTTTTATCAGTGCTGCATTACTTTTCATCTGTATATTCATAGCACTATAATTCTACCAGAGACAGCAAAGGACTTGGAATAGCAGCTGAACAGAATGGATAGGGTCTTGAAAGGTTATAAGGCGAACAAAAGTAAAAGAGAAGGGGGGTTAATGAAATGTAGTCAAATTAAATCAGGCATTGCTGGGGATTTAGATTAGCAAATGAGACACTAAAGGTAGTAGATGAGTTTTGCTATTTAGGCAACAAAATAACTGATGATGGCCAAAGCAGAAAAGATGTAAACCACAGACTGGCTGTAGCAAGGAAAGCATTTCTGAAAAACAGGAATTTGTTAACATCTATTATAAATGTAAATGTTAGGAAGCCTTTTCTGGAAGTATTTATTTGGAGTGTAGCATTGTACAGAAGTGAAATGTGGATGATAAGCAGTTTACACCAGAACAATATAGAAGCCTTTGAAATATGTTGCTACTGAAGAATTCTGAAGATCAGATTGATGGATAGTGTAATAAAGGAGGTACTGAATAGAATCTGGAAAAAAAAGAAATTTGTGGCACAATATAACTAAAAGCAGGGATTGGTTGATAAGACATGTAATAAAGTATCAAGGACTAATCAGTATGGTAATAGTTGGAGGTGAGTGTGTGTGTGTGGCGGGGGGAGGGGGGGGGGGGGGGTAAAAATTGTGGAAGAAGGAGCACAATAATCAAGTTCAAATGGATGTAGGTTGCAGTGGTAATTTGGAGATGAAGAGGCTTGCACAGAATAGATCAGTATGGAGAGTTGCATCAAACTAATATTTCGACTGAAGACCACAGTGATGACAAAACAACAACAACAACAACAACAACAGTGTAGTGTGGCAGTGGTAGGAGATGGAACGAAATATTTTTGCTCACAAACTTTTAAGTATAGCTTTGTAGATAGCTATATTTGACAGTTGTGTTTAATATATTTTCATGTTATTTGATGCTAATTTATTCCATTATGAAACTGTGATACTTGAATGTACTCCATGAATTCATTTTCATTTTGTATTCACATACATATTTCTCCTCAGGAGTTTTATACCATCGCTGGAAGAAGTACCCAAAGGCAGAAACATTGTATAAAATAGCGCTGGCCATAGACCCTACAATGCAAAGTACAATAGATAATCTGAATGTGGTCCGTACATTTCGTTCAAAACAAGATTATTCACTTGCTAAACAGACAAAAAAGGGAAAGAAAGAGGTAAATACCTGTAATGCTTGACAATGTCATTTTTTAATATCAAGAAAAGACTGAATTAATTAATTATGTTCTCATTGTAACTGAATCATGTGTGGAATCAGAAAAGTGAATATTCCTGGAGTCCTCACAGTTTGTTATTAACAATGAAACATATCTGTTGTCACTGCCCTTGTAGATGTTTCTTGCAGTAACTAAATGTGATAATACAAGATTGTCAGTTATAGTATTAGTCTTTTTTATCTGTTTTTATAAATAGTTACAGCTGTGGCTTGCTTTGTTGTGCTGTGGATCCAAATCTTCCTGGAGAATGAGTGTTTGGTTACTAGAAATAAAGGCTGGGATTGTGTTAACCAGTTGTAATGTATTTCCCCTTCCATTCATCCTAATATTGTATGTTTTAACACTCACTCAGAGCTGACAACCCAAAAAGTGGCACATAAATTTTGAACAGATCCCACCCAGTTATCTGTCTTAACATCAGTGATTGTAGTCCCATCAAAAATTTTATAATGTATGTTGTTGTTGTTGTCTTCAGCCCTGTATACTATTATTAAAATATAATGAATACTGTGATTAAAGCCAGACATTCACTAGAACTGTTCTAACACTGCCATCTGCTATGTTGATGATAAAGAATATATCCATCACACTTTACAGTTTTTGTATCGTCATAATATAACTGCAGGAGTTAGCAATCAGTTTTGCTGTGCTAAAATGTAATGTTCATTATCTATGAACATGAGATTTGGATATTCCATAATATTAATACTGCTAATGACAACAGTGTTCTCATTTTGCTATTAGTCCTATAATGCTCTAACAGTACCAATATGGAATGTGAACTAGTTTTTGACCTAGGAAATAGCAGTGGAAGGTATACACAAATCACTGAGTGTTTGGTGAGAATAATAATAGCAAATGAAAGAAACAGGTAAGTAATCTTTTTGTTACTTATTCATGAAATCAATCAGCAAAACACTAAGGAAAATAAAAAAAATAACAAGGACAAAAGTTCCATAATAATAACAATAATAATTCCATACTGCAACCAGCTATCATCATCTACTGCATCATACACTTGCCATTTATATGCTTCTATCATTACACCCCCACCCCCTCCCCCCTCTGCCCTTTACACCCCTTTAGAAAAAAAAGAAGAAAACAAACAAACAAATACTTGGTGCCACAGGTATGTAGGGGTACTGGAGCTGATACAACAGCCTGCCCTGGTGATAAAAACCTGTGGTTGCTGCTCCAGAGTGTCTTCTTCCTGTTCTGAGGTTTTCTCAGCCAAATGACTGTCTCTTCCATTTGCCGCTGTCGGCAAGTTGTTGCCAGTAGGTGTGTTTGCCTGTTCACATCATAATGTTCCATCCGTACACTGGTAACATGGTTTCAACCATTCAACTGTTACTGCCTCTTGCTTCCCATTTATGTCTAGTGTAAAAATATATCCTTCTTTGTACTGTATGAGGAACCACAAAAGGCAGTTGTAGTGGCAGTCACACAGTGTCATCAGACAGCCAGACAAATGGGGTATGTTTGTAAGTCCCTTCTGTCCCCATGCCTTATGGGTGACACTTCTTATAACTGTCTCATGTGCTCAAATCCTGTTCTCAGCTCTTGCGCAGCTGAGGGTGTCGCTGGTGTTATTAGTTTTCCAGGAATTCACAACCATTCACCATAAAGCAATTCTACCAGTGAATTTAGTATATCTTCCTTTACTGCTGCATGCAATCCTAATACTATGAGTGGTAATGCCTTTGTTCATGTCACCTTGTAGTACATAAGTGCTGCCCGTTACTTGACAGATGGTAACTGGTTGTATGTAGATGGTTGCAGCCACAGATATTCATTACTTCCACAAAGAGTTGTGACTCAAAGTGACAAAGTTATCTGTCATGATCAGTTGTGGAAATCAGAAATGTGTGAACCAGTCACCAGAACACTTTTCCCACAGTTTCTACTGATACATCTGCTACCAGTGCATTTTTTTTTTTTTTACCTGTTTTGACAATATGCTATCTTCAGGCCCCCTGACCAATGTGTAGGAAGATTCCCACATTTGGTCCAGTCAAAAGCAGGGGTCAGCATTCAATGACTGGTATCTGTAGATTTCTACTTGAGCCTTGAGACAGTGCTCACTTCCAAAATCACTTGATCACTGCCTCAAGTAGAAATCTTTGGATACCAGTCGTTGAATGCTGGACCAAAGGTGGGAGACTTCCTTCATGTCAGTCAGGGGGCCTGAAGATGACATTGTATGTTGCCGAAATTGGCAGCCCAAAAATTAACACTATGGAAATTTAGATGGTTAATAGGTGTTACACATGCAGAAAGGTGGCTAAAGCTAAAACTAAATTCAGATGATATTTTTACAATGGACCTAACCATGTTCATAAAAGATAGATTAAATACAGTTGGTGCTGGAGTGTTTACTGCTGTCAGTAGTAGTTTACCTTGTAGTGAAATCGAAGTAGACAGTTCCTGTGAGTTAGTATGGGTGGAACTTTTACTTGACAACTGGAATAAATTAATAATTGGTTCCTTTTACCAACCTTCTGACTCAGATTGAAACGTGGCAATGTGCTGTGCAAGAATGACCACGCTCCAGATAAGCAATAGTTTTAATAATAATAAAAAAGAACTAAAGTCTGGAGGTTTTAGTTAAGCCAGCACCAATTAGAATGCAGTGGGATGGCAGATAGATGGACGGCTAGAGCAGAGGTAGCGTGCTAAAGGGTTACAATAAGAGTTGATACTGGCATGGTAGGCCAGCAACAACATGACGGTGGAAAGACACAGAAAAGCCATCCCCTTGTGGCTGGAGAAGGTGGACTGGTCCAACCAGAGGCTGCCAAAGGGTAAAAAAGAAATTCATTTGAGAAAACTTTAAATTAGAGCAGAGGGCCTGAGTAAAATTTGCAGAAGAGAGTAAATCAAAAGTGTATTTGTGCAGAAAGTAATAGAGAAAGTATAAGGTGTCTGTTTTAAGGGCAGAGATGGTGGCTGACGTCACAAGCGGTTTAGTGGGGGAGAAGGAGCGGACAGCTCGCCATGGTTGAGGACTAGCAGTTAGACCGGGGAACAGTACAGATGGCTGGCAGTTGCGCTCTCACAAGATTACCAATGAAGCTTTGCGTTTTGGCAGAATGTGCTTAAGAACATGACAATGTAATGTTTGCATAGATGGTGTTGTTATTTTGACTGTGAATGATGTGATACGTGACAGTTACTGAGGTATGTAGCCGCAAATAGTTAATAGAGCAGAGCTTATTGCATGCATCAACACAACAGTAATTGAACACAGTAAGTCAACTGCTGTACTCACTCCTGCTGTTGCAAATTCTGTTTTTGTTTTCTGCCAATGATCATTATGACCAATTGGTTATGATCATGCTTATTTTTATGTGGGGTATAAAGTGTAAGTAAAGACTGAGTTCCGTGGCATCCAATAATACAAGATCCTGGCCTTGTACACTAAAAGACCTGTGTGGAAGGTGAATGAATGATATTAAAAAGATCAAAATTGGGATTAGCCTGACTGAGACAGCAACCAAAGGCAATCAGTATCCAACAATGGTCTTAAACCCACTTTGAAGGGCATACCCATCTGACTGCTATCTGGTTGGTTCTGGCATGCAAACTAAGAGTTTTCAAGTTGTTTGTATCAAAGGATTTTGAAGCCATCGAGTCTCTCGAATAAAATTGCTTTTATCAGAGCTGCATTGCATTCTTTAGTAGCACCGGAATTCCTCTCCAAAATCCTAATTGTACATATGCTACTGGCCATTAAAATTGCTACACCAAGAAGAAATGCAGATGAAAAACGAGTATTCATTGGACAAATATATTATACTAGAACTGACATGTGATTACATGTTCACACAATTTGGGTGCATAGATCCTGAGAAATCAGTACCCAGAACAACCACCTCTGGCCATAATAACGGCCTTGATACACCTGGGCATTGAGTCAAACAGAGCTTGGATGGCATGTACAGGTACAGCTCCCCATGCAGCTTCAACACGATTCTACAGTTCATCAAGAGTAGTGACTGGCGTATTGTGACGAGCCAGTTGCTCGGCCACCACTGACCAGACATTTTCAGTTGGTGAGAGATCTGGGGAATGTCCTGGCCAAGGCAGCAATCGGACATTTTCTGTATCCAGAAAGGCCTGTACAGGACCTGCAACATGCGGTCATGCATTATCCTGCTGAAATGTAGGGTTTCACAGGGATCGAATGAACGGTAGAGCCACAGGTCGTAACACATCTGAAATGTAGTGTCCACTGTTCAAAGTGCCGTAAATGCGAACAGGAGGTGAACGAGATGTGTAACCAATGGCACCCCATACCATCACGCCGGGTAATATGCCAGTATGGCGATGACGAATATGCGCTTCCTATGTGCATTCGCTGCGATGTCACCAAACACGGATGTGACCATCATGATGCTGTAAACAGAACCTGGATTCATCTGAATAAATGACGTTTTGCCATTTGTGCACCTAGGTTCATTGTCGAGTACACCATCACAGGTGCTCCTGTCTGTGATGCAGCGTCAAGGGTAACCACAGCGATGGTCTCCGAGCTGATAGTCCATGGTGCTGCAAATGTCGCCGAACTGTTCATGCAGATGGTTGTTGTCTTGCTAATGTCCCCATCTGTTAACTCAGGGATTGAGACATGGCTGCACGATCCATTACAGCCATGTGGATAAGATGCCTGTCGTCTCGACTGCTAGTGATACGAGCCCATTGGGATCCAGCACGGCGTTCTGTATTACCCGCCTGAACCCACCAATTTCCATATTCTGCTACCAGTCATTGGATCTCGACCAACGCGAGCAGCAGTGTTGCGATACGATAAACTGCAATCGTCATAGGCTACAATCTGACCTTTATCAAAGTCGGAAACATGATGGTTCCCACTTCTCCTCCTTACACGAAGCATCACAACAACGTTTCACCAAGCAACACTGGTCAACTGCCGTTTGTGTATGAGAAATCGGTTGGAAACTTTCCCCATGTCAGCACATTGTAGGTGTCACCACCGGCACCAACCTTGTGTGAATGCTCTGCAAATCTAATCATTTGCATATCACACCATCTCCTACCTGTCGGTTAAATTTCACGTCTGTAGCACGTCATCTTCGTGTTGTAGCAATTTTAATGGCCAGTAGTGAATTTTCTAAGTCCAGAATCTACAGGGCGCTAAATAACTTATGAGGGGCTGAACTGCAGGTAAGTGCAGGTAAGATTACAGGTCAAGAAAGTGCGGAGGCTGACTACACTGCCACCGCACAGGTAAGTCTCAAAGAGGACCTGCCACGCACCCCTGTAAATCTACTACTTAACATAACAGGCAGTCCAAGGGGTCCAGTATGATATAAGATTTTACACAGAGTACACGAAGGAACTTGCGCCCCCTCTTGCAGCAGTGTACCGTAGGTCTCTAGAAGAGCATAGCGTTTCAAAGGATTGGAAAAGGGCACAGGTCATACCCGTAGAATTTTGGAACACATATTATGTTCGAGTATAATGACTTTTCTGGAAACTAGAAATCTACTCCGTAGGAATCAGCATGGGTATCGGAAAAGACAATCATCTGAAACCGAGCTCACGCTATTCGTCCACGAGACTCAGAGGGCCATAGACATGGGTTCTCAGGTAGATGCCGTGTTTCTTGACTTCTGCAAGGTGTTTGATTCAGTTACAGGATCATTTAGTAATCGTGAAAGCATTATGGAGATGATAGATAAACTCCAGTGGAAGACTTTGCAGGAGAGACGCTCAGTAGCTTGGTACGGGCTTTTGTTGAAGTTTCGAGAACATACCTTCACTGAGGAGTCGAGCAGTATATTGCTCCCTCCTACGTATATCTTGTGAAGAGACCTTGAGGATAAAATCGGAGAGATTAGAGCCCACACAGAAGCATACCGACAATCTTTCTTTCCACGAACAATACGAGACTGGAATAGAAGGGAGAACTGATAGAGGTACTCAAGGTACCCTCCGCCACACACCATCAGGTCGCTTGCGGAGTATGGATGTAGATGTAGATGTAGAAGTTAGGCTTTGTCATTCTGCAGAGGATGTTACAAAGTGGTGCATAGGCCTAGGGAAGTGTTACAACATGGCGTGATTGGCCTTGAAACAAGTAAACAGAGATGCATCACCGACAAGTACGAAGTAATTTATTCAAAAGGATAAGCGTTATAGTAGGATAGTGCACTGTAAGTAATTGCAGCAGCAGATTGGCTCGATAGTTTGGCTTGCGCGCTTAGTACAAGGTGACAATAGCGGTCGAAAAGGGTTGCGTAGTAGCCTTGAACTGGGCGCAATTCGCATAAGCAGGTGCCCGCAGTCTGTTGAGCTTTGCTGGGCGTGATGAACAGCCACGCAAAGAGGAATGGCGCCAGCACATGGTGGAAACAGAAGACCAGTGGACAACAGATCACATGAGGGTGAAGCCGGTGCAGAAGCTCCACACAAAGGGGACGGTGGGGCATGCAGCAAACAGGCAGTACACTGGAAAAATTGTCAAAAGCTAAGAAACCAAAAGCTATACCAACTGTTGAACAGCGTGTTAACTTTAGAAAAGAGAATGGCTGCCCAGGATAAAAGTAGCATAGCAGGGAAAGCCAAAGGTGATACTGAGGAGGTTGTTAAAATAAGGGAATCAGACAGTGCAGAGGTGTTTAGCCCCGATCTGCATTCAACGAGAATTTTATTGGTGGTTGATAGCAAAGTAGAGACCGAACAGAGAAAAGAGGTGCCACTATTAACTTGAGTGATTCAGTCTCTGAAGGGGTTGAGGCTACTCAAGGCAGGTCAGAATCAGTAGTAGACCAGATGGTTTCGTCAGTACCAGGGGAAGAGAAAAATGTCTTCTTGCTGTCACTTCTTGCAATCTTGACACAATTTCAGGAAGAAATCAGTAAAGATATTAAGCAAGGTAATGAACAAGTAAACTCCAGTATTGCATTGGAAGTGTTGAATTTGCATGTGAAGAAATACATCGCTTAGCAGTTCACCCGGTGTAAATCGCAATTGGAGCAGCAAGTAGTCATTAACCTACAAGTAGTATCTAAAGTGGGTACTGAGCTGGACCAAGTGAAGAAGAAATGTGCTAAAGGGCACAAGGAGGGTTAGATCAAATAATCAAAACATTGGTTGAGCATGCTACTGCATATCAAAACTTCGCAACTGAGTTGGGAGTTAAACAGAGGGATTTTAAAACGAAAATGAATATGGAAGTGGGTAACACAAGTGGTAAGATAAGATCTGAATAAGATACTAGTTTTAAGGTGCATGTTAAGGATATTATTCAGACGTTGACAGCTAGTTGAGCAACATGTGACTCATTTGGGAAACATCAAGAGATACATAATCAGCAGATAGATGCTCGAATAATGCAAAATGAGGAAGCAATTGCTAAACTGGACACAAGGGCAGGCCAAGTTTCGTCGAGCAATTCAGCAGAAGCAGCTTGTATTCAGTGTCATAAGTTTAGTGCCTTTGAGTCACAGGGAACCATTAATCCTAAAGTATTCGTTAAGGAATTTGATGAGGTAATGCCAAACTACTTGACAAAATGAGAGCAAATTTCGTATGTAGTGGGTCACTTAAAGGGTTATGCCTTTCAGTGGGCTGATGAGGTAGCTGTGGGACTGCAAAGATCTCACAGATTTTAGGAAAAGGTTTTTAGAAGAATATTGGTCTAGATAAATTCAGCAACAATTGTTAGTGGATTTTTGGGGAGGCAGGATGTACCAAGCAAAGTGTGGTACTATGAAACAGTTTTGTGATTGGCGGTGGCACCGCATAAAGTACATAGATGGAGGTATGGCAGTCAAGTTGTTTGCTGCTGGGATAGAGCAGATGTTGCCTTTTTATGTGAGGAAGGAACCGGTAGCAGCACCACAGGTGAGCTATGAAATTTACATTTGTGCAACGGTAATGAGCTCAGTCGCAGTGGCCTTCAGTGCAAGAAGACGTACAGCTGGTAAGATTTGTTGGGAGAGGTGTTCATGCTCAGAATGTGAGAGACAGGCATAGGGAAGAGAGAGTTTAAACTAAATAGTGTCTCAGTGGTGGGCCGACTGGAGACAGCTCACAAGATGGGCCCATATAGAAACAGGTGTTCTTGTGCAAGCTGGTGGGGGGATAAGTGGAAGGATAGAGCAAGGAGGCTGTAAGAGCCGGCCGGGGTGGCTGTACGGTTCTAGGCACTTCAGTCTGGAACCGCATGACCGCTACGGTCGCAGGTTCGAATCCTGACTCGGGCATGAATGTGTGTGATGTCCTTAGGTTAGTTAAGTTTAAGTAGTTCTAAGTTCTAGGGGACTGATGACCTTAGAAGTTAAGTCTCATAGTACTCAGAGCCATTTTTGAGGCTGTAAGAGATGACCTCGACACTTGGCAAGGTGCACTGGAGGGGTGAGAGTCAGCTGGTACTGGCTGGACACAGGTGACAGTGGATGCGTGCGCAATGAATACAGAAGGAGAGAGAGAGAGAAGAACAGTAGTAGGGGGTCCCTTGCACAGGGAAGAATACAAGCAGCGGACACGCCATCAGCAGCACCAGGAGCATGCCAGAGATAATGAAAACACCATGTTAAGTGCAGGAGGCGAGTGAACTTATGGAATAGCTTGATTGTTTGAAGAACTGAGGGCAGTAAAATAGTAATATCTCGTTTAGTCAAAGAGTATGGGAGCTATGGCATCCAAGACTAAATGTGGAATCTGGCTGTATGGATAGAAATGTTAATGTTGCAATAGCAGAACCATTAGAGGAAGGTGTCAGTATTGAAGAGCAAGAGAGTGATGTTTTTTTGTTCATATTTGATGGAGATAAGCAACATGGACAACCCTTAAGGTTCAATGACGGAGAAGTTGAGCTCCTCGAATCTTGTGCTGAATGGACACGAGTTGAGTGTATGTACGAACTGTCGCTTCATGACAGATTGCTTGAAGGTTCTTTGTGTTGGCAGTTAGGTAATATTCAATCTGGAATTGTTAGAGTTGTTCAAGAATTTGGCTGAAGAGAGATAATTGCCAATTTGATAGCAGAGGAGAAAGCTCTGATGCCGAGTGCCGTGGGTTTGTAATCAGCACCAGAGAGCATGGACCTTGATTATCACTAGAAGTGATGTGCACGTATACTGTGGTGGCCCAGTGTAATGTTAAGCATTTTCATGGACTTACTTGTTGAAGAATGCTGGTTCTGTTTTATTGCAGCGCTGATGTCTTCTGCTAGCACCGGACGCTTCTCCGAAGATTTCACTGCTAGGAAGAGGAAATTTTCACTCTCTCGCTCTCTCTCTTCTTATTTAAAAAATACGGTACTCTTGGAATATCATTCAATGCACCAGCACATGTTTATTTCCACTTTGTACAAAAAAAAACAACTAAAGTTTATGATGTAAGCCCACACATTACCAGGCACCCAGAATCAGTTATTTACACATTTTTGAGCACAATTAATACATAAGCTTTTATTGTGGCTGACTATCCACGTCCAGTCCACGTACTCTCAACAGCAGTTCAACGTCTAATAAATAGTCACTATCTTGAGTCACTCCATTTGTTTTTCAACAATACAAAGCTACATTACTCTTTGCAGCCGGCCACGGAGCTTCTGGGCCGTATTTAATTATTCTTGGCAGGTTGCGCTGAACACTTGCCAGCATCGACGAATTATCTCCCTTCCAGTTTCGCCTGCACAAACAATAAATGGGTGAAGGAAAACTAATGTGGAAGTAGCACCGAACCCAACTCGGGAACCGGTGGACATCACTCCTCCTGTTGACACAGAACGTCAATGCCCCTGGGGGTTTTGTACATATCATTTTATATCCTTAACATTATACATTCCCTTTTCTTCTCCCGTCACAGGATCTACTAAATATTTTATCCCCATTGCAGATCAGTTATCATGTCCTTATTTAATATAATATTTTGGGAAACTGTGTATTTCTGTAGTTTTTCGTGCATAAGCTTGAATTCTTTCCTCAAACTTTCTAAGTCTTTCTTGGTGTTATCTAACTCGGAAGTTACTGTAGGCGAAGAGATATCAACACTTAGTTTCTCTTCAACCTTTTGTCCTATTAATTCTTCTACTTGTTCTTCTGTGCAAGTCAAATTTATAAGCTCTGCAGGTCATCAACTTTTCTTTGAAGTTCTGTTCTACAGTTTCCACCCGTGATTTGACCCCTGAAATTTGTGCCTGTACTAGGGGGAGCAACTTATCTTGTTTCTGGACATCGGTTTTTAGCGTAGTTAATTCTTGTTCGACCTCATCAAATGCAACATTACATACATTTTTCAAAGAGTTGTAATTTTCGTTAAATTGTGTTTCCAAATTACTACATTAACAGTCTACATCATGTACTAATTTTTTAACTAAACCTTTTAGATTAGCTCCATTTCTTTGTTCTAAATCCTTAAATAAAATATTTGTCTGTTCACTCAGGGAATTGGACAATTCTTTTTTAAATTCTTTTTTCCTTTCTCGCATCTGATTACTTAGGATATTAACTTGAGCCTCTACTTTTGTGTTTTGCAAATGTAACTTAAGAGTATAATTCTGCCTTCAGTTCATCCTGTTTTGTGTTCTGTGATTCAAACTGCACGTTGATAAACCTCATTAATTCGCCTAAATCTGCCCCCTGTTCTTCAATTCCCATAGCCCCAACAGACTCTACGGATTGATGTTCCTTTTCCATTGTGTTTTGTTTTGCCTTTTATCTAGTTATCATTAAAAGTACACTCGCTCATTTTCACAGCCCCCCACACTTCAAAAACAATCAAAGGTCACTAGAAGCTCACCCGGTGTCAGTGGAAGGCGGCGTTGGCACCGGTTTACGGTGGCGTCAGCGTTGATGGACGGCAATGTCGACGTTGGTGGACGACGGCATTGGCTTTTGTGGATGGTGGCGTTGGCATTGGTGTGATGCGACGTCAGCGTTGGTGTATGGCGGCGTCAGCGTTGGTAGACGGTGGCGGCGGCGATTTGAGACTAACTGCAGCGTTGTGCGATTTTCTTGATTCCCTTAATCATTTCACCATTTATCAACATGATATTTCTGGATAAGTATCGTGGAATCGCTCTTCAGCCTAACTGTTATTGGTTGCTATGGCAACTCCCAACTGTTTTTTTTTTTTTCCTTTTTCTTATAACTTCTTTAATATTTTCCATTCTTTCTCAGGTCCTTTCTCAATGGTCGTCACATTCTTGCGGTGGCCTGGTGTAATGTTAAGCATTTTCATGGACTTACTTGTTGAAGAATGCTGGTTCTGCTTTCTTGCAGTGCCGATGTCTTCTGCTAGCACTGGATGCTTCTCTGAAGATTTCACTGCTAGAAAGGGGAAATTTTCACTCTCTCACTCTCTCTCTCTCTTCTTATTTAAAAAATACGCTACTCTTGGAATATCATTCAATGCACCAGAACATGTTTATTTCCACTTTGTACAAAAAAACAACTCAAGCTTATGACATAAGCCCACACATTACCAGGCACCCAGAATCAGTTAATTACACATTTTTGAACACAATTAATACATAAGCTTTTATTGTGGCTGAATATCCACGTCCAGTCCACGTACTCTCAATAGCAGTTCAAATTATTCTTGGCAGGTCGCGCTGAACACTTGCCAGTGCCGACGAATTATCTCCCTTCCAGTTTCGCCTGCACAAACAATAAATCGGTGCAGTATCCCATGCTCATCCTTACACCCTGCTTTAAAATAACGCTTGTTTGAAACAGCCGGAACACAAGTGTCTCCAGATTCTTGGCAGGTCGCGCTGAACACTTGCCAGTGCCGACGAATTATCTCCCTTCCAGTTTCGCCTGCACAAACAATAAATCGGTGCAGTATCCCATGCTCATCCTTACACCCTGCTTTAAAATAACGCTTGTTTGAAACAGCCGGAACACAAGTGTCTCCAGACTTTCGTAAAATTCTGGGGGCACTACAGAACTCCTAGCCCTCGTATAATGTGAGGGCGCCACGGTTGAGCACATGGTCCCAGCAGCCAATAGCAATTTACTCTTATCAGGTATTTAAGTGCCTGCCTCTGGCTCAGCAGGCAGTCTGATATTCGCGCTAGTCTATCGGCATCTCGCCTACAGACAGTGTGTTTACTTGGTTTCCATGTGCAAGTGGACGTTCTGAACTCAAGGTTTTGCTTGTGACCCCATTGCTATTTGTGTGTTGTTGTTCGTTAGGTCTTGCTCTGTCGTCACTCTTTGTTCATGTCTGTCCTTCCCGGTTCATTTTGTTTGTTTGCGGGGTGCTGCACTTTTGTTCTCAATAACCCCGCGACCGGAACGGTCATGGCTACAACAGAAGTCATTCCCATGGTTGCAGATAGTGAGCCTATTGTCGAGGAGAATGTTGGAAGAGTGATAAGTCAGGTGTTAGTGGACAGCAGATTGGAAATTTCCAGAATTTCAGGAGAGTACTTTGTAAGTTCACCAGCAATATAAGATATGGCAGTGTGGCCAGTGTCCCCAGTGAAAATATTTGGTGCTACTGGTAAGTTGTCAAAGGCTATTCGACAGAAAGTAGCAATGTCAGTGCAGTTAGGGGGAGTAATGGTATAACATTCCTTTCTTCTCATTCTCGAGTTGACTGTAGAGTTATTAGTGGACCTGGATTTCCTGAATGCGTTTAAAGATGAACTAAATTTTGACGACTGTGTGTTGAGATTCCAAGTATGAGGTAGAAAACTGGTGGTCCCCTTTGTTAAGAGAAAGGAGATATTTAATAGTCCTTGTTGAGATTCCAAGTAGGAGGTAGCAAACTAGGCGTCCCCTTTGTTAAGAGAAAGGAGATATTTAATAGTCCTATAGTACGAGATGGAGGCGATTCAACAGAGGTGAAATTAGTAATGATCCATAGCTTGAGATGGGGTATCAATGTTGTGGAGACAATTCAAGAGAAAATATAAGAGAGGGTGTCAGAGTTGGAGAGTTTGTCTGAACAACAGAAAAGGGAATTGATTGAAAATTTAAATCAGAATTGTGGAGTCTTTTCTGATGCACCAGGTGAAGTACAGAATTTTGAGTGCAGTTTGACTAGTAAGCCACATGGGGTCTATGTCCCCAAGACTAACGTAATACTGTTTGACCAGAGAGAAGCAATACAAGAAGAGATAAACCATATGTTGTCCTGGGGGGTAATTGAAAGAGCAAGTAGTTAATACATCAATCCATTTTTTGCAGTACCCAAGAAGGATGGCAGTGTGTGACTTGCCTTGTATGCTAGAAGATTGAATGCAATTGTGGAATGATAGACCGATAGGCCAATATCGATAGATGTACTTTTCCTAAAGTTTCAGGGAGTAAAACATTCTTTCATCCGTGGATGTGACCTGTGGATACTGGAATATAAGGTTAGTACAACAATCTAGGAAATATACAGCATTCCTGCATAAAGGAATCTGATATCAATTTTGCATCTTGCCATTTGGTCTTTACATTTCTGTGTGTGTCTTTGTAAGAGCCATGTACCAGATGTTAGAGCCTGAGCTAATGCACCAGTTTACTGTGTATGTCACCGATATATTTACAGCCACATAGATGTGGGAGCAGCATTGTGCATTATTGGAAAAAGTAATGGTGGCCATGCAGGAAGGGGATATGAAACTTAAGTTTAGTTAGGCAGATTGGCTGAAGGAAAAGATACAATTTTTGGGGCATATCATTGATCAAACAGGTATAGAACCAGAGAGTGAAAAACTTAGGGCCATCGAGGAGTTTTCTCGGTCAAAGAATAAGAACGATTTGAGAGGAGTGTATGGGTTGCTTGGGTTCTATCGGCGTTTTGTGTCATCACAAGCATTTAATAACCCAGCATTGAATCAGTTATTGAAAAGGAATGTGCCCTGGAAGTGGTCAGAGGAATGTGAGGTGGCTTTTCAGGAACTGAACATACATCTATTAAGTAGCAAAATTCTGTATCATCTAGATTTCAGTAGACCTTCCTAAATGTCTTCCGATGCTAATGGCTATGGCATTGGGGGTAGAAATATTTCAGGAGGGAGAACCCAGCCATCAAATCATCACATTCGCTAGCAGAATGCTAATGGCAGCTGAAAGAAACTACTGTGTTGCAGAACAGAAGCCCTGGCTATGTGGTATGGGTTTCAGAAGTCTGAGGCTTATTTGTTGGGTCATCACACAATAACGCTTACTGACCATCAGTCAGTAAGCTTTATGAAGAGATGTCATTTGGGACGTTGGGCAATGTATCTACAGCAGTTTGATATGGAGATTAGATACGTTAAAGTTCGGGATAACATTTTTGCAGCTGCCTTATCCAGAATGCTGGTAGGAGGAACAGAGCTTGAGTAAAAGAAACTTGGAAGGTTTCTGGGTGTTGATGATCAGAGGATCAAAGCATGAGGCTGTAATTAGGTGAGTATGTAAGGATATGAGAAGACAGCTGAATCAGGATGAACATACAAGATATGTTAAGCAAATTTTAGGATCAAAGCAACATCGCAAAGTAATAATATTTTACAAAAATCATCAAGGGGTGTTGTTTAAGAGGAGGAATGGGTTTAACAGACCTCTCCCTAAGATTTCCACAGTCTATAAGTTGTCCTACTCCTTTGTCCACATGGTGACTTCAGGCACTACAGGAGATTCAAATTTATAGTCCGAGGTCATTAACAAGTACGAACAGTTTGGTACTTAACTCGTATCGGTGGCTGCGTTGTCGTCTTCGTGAAGTCTAGAGGTGATTCCACTGCGATGTTCCCGTGGGTTTCTTTGTGTTTGGATGAGACTAATTGTTTTGTAGGGCGACGTGGTATTTTGATTTTTAGAGAGTAAATATTACATTAGTTTTGCACATCACTATTTAATTCATTTATTCACATTTAACACTTCTACAATAATATGAAATAAGACATTGTTTTACACCACATCTGTATCACCACCACCTCCAACCCACGCTCCCGATCCAAAGACCCCCAACCACCTCTTCCCAAGATCCACCTCCTTCCCGCATGACCAAGGATAACCATCTCTTAGTTGTTAAACTTGCAGTCAAAGGCTATATTTACATAAAACATTACATGTAAAGAAATTACTGACATACAGGATTTTACGTTCTGTTATAAGGGGATCAGGAGGAATGGAAACTCTGTTTTTGCAGCAATTTGTAGGTGAATTAATAGACCTAGTGCATGAAAATTATGGACATTATGGGGCACAAAAGTGCATTGGAAAGTTACAAAAAGTGGTAATATTTGAGAACATGTGGCGAAGGGTGCAGGGACAAGTCCAAGCTCGTGAACAATGTCAAAAGGAGAGAGCAGTTATGGTTCCCATTCAAGGTTTTCAGCAGAATATGTAAGTAGAAGAACCTTGAGAATTGATTTCAGTGGACTTGTTTGGACCTCTCCCAGTATCCAGAGTTGGTTGTACCTATATTTTTGTAGAGTTAGATGTGTTTGCGAAACATGTAAAGTTGTACCCAATCAGGAGGGCAAATTCCAGGATATTGAGTGAAAAACTGGAGAAAGATTATTTTGTGCATGTGGGGAAGCCAGCTGCTTTATTGTCAGACAATGGTCCTCCATTTACAGCCCACAAGTTTACAGAAATGTTGGAGTGACATGGACTGAGACATGTCAGAATTTCGCCATATTTCCCTCAAGAGAATTCGAGTGAGCAGGTCATGAAAGAGTTGAACTGGTTATGTAGGACTTATTGTCACAGGAGAAACACAACTTGGGCAAACTTTATTGTAAGTTTTGAAGAGATAATCCATAACGTATGGCATGAAGCAACAGGTTTTGCACCGTGTGAATTGATATTTGAGCATAAACCAATGAATGTTATTGGGGTGAGCAGTTTTTCCAGTGAGCAGAGTTCTAACTAAAGATGAAATAGAAAAGTTGACCAGAGAAAGAATGTGTCAACGGGCAGCTGAAAGAAAAAAAGACATGATGCTAGGGTTCAGGCAACTGTGTTTAAACCGGGGGATTTAGTACTAGTTAAGGCCAAAGAGCGATCGAATAAGGTGTACAAAGAGATAAAGAAATTTTTGCTAGGGTATCATGGCCAATTTTTGGTGCAGAGTTCACCATATATTAATGCCTATCGACTCATCTATCCTGGTTCCAAACACGTTTTTGGATTAAGAAATGTAATAGAATTAAAGGTATATGTGACTGGACAGAGTGATGATAAAGCGTAGGGAGTCTCTCAGTCTCGGGGAGACCACAGTTTGCAACTGTGCGCACCTCAGCAATCTAAAGCAATTCTTCCTTTCTGTGCTTCAATCTCTACTACTAACCATTTGTCTATCAAAAATTCTTCACAGGACTGTAAAAGAAGGGAGGACAATATCTCGAGTGGAGAGAAGTAGATGTGGAAACGCAAAATAATGGAATTACATGCAGTAAAGGGGTATTTAAAGTTAAAGAAAATGTTTAATTTTTAGAATAGAGTCTAGTGCTATATGCGAGGCTCTGCAAGAATGTGAGACGAATTGAAAGTAGAGAGCAAAGGTGAGGAATAATGATCAGAGCCCACAGAAAGCACTAGCTATTAAAGAAGCATTATGTTTTTCTGTAGTGGTAGTTAAGGGAGCAAGATGCTATGACATAGTTGTAAGATGTGGAAGTAGATTCCTGTAGGATGTGTGGAATGGACTGAACAGCCATGAGTGCCAGAGAGACATTAGAATAGTTTTGTACATATATTCGGTATATTAAAGTGATTCAAAAATTCAAGTGTGCAAGAGAGTAGCTGAAAGTGCAGTTCTGGTAGACATACAAAAGTAATATGCCAGTGTGAAGGATGTGAGTGAAGGTATACTATACAGGATAAAGTAACAAATATAAGCAACCAGAAAAAGAAGAGTAAGAGGTGCCATGAATGATGCCCAGGCCTCAGATCAGTAGGTTTGTAAGTTCACAGTTGGTGTGATAGACAACTAATGAGAAACAAAGGTGTGAAAGATTGAAATTGGGTAATCATAAAGGCATAATTTTAAAGCACAACAGAGGTAAAATATCTATTACATTGTTTCTGAAAAATATTGTTTTACACAAACAGTGGAGACAGGCAATATGCTGTGGAAGAATGACCACACTTCAGATAAGCAATTGTTTTAAGAATAATTTAAAAAACTAAAATTCCAACCTTTTTAATTAAGTGAGCGCTGATTAGAATGCAGCAGGATGGCAGACAGCCAAATGGCCAGAGCAGAGGTAGCGTGCTGAAGGGTTACGATAAGAGCCAAGTCGGGCACGGTAGGCCAGCATGGTGACTAACAAGAACACGAAACCGGAAGGACACAGGAAAGCCAGAGATAGCTCAGAAATACAACACTGCATCCACATTCGGACATCCCTTGGGGACGGAGAAGGTAGACTGGTCTGACCAGAGGCTGCCAAAAAGTAAAAAAGTAGTTCATTTGAGAAAACTTTAAATTAGAGCAGAGGACCTGAGTAAAATTTGCGGAAGAGTGTAAATCAAAAGTGTATTTGTGCAGAAAGCAATAGGGAAAGTATAAGGTAAAATGTGTCTGTTTTAAGGGCAGAGATGGTGGCTGACATCACAAGTGGTTTAGTGGGGGAGAAGGAGCGCACAGCTCGCCATGGTTGAGGACTAACAGTTAGACTGAGGAGCAGTACAGATGGCTAGCAGTTGCGCTCTCACAAGATTACCAATGAAGCTTTGCTTGTGACAATGTAATGTTTGCATAGATGGTGCTGTTATTTTGACTGTGAATGATGTGATATGTGACAATTACTGAGGTATAGACGCAAATAATTAACAGAGCAAAACTTATTGCATGCAACAACACAACAGTCATTGAACACAGTAAGTCAACTGCTGTGCTCACTCCTGCTGTTGCAAATTCTGTTTTTGTTTTCTGACAATGATCATTATGACCAATTGGTTATGATCATGCTCATTTTTATGTGGAGCATAATGTGTAAGTAAAGACTGAGTTCCGTGGCATCCAGTAATACAAGATCTTGGCCTTGTGCACTAAAAGACCTGCATGGTAGCTGAGTGAATTATATTATAAAGATCACAATTGGGATTAGCCTGACTGAGACAACAACCAAAGGCAATCAGTATCCGACAGTGGTCTTAAACCCACTTTGAGGGGCATATCCATCTTACTGCTGTCTGGTTGGTTCTGGTATGCAAACTAGGATTTTGAAACTTGTTTGTAATAAATTGTATCAAAGGATTTTGAGGCCAACGAGTCTGTTGAATATAATTGCTTTTATCAGAGCTGTGTTGCATTCTTTAGTAGCATCAGAATTCCTCTCCAAAATCCTAATTGTACATATTTGCAAAGACCAGAATCTACAGGGTGCTGAATAACGTATGAGCAACTGAACTGCAGGTAAGGGCAGGTACGATTACAGGTCGAGAAACTGCGGAGGCTGACTACGCTGCCACTGCACAGGTAAGTCACGAAGTGGACCTGCCACGCAACCCTGTAAATCTACTACTTACCATAAGAGGCAGTCCAAGGGGTCCAGTAAAATGTAAGTTAGGGTTTGTCATTCTGCAGAGGAGATGATACAAGATGACACAGTTGCTGAACAGTTGAAAGAAAACTTGAGTCTCATTTCAAATAAGTATCCCACCCATATAGTTGGTGGTGACTTCAGTTTACCCTCAATATGTTGGCAAAATACATGTTTAAAGTTGGAGGTAGGCATAAAACGTCATCATAAATCATTCTGAAAGCATTCTCAGAAAATTATTTTAAACAGTCAGCTCAGGAGCTCTCTCGAATTGTAAATGGTTCGCAAACATACTTGACCTCTTGGCAACAAATAATCCTTTAAGAAGTAGGGAACATGCTGACTAGCATTGAAACCCATCAAAAATAAATGTAAAATATGTCTATTTAAAAACCAAAAATTTGCTTGAGACCTTCCTAAGAGACAGTCTCCACTCCTTCCACTCTGAATATGTAGGTGTAGGCCAGATGCTCTTTAAGCTCAAAGAAATAGTGTCAGTGGCTATTGAGAGACATTTACCAAATAAATTAATAAGAGATGATACTGATCCCACATGGTACACTAAACATATCAGAACATTCTTACAGAAGCAATGAAAAAAGCATGCTAAATTTAAAAGAATGCAACAAGCCTCAAGGTTGGCTACGTTTTACAGAAGCTCAAAATGTAGCCTGAACTGTAAAGTGAGATGCTCTTATTACTTTCAACAATGAAATTCTGTCTCGAAATATGGCAGAGAATGCAAAGAGATTGTTGTACACCAGCAGAAAGAAGCAATCAATACCTTCACTGCACGATAACAATGTTGGTGCTACTGAGACAGTGCAACTAAAACAGAGTTATTAAATACGGTTTCCCAAAATTCCTTCAGCAAAGAAGAAAAAAGTAAATATTCCAGAACTCAAACTAAGAACACCTACCAACATGAGATATCCTCGTTGTAGCGAAGCAGCATAAATCACTTAATAAAAGCAAGTCTTCCAGTCCAGATTATATACCAGTCAGCTTTCTCTCAGAGTATGCTGATACAATAGCTCCATATTTAGCAATCATATGCAGCCGATCATGTGTTGAAAGATCTGTGCCTAAAGACTGGAAAGTTGCACAAGTCACATCAATAGCCAAGAAATCAAATAGGATTAATCTGCTAAATTACAGATCCTTATCATTAACATTAATTTGCAATAGGATTTTTGAACATATACAGTGTTCAAACATTATAAGTTATCTCAAAGAAAATGATTTACTGGCTAACAGCCAACACAGATTCAGTAAATATCATTCTTGGAGCAATGAATGCTATTGACAGGAGATGTCAAATTGATTCCATATTTTTAGATTTCCAGAAGGCTTTTGACGCTGTCTCTCATAAATGACTTCTAATCAAATTGCGTGCCTATGGACTACCATCTTAGTTGTGTGACTGGAGTCTTGATTTCACATCATAAAGGTCACAGTTCACAGTAATTGATGGAAAGTCATCAAATAAAACCTAAGTAATATTTGACGTGTTATAGGCCCTCTGCTGTTCCTGATCTACATAAATGATTTAGGGGACAATCTGAGAGCACTCATTTACCATCTTATAAAGTAATCAGATGATCAAAACTAATTGCAAAATGGTTTAGACAAGATATATTAATGGTTAGAAAAGTAGCAATTGACTCCAAATAATGAAAAGGGGAAGCCATTCAAGTGAGTATCAAAAGGAATCCGATAAATTTCAGTTACACAATAAATCACACAAATCTAAAGTCTGTAAATTCAGTTAAATACTTAGGTATTACAATTATGAATAACTTAAGTTAGAACAGTCATGTAGATAACGTTGCGAGTAAAGCAAACAAAAGACCAATTTATTGGCAGAACATCGAGAAAATGCAACAGGTCTACTAAAGAGATTGCTTCCACAATGCATGTGTGTCCTCTTCTGGAGTATCACTGTGCAGTGTAGGATCTGCAGCAAATAGGATCAATGGAGGATATCGAAAAAGGTCAAAGAAGGGCAGTTCATTTTGTACTAGGCCTATCGCAAAATGGTGCCACAGATATGATATGTGAATTGGGTTGGTAATTATTATAGCAAAGGTATTTTTCTTTGTGGCAGGATCTTCTCATGGAATGTCAATCATCAACTAGCTCCTCAGAGTGTGAAAATATTTTGTTGGCAGCCACCTACTCAGGGAGGAGTGATCATAATAATAAAATAAGAGAAATCAGTGGTTGTACAGAAAGTATTCATTATTTTCAAGCACTGTTTGAGAGAGGAACGGTAGAGAAACAGCTTGAAGGTAGTTTGATGAACCCTCTGCCAGGCACTTAGCTGTGAATTGCTGAGTAATCATGTAGATGTAGATGTATGTGAGAAACAAGGCTTTGGGAGTACATAACCTTCTGTCTGAACTACTTACGAGCATTGGGAGAGACAGCTATGACAAAACTCTTCCATCTGGTGTGCAAGATGTATGAAATAAGCAAAATACCCTCAGGCTTCAAGAAGAATTTAATATTCCAATTCCAAAAAAAGTCGGTTCTGGCAGATGCGAAAATTACTGAACTGTCAGTTTAATAAAAACTAACACGGATTCTTTACAGAAGAATGGAAAAACTGGTAGAGGCCAACCTTGGGGAACATCACTTTGGACTGCGGAGAAATGTGGGCACATGTGAGGCAATTTTGACCCTATGACTTATCTTAGAACATAGGTGAAGGAAGGGCAAACCTACATTCATAGCATTTGTAGACTTACAGAAAGCTTTTGACAATGTTGACTAGGATACACTCTTTGAAACTCTAAGGCAGTAGAAGTGAAACACATGGAGCAAAAGGCTATCTACAACTTTTACAGAAACCAAATGGCACTTGTAAGAGTCAAGGGCCATGAAAGGGAAGCAGTGGTTGAGAAGGGAGTGAGACAGGATTGTAGCTTTTCCCTGATGTTGTTCAATCTGTACAGTGAGCAAGCAGTAAAGCAAACAAGAGAAAAATGTGGAGTGGGAATTAAAGTTCAGGAAGGAGAATCATTGAGGTTTGTCTATGACATTTCAATTCTGTCAGAGACAGCAAAAGACTTGGGAGAGCAGTTGAACAGAGTGGACATGGTCTTGAATGGAGGATATAAGATGAACAAAAGCAAAAAATGGTTAATGGAATGTAGCCAAATTAAATCAGGTGATGCTGAGGGAATTAGATTAGGAAACAAGACTGTGAAAATATTAGATGAATTTTGCTATTTGTGTAGCAAAATAAAGTATGATCACCAAAGTAGAGAGGATATAAAATGTAGATTGGCAATGGCAAAAACAGCATTTCTGCAGAAGAGGAATTTTCTAACATCCATATAGATTTAAGTGTTAGAAAGTATTTGCTAAAGATATTTGTCTGGAGTGTAGCCATGTGAAAGTGAAACATGAATATAAGCAGTTTAGACAAGAAGAGAATAGAGGCTTTTGGTATGTGGTGCTATAGAAGAAAGTTGAAGATTAGTTGGGTAGATCAAGTAACTAATTACTATTATTCTCATGTCAGAAACATTCAGGTACTGTACATACATTTTACACAGTTACAGTTAAATTACTTTTGACCAAACTTGACCACTTCTAGTGCATTTCTGTTGCTTGCAGAAGATCATCTTCTGTACAGGAGACTGGGCACAATTGACACCAACACATGTGCTGAACTGTCTGCTCTTCTCCACACACACACACCAAATACCATTTGGATCAGTGTATCCCTATCTCGCCAAGTTAACTTTTGATCTTCCAACTCCGGATATCAGTCTATTCAGGGACTTCCAAGCTTTCCATTCCCTGTCGTGGCCTGGAGGTAAAGCTTTAATGACTCTTTTCTAACCAGGGGTAAGGTAGTTCGTAGCCCTCCATAGTTGCAACCTAGCTTTTTCAGCAGTGGTTCTAAGTTCCTTTGATGTTCTAGGGAAACTCTTCCTTGACTTCAGTCATTGCAGATATGGTTCATGCCCATACAGAGGATAGGTAATTTCCTGTGCCACTGCCTTTCTTTCTTTGTTCTCTTTGAACAGGTGGTGGTGGTGTTCCTGCAAGGTGGTAAAGCCATCCAACTGGAGTGGATTTCAAGCAACCTGTTACAATAATGCAGGTTTCATTGAGAGCTACATCCACCTGTTTGGCATGAGTTGAATTACACCAAACAAGACAGGCATACTCTGCTGTAGAACAGCATAGTGCTATTGCAGATGTTCGGATTGTTTCAGGTTAACTAACCCACTGTGATCTGGCCAATTTCTGCAGGAGATTGTACCTGATGGAAAATTTCGACTTGCATTTCATGCAGTGCTTTTTCTTGTCAAGTGGAACTCCTAGCTATTTTGGATTCTCGTAGTGTTCCAGTTGTACCCCCAACCATACTATTTTCAACTTAAGAGTGGCTTCCTTGTTTCTCAAATGAAAAGCACACACTTGGGTCTTTGAAGGGTTTGGTTTAAGCTGGTTTGTGTTGTAGCATCTGGACATATCTTCAAGGGGATTCATGAGGTTGTTGTGCACTGATTCAAAATCTATGCTCTGGGTGGCTAGAGTGAAGTCATCAGCATATAAGATGCTTCTGGTGTTTGGGGCTATAGGTTGATCGTTTGTGTATATATTAAACAGAATTGGAGCCAAAACACCTCCTTGTGCGAGTTCTTCTTCTGTAGTTTCCATTGACTATGCTGGCCTTAAAAGTCGATGAACAACCAGCGATTCTGCAGAAGGGAGGTGATGATTCTGGTTAGACGTAAATCTTTGGTCAGATTTTAGACCTTAACCAGTAGTAGCTGGTGATTGATCGTATCATACGCAGCTTGTAAGTTGAGAGATCCAACTCCTGTCGCCTTCCGAGCCTTAGAGCCATCTTCTATAAACTGTGTGAGATTTAACAATTGTCCAGTACAGCTTTTACCTGGTCAAAATCTAGATTGCTGAGTTATAAGTGAGGGGTCAATTGCAGGTGATAGACAAATTAAAATTGGCCTCTCCAGCACTTTGTAAAGATGACAAAGTAGTGCAACTGGTCTGAAATTCTTCAGATCATTTCCTTCTTTGCCAGGTTTCAGCAAAGCAATCACTCAGTTCTTCTGCCATATCTTTGGAATTTGGTTTCTGCTTACACAGTTATCAAAAAGTTGGAGAATGCATTTCTTTGTATTTAAGCCAAAGTGTTCATATAATCCAAGCCAGCTACAATTTTTACTTTATTTGATAGCTTTCTTTAGTTCTTCCATACTGAATGATGATGTAAGGTCATTACTCTCCTCTTGCTCTACTCTTTGCAAATTTGGTTTTTGTGATTTGTGTGTTGGCTTCCCATTCATCAGTAGCTGATGTGCTATTTGATTGGCAGTGATATTATGATGCATAATGGTCTTAGTTGGATCATTGTTTAGGCATCTCAGAAGTTTCCAAGCTTCATGGCTGTCTCTTTTCAGATCCAAGTTTTCTATAGTTTTTATCCACTTATCCCTATTTGTCTCCATTACAGAGGGAATAAGCTTGTTCCCTGCTTCCACAGTTGCTTCACTGAAAAGGTTTTCTTCAAATAAGTAGCTGTATTCCACTCATAGGGTTGCTTGGTCTGAAGTAAGCCCAGGGATATAAGATGTTCGACAGCCCAGAAGGATAGACATTCTCGAACATCTCTTTACCGCAGCCATGAAGGTGTCATAGCATTAGGGTATTGGTTCTATATGAGCTACTTCGATGTCCAACAATTCTGCAAATCCTGACCAATCAGCCTTCTTAAAATTAAACCTTCTCTGAAAAGAAAGACTCTGTGGTCTTATAGCAGCAAATAAATAACACATTATTGGTCTATACTGCAAGTTGCATATTGGAGAGCATACAGATTTTACACATTGTTGGCTGATACTGCTGCTACCAAAAAATAGATCGGGACTGTAAGCTTGCCTCCACCTGCCACTGTTGAAAGATCCAGGCAGTTTTGAATCATGGATTAAAATCAGATGACTTGCTTCTGCCCATATTTGCACTGCTGTCCCATTCTCATCTTCATGATCTTAGCCCCATATGGTACTATGGCTGTTGAAATCACCAATCACAATCTGCACATGTTTATTTAGAAAATTGGGTGGTTTTTTAACTATGAATTTAGCACCAGGTCGTTTATTAAGCAATTTAATGGTGCAATTAACTGTTTTCTTCCATGACTGCTGTAGATAGGATCTGGATATCTGGATGAACAAAAATAGCACTTCCATATTTATCATGTGGTCTTTAGATGGTGAGACACATTCTGTATATTTTTGGTCTGCTCATGTCACAACTTTGATGTGTCTCCTCTATGCACAGTACATTGCATTGGTGCTAACTGCATAGTTCTCATAGCAGTTCTTCTCTGGCTGGTGTTATGTGTTTTGTGTTAATAGATATAATCATTAACTGTGGCCCGAAAAGGGCTCAGGTACATATGTTTCCGGTGTGAAAGTATCAGTCATCAGATTATTTTGAATCATATTATGATGTTGTCCAGGGTACGCCCAATTGCTTTTATCATCTTGATCGCAGATCATCACAATCTTCTCGGAGGCTCCTTTCTGTACCTCACATAACTAATGAGAAGGTACTGAATAGAACTGGGGAGACAAGAAATCTGTGGCACAACTTGACTAAAAGAAGAGATCAGCTGATAGGACACATTCTGAGACATTAAGGTATCACCAATCGAGTACTGGAGCGAAGTGTGGGGTGTAAAAATTGTATAGGGAGGCCAGGAGATGAGTACCATAAGCAGATTCAGAGGGATATAGGTTGCTGTAGTTATTCTAAGATGAAGATGCTTGCACAGAATAGAGCAGCATGGAGAGCTGCATCAGACCAGTCTTCAGACTGAAGGCCACAACAAGCTTAAAGCTGTCAGTCTACTGCAGATAAATAAATGTATGTTTTCTGATTAAACACAGTGACATGATAGCTGGAATACAAAGATGAAGTGTCATAATTAAACTTAGTGTGTAGTTCAGAATTAATTGCAGTTAAGCACATTGTATTGTCACATCTTTGAAACCTTCATGTTGCATTTTATGTCATATTATGAATATCTGACTTTTTGGCGCACCAACCAATTGTGCTCGGCTTGAATTGGAATGGCCATGTTCCCCTCTGTTTCCTCATCCTGTGTGCCCTGCTTTTCTGCACAAGGACAGAAGAATGTCAAAAACCTTCTTACCCACAGAACATCATACAGATGTCATCTTTACCTTCAGTATGTATTACATCCTTACAGTAACTCCTCATAGCTGTAAAGTAAGGCCGCATAATGTTTTTCTGTGTAATCGAAACCAGGATCCTCCTTATATTTATGTTCTGAAAGAAACCCTGCCAGTGATAGGTAATCTCTGGAAATCATAGGATGTGCATCTAACAGAATAGTCAGTGTAACAAATAAAGCATATTCAGACCATTGATACAACATTAAAGACAAATAATGCATGTTTTTCAACCATATAGCAAAATATTCATGACCATTAGCATAAAATACTAAAACAGTGTTCTCTGGAATCATCTGTTAACAACAGTCCATACTTAAATATCAAAATTCTGTCATGTGGGAGAATTTTGGGTTATTGTGTGCCGATGGTGGTGCTTAAGTACCCAACTCCAAAATATCTGAGTCCTTCACAAAGGACTAAAATTCACGTCTTTGCAGTGTCTCACAGTGATTCTTCTCTTTTGCTGTCACTAGGTTTCCCCCCATTTTTCTTTCTCTGATCATCAACAAAACACCACTATACTCTATAGATACTCATAACAAACACCTATACAGTGCAGCCACAGTCAAGCCTCAAGATATGAATTTGGAAAGATAAGACATCCAGTGAGATGAATATAAGAAATTATTTGCGATTTCACTGTTGAAACCACAGAAGGCTCATCAGGCAAGTTAACCTCAGGACAAAAGACAGAAATGAGTTTGCCTCTCAAGCTGGTTTAGGTTAAAAGGCAGACCAATGGTTTTCATTTCCTCTACAATTTTCCAGACAGAAGAATGCTTCTTGGTAAGGACATTATGATGATTGTAGCTCTCATCCTGAAATAATTATCACACTAGGGAGGCCAGTATTGCTTCTCCGTATATGACTATTTTTGAGGATGTAAATCCAGTACGTTTACACTGTCTCTTACACAATAAGTTGACCCAATTGTGAAAATTCAAGCAACAAAATTAAAACTATCAAGATATGTTACAATGTGTGCTGGACAGGCTTAGGTGGACAACACTCCTGTTGGCTATAGAGTTCCACTCACAAAAGCCCTAAAAGCTACACTTTGTTCCCAAAACTGATGAGCAATATTCGTGTAAGGCAACAATGATTGTACTAATCCTGTAAAAAGTCTGTATACTGAGATGCACTTTGTTATCAATTCACTGTAATATGGGATATGTTGCAATAAATTTTGCTGAAACATGGCCATTTGTTACAATTTTTGCTGTAATATGGGGAAATTTGTCACATTTCTAGGGGAATTTTGTTACAATTTTTGTTGAAACATGGGGCAAATTGTCACAATTTCACTGTAATATGTCTTGATTTTTCAGTTTTGGGGACAGTTAATACAGTTTTGGGGCAGTTTGTTACAGTTTTGGAGCACTTTGTTTTATTTTGGTGACAATTTGTTATGCTTTTGGGGACATATTGTTACAATTTCATTACATGGGCGTTATTTGTTACAATTACACTATAACAGGTAGACATATGGGGTAACATTTTATATAATCTCCATAGATCAACTTAAGAACTATTTGATTTCTCATCACATTCCCACTTCATATAAAATATTCAAAGTCCAAACTTCTTCTGAAATATTTCAGAGTATCTTTCATAAAATCAATAATTTCACATCACATCTCTTGACACGCACATGTGTGACCAGCAGAAGATCTCTTGCAGAAGTGTCCTTGTTGAAAAGAATCATCCAGGCATCCATAACAACATGATTTAGAAATGCTGTGGAGACTTCGCTTATGTTTAGATGTATATCACATAGACTAATGTGACTATCCCATTTAGTCTAAGCACTTCTTTCTTGGAATCTTTTATACTAGCTGATTTTTGCCTGAAATTCATTTACTTAAACACAAAATTGACTGACTTGCTGTATGTAGGCACTATAGTGTCCATCTCCATTTCCCATTCTGATATTGTGGATAGTTGTCTTTCGTCCCCTTCAACCACAAACCTGTGGCACTTTATCACATTCATCTAGTACAGTACGCAACAATGCAAGACTTTCACCAATCAAAAGGGCTACTCTGTCACATCTAGAGCTATTTGCAATACTTCTAGAAATAAGATGTTCACGTTACTAACTTTGATCATACGAATGGGACTATGTGCTCCTTAATTGCTTTAGGTTAAATACAAACTGCTGTAACACCTATTTCAACCTACAATTCATTTATTTTCATGCAGATTTTGAAAAATCAAGTTGCATTTCCAGTTGACATTGGAGTCTGTCAAACAAATTAGGAAATGGGTAATGTGAGAACATATTGTTAAGTTCTGATGTCAAATGCTGCTGTCCAGTATGTTGATAACAACCATTCCAATTACACAGTAAAACAGTAAAATTCACTGTGTGTATGCACTATACTTCCAGCAGAATGGATGACTGTGTTATAAAGGGCCAAATCATGTTACAATGTTTAAGAAGGGATACATAAGTCGCTGCAATGGTGGTTCAATACATGCACTCAACACACTCCTGCTACCCATTATAATAACTGTCTGCTATTGAACGTAGAGTTCTGCAGTTATGTATATATTAATTGCAGGGAATACACTACAAAGAGCAGCATCATTTCAGGCCATCGTAAGGAAGGATACATTCACCTAAGCATGGCAGCATAGTGCTCACACAGTTAAAGCGATCCAGTATTCTGTCACCACCTTGCTATGTGTACGTGGATGAGTGATGTGTCTTGTTTAGCTGGTGTATTGCAGTGGAAATCAGACACAAGATTCACTTGAATGCTGATGGCTTTCATAGGCTGCAGCATACCTAAAAGTTTGCCACCAATGTGTGAGGAACTCTACAAAGAAAAAAGAAAAGAATATTGTTGGATGAAAGTATGTCAGGTACTGGGAATAGATTTCCTGCATTGTAATGTTAATAGTGTCACATTCCTGATGACTAAGAGGCCTGAAATAGCTCCCACAAGCGTTTGAGAGTTATAGCTTTAGTGCATTTCTGTATTAACACATCTCTGATGACTGAAAATAACTTCCTATTAGTAAGATTGTCATGGCAGGTCACTGCAGAGGTTGGTGGATACTTTCAAGAAGTGTTGGTGGCACAAATCATATGATGTAGCTGTTGTACTGACACTTAATTCATTGCGTGTCCTCTCCAATACTTCTGAATGGGTGTACTGTGCTACCATCTATTTTTCAACACAAACCTGTGACTCTTGTCATGATTCCTCTAATATGTGACAAAGATGAGAGCTTCATCAATTGAAAGAGTTACTCTTCCACACCTAGGGCTATTTGCAGTGCTTGTAGGTACAATATTTTCACACTGCTTGTCAAGCTGTGAACTGTGATCTTAGACAGCATCATAAATGATTTTGAAATCCTATGAAACCTATGGTGTCTGTCTTTGTTGTTTAAGTATAAGGGATAGTCAAATAAAAACAGGTGGAAGAAAAGTAATTAGACTGTCTATTATTTCAAGATTAATAGCAATAATGATTAATACATTCATCCCACTGTGATACAATGCAGTCAGTGTCTTCATAGAAAAATGTTTGTGATTGCCTACAAAATGATGACTGTACCCATGAGTGCATCTCTTTGTCCAAAGAAAATCAATGGCCATAAATGTCTTTTTTCATGGCAGCAAAAATATGGAAATCACATGGCAAGAGATCAGGACTGTATGGAGGATTTGTAAGAGCTTCCCAGCAAAACTTCTGTCATATGGACTGGACATCAACAAATGGTGTTTCAACAAAATGGTTATTCTGATAAATAGAAGCGTAATGCATTCCGATGAAAGGGAGTTCAATGTAGAGATGTAAGTGGAGATGTGGAGATACTGAATGCATCTTCCTGCTGTATTTTGGTGACATGTTTTAAATATCAAAAGGCTCTTCAAGAGACATAACATTAAGTGTGTTTTTGGTCCACAGGCAAAACTGAGAAATTTATTATGCTTTGTGAAGATGATTTTACCTTAAGAAAACGAGTTCTACATAAGATTCCATGCCAGTGCAGAAAATGTGGTATTGGGTAGTTGGGTAGACATGTCACACTGTGAAAGAACATTGTACTGAACACCACTGACATACATGCCCTGGACAACATGACAAACCAGCGGCAGTGGAGCACTGCCTGAACACGGAGCATTGCATATCTTATGAGAAGACTAATGTTTTCTCCTTGGCATCATCATTCTGGAATTGTATTATCAAAGAGGCCATAAATATCACTACAGTAGACTGTCTTCTCAACAGAGATGCATGAGTTCAAGTTGAATACAGTATAGCATGGAATCCAGCACTGACTGCCATTAAATTAAAATGGGAGAAACAAGAACCTCTGAATTCTGACATAATAAAAAGCACTGCAGAGTTGATTTAGTCTTTATTTAACAACAGCAGTGTCCAGCAGCAGCACCACTCCCTCTGTGCAAGTGCAGAAGGCCTCTCTTTGGCTGCAGCAGGGGTTCCGATATGTAAATACTGGCTGCATCAGAAACACCTGAAGATCTTTTACAAAATGTAGAGAAATTCTGGTTGTATGTTAAGGTTATTAGTAGCACCAAAGTTAGTGTCCAGACACTCATGGATAAGAGAGAAACTGAAACAAAGCAAAAGCAGAAATGCCATCACCATTTCCAAATGTTCCTTTAAAAAAGAAAAAGGGGGTGTGTAGAAGTATTGCCCCAATATAACCCTCTTATCACTGAAAAGATAAGTGAAATAGACATTGTTGTCATTGGTGTTGAGAAACAGCTGAACAAAGCACTAGGGTGCAATGGAATCCCTTTCAGACTCGATTTATGCCTGAGTTAGGCCCTCTGTTAACTATAATCTGTTATGGATACCTCAGACAAAAAACTGAACCCAGTAGTGAGAAGAAAGTACACATCACACCTGCATACAAGAAGGGTAGCAAAACTACTGCCCACTATCCTTGACATCCATTTGTTGTAGAATTTTATAAAATATTCTGAGCTCAAGTGCAGTGAGGTATCTCAAACAGAACATCCTCCTCCATGTCAAGCAGCATGAATTTCAAAAAACATACATTATGTAAAGCCCAACTTGCACTTTTCTCACATGACATCCTGCAAGCCATGGATCTACATATTTAGGCAGAAATAGTTTATCTCAATTTCTGAAAAGCATTTGACTCAGCACCACACCAACACTTTTTATCAAAAGTATGATCATACAAATATCAGGCGAAATTTGTTACTGAATTGATACAGAGGATGTAGCATCTTATCTTTAAAGGAGTATCATTGAGAGACGCAGAAGTATCTTTGGGTGTACCCCTGGAAAGCGTGTTGGGTCCCTTGCTGTTCATGCTGTATATTAGTGATGTTGCGGACAATAGTTTTGCAGATGATGACAATATTTTTTCAGATGATGCAGTTATCTACAATGGATTACAGTGTGAATGAAGCTGGACATACAGACCTTGATACAATTTCAAAATGGTGCAAAAATTGGCAACTTGCTTCAATTGTTCAAAAATATAAAACTGTGTGTCTCACAAAATGAACATAGAATCCTATAAATACAATATTAGATACCTGAGTGTAGGGATGTGAAATGCAGTGATCATGTGGGCTCAGTTGTGGGTAAAAAAGATGGTAGACTTAAGTTTGCTGACAGAATACTTAGCAAAATTCAATCAATCTACAAAAGAGATTACTTACAAATCACTCATGTGACCTATTCCATAGTACTGCTCATGAGTGTGAAACCCCTTCCAGATAGGACTAACGGGGAATATTGAACATATACAGAGAAGGACAGCATGAATGCCATGGGTTTGTTTGACCTACAGGAGAGTGCCACAGAGATGCTGGAAGAACTGAAGTAGAGATTCTTGAAGTTAGCCAGCAACTATTCTGGAAAACCTACTACTATAGTTTCAAGTAGCAGCTTTAAACAATGACCCTAGGTATATACAATGCCTCCCCCCCCCCTCCCCACACACACACATTTTGCTCCCACAGTGATTCTGAGGACTAGATTATATCAATTACAGTCCCTGCAGAGGCAATTAAACAATCATTCTTCCCACACTCCATATGTGAATGGAAAAGGAAAAATCTCTAATAACTGTTGCACTGGGACACATCCTCTGCCATGCACTTCACAGTGGTTTATGGAGTATAGATATAGATGTAGACAGTTTTGAGCTTTTCTTTCACAGGACACGTATTATGTCACACTGTAATACTACTCTCTGTGTTGAACACTGTCCTCTAGAGTTTAGTTGAGATGGAGAACTGGTCTGTGGAATATCACTTCATGGTGGTAGAGCTGTTCATAAAGACAGATTCTATCACACCTGCATGATGCCACTGTAGATATAGATTTGCTCAACATCTTCCTCCAAGTTGCAATACGATGCAATGGATAATGAAACGGCATGAGGATGGAACTGTGAATGGCAGTTAAGTTGCAGGACATCCTCATTCGGTGCACACCTCAAAAAATGTGAGTTGTGAATGGGACAAGCTCTTGTGTAATCCTCAATGGTCAGCTCAGTAGCAAGCTATCACACTTGGGTTGGCGGTTACAAGTGTTCACCAAATCCTGCATGAAGATCTACACCAACATGTGTATAAGATCAAAGTTTTCCATGTTGTTGTTGTCTTCAGTCCTGAGACTGGTTTGATGCAGCTCTCCATGCTACTCTATCCTGTGCAAGCTGCTTCATCTCCCAGTACCTACTGCAACCTACATCCTTCTGAATCTGCTTAGTGTACTCATCTCTCGGTCTCCCTCTACGATTTTTACCCTCCACGCTGCCCTCCAATGCTAAATTTGTGATCCCTTGATGCCTCAAAACATGTCCTACCAACCGATCCCTTCTTCTCGTCAAGTTGTGCCACAAACTTCTCTTCTCCCCAATTCTATTCAATACCTCCTCATTAGTTACGTGCTCTATCCACCTTATCTTCAGTATTCTTCTGTAGCACCACATTTCGAAAGCTTCTATTCTCTTCTTGTTCAAACTAGTTATCGTCCATGTTTCACTTCCATACATGGCTACACTCCAAACAAATACTTTCAGAAACGACTTCCTGATACATAAATCTATATTCGATGTTAGCAAATTTCTCTTCTTCAGAAACGCTTTCCTTGCCATTGCCAGTCTACATTTTATATCCTCTCTACTTCGACCATCATCAGTTATTTTACTTCCTAAATAGCAAAACTCCTTTACTACTTCAAGTGTCTCATTTCCTAGTCTAATTCCCTTAGCATCACCCGATTTAATTTGACTACATTCCATTATCCTCGTTTTGCTTTTGTTAATGTTCATCTTATATCCTCCTTTCAAGACACAGTCCATTCCGTTCAACTGCTCTTCCAAGTCCTTTGCCGTCTCTGACAGAATTACAATGTCATCGGCGAACCTCAAAGTTTTTACTTCGTCTCCATGAATTTTAATACCTACTCCAAATTTTTCTTTTGTTTCCTTTACTGCTTGCTCAATATATAGATTGAATAACATCGGGGAGAGCTACAACCCTGTCTCACTCCTTTCCCAACCACTGCTTCCATTTCATGCCCCTCGACTCTTATGACTGCCATCTGGTTTCTGTACAAATTATAAATAGCCTTTCGCTCCCTGTATTTTACCCCTGCCACCTTTAGAATTTGAAAAAGAGTATTCCAGTCAACATTGTCAAAAGCTTTCTCTAAGTCTACAAATGCTAGAAACGTAGGTTTGCCTTTTCTTAATCTTTCTTCTAAGATAAGTCGTATGGTCAGTATTGCCTCACGTGTTCCAACATTTCGACGGAATCCAAACTGATCCTCCCCGAGGTCTGCATCTACCAGTTTTTCCATTCGTCTGTAAAGAATTCGCGTTACTATTTTGCAGCCGTGGCTTATTAAACTGATAGTTCGGTAATTTTCACATCTGTCAGCACCTGCTTTCTTTGGGATTGGAATTATTATATTCTTCTTGAAGTCTGAGGGTATTTCGCCTGTCTCATACATCTTGCTCACCAGCTGGTAGAGTTTTGTCAGGACTGGTTGTCCCAAGGCCGTCAGTAGTTCTAATGGAATGTTGTCTACTCCGGGGGCCTTGTTTCGACTCAGATCTTTCAGTGCTCTGTCAAACTCTTCACGCAGTATCGTATCTCCCATTTCGTCTTCATCTACATCCTCTTCAATTTCCATAATATTGTCCTCAAGTACATCACCCTTGTATAGGCCCTCTATATACTCCTTCCACCTTTCTGCTTTCCCTTCTCTGCTTAGAACTGGGTTTCCATCTGAGCTCATGATGTTCATACAAGTGGCTCTCTTTTTGCCAAAGGTCTCTTTAATTTTGCTGTAGGCAGTATCTATCTTACCCCTAGTGAGATAAGCCTCTACATCCTTACATTTGTCCTCTATCCATCCCTGCTTAGCCATTTTGCATTTTCTGTCGATCTCATTTTTGAAACTTTTGTATTCCTTTTTGCCTGCTTCATTTACTGCATTTTTGTATTTTCTGCTTTCATCAATTAAATTCAATATTTCTTCTGTTACCCAAGGATTTCTACTAGCCCTCGTCTTTTTACCTACTTGATCCTCTGCTGCCTTCACTACTTCATCCCTCAGAGCAACCCATTCTTCTTCTACTGTATTTCTTTCCCCCGTTCCTGTCAATTGTTCCCTTATGCTCTCCCTGAAACTCTGTACAAGCACTGGTTCTTTCAGTTTGTCCAGGTCCCATCTCCTTAAATTGTCACCTTTTTGCAGTTTCTTCAGTTTTAATCTACAGGTCATAACCAATAGATTGTGGTCAGAGTCCACATCTGCCTCTGGAAATGTCTTACAACTTAAAACCTGGTTCCTAAATCTCTGTCTTACCATTATATAATCTATCTGATACCTTTTAGTATCTCCAGGGTTCTTCCACGTATACAACCTTCTTTCATGATTCTTTTCCATAAGCTTACTGAAATCATCAAGCTGATGACACTTCAATTCTGCAAAGAGTTTTTGGAGCTTCTACAAGTGAAGAGGACTTTATGAACACGTTACTGATGTCAGATGAAGACTGCTGAGTATGTAAACAACCATAACTGTCAGTTCTGGACAGTGCCCACTCAATGTGATTTGCTGGAGCATTCTATGCATAGTATAAAAGTGGCAGTATGATGTGCCATTTCCTCCGAGTACATTATTGGTCCACAGTTTTTTGAAAATGAGGGTCATACTGTAATGATGGAGCAAGAGCCCATAATGCATGTCTTTTCATGGGAGTCCTGAATGAAATGTTTCCAGGCAGAGTATTTTTTTTCCTTTGTGGGCATCAGTTGGCCTGCTTGTTCACCCAGTCTGCAGCACCTGATTATTTTTTGTAGGGTTATTTTAAACAGTAATTTCCCAACCAATACTGATGAGTTAAATGGTCAAATTCACGAGTGTATTCAAGATATTCCAAATGAAATCTTGAAATGTTGCAGCGAGTTATATTATCTGTTCCAGACAGACTACATGAATGTTTATTCAGCTTGTCTAAACCAAGCTGGCACATCACCTCCATGGGCACTGTTTATTTCCAGCTACATCTATAATATCCAATACAGGTCCAAATGCACCACATGCTGTCACACCTGCCTCTAGGTCAGGACCCAGAGTTCAATGCAGACCCTGAAGTATGCTTCCACTTGGACTCAGATTCAGATGACGCAGTCACCAAGCTCCCCTTGGATGTTCAACTTGTCGTGTCACACAGTAGAAAACCCAGTGTCGTAGGAATATTACACTACATACATCAGGGTTGGCCCTCCAATAAGGAGCCTTCAATCCACCAGATCTCCAGAGTTTTGATCCCAACAGCAGAAACTTTCCATTCTCCAAAGGGCTATCCTCCTGCAAGAAGACAACAGAAGAACACAAGTCATCATCCCACAGCACTGCAGTGTTGGGTCCTTGACCTGCTCCACAAAGGCCGCTGGGGTGTGGATCTTATGAAGAGGCTAGCATGGCAAAATGTGAATTAGTGAGGTACAGACTCAGACATTACAAATATGGTCACCTCCTGCACTACATGTCAGAGCAAACAGGCTGCCCCTGCTAGAAGTTACTTTCCTTCACCAACTACCTCTTCTCCACAGTCCAGTATACATTTAGATTTTGCCATTCATTTTACCATGGTTCACGGTAATTGATGCTGGACTGGCTTCCCTTTTGTCACCAAAATGACATTCACAGTCTCTGCCCATACTATCAAAGCCCTCACCCTCATTTTTGCATTGGAGGAACTCCCTGAGCCCATTATCACTGACAGTGGACCCAGTTTGTATCCACATAATTCCTGTCTTTTTGTGCCAGCAACAGTATATCACATATACGCACAGCACCTTTTCAACCCAAATCGAATGGCTTTGTTGAGAGATTTGCTCAAATGTCTGTAGCTCAGATGGCAAAGCTGTGCTGCCATAGAGAAACTGCATGTGCGTCCACACCACTCACAACTCTGTATTATCCACCCTCAGTCAGCCTTACCATAGCCCCAGCAAGCTTGCTGACACCGTTTTTCCTTACAAAATTTCGTTAGGGCGCTCATCTTCTCCCAGGGTAATCCCCAGTAGTTCCCTGCCATCATCACACATATCTCTGGCCGCGCCATGCTCAAAATTGGTTTACAGAATGGCATCAGTCCAGAAAACATGGCAATTGGGTTTGGTCACATCGAGGTCTCACGTCTCCTGCTGGAAATCATACACCACAATCTGTTCCAGAAATGCACCCGAGCCTGGACCCTCCCAAGGTGCCACCTCGCCAGCGACTCTGCTGGCTGACATACATCAGCAAGATGTTGGGCATTGACATCTGCCTCCACCCGTCTTCGATTGCCTGGGGCATGTGGCGGGGGGTGGGGGGTGGGGGTGGAGGAGGAGGGGAGGATTTCAAGCAGTAACTTTTGAGAACATTTCTCATGGACGAAAACAGCAGTCTGGCTAAAATATTTAAAAAATTGCTAATAAATATTTTATTGAAGTCAAGACTGTTTTGACTTCATTTTTAAAACCCTTTGAAGCACACGCCACAGGACCTCAGAATGCCGCAACACCGAAGCTAGACCAACAGAGGGTGACAACACCATTCCGGCTGGGCCACAATGCAGCAAGCATGGCGATAATACAGGATGTTGATGGATAGCACCATTTCCTGTATCTACAGGTCATGTGCAAAAATAAGACCTATATAATGTCTGCGAGGCAGCTATTTAGGACATTACACGAGCTCCAGCCAGCAGTTCTGTCACAGTGAAGAAAAGAGCAGAAGGTCTTCACCACATTGCATCAAGGACTCAGTCACCATCGTCCACTAAAGTCCTCCACCTCCTTTGCTGGGATTCAGAGTTATCGGTGATGTATTTGTTGGCACTGAGACATGGTATAATTTTATTGTTTTGTTTCCCCCACCAACAAGATTATGCCAAGACTTTACATTTTGCTTTTACGCTGAGATGACAAAAGTCATGGGATACATTTTGATACCATATCAGACCTTTCGCCTGGCATAGTGCAACAACTCGGAATGGCATGGACTCCACAAGTTGTTGGAAGTCCCCTGCAGAAACGTTAAGCTATGCTGCCTCTACAGCCGTTCATAATTGCAAAAGTGTTGCCAGAGCAGGATTTTGTGTGCAAACTGACCTCTCGATTATGCCCTATAGGTGTGTGACAGGATTTATGTCTGGCGATCTGTGCGGCCAGGTCATTCGCTCGAATTGTCCAGAATATCTTCAGACCAGTCATGGACAATTGTGGCCTGGTGACATGGAGCATTGTTATCCATAAAAATTCAGCTCTTGTTTGGGAACATTAAATCTCCAAGTAGCTGAACACACTCATTTTGAGTCGATGGGTTGGTTCAGTTGGACTAGAGGACCCAGTCCCTTCCATGTAAACACAGCCCACACCATTATGGAGCCACCACCAGCTTGCACCGTGCCTTGTTGACAACATGGGTCCATGGCTTCGTGGGGCCTGCGCCACACTCTAACCTTATCAGTTCTTACCAACTGAAATCGGGACTCATCTGACCAGGCCACGGTTTTTCAGTCATCTAGGATCCAACTGAAATGCTCATGAGCCCAGAAGAGGCAGTGTAGGCAATGTCGTGCTGTTAACAAAGACACTCGCGTTGGTCTGCTGCCATAGCCTATAAACACCAAATTTCGCCGCACTGTCCTAACAGATACGTTCGTCAGACGTCCCACATCGATTTCTGCCGTTATTTCATGCGATGTTGCTTCTCTGATAGCGCTGACAATTCTACACAAACGCCACCGCTTTCCGTCGTTACGTGAAGATCTTCGGCCACTGTGTTGTCCGTGGTGAGACGTATTGCCTGAAATTTTACACTGAAGAGCCAAAGAAAGTGGCACACCTGCCGTGCCGCAACACAACGTGGCATGGACTCGATTAATGTCTGAAGTAGTGATGGAGGGAATTGACACCATCAGTCCTGCACGGCTGTCCATAAATTCTTGAGAGTGCGAGACCTCTTCTGAACAGTTCGTTGCAAGGCGTCCCAGATATGCTCAATAATGTTCATGTCTGGGGAATCTGGTGGCCAGCGGAAGTGTTTAAACTCAGACTAGTGTTCCTGGAGCCACTCTGTAGCAATTCTGGACGTGTGGAGTGTTGCATTGTTCTGATTGTTCTGCTGTAATTGCCCAAGTTCGTCGGAATGCACAATGGACATGAATGGATGCAGGTGATCAGAAAGGATGCTCACGCATGTGTCACATATCAGAGTCGTTTCTAAACGTATCAGGGGTCCCACATCACTCCAACTACACACGCCCCACACTGTTACAGAGCCTCCACCAGCTTGAACAGTTCCTTGCTGAAATGCACGTCCATCCGCCTGATACAATTTGAAACGAGACTCGTCCGACTAGGCAACGTGTTTCCAGTCCAATGTCGGTGCTGATGGGCCCAGCGAGGTGTAAAGCTTTGTGTCATGCAGTGATCAAGAGTACACGATTGGGCCTTCGGCTCTGATAGCCGATATCGATGTTTTATCGTTGAATGGTTCACACTGACACTCGTTGATGGTCCAACATTGAAATCTGCAGCAATTTGCGGAAGGGTTGCACTTCTGACATGTTGAACAATTCTCTTCAGTCGTCGTTCGTCTCGTTCTTGCAGGATCTTTTTACGGCCGCAACGATGTCGGAGATTTGATGTTTTACCGGATTCGTGATATCCACGATAGACTCGTGAAACGGTCGTACGGGAAAATCCCCATTTCATCGCTTCCTCGGAGATGCTGTGTCCCATCGCCCATGCACCGACTCTCACACCACGTTCGAACTCACTTAAATCTTGATAACTTATCATTTTAGAAGCAGTAACCGATCTAATAACTGGACCATACACTTGTAGTCTTATGTAGGCGTTGCCGACCACAGCGTCGTATTCTGCCTGTTTACATACCTTTGTATTTGAATACGTATGCCTACACGGTTTCTTTGATGCTTCGATCTTAGAACACTCTTGACATTATGGATCTCGGAATATTCAATTCCCAAATGATTTCCGAAGTTGAACGTCCAAAGTGTCTAACTCCAACTACCATTCCGTGTTCAGAGTCTGTTAATTCTCCTCGTGTACCAATAATCACGTCGAAAGCCTTTTCACTTGACTCACCTGAGTACGAATGACAACCCCGCCAGTGTACTGCCCTTTTATACCTTGTACACACGGTACTATCGCCATCTGTATAAGTGCATCTCGCTATCCCATGAGTCATGCCACATCAGTGTATCCTTGTCAGGATTAGAAATTTTTCTGTGCGTATGATCATCTGGTACTTTACTGTGAAGTCCAGCTATAACATACTTTAAAAGTGTTTGTTTTTGTTAATAAAACTTCAATGCAACTTCGTTTTCAACGCCCACAACTGCAGAATTTGCTTTAGGTTAAATTTAACGTTATTTAAGATCTCAAGATTTTCTCACTGTGAAGGGTGTTGTGATTATTTTCCAGTGTTGAGGAACTTTTGGGATCAGGAACATCGATTGTGTTTGCTATTGGAGAACAGTCTTTACTTTTGTTTCACTTGCGGCAGGACTTTGTTTAAACTTCGAACTTAAAGAGAAACCTTCTTCCGCTATACACTGAAAATTGTGATTAAGTTGTGTTCAAGAAATAAACTTGTGTTTCTGTAATTACTTGCCTCTTTCGTAGATGTATCACTGGCATTGGATAAATCAAAAGGCACTTATTAAATGTTATTTTCAAGAAACAGTGATACTAATTCTCAATAAAAAATGAAAGTAAGTATTTCCACTTTTCTCTTGATCTGCTTTGTTTTCGAAATAGTCAGATGTTTCTGGCACACCCCGGGAGGCTCTTAGTACGGTGTTATTCACCTGCGCTCCCTGGTGTCACTGGGAAGACAACAGTGTCGCGGACTTAAATTTTCCGTTGCACTAAGCGATCGCCATGATGTTTTTCCTGAGTATATTTCTCGTACAGATCATCAACCATTGATTGCACGTTCTGGCTCTGAGACATTTTAAAACGACTACTGTTTTAATTTGTCAAGCTCGAAGCGCTGTATAATAAAGCGTTAAAAACAGAATGAGACCGCTTAAAGTATTAGAACATTGCACAACTCTTTTGCGGCTTAATAATGATCACTGGTATGATGTTTCTTACTCAATTAGAAGATTCGCGCGTATTTTGTGAGCTACGAGAATTGCTTTGTGGACTCTAGAAAAGATTCAGAACTCCACCATCATATTGTTCAGATACATGTAGGTCTAGTAAGAGTTCTCGAATATGGTTGTAAATTTGCGGGATTAGGAGTTAAACTTAACCATGGAGTGCCATAAAGTTCAAAAATGTCCAAATATGTGTGAATTCCCGTGAAACCAAACTGCTGAGGCCATCGGCCACTAGACTTACACACTACTTAAGCTAACTTAAACTAACTTATGCTAAGAATAATATACACACCCATGCCCGAGGGAGGACTCAAACCTCCAATGGGAGGGGCTGCCCAATCTATGACGTGGCGCCTCAAACCGCGCAGTACCTTTAAATAGAGGTGGAGCCCCTCCACGCCCACACTGGCATGATGGCCAACTGAAAAGGTCTGCTGCCATCTCTGCATAAGGGTTAGTTTTCACTAATGTGAGGTGTCAAATGGCTCTGAGCACTATGGGACTTAACTTCTGATGTCATCAGTCCCCTAGAACTTAGAACTACTTAAACCTAACTAACCTAAGGACATCACACATATCCATGCCCGAGGCAGGATTTGAACCTGCGACCGTAGCGGTCGTCGATTCCTGACTGTAGCGCCTAGAACCGCTCGGCCACTCCGGCCGGCAATGTGAGGTGTCGTAGGATGTGGGTATTGTGATGTTGCGTATGTCTGGTTAAGGTTAAACATTAATAAGCGCTCATATGGAGATATATTGGGTCGAAAAACGAACGAAGGGTAGCGATTCGAAGGGCAGAGGAAAAAAAGTGCCAAGGCAAAAGCCAAGGGGAAAAAAAAACTCTGCTATAGTTAGGTCGGGTAGCAAGAGTAGTAGCAGATGTCTTGCTACCTGCGACAGGTCATGCGAGGGCAGGCTTTGTTAGCAGTGGGTATCATGCATGTCGATACCTTCGACGTTGTGCAGTGCTGTTACTCGGCGGCTGCCGCTGGGTGCTGGTGTTGATCTCTTGATCAGTGTCAGCATACCTCTAATAGTTATGTTCATCATCGTTTTGTGTCTGATAGGTCATATATCAGATGCACAGTGCAGGGTGATGTTTGCAATTTTTTTGTGTGTTAGTGGGCGAGCTCATTGCTCTGTCGGTCGGCTTTTATAGCAACTGGCACATCCAGTCAACATTGCTCATATGCAGGGGCTTGTTGACGTTACTCGCTTGTTTGTGTGTGTTAGCTTACCATAGGTGGTTATGCCCTAGGTAGTAGTGTCTTTGGCCGCTTGTGCTTCCATCTATGGTTGTGATCATAGTTTCCCAGAGTAAATACGAAAGGATTGTTTGAGTGTCTCGAGTTTCTGTACAGTCATGTGGCATGTTTTTTGAATACTTCCTTGAGGGTTTCAAGGCGGTATTCATTGTGAAGATGCACGGTACATGTGTAGCGTGGGGCGTTGCTAATGACGCGTAGCACTTTGTATGGTCTGCAGGCGGCGCAGGCGTATAGGAGCTGCATATCCCCAGACGGGAGCTGCATATGTCATCAGAGGCCTAATCAATGTCATGTATATGGACATTGACACCCTCCTATTCACTGTGCTTTCTCTGTTGAGCGTTGGGTAGTGTTGTTTGAGCCTTGCACGCACTCTGTTGGCAATGTATTCGACGTGGTCTCCCCATGTAAGTTTCCGGTCCAGCCAGACACCGAGATATCTGGCTTTCCCTCATAAACGAATTGGGCGTGTATGTAGTGTTATCTGTCTACAGTGTTGATATTTTCGCAGTCGTTTCAGTCTGCGTGTGAACAGAACAGCTCCGCACTTGTCGACGTTTACTTTAATAAGCCATCGTTCCAACCTAGGTTTGGCAGTTCTGAGTGCGGTCTGCATTCTTGAATTAATAATCGACAGTTTCCAATCTTGGGCAAGAATGGCTGTCATCTGCGTAGATGACTAACGTCGTGATTTGTGTTATTGGGAAGTCGTTAATGTACAGGTTGAACAAGATGGGCCATATGATGCTTCCCTGGGGTACTCCAGCTTGGATACCGTGTTGTGTCGATTGTTTGCCCTGCACGTCGGTGTTGAAACATCTTTTCATGAGATATGAGCCCTGCACGTCAGTGTTGAAACATCTGTTCATGAGATATGAGTGTATCAGACGTACGAGTCCGTCCAAGAAACCAGCTTCGCCTAGTTTGTGTGTAAGGCCGTTGTGCCAAAAATGGTCGAAAGCTTTTTCGATGTCCAGGAACACGGCCCCTATGGCTTTGTTCATGTTGTAGCCATGTGTTATATGTTCGACTACGTGGAAGAGTTGTTGTGTTGTTGAGTGGTGATTCCTAAAACCGAATTGCTCCGGTCTTAGGGTGTCATTGGCGGGGCAGTGCCTAGTGATGCGTTTTAATATTACCTTCTCAACAATCTTGCTGAGAGAGCACAGCAGACTGATGGATCGGTAATTTTGTGTGAGGAAGTGGTCTTTCCCTGGCTTCCTGAACATCATTACCTTGGCCGCCTTCCAAAAGTCAGGAAAGTTTTGGTGTTTTAGGACGGCATTCGTTCTGTGTGCAAGTTATTCTATGGCTCTAACCGTGAACTCCTGGAGGGCACGGTTTTGAATGCCATCATGCCCAGGGACTTTGCTAGCGTTGGTGTACTTGATAGCCTATGAAATTTCAATTGTACTAATGCGTCTAATTTCGTCACACCTGGGCTGGGCTAATATCGTGTAACCTTCTGGTCTGTTTCAAGTGTGAATACTGGATCTGAAGGAGCCATATTCGGCATGAAAGGCGCTGCAAGTGTTGTGATCGTAATTTCCACCTTCTCCATCGCGGAGTAAGCTGAGCCGCCTGGTCCTCCCTGGTGAAGTGTCTGGTTAGCTTCCATACGCCAGGACGTGTGGTATCTAGCACTGCGAGTTTTTGTCCCCTTGTTCGTTTCGAAATGTTTGTACTTTGTCCTGTATTATTCCCTGGAGTCTGTTGAGGTGCAGTTTGTAGAATGGGCCCCTGGTACGCTGCCAGTATCTCTTCAGGCGGTTCCTCATTGAGATAAGGCCCAGGAGTTCCTGGGGCAGGGCCATCGAGTGTTGTTTTGGTCTTTGTAACCTCCCCCTCACTTATAGACCTCAATGACAGTGAAAAATTAAACCGCGTGTACCTAATGGAAATTTGGGAAAAGCAGTTGCCACCGAAGTTAATCTGTCGGTAAAGAGGGAGGAAAGAGTTACATCTAAATGAAAGGAAAAATGCAAATGAAATTGGTGGAAATTAATTTCGAGGAAAGGGTAAAATTAATAAAGAAAGTAAATGTGCCAGCATTACATTAACAATTAATTGGCATTAATTAGATATTTGAGATTGGGGGAAAATTACGGTCGGCAGTCCTATGGACAACTACTATAATAACTGAAAATGAAAGATTTGTGCACATATAATTAGCACTAAAAGCGTGCCAACTGGAGGTTGACACGTGTTGTGTGAAAACTGAATGTTTGTCAGAAGTAATAAATTTCGCTACACTCTGACTTTATTTAGCAAAAGAATTAATAAAACCGGAAAATTGAAAGTTAATTTAGTGACTGAAATTAATAGTGAACTTTGTTTCCGATGCACTACGAAATTCAATAAAATAAGGGTAGTCTTGGGCTACCTCAACAACCATTTCAAAAACTACTTGAATCTACGCAATTTAGAAATAAGAGATTTAACTATGAACTTGAATTAAATGATTCTGAACAATTAACAATAGTAAACTTTAGTAAGTACCAAACTGAGCTGCAATCACAGGTAAGCTAAAACTCGCACTCTTAATTTATGCTTGTGTAATCTAAGTATTGTAGTCAGCTATGAATACTTTAACTGAACTTTGAAATTAAAGCAGTGAAATAGAATGATATTACTTTAATGCTGGCGTTTGAATTCCAACAACACTCGGGTTCATTCCGGAAAAGGAAGGGACCCTGCTTGGTAATGCAATTGAGACAATGAGCAACAAAGGTTCATGCTACATTGTTGTAATTTGGTGACACAAATTGACCAGTTTGAAAAGCTGAGGTCTGCCATACAGTTCTAAAACTTTACGTGCTTCCAGTCTTCCTTGTTGGTTGATTGGAGGTTTGATGTCGTCGATGGAGGAGGTGGCGACAGTCACTCATTGTCGGCTGTCGCTGTTGCAGAAGCTGGATGTTGGCACGCCTCCTTCTCGACTTGGTCACCAGGCGAAACGGGCTCTTGATGTGCGCCAGCTAATGCTTCCCGTCCGTGATACCGTGTCAGAAACTATCATAGCAAGTCGAGCGCAATTACATGCTGCCAAACCCCGAAAGTGCGGCAACCCGAGGGAGCGTCACACACCTGCTCCACAGCTCTACTCCAGCCAGACTCTCCCTGCCCGCTCTTCATGCAGCAGAGTTAACACTACCAAAGATCCTAAACACTTTTGTTCTCCACACGACATGTCGATGTAATCGTTCGATAACATAGTTTTCCCTAGGCAAGACCCAGCGTAAAAAAACAAATAATATTTACAAAACAAACCAATTATACATCGACATAAATGCATAAATATATATATATATTCAAATAGTAAAACAATTACAGTATATAAAGACACAGAAATGTTATATCTTCAGGTAACAAAATAAGAAAAAAAAATTTGCAGTGCAATAGATGGAAATAGGAGGATATGCATTTCCGGCGTTACACGTGCCCCACATTGTCTGAGGATGTTCGTGTAACCTAAACAGAGTCAGAAAATGTCCCAAAAAAGTAAAAAAAAAGTAACGGAAATGCATATGCTCAAAATATCAAGAAAATTTAGCATTAGGCTAATTAACCATAAACCAATGTTTAGACCATAATAATTGAGTGGTGACACTCCTAATCTTATTCCACTCTGTCATCTTACACAAAAGAAAACAGGCTGACAACATATTAAAATTCATAGAAAACATAGAAAATGGTATAGCTATTCTAAAATCGTCAAAATTCCTAATAGTATCAAGAAATTGAATTCTGTTTACAAAATTAACCAGAGTACATAGTCATAAAAAACAGGCATATCAAAATACGCAAATTAACAATTAATTACATAGAATACACATTTTATATAACCTTTTCGTAATTAATATTCTCATCATGAGAGTCCACTTAACGCTAAACAAGAAAATAATATACCACAGGTCGACAAAAACATAATTATTGACAGCAGATTTCTTTTACATCAGCTGTCCGGGAAGAAAAACAACTCCGCCTTCCGTACCCGCAAGTACAAAGAATGCCAACAGCGGCACAAGAGCCGACAGCGGCTCCGCCTCGCCAGTATTGTTGCGCCCGTCTGTGCGGCACGCTTGATCTCACTCGCCCAAGGTAACGGCATTTCCAGAACGTCCGTTTCACTGAATTATTTCGGAAAACTCACTCCCGAGTATTCTCAAGGAGTCCATTAACACTATTACAGTGGATAACTCAACACTGCCCATCATCGCACGCATGTACTAGCCTGAAACTTAAAACAGCGTCTAAGTACATCGGCAATGACTAGTAAATCACATATTTATGAAATCTTAGAGCTAGTTACAAAATCAGATTTACATTCCTTAATCTACTGTGACTCAGCTGAAAACTTAAACTAGCAGCTTGGATTTTTGAATTGATTAATAATCAATTACTCTTAAAACATTTAGTCAAAATTGATTACATATTAACAACTTCTTTCATGTCCTCTTGGTCAGGCAAAAGCATCGCAATCTAGCAAATTGTTAAATATTGCACTCTATATTTACATACTGTACAAATTACCCATTCTGTGGTATTAATCAATCCTAGGTTGGTACAATTTCAAGTCTACAATGTTCCTTATACCTAATAGTTTTCCAGAGCTTGGATACTCTAAGCAATAAGCATTTGTGTGAGGTACACCAATGACTTTATATGGTCCATCATAAGCAAACATAAATTTAGAAATTTCACTGTCTATCTCGCTCGATTTCTCTTGAGCTTTTACAAGTAATAAGTCTCCGATTGCAAACTTAGCAAAACGCGCTTTAGCGTCATGACAACGTATGCGAGCATCGGCTTTTAGCTTCATTATTTCTCGCAAACGATCTTTTTTCACACCAATACTAATGTCAATCCGTGGAGGGAATTTGATTATCTCTTCCACTAAACTTTTAGTTCTGTCATCTAACAGGATTTCATCTGGAGAAAATCCCGTAGACACATGTCTCAAGGCGTTCATAATTCTCTCAAATTCTGCTACATATTTGCCCCATGCCCTATGGTTGTGATGGCAATAGGTACGGCAAAGTCGGCCTAGCTCGCGCATATACCTCTCAGCGGGATTTTCCAATTCACTTTCTACACTATCGTCAATGCCGAGATTCCTCACATTACAGTAGTTCAAATTCATACTTACGTCAATGGCATCTGGCCAGTTAACAATGTGTATAGGCTGGTATTGCCTATGCATACCATCTCCTGCCTCGTCAAAACTAACTTCTATTGTTTTAGCTTGTGACGTACATGTCAAAGTTTTGATTTCGCAATTAATCACTGCACGGTACTTTAATAACCAATCTAACCCGATAATTAATTCTGTAGTTAAGTCTGACACGACGACAAACTCTTGTTCAAATCGTGCCTCACATATCTCGAAGTGGTTTACTGACCTTCCTAGTAGCACCGATAATTTTCACTTCTGTTACTGGCATAACTGCGATGCCAGGTCTGTCTTTCAGTAACTGAAATATTTTTCCAGATATAGCACTCAATTCTCTACCGCTGTCAATCAACACGTTCAGTTGTAGCTTAACAGACACTACTACAGTCTACAATTATCCTCGACTGTTTCTTTATTTTCCCACAATAAATCCTCGTCTATATCCAGGTCATTCCAGAAAAAACCATCCAGCTTTGATCCTAAATCCGGCTTATCTGGCGGCTTTTTCAGCCTCTGTTCACATACAGTTTTAATTTCAACACGTTTGTCCTGAGGCTTAGTCTGTAGCTTCGCCTCCAATACCGAAACCTTTTCCTGTAACTCGTCAACTAGTGAGTGTTGCTTTGCTATAAATTCACTAATTGTCACCTTCGTTGATTCCTCTTTGGCCAGATTGATCTCATCTGCCAATCTGCCTGGAGGAATGTGCCCAGTAATATCTGCAATTACTTCCTCTGGATCTGCGCAACCCACACTGCTATCGTCCGACCGTATAACGTCAGCTCTAACCTCATAAACGCCGTAATCTACGTGCTTTTCTACCAATCGTGTCCTGCTATCACCAAAATTCTCAGAATCTTTCTCCTTAATACTCTGTTTAAACTGGAGTTTTGCGTCGGATGGGTCGGCTATAACTTTCGGTACGGTCTGCCGGTTAGAGCCAGAACGTTCCGTTACTACTTCAACATCCAACTCCTGCGGGACGAAACACGACGAATCTTGCTCGTGCTCCCCATTAACATCAACTATTTCTGGTAAAGTCTGCCGGTTAGGGCCAGAAATTTCTATCACTTCACAAAAACTATCTTCTTGAGGGACGAGAAGCGGCAGATGCTGCCCGCGCTCCCCATAAACACTTCTCCCGTACAGGCCCCTATAATATCTTAAGCCGATATTACACGATGGTCCGCCGCGAACAGCGACAGCGATCTAGCGGTAGAACGGGTGAAACTACGAAAATTAGCAGACACATTATCTGCACGCAGGAATAGTTCGTCGTATAAGCGACCGAACTGCCTTAACCAGACCTCACCCCTCTCTGCATCCCGTCGCCCGATGACGGACGTTTTATCCGACATCCGATCTTCTCTCAACAATTGCGAATCATTCTTAAATTCAATCTCCAGTTCCGCTGTGAGTGTTACAGCTGCCACTTTATAATCGATTTCCGGAACACTATTTAAATTGTTCTCACTGACAGTGAATGTATTTTCTACTGCCGTGTCTACAGCTGATTTACTACTTGTGGGCGCACTCCTTTCTCTTAAGGAGTTGTACATGTTGTACGTGGAATGGCGTCAGTCATTGCGTCTTGGACGGCAATAGTAAGAGCCTCCACAGCTTCATCCATTTGTTGCGTGTTATTAATTTCATGGGTGTCCAGAATACGACTATCAATCATTTCCTTGAACAGTGTCCAATTCGCGCGCTTGTTGTTCAGTATGCTACATGGTTCTGTGTCCTTCAATGTTTCTTCTGTGTGCAGTATTGCAGGCATGTGGTCTGAGTCCAGATCGTTTTCAACCATAAGGTTGAGTGTGTATGTGATGCCCTTGATGAGGACTGTGTCTAGTACGTCTGACCTGTGTCGGACCTGTGTAGGCACGAACGTGGGGACGTCCGGACCGAGTATAATGTAGTTTCGGCCTAGTGCGTGTTCGTATAGTTTCTTGCCGTTGGAGGTACGTATTCGTGAGTTACAGTCGTAGTGTTTTGCGTTTAGATGTCCAGCAGCCATTAACTGTGGTACTATGTTGAGAATTGTGCTGGTATTGCATGTTACTGCATGTTACCATGTTTCTAGGAGGATTGTACAGCGATACCAGTGCGGTGTTGGCTCCGTTGAACTTGACCCTGACGGCCGTGGCCTCTGATCTCTCAAGCACTGGGAGTTCGATGTTCGTGTGTTCTGCGTCTCTGTGTATGATGATTGCAGTGCCACCTCCCCTCCTGCCATCCAATCGGTCGGTACGATAAACGCAATAGCCTGGGATGTTTAGCTGTTTGCGAGGCGTGAGCAGCGTTTCGTTCACTAGGGTGATTCGGATACCCTCCACTCTACGAAGGCAACCATTTCAGCTCTTTTGTTCGCGATCGCGTTGGCATTCCAAACCAGGATCTGTGAGTTTGTGTTGGCGTCTGCATCTACATCTACATCCATACTCCGCAAGCCACCTGACGGTGTGTGGCGGAGAGTACCCTGAGTACCTCTATCGATTCTCCCTTCTATTCCAGTCTCGTATTGTACGTGGAAAGAAGGATTGTCGGTATGCTACTGTGTGGGCTCTAATCTCTCTGATTGTATCCTCATGGTCTCTTCGCGAGATATACGTTAGAGGGAGCAATATACTGCTTGACTCTTCGGTGAAGGTATGTTCTCGAAACTTTAACAAAAGCCCGTACCGGGCTTCTGAGCGTCTCTCATGCAGAGTCTTCCACTGGAGTTTATCTATCAACTCTGTAACGCTTTCGCGATTGCTAAATGACCCTGTAACGAAGCGCGCTGCTCTCCGTTGGATCTTCTCTATCTCTTCTATCAACCCTATCTGGTGCGGATCCCACACTGCTGAGCAGTATTCAAGCAGTGGGCGAAAAAGCGTACTGTAACCTACTTCCTTTGTTGTCGGATTGCATTTCCTTAGGATTCTTCCAATGAATCTCAGTCTGGCATCTGCTTTACCGACGATCAACTTTATATGATCATTCCATTTTAAATCACTCCTAATGCGTACTCCCAGATAATTTATGGAATTAAATGCTTCCAGTTGCTGACCTGCTATTTTGTAGCTAAATGATAAGGGACATATCTTTCTATGTATTCGAATCACATTACACTTGTCTATATTGAGATTCAATTGTCATTCCGTGCACCATGCGTCAATTCGCTGCAGATCCTCCTGCATTTCAGTACAATTTTCCATTGTTGCACCTTTCGATACACCACAGCATCATCTGCAAAAAGCCTCAGTGAACTTCCGATGTCATCCACCAGGTCATTAATGTATATTGTGAATAGCAACGGTCCTATGACACTCCCCTGCGGCACACCTGAAATCACTCTTTCTTTGGAAGACTTCTCTCCATTGAGAATGACATGCTGCGTTCTGTTATCTAGGAACTCCTCAATCCAATCACACAATTGATCTGATAGTCCGTATGCTCTTACTTTGTTCATTCGGGGCTGGTGTGGCGTGTTATTCATGGATTGGTGTAGAATAGTGGCGTGATAGTGGCTTGTAAGCTACTCCAGTTGTGCGAGCACAACATAAACTGCGTGAAGAGTTGTGAGACACACCACGTAATCTTCATGACTACTGTGGTGGTCATGAGTCCAGGGAATAATGTCTCCATTATTGAGGGCCGGTGATGGCTGGCTTGTGTGTCAGCTGTTTGAGCGACGGTTGTGGGCGCCTGTGTGATCTCTGTGGTGCGTGGGTGTGTTGTGTGGGACGTTGTGCTGGTGTCCGAATTGTATTCGTGGGGACTGGTGTTCTGTTGTCTGAGTGCTTATTGTGGTGTTGTCGTGTTCCTCCAGTTCTGGTTGTTTCTACTTCTCCTTCTGTGGCGTTGTGGTTGTCCTGGGATGCAGTCCACGACCTCAGGGGGTAGGGTGGTGTTGTTATTTGTGTTGTGTGGTGTATCCGCTGCGGGTGTGGTGTTGGGTGTCGTGTGCATTGGTTGTATGTCTGTTGCTGGGGGTGTTTATTATGCGTGTGCTGAGCTCTGAGGCTCCTCTGAACGTCCCGCGCTGCTGGGGCTGCCAGCAACCACTCTAGCAAAGTATATTCCAATCCTTACTGGGCGTGGGGGCGGTCTCGGATCTGTGATGGTGGTAGTTTTGGTACGTTTCGCTATTTTGCGCCTCAAAGCTTCTTTGTAAGCAGTACACTCCCTGTAGTTGGCTGGATGGGACGCACCACAGTTGGCGCATTATCGTGGTGCTGTGTTGGGGAGTTCTTACTGTTGTGTCGTGTGATCACCAGCCCATTTGCGGCAATGGGGAGTGAGACGGGATCGGACACCCGCGTGCGCAAAGCACTGGCAGTTGTGACATTGTTAGGGGATGCGCGGCAAGTTGTGGATTTCTTCATTGACGATCAGGTGAAGAAATAATTTTAACTTCAGCAGGTCGCGGGACTTGGCCGTGTCGGCCAACTCCGCCATGTAGTTGTGAGATGGTCTCACTGTGCCAAACTCTGTCATTCGGTTTACATCTGAGGGCAGTGAGTTCCCCATGTACTGTCTCGATCGAGGTTCTTGAGTCTACCCCCTTGGTCACGTTACTGTGTCTTTCCCAAGACTGTCCTGTACGTAAAATGTTCTACTTTCCAGTAGATTGAGACGGCCAGAGTGGGCGAGCGGTTCTAGGCGCTTCAGTCTGGCACCGCGCGACCGCTACGGTCGCAGGTTCGAATCCTGCCTCGGGCATGGATGTGTGTGATGTCCTTAGGTTAATTAGGTTTAAGTAATTCTAAGTTCTAGGGGACTGGTGACCTCAGAAGTTAAGTCCCATAGTGCTCAGAGCCACTTGAACCATTTTTCCAGTAGATTCGTGTAATCTGATTTGTTCGCCACGTACAGTGCGGCGTGGTGCCCAGTGAGTTTAGAGTAGAATGTTGTGGGGTTGTGTTTTTTATTAAATTCTTTGTTTAGGAGACTAAGGTCTCCGTAGTTGCGTATAATGACTGGTGGGAAGCCAGCCAAGGACTTGTTTGGAATCTCAATAGCTGCTAGTGTGTTTGTGTGTGCTGCAGTCGCAGGATTGTTCGCATTGGTCCCTGTGCTGCTGGTGCTGCTACAGGGTGTTTCAAAAATGACCGGTATATTTGAAACGGCAATACAAACTAAACGAGCAGCGATAGAAATACACCGTTTGTTGCAATATGCTTGGGACAACAGTAAATTTTCAGGCAGACAAACTTTCGAAATTACAGTAGTTACAATTGTCAACAACAGATGGCGCTGCGGTCTGGGAAACTCTATAGTACGTTATTTTCCACATATCCACCATGCGTAGCAATAATATGGCGTAGTCTCTGAATGAAATTACCCGAAACCTTTGACAACGTGTCTGGCGGAATGGTTTCACACGCAGATGAGATGTACTGCTTCAGCTGTTCAATTGTTTCTGGATTCTGGCGGTACACCTGGTCTTTCAAGTGTCCCCACAGAAAGAAGTCACAGGGGTTCACGTCTAGCGAATAGGGAGGCCAATCCACGCCGCCTCCTGTATGTTTCGGATAGCCCAAAGCAATCACATGATCATCGAAATATTCATTCAGGAAATTAAAGACGTCGGCCGTGCGATGTGGCCGGGCACCATCTTGCATAAACCACGAGGTGTTCGCAGTGTCGTCTAAGGCAGTTTGTACCGCCACAAATTCACGAAGAATGTCCAGATAGCGTGATGCAGTAATCGTTTCGGATCTGAAAAATGGGCCAATGATTCCTTTGGAAGAAATGGCGGCCCAGACCAGTACTTTTTGAGGATGGAGGGACGATGGGACAGTTCTGTTTATTGACGAAGACGTCCAGGTAAAAATAAGCTTCGTCAGTAAACCAAATGCTGCCCACATGCATATCGTCGTCATCAATCCTGTGCACTATATCGTTAGCGAATGTCTCTCGTGCAGCAATGGTAGCGGCGCTGAGGGGTTGCCGCGTTTGAATTTTGTATGGATAGAGGTGTAAACTCTGGCGCATGAGACGATACGTGGACGTTGGCGTCATTTGGACCGCAGCTGCAACACGGCGAACGGAAACCCGAGGCCGCTGTTGGATCACCTGCTGCACTAGCTGCGCGTTGCCCTCTGTGGTTTCCGTACGTGGTCGCCCTACCTTTCCAGCACGTTCATCCGTCACGTTCCCAGTCGGTTGAAATTTTTCAAACAGATCCTTTATTGTATCGCTTGTCGGTCCTTTGGTTACATTAAACCTCCGTTGAAAACATCGTCTTGTTGCAACAACACTGTGTTCTAGGTGGTGGAATTCCAACACCAGAAAAATCCTCTGTTCTAAGGAATAAACCATGTTGTCCACATCACACTTGCACGTTGTGAACAGCACACGCTTACAGCAGAAAGACGACGTACAGAATGGCACACCCACAGACTGCGTTGTCTTCTATATCTTTCACATCACTTGCAGCGCCATCTGTTGTTGAAAATTGTAACTACTGTAATTTCGAAAGTTTGTCCGCCTGAAAATGTACTGTTGTCCCAAGCATATTGCAACAAACGGTGTAATTCTATCGCTGCTCGTTTAGTTTTTATTGTCGTTTCAAATATACCGGTCATTTTTTAAACACCCAGGGTTGTTCGCATTGGTCCCTGTGCTGCTGGTGCTGCTATTTAGCGATGTAGTTTGAGTTGGCTGCAGCACTCGGCGGTTGCCTCATGAGTTTGTGGACTCACTTGTTTGTGTGTTTTGAAGCGGTTTGCGTCGTGGACCGACCTGCTGTCACAGTACGTCTTCTGTCGGCTCTGGCTGCGTTTCGGTCGGTACCTGAGTCGCCAGACTTGAGAGCAAGAGCATATCTCTCGCGTTTGCGGCAGGCGTTGGTGTGTGGAGAGTGTGCCTGTGTTAGTACGTGTTCACCCCCCCACCCCCTCCCACCCTCCCCCATCAGCAGCTCAATCAGCTGTTGCTGATCGGGGATCTTTGGTCCTTAGAGGCCACTGCCTCTTGGAGCGCGTCCGCGCGGCACCGTGAAGTAATTGCGGACGAGTGGTAAAGACGAATGCGCGAAATTCCGAATTTTCTGTGTGAACTGAGACTTTGGAATAACAAATGTAGCTCATCCACGAAGGAAGTAGCGTATAAGGCTCGTATTCGACCGATTCTTCAGTACTGTTCATCTATCTGCCATCCTTACCAGGGAGGACTGATAGATGAGACAGAGAAGAGCCAACGATGATCGGCGCGTTTCGTCACGGGATCGATTAGTCGGCGCGAGAGCGTTACCGAGGTGCTCAACAAACTCCAGTGCCAGACATTACGAGAGAGTCGTTGTGAAAGGGAGGAAAGAAAGAAGGAAGGAAGATTGGGTATAACGTCCCGTCGACATCGAGGTCATTAGATACGGAGTACATACTCGGATGGTGTCATGGATGGGGAAGGAAATCGGCCGTACCGTTTCAGTGGAACCATCCTGGCATTGGCCTGGAGCGATTTAGAGAAGCTTCAGAAAACCCAATTCTGGATGGCCGGGTGCGGGTTTGAACCGTCGTCCTCCAGAGTCATTGTGCACAACGAAGAGGTTTACTAGTGAAATTTCGAGAGAGTACTTTCCGGGAAGTGTCGGACAACATATTACTTCCTCCCACATACACCTCGCGTAACAACAACGACGAGAAAATTCGATAAATTAGAATCAATACAGAGACTTACCGACAATAGCTCTTTCCATGCACCATCCATGAGTGGAACAGCATAGGGGGGATCAGTTGGTGGTACCAGAAGTATCATCCACCACACACTATTAGGTGGCTTACGAACTATGATGTAGAGATAGATATCTTAAGAACTCCAGATATATAAGCGTATTTAGATGCACATCAATAAAACAGGGACAAATGACGCGTGTCTCGAAAGAAACGTACCAAACGTTGATGGACGAAGAGCGTTATTATTATCCACTTCTCTGAGTCAGAATGGATATTCAATTGACGATCAGTGCATATTGCGAAGATTGACTTGCCCATGATTTATAAACGATGGTTCTTCCTTAAACTAAATTTTACACAGATATCCTGCATCACCCCCATGAACCATTGACCTTGCCGTTGGTGGGGAGGCTTGCGTGCCTCAGCGATACAGATAGCCGTACCATAGGTGCAACCACAACGGAGGAGTATCTTCTGATGAGAGTCCAGACAAACGCATGTTCCTGAAGAGGGGCAGCAGCCTTTCAGTAGTTGCAGGGTAACAGTCTGGATGATTGACTGATCTGGCCTTGTAACACTAACCAAAACGGCCTTGCTGTGCTGGTACTGCGAACTGCTGAAAGCAAGGGAAAACTACAGCCGTAATTCCTCCTGAGAGCATGCAGCTTTACTGTGTGGTTAAATGATGATGGCGTCCTCTTGGGTAAAATATTCCGGAGGTAAAATAGTCCCCCATTCGGATCTCCGGGCGGGGACTACTCAGGAGGACGTCGTTATCAGGAGAAAGAAAACTGGAGTTCTACAGATCGGAACTTCTTGTTGTATACATACATGGAAGAATCCTGGAGATACTAGAAGGTATCAGATAGATTATATAATGGTAAGACAGAGATTTAGGAACCAGGTTTTAAATTGTAAGACATTTCCAGGGGCAGATGTGGACTGTGACCACAATCTGTTGGTTGTGAACTGTAGATCAAAACTGAAGAAACTGCAAAAAGGTGGGAATTTAAGGAGATGGGACCTGGATAAACTGACTAAACCAGAGGTTATACAGAGTTTCAGGGAGAGCATAAGGGAACTGTTGACAGGAATGGGGGTTAAGAAATACAGTAGAAGAAGAATGTGTAGCTTTGAGGGATGAAGTAGTGAAGGCAGCAGAGGATCAAGTTGGTAAAAATACGAGGGCTAGTAGAAATCCTTGGGTAACAGAAGAAATATTGAATTTAACTGATGAAAGGAGGAAATATAAAAATGTAGTAAATGAAGCAGGCAAAAGGGAATACAAACGTCTCGAAAATGAGATAGACAGGAAGTGCAAAGTGGCTAAGCAGGGACAAATGTAAGGATGTAGAGGCTTATCTCACTAGGGGTAAGATAGATACTGCCTACAGGAAAATTAAAGAGACCTTTGGAGAAAAGAGAACCAATTGTACGAATATCAAGAGCTCAGATGGAAACCCAGATCTAAGCAAAGAAAGGAAAGCAGAAAGGTGGAAGGAGTATATAGAGGGTCTATACAAGGGCGATGTACTTGAGGACAATATTATGGAAATGGAAGAGGATGTAGATGAAGATGAAATGGGAGATACGATACTGTGTGAAGAATTTGACAGAGCACTAAAAGTCCTGAGTAGATACAAGGCACCAGGAGTAGACAAATTTCCATTAGAACTACTGACGGCCTCGGGAGAGCCAGCCCTGACAAAACTCTACCATCTGGTGAGCAAGATGTATGAGACAGGCGAAATACTCTCAGAATTCAAGAAGAATATAATAATTCCAGTCCCAAAGAAAGCAGGTGCTGACAGACGTGAAAATTACAGAACTATCAGTTTAATAAGCCACAGCTGCAAAATACTAACGCGAATTCTTTACAGACGAATGGAAAAACTGGTAGAAGCCGACCTCAGGTAAGATCAGTTTGGATTCCGTAGAAATGTTGGATCACGTGAGGCAATACTGAACCTACGACTTATCTTGGAAGCTAGATTAAGGAAAGGCAAACCTACGTTTCTAGTGTTTGTAGACTTAGAGAAAGCTTCTGACAATATGGATTGGCGTACTCTCTTTCAGATTCTGAAGGTGGCAGGGATAAAATACAGGGAGCGAAAGGCTATTTACAATTTGTACAGTAACCAGATGGCAGTTATAAGAGTTGAGGGACATGAAAGGGAAGCAGTGGTTGGGAAGGGAGTGAGACAGGGTTGTAGCCTTTCCCCGATGTTATTCAATCTGTATATTGCGCAAGCAGTGAAGGAAACAAAACAAAAATTCGGAGTAGGTATTAAAATCCATGGAGAAGAAATAAAAACTTTGAGGTATGCCGATGACAATGCAGTACTGTCAGAGACAGCAAAGGACTTGGAAGAGCAGTTGAACGGAATGGATAGTGTCTTGAAAGGAGGATATAAGATGAACATCAACAAAAGCAAAACGAGCATAATGAAATGCAGTCAAATTAATCCGGGATGATGGTCGAAGTAGAGAGGATATAAAATGTAGACAGGTAATGGCAAGGAAAGCGTTTCTGAAGAAGAGAAATTTGTTAACATCGAGTATAGATTTAAGTGTCAGGAAGTCGTTTCTGAAAGTATTTGTATGGAGTGTAGTCATGTATGGAAGTGAAACATGGACGACAAATAGTTTGCACAAGAAGAGAATAGAAGCTTTCGAAATGTGGTGCTACAGAAGAATGCTGAAGATTAGATGGGTAGATCACATAACTAATGAGGAGGTATTGAATAGAATTGGAGAGAAGAGGAGTTTGTGGCACAACTTGACAAGAAGAAGGGACCGGTTGGTAGGACAAGTTCTGAGGCATCAAGGGATCACAAATTTATCATTGGAGGGCAGCGTGGAGGGTAAAAATCGTAGAGGGAGATCAAGAGATGAATATACTAAGCAGATTCAGAAGGATGTAGGTTGCAGTAAGTACTGGGAGATGAAGAAGCTTGCACAGGATAGGGTAGCATGGAGAGCTGCATCAAACCAGTCTCAGGACTGAAGACAACAACAACAACACGGGTCGGAGCGTGGAATGTCGGATCCCTTAATCGGGCAAGTAGGTTAGAAAATTTAAATAGGGAAATGGATAGGTTAAAATTAGATATAGTGGGAATTAGTGATGTTCGGTGGCAGGAGGAACAAGACTTCTGGTCAGGTGACTAGAGGGTTATAAATACAAAATCAAATAGGGGTAATGCAGGAGTAGGTTTAATAATGAATAAAATATAGGAGTGCGGGTAAGCTACTACAAACAGCATAGTGAACGCATTCTTGCAGCCAAGATAGACATGAAGCCAACGCCTACTACAATAGTAAAAGTTTATATGCCAACTATCTCTGCAGATGACGAAGAAATTGAAGAAATGTATGATGAAATAAAAGAAATTATTCAGATAGTGAAGGGAGACGAAAATTTTATAGCCATGGGTGACTGGAATTCGGTAGTAGGAAAAGACAGAGAAGGAAACGTAGTAGGTGAATATGGAATGGGGTTAAGGAATGAAAGAGGAAGCCACCTGGTAGAATTTTGCACAGAGCACAACTTAATCATAGCTAACACTTGGTTCAAGAATCATAAAAGAAGGTTGTGTACATGAAAGAAGGCTGGAGATATTGACAGGTTTCAGATAGATTATATAATGGTAAGACAGATATTTAGGAACCAGGTTTTAAATTGTAAGACATTTCCAGGGGCAGATGTGGACTCTGACCACAATTTGTTGGTTATGAACTGTAGATCAAAACTGAAGAAACTGCAAAAAGGTGGGAATTTAAGGAGATGGGACCTGGATAAACTGACTAAACCAGAGGCTGTACAGAGTTTCAGGGAGAGCATAAGGGAACTGTTGACAGGAATGGGGGTTAAGAAATACAGTAGAAGAAGAATGGGTAGCTTTGAGGGATGAAGTAGTGAAGGCAGGAGAGCATCAAGTAAGTAAAAATACGAGGGCTAGTAGAAATCCTTGGGTAACAGAAGAAATATTGAATTTAACTGATGAAAAGAGGAAATATAAAAATGCAGTAAATGAAGCAGGCAAAAGGGAATACAAACGTCTCGAAAATGAGATAGACAGGAAGTGCAAAATGACTAAGCAGGGACAAATGTAAGGATGTAGAGGCTTATCTCACTAGGAGTAATATAGATACTGCCTACAGAAAAATTAAGGAGACCTTTGGAGAAAAGAGTGCCACTTGTATGAATATCAAGAGCTCAGATGGAAGCCCAGTTCTAAGCAAAGAAGGGAAAGCAGGAAGGTGGAATGAGTATATAGTGAATCTATACAAGGGCGATGTACTTGAGGATAATGTTATGGAAATGGAAGAGGATGTAGATGAAGATGAAATGGGAGATACGGTACTGCGTGAAGAGTTTGACAGAGCACTGAAAGACCTGAGTGGAAACAAGGCCCCAGGGGTAGACAACATCCAATTAGAACTACTGACGACCTCGGGAGAGCCAGTCCTGACAAAACTCTATCATCTGGTGAGCAAGATATATGAGACAGGCGAAATACTCTCAGAATTCAAGAAAAATATAATAATTCCAATCCCAAAGAAAGCAGGTGCTGACAGACGTGAAAATTACAGAACTATCAGTTTAATAAGTCACAGCTGCAAAATACTAACGTGAATTCTTTACAGACGAATGGAAAAACTGGTAGAAGCCGACCTCGGGAAACATCAGTTGGATTCCGTAGAAATGTTGGAACACGTGAGGCAACACTGACCCTACGTTTCTAGCGTTTTTAGACTTAGAGAAAGCTTTTGACAAAGTTGACATGAATACTCTCTTTCAGATTCTGAAGGTGGCAGGGGTAAAATACACGGAGCGAAAGGCTATTTACAATTTGTACAGAAACCAGATGGCAGTTATAAGAGTTGAGGGACATGAAAGGGATGCAGTGGTTAGGAAGGGAGTGAGACAGGGTTGTAGCCTTTCCCCGATGTTATTCAATCTGTATATTGCGCAAGCAGTGAAGCAAACAAAAGAAAAATTCGGAGTAGGTATTAAAATCCATGGAGAAGAAATAAAAACTTTGAGGTATGCCGATGACAATGCAGTACTGTCAGAGACAGCAAAGGACTTGGAAGAGCAGTTGAACGGAATGGATAAAGTCTTGAAAGGAGGATATAAGATGAACATCAACAAAAGCAAAACGAGGAAAATGGAATGCAGTCGAATTAAGTCGGGTGATGCTGAGGGAATTAGATTAGGAAATGAGACACTTAAAGTAGTACAGGAGTTTTGCTATCTGGGGAGCAAAATAACTGATGATGGTCGAAGTATAGAGGATATAAAATGTGGACTGGCAATGGCAAGGAAAGTGTTTCTGAAGAAGAGAATTTTGTTAACATCGAGTATAAATTTAAGTGTCAGGAAGTCTTTTCTGAAAGTATTTGTTTGGCGTGTAGCCATGTATGGAAGTGAAACATGGACGACAAATAGTTTGGACAAGAAGAGGATAGAAGCTTTCTAAATGTGGTGCTACAGAAGAATGCCGAAGATTTGATGGGTGGATCACATAACTAATGAGGAGGTATTGAATAGGATTGGGGAGAAGAGAAGTTTGTGGCACAACTTGAGTAGAAGAAGGGATCGGTTGGTAGGACGTGTTCTGAGGCATCAAGGGATCACCAATTTGGTATTGGAGGGCAGCATGGAGGGTAAAAATCGTAGAGGGAGACGAAGAGATGAATACACTAATCAGATTCAGAAGGATGTAGGTTGCAGTAGGTACTGGGAGATGAAGAAGCTTGTACAGGATAGAGTAGCATGGAGATATGCATCAAACTAGTCTCAGGACTGAAGACCACAACAACAACAACATCCTGCATCACTTTGTTCTGTTCATAGTTAACATTTGCAAGACTGTAACCTATTTTGGAAGTCACTGCTATTAAGATGTAAGTGAAGTGAAATGTTAAGACGCTGAAATGGGATGGAATATAATGTTCGCAGAACACTCGTTTCGTTCATCTCTCTCGTAATTCCGAGACGTCCTTTAGTGACATTTGCATTTTGCGCTACTGCTGCTAAAATGTTAGCTTCATATCTTTCGTCACTAGCTCGTCTTTTTCCTTGGCGTATTTTATACCCCACAATTCCAGTTCGAACTTATTTTGCAATGTTTGCAAAGAGAGACCGTGAGTGCTTGGCATGATCTGAATACTGTTCATCATACACCTACACCGCTCCTCTAATAGTTTGACGACATTCGCCATTAACGATATTCACTTTTTCGTCTGTTGTATACATTGTGAACGACTCAACAACTCTACGGGCGAGTTATCGGACTTCTGCAATAGCAGAACACAGACTGATTGCCCTTAAACGCACAGGTATACCCAAGAAACGTACCTCAGTTACGTGCTTACTTGCATTGTTACAATAGTGCAGACTTCTGTGGAACCTCTACTCCTCTGACAGCGGGACAAGTTTCAGGCTCTGTTATCTTGAAGATACTTGGTCGAGTCCCATGCGTGTTACGTCGTTGAAGTTCTCTTAGAAGCTTCTATCAAATGCCACAAAATATGTAGCTTCATTAGAAAAAAAGGCAGAGTCCATGTTGTAATTAAGCGACTACTAAAGATAAAGACCACTTGCGAATTTCAGGAAATTCAGCATATTGTTGGCTGCAACTTGGGGAAAAGCACACCTCGATGTATTTATGCATTCTGGACCGTATTTGGGGCGGACTGCCTACGTTTCGGAATGTCGAGCTTCCTGCTTTAGTGGCGTATCCTTGCCCTTCCCTCTTGCCTCACTCAACTTCCTGTGATTTTCTGGATCTACCGGTTACTCACAAACCACTTCGCATTTGTTGTTGACTGCAGATGTGGTCAGGTGTGAGCACCTTTACCTGGCTGCAAGGTTGCTGATCAGGAAGTTACGCCGACGTGGGCAGTCCCCCACGAAAGCGACTGAAACGTATCCTGTATTAAGCATAGTTTGCATTTTTTAGAATTGATAGTTCTGGTGGTTCTGAAAGTTAACTGTGAAATCTCTATATCGATATACTGGCTGTCCCAGGAGGAACGGTTAATATTCAGGGACGTAACGGGAACGATCATTTGGAGCAAAAAGCTTCATATGGAAGGGTTTCCGAGACAGAACACATTTAATGTTGTTTGTTCTTTATTTTCTGCATTATTCAGTACATTGTCAGGTTTAAACATGTACGGAAGTTAGCAAACATTATAACACGCAATTTACAAAAATTCAATTGAAAAATACGTAGTTTTAACACATTCACCTCTAACCATTATCAAACAAGTCATATTACAGATGTTGTACAGTTTACGGCTAATGTTCGAATGTCCCACCGTCAACTTCTGTGCATTTGTGCACTCTTGGAAAAACATGTTGTGTTCCTGCCTGAAAATCTCTGCACGTTCTCTAATGAGGGCAGCGCTGCCCATAATGCTACCAAGTGTTTCATTTCACGTATTCGCCTTTCGTTTGTACACCTCACATTTCACCAATACGCATAAACAAAAATTTCAGGGTGTAAGGTCTGGCGATCTTGGTGGCCATTAATTGTACTACCACGACCAATTCAGCTATTAATGTAAGTGGGATTGGGATGTTCTTTCACACAGATGTTGCAGTTACCTATAATGAAGTACTATCTGAAACAAGTTGTTTAAATACTCAGCCAGACCTTGATAAGAATTCAAAATGGTGAAAACATTGGCAACATGCTTTTGATATTCAGAAATATAAAATTTTGCACCTCACAAGACGAAAAAACGTAGTATCCTTTGGCTGTAATATCAATGACTCACTGTTGTAATCTGCCAACTCATACAAACACCTGAGTGTTAACATTTTGTAGGGATATGAAATGAATTGGTCGCATAGATTCAGTTGTGGCTAAAGCAGGTGGTACACTTCGTTTTATTGGTAGAATACTGGGAAAGTACACTCTCTCTACAAAGGAGATTGCTTACAAATCGCTTATGCGACTGGTTCTAGAATATTGCTCAAGTGTGTGGGACCCATAGCAGATAGGAGCAACAGGGGATATTGGAGGTATACAGAGGAAGGTAGGACGAATGGTCTCAGGTTTGTTTGATCTGTGGAAGAGTGTCACCAAAGAAACTGAACTGGGAGACTCTTTGAGACAGACGTAAACAATCCTGAGAAACTCTATCAACGAAGTTTCAAGGGTCGACTTTAAATGATTGCTCTAGGAATATACTACAACCTCATATACATCGCCCACATAGGTATCGTGAAAACAAGATTACAATAATTACTTCACGCAGAGAGGCACTCGAACAATCATTCTTCCTGTGCTCCATATGTGAGTGGAACAGGAAGAAACCCTAATAACTGGAACATTGGGACGTATCCTCTACCACGCACCTCATGGTGGCTTGTAGAGTGTAGATATAGATGTCTGTGAAATGTGGATGCCCTTCATCATGCTAGACGTACATCACAGTCCACGCGTCCAAAGTAGTGTCCTCAAGGAACTCAAAAAAGTAATTTGTCCAAAAAATGCAAGTTATTCTCTTCCGTCATTCCCTTCTAAAATGACTGGTCCTATCAACAAATATACATAAAATGTGTTCTATGTTGTAAAATATTCGAAATAGGGCATAAGTCCACACGAAATTTTTTACTGCAACTGATCGTTCCTATCATATCCTCGAATAGTGACCATTCCTCTGGGGATACATTTTATACGTTATATAAACTTTTCTATTCTCCCGTCTTTGGATCTTACCCCAATAATCTGAAATGAATAAATAAAATAAATATGGAAACAAATCAGCGACTGCTAGAAATACCGTGGTTTGATAGACCAAGCACTGTAAAAATTTGTGGATTGTACGTGGAGAATGGCCATACTGTGTAATGTGACAGTCGCGACTGTAGAAATTAGAAGTATTCGTAATACCTTCATTAACCATGGAACGCTAAAGGAGGGAAAATATTACATTGTTATCAAAACACTGTAATGTTTACTACTACCATTTTATTGAAAGGAACACGTAACTTATAGATTACGCATTAGTTAATTATCATTATTATATCTTCACTAGTACGTTACATTCCAAACTAAATTCTATTATATCCTATGGAATCACATTCTGGGGTGCAACCAAATGTCGCTTGAGAGAGGTTTTAAAATTACAGAAAAGGGCCATTAGAATTATTACAAACAGATCTCCCCAAACACACTGCAAGCCCTTGTTCATGCAGCTAAACACACACACAGTAGGCCTACCATCTTTGTACATATTAAAAGGAATACTGCATACAAGAACACACTTGAGTAATTTACATGTAAATTCAGATCTTCATGAGTACAAGACACGTATCTGTAAGAGTCTGCATGTAGAAAGAACAAGAAAAACAAAAACTCAAAAACATGCGAGCCATTATGGAATAAAGCTTTATAATGCTCTCCCACTCTGCAACAGGGGAACAGAAGATGAAGGAAAATTTAAGCCAGAATTAAAAAAGTATCTGATAAGTAAATGGTGTTATAGCATAGAGGAACATTTTGAATCCTTAAATCACTAACTGATAGTTGTATTGTCAATATCATGTTGTTCTCCTTGTCAGTTCTATGTCTTGTTTATACTCTTTTAACTCTAAAGTATGTGTAATAAGTGTTTTTCAAAATGTACTTAATATATATAAATTCATCACATACGGTACTTCTTAAAAGAACATGTAAAAGTCAACCCATTAATTCAATGTTTTAATTTTCAACATATTATATAATGCTAATTTCATGTGTTTGATAGAAATTTGTAATATTCTGCTTTGCATATTCCGGACAGTATTATGACAATTCCTATATCATGTAAATGATGCAAAGGATGATAATAAATGAAATGAAATACAAAATCTATTGTTTTATACCCTACTGCAATCTAAATGTTACGAAGGTCAATAATCCAGGGTTAATGCATACGATAAAATTTTAAATCTCGAAAGAGTGGTACGTCTCTAGATGATATATAAAGCAACGTATTCGTTGATTCGCCACAGCAAAGAACATTTTCGCATTCGAGTTTACTAAGCGTTTTTGTTACTCATGTTTTCTTCCTGCGCGACATCCGTTTCCTTTTGCTTGTATTTAACTCTAGCCTCGGGTATGATGGCGTGGCCGACATTGTTTACATTCATTACCCACCCACAGTGAGCTCAGCAACAAACTGGAGAGATTACACCACGAAGTAAAGCCATGATGACACAGGGCGTCACAGCCGCCATGACGACGTTTGAACTACGGTCAGGCCAAGCTGTCAAACGGTTCTGCTAAAGAGACAGAACCGGTGCGAGAATATTTGTCTCCAACAAGCACCATATTATACACTCCTGGAAATGGAAAAAAGAACACATTGACACCGGTGTGTCAGACACACCATACTTGCTCCGGACACTGTGAGAGGGCTGTACAAGCAATGATCACACGCACGCCACAGCGGACACACCAGGAACCGCGGTGCTGGCCGTCAAATGGCGCTAGCTGCGCAGCATTTGTGCACCGCCGCCGTCAGTTTCAGCCAGTTTGCCGTGGCATACGGAGCTCCATCGCAGTCTTTAACACTGATAGCATGCCGCGACAGCGTAGACGTGAACCGTATGTGCAGTTGACGGACTTTGAGCGAGGGCATATAGTGGGCATGCGGGAGGCCGGGTGGACGTACCGCCGAATTGCTCAACACGTGGGGCGTGAGGTCTCCACAGTACATCGATGTTATCGCCAGTGGTCGGCGGAAGGTGCACGTGCCCGTCGACCTGGGACCGGACCGCAGCGACGCACGGATGCACGCCAAGACCGTAGGATCCTACGCAGTGCCGTAGGGGACCGCACCGCCACTTCCCAGCGCATTAGGGACACTGTTGCTCCTGGGGTATCGGCGAGGACCATTCGCAACCGTCTCCATGAAGCTGGGCTACGGTCCCGCACACCATTAGGCCGTCTTCCGCTCACGCCCCAACATCGTGCAGCCCGCCTCCAGTGGTGTCGCGACAGGCGTGAATGGAGGGACGAATGGAGACGTGTCGTCTTCAGCGATGAGAGTCGCTTCTGCCTTGGTGTCAATGATGGTCGTATGCGTGTTTGGCGCCGTGCAGGTGAGCGCCACAATCAGGACTGCATACGACCGAGGCACACAGGGCCAACACCCGGCATCATGGTGTGGGGAGCGATCTCCTACACTGGCCGTACACCTCTGGTGATCGTCGAGGGGACACTGAATAGTGCACGGTACATCCAAACCGTCATCGAACCCATCGTTCTAATCGTTCTACCATTCCTAGACCGGCAAGGGAACTTGCTGTTCCAACAGGACAATGCACGTCCGCATGTATCCCGTGCCACCCAACGTGCTCTAGAAGGTGTAAGTCAACTACCCTGGCCAGCAAGATCTCCGGATCTGTCCCCCATTGAGCATGTTTGAGACTGGATGAAGCGTCGTCTCACGCAGTGTGCACGTCCAGCACGAACGCTGGTCCAACTGAGGCGCCAGGTGGAAATGGCATGGCAAGCCGTTCCACAGGACTACATCCAGCATCTCTACGATCGTCTCCATGGGAGAATAGCAGCCTGTGTTGCTGCGAAAGGTGGATATACACTGTACTAGTGCCGACATTGTGCATGCTCTGTTGCCTGTGTCTATGTGCCTGTGGTTCTGTCAGTGTGATCATGTGATGTATCTGACCCCAGGAATGTGTCAATAAAGTTTCCCCTTCCTGGGATAATGAATTCACGGTGTTCTTATTTCAATTTACAGGAGTGTATGTCGCTCCCTCCCGCTCAGATACTGTATTGGTAGCCTTTCCCTGGGATCATAAGAAGACCACCATCATCATCATCATTTAAGACTGATTATGCCTTTCAGCGTTCACTCTGGAGCATAGCTCCCTCATAAAATTCCTCCATGTTCCCCTATTCAGTGCTAACATTGGTGCCTCTTCTGATGTTAAACCTATTACTTCAAAATCATTCTTAACCGAATCCAGGTACCTTCTCCTTGGTCTGCTCCGACTCCTCCTACCCTCTACTGCTGAACCCATGAGTCTCTTGGGTAACCTTGCTTCTCCCACGTGTGTAACATGACCCCACCATCTTAGCCTGTTCGCCCTGACTGCAACATCTATAGAGTTCATTCCCAGTTTTTCTTTGATTTCCTCATTGTGGACACCCTCCTGCCATTGTTCCCATCTACTAGTATCTGCAATCATCCTAGCTACTTTCATATGCGTAACCTCAACCTTGTTGATAAGGTAACCTGACTCCACCCAGCTTTCGCTCCCATACAACAAAGTTGGTCGAAAGATTACCTTGGGGAACGCCAAAAATCACTTTGTTTTACTCGATGTCTTTCCGTCAATTACTACGAACTGTGACCTCTCTGACAGGAAATCACAAATCCAGTCACATAACTGAGACAATATTCTATAAGCACGCAATTTCACTACGATCCGCTTGTGTGGTACAGTGTCAAAAGCCTTCCGGAAATCCATAAATACGGAATCTATCTGAAATCCCTTGTCAATAGCACGCAACACTTCATTTGAATAAAGAGCTAGTTGTGTTTCACAGGAACAATGTTTTCTAAACCTATGTTAACCGTGTGTCAATAGACAGTTTTCTTCGAGGTAATTCATAATGTTCGAACACAATATATGTTCTAAAATCCTGCTACATATCGACGCTAACAATATGGGCCTGTAATTTAGTGGCTTACTCATACTACCTTTCTTGAATATTGGTGTGACCTGAGCAACTTTCCGGTCTTTAGGTACGGATCTTTCGTCGAGCGAACGGTTGTATATGATTGTTAAGTATGGAGCTAATGCATCAGCATACTCCGAAAGGAACCTAATTGGTATACAGTCTGGACCAGAAGACTTGCTTTTATCAAGTGATTTAAGTTGCTTCACTACTCCGAGGATATTTACATCTACATTACTCATGTTGGCAGCTGTTCTTGATTCGAATTGTGGAGTATTTACTTCGTCTTCTTTTGTTTCATTGAGCTCTAATTCCGCCCGTGGCCTACCTTACAACTATATTTTCATTTACATCTACATCTATATTCTACAAGCGACTGTGAAGTGCATGGCAAAGGGTAAGTCCCATATTAGGGTTTCTTCCCGTTCCATTCACTAATGGCGCACGGGAAGGATGATTGTTTGAATGCCTCTGTGCGTGCTCTAATAATCTCTAATGATTCTAATCTCACCCACACGATTCCTACATAGGCGAAATGTAGGGGGTTATACTCTTAGAGCAATCATTTAAAGCCGGCTCTTGAAACTTTGTTAGTAGACTTTCTCGGGATCGTTTACGTCTACACTCCTGGAAATGGAAAAAAGAACACATTGACACCGGTGTGTCAGACCCACCATACTTGCTCCGGACACTGTGAGAGGGCTGTACAAACAATGATCACACGCACGCCACAGCGGACACACCAGGAACCGCGGTGTTGGCCGTCGAATGGCGCTAGCTGCGCAGCATTTGTGCACCGCCGCCGTCAGTTTCAGCCAGTTCGCCGTGGCATACGGAGCTCCATCGCAGTCTTTAACACTGGTAGCATGCCGCGACAGCGTGGACGTGAACCGTATGTGCAGTTGACGGACTTTGAGCGAGGGTGTGTAGTGGGCATGCGGGAGGCCGGGTGGACGTACCGCCGAATTGCTCAACACGTGGGGCGTGAGGTCTCCACAGTACATCGATGTTATCGCCAGTGGTCGGCGGAAGGTGCACGTGCCCGTCGACCTGGGACCGGACCGCAGCGACGCACGGATACACGCCAAGACCGTAGGATCCTACACAGTGCCGTAGGGGACCGCACCGCCACTTCCCAGCGCATTAGGGACACTGTTGCTCCTGGGGTATCGGCGAGGACCATTCGCAACCGTCTCCATGAAGCTGGGCTACGGTCCCGCACACCATTAGGCCGTCTTCCACTCACGCCCCAACATCGTGCAGCCCGCCTCCAGTGGTGTCGCGACAGGCGTGAATGGAGGGACGAATGGAGACGTGTCGTCTTCAGCGATGAGAGTCGCTTCTGCCTTGGTGTCAATGATGGTCGTATGTGTGTTTGGCGCCGTGCAGGTGAGCGCCACAATCAGGACTGCATACGACCGAGGCACACAGGGCCAACACCCGGCATCATGGTGTGGGGAGCGATCTCTTACACTGGTCGTACACCTCTGGTGATCGTCGAGGGGACACTGAATAGTGCACGGTACATCCAAACCGTCATCGAACCCATCATTCTACCATTCCTAGACCGGCAAGGGAACTTGCTGTTCCAACAGGACAATGCACGTCCGCATGTATCCCGTGCCACCCAACGTGCTCTAGAAGGTGTAAGTCAACTACCCTGGCCAGCAAGATCTCCGGATCTGTCCCCCATTGAGCATGTTTGAGACTGGATGAAGCGTCGTCTCACGCAGTGTGCACGTCCAGCACGAACGCTGGTCCAACTGAGGCGCCAGGTGGAAATGGCATGGCAAGCTGTTCCACAGGACTACATCCAGCATCTCTACGATCGTCTCCATGGGAGAATAGCAGCCTGCATTGCTGCGAAAGGTGGATATACACTGTACTAGTGCCGACATTGTGCATGCTCTGTTGCCTGTGTCTATGTGCATGTGGTTCTGTCAGTGTGATCATGTGATGTATCTGACCCCAGGAATGTGTCAATAAAGTTTCCCCTTCCTGGGACAATGAATTCACGGTGTTCTTATTTCAATTTCCAGGAGTGTATATTCAAGAGTCTCCTAGTTCAGTTCCTTCAGTATCTCTGTGACATTCTCCCGTGGATTACACAAACCTGTGACAATTCGTGCTGTCCTTCTCTGTATACGTTCAACATCCCCTTTTAGTTCTAGCCGGCCGATGTGGCCGTGCAGTTCTAGGTGCTTCAGTCTGGAACTGCGTGACCGCTACGGTCGCAGGTTCGAATCCTGCCTCGGGCAAGGATGTTTGTGATGTCCTTAGGTTAGTTACGTTTAAGTAGTTCTAAGTTATAGGGGACTGATGACCGCCAATGTTAAGTCCCATAGTGCTCAATGCCATTTGAACCTTTTTTTTTGTTTTTTGTTTTTTTTTTTTTTTTTTTTTTTTGTTTTTGTTGATTATGTTTGGTGCGGGCTCTACACACTTAAGCAATATTCTAGAACCAGTCGCACGAGTGATTTGTAAGCAATCTCCTTAGAAGTTTGATTGTACTTCCCCAGCATTATATCAATAAACCGAAGCACTACCATTTGCTTTACCCACTACTGAACCTATGTCAGAATTACAGTTCATATCCTTACAAAGTCTTACACCCAGATATTTGTATGAGTTGGGCGATTCCAACAGTGACTCATTGATATTATAGCCAAAGAATACAATGTTGTTTTCCGTTATGTAAAGCGCAAAATTTTACATTTCTGAACATTTAGAGTAAGTTGTCAATCTGTGCACCACATTGGAACCATATCAAGATCTGACTGTATATTTATGCTGCTTCTTTCAGATATTACTTCATTATAGATAACCGCATCATCTGCAAAAACTTGACTTTACTGTAAATACCGTCTGCAAGGCCAAATTATATACAACATGAATAACAAGGGTCCTGATACCCTTCTTTGGGGCACACACGAATTTGCTTTTACATCTGACGACACTCTCCATCCACGATAACATTCTGTGTCCTCTCTACCAAAAAGTCCTCAATCCAGTCACAAACTTCACTTGATACCCCATACTATCATACTTTTGACAATAAGCGTAGGTATGGTACTAAATCAACTGCTTTTCGGAAATCAAGAAATACAGCATCTACCTGTCTGCCTTGATCCAAAGGTTTTCTTGATGTCATGTGAGGAAACTGGGAGTTGAGTTTCACATGATCGATGTTTTCAGAATCCATGCTGGTCGGCATTGAGTAGATCATTCTGTTCAAGATACGTAATTATGTTTAGCTCAGAATATCTTCTAAGATTCTATAAGAAATCGATGTCAAGGATACTGGACGGTGGTTTTGAAAATCACTTCTACTGCCCTTCTTGTAGACGGTTTTGACCTGTGTCTTTTTCCAAGAAATGAGCACCAGTTTTGTTCGAGGGATCTACGATAGATTATAGGTAGAAAAGGGGCTAACTCAGCTGCAAATTCAGTATAGAATCTGGCAGAGGGGGGGACACCACTAATAATTACTCCATTCATCTTTGAGTGAACGAGGATTAAATTGGGGCAATTCTCCTAGGTTTTCCTGTATAAAGGAACATTTGAAAACGTAATTAAGCATTTCAGCTTTTGCTTTGCTACTTTGCTACCCTCAAATTCAGTTCCTTTCTCATTCATTGCTGGCCGTTGTCACCGAGCGGTTCTAGGCGCTTCAGTCCGGAACCACACGGCTGCTACGGTTACAGGTTCGAATCCTGCGTCGGGCATGGATGTGTGTGATGTCCTTAGGTTAGTTAGGTTTAAGTAGTTCTAAGTCTAGGGGACTGATGACCTCAGATGTTAAGCCCCATAGTGCTTGTAGCCATCTGAATCTCATTCACTAGGGAATAGACAATACCATAACTTCGGCGCCACTAACAGCCTTTACATACAGCCAGAATTTCTTTGGTTTCTGTCAAACTTCACGTGACAATATTCTGTTACGGTAGTCACTGAAGGCATGACGCATTGCTCTCTTGACAGCCAAACGCTTTTCATTCAGCCTCTCTCTATCTGTAGCCCTACACTATGTTTTACATCTATTTTGCAGTAGGTTCTCTCCCATTATGAACTCCTCTACCGGGTACATACCTATCCTGTGCATGGTGAACTCCTCTCTTAAGCTTGAGCCATAGCTCCTCTACACGCTCCTGCCCTGTGCTGAAAGCTTCACGTTCCTCATTGGGGTATGACACTGCATTTTGGTAATCATTTTTTGCCAAAACTGCGTTTTGGTCACTGATTCCAGTTTCGAAGTTGACATCCTCAAAGTGGACAGGTCTGTTTCTTGAAACTAGATCCAATATATTTATATCATGAGTGGGGTTCCTAAGCATCTGTTCTATGTAGTTTTCAGAGAAGGCATTTAATAAATGTTCACAGGATGTCTTATCACACCCACCACTGACAAAACTGTAATTTTCCCAATAAATTGTTGGATGATTAAAGTCTACACAGATGATTACATAATTCTCCAAATTAATTATCGGATGGTTAAAGTCTCCACCGATGATTACAGTATGACAAGGAACATACGAACAAGAGAAGTGAGGTTATCTCTTAAGTTTTCGGTTACAAGAGATGAGTCTGGTGGGCGATAGAAGGATCCAATTATCATTTTATGCCAACCCCTGATACTGAGTATTGCCCAAACAATCTCACATGCAGCTTCAGTTTCTATCTCGATGGATTTGAACTTCTTGCCTATTGCAACAAATACACCCTTCCATTTCCCACTTGTCTATTCTTTCGACATAAACTTAAATTTTCCCCAAAATGTTACTGCACATGTACAATATTAATCGTAAAATCTCCATTTTATTTCGCCATGCACCGTGAAACCAATATGAATGGCCAACTCCCACCCCCTTTTCTTTTTCCAGGTCTATGGATCACTTTGTGTAGTAACACCTAGTAAAGTCAAACATAAATGAAGATGCTCTTCAAGATCTGTTTCGTTTCTACATCATTTCACACGTATGGGAGACTCCTTTTTAGGAGAAAATAAATTTGTTATGGATATGTTTTGACGTGTACTGCTCTGCTTTGTCGACAAGTTGTTAATAATGGCCACTGCAACCACTCGAAGTCACCTATCGTTGGCGAAAGTTTCTTCACTTCCCCCTTTTCGGTGTGTCTTCACACATGTGCAATATTGGAGGCTACCTTCCTGTGCTTTGCGGTTCTATCGGTATCTTTAACCACAGGAATGTCGTAAACTTCCTGAGTTTGCTGTGAAACTTGCATCATTAACCACAGGGATAACTTATAGTTTCTGGCCAGTGAACTGTACGGCAGTGTTCATGAAAAAAATTCCGAGGCTCTTCTCTGCTTTAGTAGTAATCCGTCCTTTACTTAGGACATAAAATAACGGGACGCTGTGTATTGATCTGGACAGGAGGGTAACAACTTCCGCCTGCGGAGGCTTTCAGTTTCTCCATTCTTTTCAGTTCATCCATATTAGACTAGAGCAGAGATGAGAAATCTGCAACGCTCCTGCCTTCAGTTCCAAATAAACTTGATATACATACGACATACCACCTAGGAAACAAAAACTATGTGGTTAACAACACATTTCAAAAAACATCTAAAGGACTTTTTGCTTTTTCTTCTTCTTCTGCCTTTCATTGATTAGGCCCATCGACCTGTTCTGACCTCTGTTCCATCTTTTAACTGGCCGACCTGTCCCTGTCTTTCTTGTGGTTTTGTATTATAAGGCTAGCTTTGGAGTCTTTGTTTCTTCTATTTTTTCGAGCTGCTCCTTCGAGTTTTGTTCATAATCTTCTATTTTGTAATTTACTGCAAAAATATTCAGTTCTTATCTATTGTTTTCGTTATGAAAGCTGCTCGTAAAAAAATCATTTTAGCTGCCTGGTCATGTCTAGATTCTTTCCTCTTCATAACTCATGCTTCACAACCATGTAGCAGAACACAAGCAGTGGGGCTCAAGAGTTGCCAAACCACTCATCATTGTTGCCAGATGTATCCAAGATGGCGGCGATGGCGTCATCCATGATGGCGGTGTTTAGTAGATTTGGAAACAGAGCATGACGTCTTCCAAGATGGCGGCCATGACGTCATCCAAAACAGCGGATTTTGGAGGGAAGATAGGTGAATTGGGCTATCTCTACCAACCTAACCCCCCTCCCCTCCCCCAGAAAATGGCCGGGAGTTCAAATTAAATCAGGACAATGCAACACACCTCTACTAACCTAAGAAAATGGCGGGAAAATAGATCACTTGGGCTTCATCCACTAACCTAAGTCATCCGACTGCCAACTCCTCCTAGTGATTAGCGAGAAAAGGACCCAGCCTGCACTGGGCTGCTGGAGAGAGGAAGGAATGTACTTTATTCATTTTGGAACAATTTATTTGGGGATGGATTTTGAGAGATAGTATGTTTATTACACTGATACAAAAAACACACGCTCTGACATGGTTGGGGTCACGCCACACAGCCTAAAAACCTGCAAACTACTCCTAAATAATCCATGTATAATGCTCTGCACATGCGCTTGCTAATTGTAAACTGTCGATATAATGCACTTCACAGCTTACAGACCTGCAAACCACTCGTAAATAATGAAATACATTTATGTCCAGAGAGGCAAACAACTCGTAAATCGTCGAAATAACGATCCATCTAAAAGACTCTGCAAACATGCTTGCTAATCATCAGCTCTCAAAATCATGCACCACTCTTTATCTAAGCAATTTGAGGCATTACCACCATCCAGTGTATTCACTACGAGGCCCAGAGTCCAACTAACCTAGTGCACAGTACCAACACCAGAGAGCGCTGTCGTCAATTCTGTGGCGTAATGCAAGATGGCAGCCATGATGTCAGCTGATGACACAAGTACCGTGTGGACCAAGTACACAGTACTGTCACCAGAGGGCACTGTTATCCATTCCGTGACATAACCCAAGATGACTGTCTGGAGGGGAAAATGGCTGAGCCTGCGCTGGGCTGCTGGAGAGAGGAAGGAGTGTACTTTATTTATTTTTGAACAATTTATTTAGCGATGGATTTGAGATAGTATATTTATCATACTGATACTAAACACACGCTCTGACATGCTTGGGGTCACACCACACAGCCCACAGACCTGTAAACTACTCCTAAATTACGCTCTGCAGACATGCAAACAACTCCTAAATTACCGAAAAAATTGCAGTGCACAGCACACAGACATGCAAACTTCTCCTAAATAATGCAGCACACTGATGTGCAGACACGACCTGCTCACAAAATAATGCAACAGACACACAAACAACGTGCACAGCACAGGCACTGCCCGCCACCCCCTGTCCACTGGAGCACACAAGAGGCTACCGCACACGCTCCCAGAAGTCGGGATACACCGGCAGCCCTAGCAAAAGTGACGCACAGGTGCCTGTTTGGGTCCCTCAAGCATGAAGCGGTGGCATCTCTTTCACCTGAGAAATTCCTCTTGAAATACGTGATCACCTAGGCACCATTGCTGACGCATCCAGACGGGGCTGAAGACCTATTTGCAGAGCGTAGAGGCTCCAATGGCGCGTGTGCGTTGACACCACTGTGAGACACCGTCAGACACAAGCCAGTGCGAGCCATCACTCTCACGCTGCTGTTGACGGCATGTCAAAGTCACCTCTACAGTTAAAGTTCTTTGAGTGTTATACTGATGTTACATGTCTATCTAAATAAGTGCCAAGTCATCCTCTGGGCTGTGCGCACTTCTGTTCACCAGTGCTGGTGTGATTCCTCTCTCTATCTGTGGTCCAGCAAAGACCTAATTGCCGAGCGACTCACCCTCGCAGATACTGCAGAAATCCATTTCAGAATAGCACAGGCAGCCTGTATCTACATACCATCGCAAGCACATCAAGCAATGTTCTCAATTTCATACTGAAGCCACATTGCTATCTAAAATAAGAACCAAGTCGAACTCTCAGAAATTGTAGAGTGCCCCAGAAATACTTAACGTGTGCTTTTGTAGGAGGTTTTGTGATGTATCGGCTTGTATACACGGAAACTCTTGCCCTAACACAACCTGTTTACGAAAATAGCGCAGAATAACATTGAATGCTTTCTTCCTTGCAATCCTAAAAAAATGTTCAAATGTGTGTGAAATCTTATAGGATGTAACAGCTAAGGTCATCAGTGCCTAAGCTTACACACTACTTAACCTAAATTACCCTAAGGACAAACACACACACCCATGCTCGAGGGAGGACTCGAACCTCCACCAGGACCATTGCAATCCTAAAGTGGCACCCTGTCCATCACATATTACTATTCCTGCTTTCAACACACACAAACATTCTCACTGCTATGTAGAGACTCCTATATCCTAGCACAAAGGATGTCTTGTGAATGAATTGTGCATTATGATTGGCTCTTATCGAATTTACCCGCCGAATTACTGATGCCACCAGTGTGGAAGCACCATCCACCTTTTCTTATTCTTTCTACAGACAATGCTTTCAGCAGCAAAAAAACTATTTTACACAGATCGCCGTATTGCACGACACTTAAACCTTGCATAGTACACCTACATTTCGTCCAATATTGAAAAACTCTTACTCAATTACTCTGCTCTCCCACTGAGGACAGAGCTTGAAAATTAGAGCGCGAAACTAATCTCCAACCCAGCAATACATCCTCACGTACTGTGTCGATGTAGTAAACATACAATTCGTATCCTGCGCTATACAAAATCAGCCCTTTTACATCATTGGTACATATACCGCAAAGACAGACAGCACCGTATTCACTCCTTGCAGCACTAGATATTTCCCTGTGCGGTTGGTGGCCATCCACCCCCGATGGGTGACCAGAGCACCCTCAGCGGACCAAAGTCACTCTCACAACTGTTCTACAAATTCGGGCATGTTCCCCTCGACACAAACACACTACTGTTTCCGGTCTGAACCTGCTTCCTTGCTTGCTTTTCTACACCCATCTCCATACTCTGGGTTTACAAGAACACATGTATTTTCACATGGTCTGCCATGATATTATACCATTTTCGTGGTACTCCCCGATATCAAGCACACAGCAGTATCCTACCTATCGCTCACACAACATAATTCAGAAGATATAGACTGGAAATTATTTCTCTACAAACCCCAAATTTTAGCGAGATGGAGCGTGCTCTAGACCACTGAGTAACTAGAAACTTATCCCATCAGTGAAGACCTTTACGTGATAAAAACTTGAAAAAAGAAACAAAAAACAGAGAAAACTGATATTTCCACTCACGAATACCAATGTCGGTGATGTAGCACATTCCAAATCATCCCTATAATTTACAAGCTCAACTAAGGTGTTTCTCATGTCTAGTGAACCAGCGAACATGTCTTCCACAAGCTAGATGAAGACACCACAATTGATCTTCTCTCAACTAAATAAAGGGGCGAAATGTGCAGAAGCAGTCAACCAAACAATTTACATTGGAGGGAATAACGGTCCAGTGAAAACACCCCCCCCCCCCCCCCTATTCAGTCTTCTAAAATTTCTATGTGATCACAAAATCTATCCAACACATACTAAGTATTAGTTTGCTAATCTGTCATCTAGAGGACAACCCACTTAATTCATCTACATTCCTAGACTCCATCAGGCCTCTCCATTTGGACAGCTCTTACCGTTAATGGGAAATGTGAATCAGCCCCGCATAGGTCACAGGTGCTGCATGAAAGCACGCACAGATAAAATCATCATCTTCAGAAATCGGTCACATATACATTTTATCCCTGTACGAAAAATCGGAAATGCATCCTGCTGATCGCTCTGGAAACAGAAATATCTCTACCTCCCTTACGACTGGACATAGTCATTCCCTTTTGCACATATCGGAACACAAACACATACTTTATAAGCCTGACGCTCAATGTGAACCTATCACGCAGCCCCTACTACTACTAAGTATAATACTTGGTCAATAAATGATTGCAGATGATATAAAATAATACTGAGAGAAAATCAGCGATGGGTGGACATGTTTCATAAGTTTTTCTTGTGAGAGGTACCACTGTGTCTTAGAAAGAGAGTCCTACTCGTCTTACAAACCGCCAGATGTTAAAAAACCCAATTGCAGCACCTACTGTATGTTACTGTCACAAGCGGCCTTGGTTCTACAGGTGCACGCAAGTATCAATTTTAAAAGCAGTACTGGCTTCATAAATCGCAGTGTGGCATTATCTCTGAATAAATAGGTCTTTTTCCGGACAAATATCGAGACGGTGATAGTAGGAGTGTATATTATCAGACCAGCAGTCCACTTACACGTAGCCCACGATGCAACCTTGTCACAAAGTAGCTGAATTTTGGAAGTGATTCGGCTAAGGAACGTGGTATGAAACCGCTATTTGCAACCCCCACGCCACCGCCACTAGATATTTCTCCAGTATTTGTAACGTATTCTGTCTCAATACCGTGTCAGATGTTCTGCTACATACCCACTGAGTTATAGGCGATGACTGATTGAGAAGGATCAGAAGCAGCAGTAGATGGTGTGCTGATTGAGGTCGTAAGAAATGTACACTAGCTTAACAGATCTTTAGTGTTAAGCTTTCTGCTAGAAATAATGTCTATGGTTTGGAATCAAGTCTTTTCATTCAACCACATACCTGTGTTGGATCCTATGAAGAAGTCCTCTAACGATTACAGTCACTAGTGAATCATATGTCCAGCACTCTTATATCTCAAACCTATCTGCTACTGTAAAATTCCAACATTGGTTTAAGTATCCCCTATGCATCTTGCAACTACCCCTCAGACTCTGCGCTACCGTCCCTGCAGCTTTACTCGTGTGATTATTCCAATGTAAGTCGGAACTGAGTAGAAGTTGGAGAAAGCTATATCTACCACCTTCTGAAACCCGTGTAGAAACAACAAAGCTGAGTTACTGCAACAGAACTGTGTTTTGACCATTCAATGGAATTGAAGTCTGCTCCTGCAACACAACATAGTATAAAAGAGAGTATGGGAACTGGGGAAGGACGTGGAATTTGCTACCGCATAGTGGTGCTTCTGCAAACTACAAGCAGGTACTACAGATCCACATCCCTCAGGGTCCATTCATGTCTATCACCCCAACATTCTATCATCGTTGTTCTGTTCGATCCACCAGAGAAAAATTACGAACTATAAAAGCTCCACTAACTTCATCCGATAGAGAATTCGATAAGACTTTTACCACATCTCTCGCCGGCCACTGTAGCTGAGCAGTTTTAGGTGCTTCAGTCCGGAACCGCGCTGTTGCTACAGTTGCAGGTTCGAAACCTGCCTTGGTCATGGATGTGTGTGATTTCCTTAGGTTAGTTAGCTTTAAGTAGTTCTAAGTCTAGGGGACTGATGACCTCAGATGTTAAGTCCCATAGTGCTGAGAGCCATTTGAACAATTTACCGCATCTCTCTCCTGCCATATATCAAAAACAAATACCGCATGCATGCCACCTTCAAGCACATGTGACGATCCTATTAAATATACAGGCATTGATCCACTGCACAGACCAGTTTAAAGTTTCATCACTTATACTGTAGGAGGATGGCCATATCTCCAAGACGCCTCCTGAGACGCGGCAAGGCAGGAGTAGGCAAAATGCAACAGGGAATAACAATATTAATGTGCTAGTAGTAAACTGCAGGAGCTTCTATAGAAAGGTCCCAGAACTGCTCTCATTAATAAACTGTCACAATGCCCATATAGGACCAGGGGCAGAAAGTTGGCTGAAACCAGATGTAAACAGTAATGAAATCCTAAACTCAGATTGGAATGTATACCGCAGAGACAGTCTGGACAGCGAATGGGGAGGCGTGTTTATAGCGATAAGATGTGCAATAGTATCGAAGGAAATTGATGGAGATCCGAAATGTGAAATAATTTGGGTGAAGGTCATGGTTAAAGCAGGCTCAGACATGATAAATGGATGCCTCCATAGGTCCCCTGGCTCAGCAGCTATTGTGGCTGAGCACCTGAAGATTAATTTGGAAAATATTTCGAGTAGATTTCCCCACCATGTTATATTTCTGGGTAGAGATTTTAATTTGCCGGATATAGACTGGGAGACTCAAACGTTCATAACGGGTGGCAGGGACAAAGAATCCAGTGAAAATTTTTTAAAGTGCTTATTCTCAAAACTACCTTGAGCAGTTAAACAGAGAACCGACTCGTTGCGATAACATATTAGACCTTCTGGTGACAAACAGACCCGAACTATTTGAAACAGTTAACGCAGAACAGGGAATCAGCTATCATAAAGTGGTTACGGCATCGATGATTTAAGCCGTAAATAGAAATATTAAAAAAAGTAGGAAGATTTTTCTGTTTAGCAAAAGTGACAAAAAGCAGATTACAGAGTACCTGATGGCTCAACACAGAAGTTTTGTCTCAAGTACAGATAGTGTTGAGGATCAGTGGACAAAGTTCAAAACCATCGTACAATATGCGTTAGATTAGTATGTGCCAAGCAAGATCGTAAGAGATGGAAAAGAGCCACCGTGGTACAACAACCTAGTTAGAAAACTGCTGCGGAAGCAAAGGGAACTTCACAGCCAACATAAACATAGCCAAAGCCTAGCAGACAACAAAAACTACGCGAAGCGAAATGTAGTGCGAGGAGGGCTATGCGAGAAGCGTTCAATGAATTCGGAAGTAAAGTTCTATGTACTGACTTGGCAAAAAAATCCTAAGAAATTTAGGTCTTATGTCAAAGCGGTAGGTGGATCAAAACAAAATGTCCAGACACTCTGTGACCAAAACGGTACTGAAACAGAGGATGACAGACTAAAGGACAAAATACTAAATGCATTATTCCATAGCTGTTTCACAGAGGAAAACTCCACTGTAGTTCCTTCTCTAGATTGTGGCACAGATGACAAAATGGTAGATATCGAAATAGACGACAGAGGGATAGAGAAACAATTAAAATCGCTCAAAAGAGGAAAGGCCGCTGGACCTAATGGGATACCAGTTCGATTTTACACAGAGTACGCGAAGGAACTTGCCCCCCTTCTTGCAGCGGTGTACCGTAGATCTCTAGAAGAGCGAAGCGTTCCAAAGGATTGGAAAAGGGCACAGGTCATCCCCGTTTTCAAGAAGGGACGTCGAACAGATGTGCAGAGCTATAGACCTATATCTCTAAAGTCGATCAGTTGTAGAATTTTGGAACACGTATTATGTTCGAGTATAATGATTTTTCTGGAGACTAGAAATCTAATCTGTAGGAATCAGCATGGGTTTCGAAAAAGACGGTCGTGTGAAACCCAGCTCGCACTATTCGTCCACGAGACTCAGAGGGCCATCCATAGACACGGGTTCACAGGTAGATGCCGTGTTTCTTGACTTCCGCAAGGCGTTCGATACAGTTCCCCACAGTCGTTTAATGAACAAAGTAAGAGCATATGGACTATCAGACCAATTGTGTGATTGGATTGAGGAGTTCCTAGATAACAGAACGCAGCATGTCATTCTCAATGGAGAGAAGTCTTCCGAAGTAAGAGTGATTTCAGGTGTGCCGCAGGGGAGTGTCGTAGGACCGTTGCTATTCACAATATTCATAAATGACCTTGTGGATGACATCGGAAGTTCACTGAGGCTTTTTGCGGATGATGCTGTGGTTGTAACAATGGGAAGTTGTACTGAAATGCAGGAGGATCTGCAGCGAATTGACGCATGGCGCAGGGCAATTGAATCTCCATGTAGACAAGTGTAATGTGCTGCGAATACATAGAAAGAAAGATCCCTTATCATTTAGCTACAAAATAGCAGGTCAGCAACTGGAAGCAGTTAATTCCATAAATTATCTGGGAGTACGCATTAGGAGTGATTTAAAATGGAATGATCATATAAAGTTGATCGTTGGTAAATCAGATGCCAGAGTAAGATTCATTGGAAGAATCCTAAGGAAATGCAATCCGAAAACAAAGGAAGTAGGTTACAGTACGCTTGTTCGCCCACTGCTTTAATACTGCTCAGCAGTTTGGGATCCATACCAGATAGGGTTGATAGAAGAGATAGAGAAGATCCAACGGAGAGCAGCGCGCTTCGTTACAGGATCATTTAGTAATCGCCAAAGCGTTACGGAGATGATAGATAAACTCCAGTGCAGACTCTGCAGGAGAGACGCTCAGTAGCTCGGTACGGGCTTTTGTTGGAGTTTCGAGTGAATACCTTCACCGAAGAGTCAAGCAGTATGTTGCGTATATTGTTCCCTCCTACGTATATCTCGTGAAGAGACCATGAGGATAAAATCAGAGAGATTAGAGCCCACACAGAAGCAAACCGACAATGTTTCTCTCCAAGAACAATACGAGACTGGAATAGAAGGGAGAACCGATAGAGGTACTCAAGGTACCCTCCGCCACACACCGTCAGGTGGCTTGCGGAGTGTGGATGTAGATGTAGATGTAGACTATACTGCAAGTCACAAGAGATGCTCCTTGTGACCCTGAGTTGTTGTTTGAAACATTGTTTCCTTTCTGCTGTAACATGCTCTGTCTACCGCCATACATTTTGTTTTTCCACCATGACTTCAAGGCCTGTGTCAGGTTCTAAACTGACATTAACACTTTCTGACCCATTGCCGCTCGCAGAAAACTAGATGTCACATGGTGTAAATCATGTTGTTACCATAACACACCACACACACTGAATGATTTTAAATAAAAGACGGTTACAACATAAGGGAACTGGAAGAGTTTGGCTGCATTGTGGAGAGTTTCCAAACCACTGTCCGAAAGTGATTGGTGACCTCTGCACTTAAACTCATTTGTCACAGTGACGGAAAATCTGATTGCTCCGCATTCCATTTCGACTGATTCCTCATACTGCAGTCATGTACGTGATCAGTGTTTCGGTGCTACCCGTCCCCAGGAGGGGTTGTCCCCCCACCAAAACTCTTTCTCCAACTGAAACAGGCGATGTCAGTCAATCATTATGTGGTAACCAATAGCGTATCAGTGGACAGAAGATATGGAAAAGACACACCCGAGGTACTAAAATAAGAAGCATTATAGTTGATTGTGTGAACAATTTTACCAATTTTACAGTAATTTCAACATCGACAACTGGTGTGACAACATGTTTCCCAATTTCAGTATCATAGCTTAACCACTCCCCTCCCCCAATTCGCAAGTATCATTGCAAATGTGGATAGATGACTGTGTAGTACGTTGATCCACTGTTAATTCTCGAACACATTCATCATCAAAGTATATCAGACAGTGCTCTACATATTTCTAACACTTCGAGCATAGTGCTTAGTTTACGATCTATCTCTATGCTGACGGGAGTCACAGAGCATTCGCGCAGTCTTAGGGTAAAATTAGAGACTGAAAGGCCCCCCTCACACTCTCATTGACAAATCCGCCCTGCAGCACCATTACCGATTTAATCTGCAATCGACCAGAATTAGACCGCTACATCCTACGTCTCATGAATTAATGGAGCTTGCCGAGTCCTCGCCCATCCAAGTGCTCAAGATTTCTCAAGATGGGCCCATGTCGAGGAGGTTAGCACTCCTTATGGATGTATAGTAAAAGATTTGAAAGTGTTGTGATATAATAGCAGACAGTGAAGAAGGACAGGAAACGGGTGATTTTTATGTGTGATGGAGCTCCATACGGATGGAGTTCGAAGCATTTTTACATAAATCAACCAAGTTTTCAATTTCAAAGTATTATTCCAGAGTCTAGGGTCAGTACCTGGAAGGGTATTGGTAAGAGAGAACATAAACACATGCACTCCTATGGCTACAACACTCCACACTTAAAACAGGCTATAATGTTATATCACTTGCGTTTTCGAACTATCAGTCATATGGAATGTGGCGCTGTTAATATTCCAATATAAGAAATATATTTCAAGTGCATGACATATATCCTTCTTCCCAGTTTCTCTACGATAAACTATGTTATCGAACCGTAAAACGAAAAAACTACTTCCTTAAAACATTGGCTCTCTGTGATACGAGCACAATATAGTTTTCCAGAGATGTATAGCGTCCACCTTTCACACCCGATCACGCTTCAGAAATTATGTTATTCCTGCATCAGCCCTATATAAAATTATGGTTAGTAACGGGGAATACTTCTTGCAAGGAAACAGATAAACGGATAGCAGCGAGGTCTGACATGTGAAAATTACAAGTAATTCCGCCACTAACTCTGTAAACAGCACATCTGTCAAGCAGATGTATACACAGGGGATTGCTGTGTCTCACAAACACCTATTGCTAACTTATTTTGTAACTGAAGTATCGATTTTACAGTTAACATGCGATAGGGGGATGGAATACATCTCATAAATTGTAGTTCGTTTAGAGGAATGTGTCACGTTTCGTCACACACGAGATGGAAATCCTCTGATGACCGACATGTTTACCGTTAACGATCGCAAGCAGACAGTGCTTTAAATCACATACTGAACATGTGGCTGCATACGAGTCGAATGCAGGCTATCACAAGCGACTGATGCGTCCTGACAGAACAGTGGAAAAATTGAGCTACAGCAACTGCCCCTTCTGTAGAATACATGATCAGTCTATCATTAAATCATAGCTCGTTACAGCTCCATCTCAATCGATCACCCCGTCCACCTTCTGTCATCCTTTAACGCAGATGCATGTAAGTTTAGAGACAGATGGTTATCTGTCTTCCTGAAAAGCGTCAAATACAGTAGTCAACTCACGTGTATCACTGGTACCTCAATATACATACAGTGTAATGCTGCCTCGAAAGAAAAAAAATTCCTTCCCTTTCATGTTGATGTTTCCTCGGATTCCTCTTGGTGCCGCATACTTATTCCCATGTACAAATTGCTCTGCACCGACCAGAAGATACGTAAGTACTTCCTCAATTTCCCCGCATTTCGTTGTATATTCGGTCAATTTATAACTATCCTCATATAATTTTTCGCAATTCTACCGATTTTTTATGTCAGTACCATCAATGCGATCATGAGATAACCGCTAGTTCTGTGTTCTAGAATTGCTTGCAAATGTAGTACATCTGACAACACCTAGCCAAAATACACTGATCGTGAGGTGTAGTGTAGCTCTGTACTCATTGTGTCCAGTCACCTCAAAATTTGGAGAGCGTTTGCTCTGTTTTGTTAGGTGTCTCTTATGAAAGGGATGCTGCCACCTCATGCTTGAGGAACCCGAACTTACACCTGTGGGTCACATCGCGGGGGGCGCCGGTGCATCCCAACTTTTGGGAGCATGTGCGGTAGTCTCCTGTGCGGTCCAGTGGACAGGGAGCGCGGGCGGTGCCTGTGCTGTGCACGTTGATGTGTGTCTGTTGCATTATTTTGCGAGCAGGTCGGTAGGCTGTGATGTGCGTTATTTGGACAGTTTACGAGTTGATTTCGTGTCTGCACATCAGTGTACTGTATTATTTGGGATGAGTTTGTATGTCTGCGTGCTGTGTACTGAAATTGTTTCGGTAATTTAGGAGTTGTTTGCATGTCTGCAGAGCGTTGTTTAGGATTTGTTTACAGGTGTGTGGGCTGTGTGGCGTGACCCCAAGCATGTCATAGCGCGTGTTTTGTATCCGTTTGATAAAAATACTATCTCAGATCCATCGCTAAATAAATTGTTCAAAAATAAATAAAGTAAACTCCTTCCTCTCTCCAGCAGCCATACTATCTCAGATCCATCGCTAAATAAATTGTTCAAAAATAAATAAAGTACACTCCTTCCTCTCTCCAGCAGCCCAGCACAGGCTGAGTCATTTTCCGCTCCAGACAGTCATCTTGGGCTATGTCACGGAACAGACAACACCGCCCGCTGGTGACAGTACTGTGTTCTAGGACCACACCTCGAGGTGAAACACTGATTATTGACAAAGTCCGCCGTCTTGGATAACGGTACTTGTGACATCAGCTGACGTCATAACCGGCATCTTGGATTACGCCACAGAACGAACGATAGCGCTCTCTGGTGTTGGTACTGTGTACTAGGTTAGTTGGACTCTGGACTTCGTGGTGAGTACACTGGATGGCAGTAGTGCCTCAAATTGTTTAAATAAAGATTGGTGCATGATTTCAAGAGTTGACGATTAGGAAACATGTTTGAGAAGTCTTTTAGATGGATTATTATTTTGACGATTTACGAGTTGTTTGGCTCTCTGGTCATAAACGTATTTCATTATTTACGAGTGGTTTGCAAGTTTGTAGGCTGTGCAATGCATTATATCGACAGTTTACAATTAGCAAGTGCGTCTGCAGAGCATTATACATGGATTATTTGGGAGTAGTTTGCAGGTCTGTAGGCTGTGTGGCGTGACCCCAAGCATGTCAGAGCGTGTGTTTTTTGTATCAGTGTAATAAATATACTATCTCTCAAAATCCCTCCCTACATTAATTGTTCCAAAATAAATAAAGTACATTCCTTCCTCTCTCCAGCAGCCCAGTGCAGGCTGGGTCCTTTTCCCACCAATTCCTAGGAAGAGGTGGCGGTCGGATGACGTACGTAAGTGGAAGTAGCCCAAATGACCCATTTTCTCGTCATTTTCTTAGGTTAGTAGAGGTATGCTGCGTTGTCCTGATGGAATTTGAACTTCCCGCCATTTTCTGGGGAAAGCGAGTGGGGTTAGGTTAGTGGAGGTAACCCAATGCACCTATCTTCCCGCCAGAATCCGCCATCTTGGATGTATAAATGTAGAAGATGGATTCATTTTTGTAGTTCGTCTTCAGAATTTGCCATTAATACAATTTCGTCAGTACATAACACTATGTAAATATGTAGTAAATATTATTTTATCAGTATTAAACCGAGCTATTCGAAGTCTGTAGTATGAACCAATCTCGATGCAATACCTTTTCAGAGCGATTTATTAAATGGAGAAATTCAGAAAATCCACAAATATCAATATTGCCCTCTCTTTATCCAACTGAATTATCTGAATCAGTTTCTTGCTTTCGCAGTTCCATAAACTGGCGAGTTATACATTACAAATTTCCTGTGAGTGCATTACTCATTTACGATGTAAAGATACATTTTCCACACTACCATTTGTTCAGTTAACAGTCACATTTTACTTCGCATTTATACCTTCATTCATACCAATGACTAAACATATTAAATTAGTTATATTTAATAAAAGACAGAAGACAACATTTAGTTTTTGAAATACCTTACTTTGATTGCTTACCATTTCATAATCTATATGATAGTGACATACTTCAGCCACAACCGTAACAACTAACTACGTTGAACTAGCTTAGAATAAGCTATGTCGCGAGAGTAGTGACACATCGTCTGTACAAAGGTATCTGCGTTGATCAACTTCTACAGGTACGCTGCAACATGCCACGCGTCACAATCACTCCATAAGGTCTTGCATCTGTGCTGAGTGATGCCGTTGCACATAAAAGCAGTGGCAGCTCGTGAGTATATATTCTGGGTGTTCACAAATTTTTAGATTCAGTAAACAACCAACTCCAAATACAAAGTGCCGTGGAAATGATTAAACTCCAGTAGTAATGTCTACCTACATTGTCACTGAGATCCATAAGGGCCTAAAGCACACCACCGTTGATCCCACATATGTGAATATCAGAGAAACCAGTGATACAACTTTTCGTGAATTTTCATGTATACAATGTGGTCCTACAGCACACATAAATCTGACTCGCCATAAGATCAACAGATTACACAAACATGAATAAACAGTCTCACAATCAACAGTGATGTGCTTTAGGCCGTTATGATTCTCAGGGCCTCAAATGGATTCCTGTGTGATAAAATTCATAGCTTAATATACTATAACTCAGTCACAAACCCATAAAGAGATTACTGTTGGTACAACTTTAACATATACTGACCTCCAATCAAATTTTACTTCGGCATATAGTGAGTGAATTAGCATATCTGAGGAGTACTAGCTGGATTTATGCTGAGCGAAAGGGGATAAAAGTGTACTACCATCCGGTGGCACTGACCTAACCATCTAGTTGAGTGGCGAGGGCTAGCTGTGCACATCGTGAACCGTGCACTTTTTGATGAAATCTGTATGCATTTGGCTCATGAGGCAATTCTGTCACGCAAGTTGCGCATGCGTGGAAGCTCCTTAAATCGTGCACAACTGAAGGTGTGCTTCCTACCCTTATGCTAAGTTTCACATACTCTAAAGGAGCAACAGCGCGCTAGATTTCAATACCATATCTTTCAGGCTGCAGCATCTGTGTTACGTTTAACAGCATTCAGAGAAAAATAACAAATAAACCCGCAAGGTGTCGAAAGTTAGGGTGCTCATGAGCTCTTACACAGCAGCCGCCACGGCATAAAAGTGAAGTAGGGCCATATGTACTCCTGAAAAGACGCTCATGGGGGCGGCGTACAGTGTCTAAATAAAGTTGACTGCTGCGTGTAGCAAATTCAAAACTTTGAATGGCAATAAGCCCATGCAAAATTATGCCTCCCCACACAGTAACACCTTGAAACACCCCCGATTAAATTTGCTATTGTTGGTTGTCGAACAACGTAGCAGCCTTACCTTTATTTTAATGAATGTGTCCAAACGGGCAAGTGCTAATCGCTTCCAACCGCTATGGGAGTTGCTGCAATCGGACTCTGGATGCCCAGTAGTGGAGCCAGTGGCGGATTTAAAAATTTTGCGCCCCTAGGCACACTATATTACATGCATCACCCCCCCCCCCCCCCACCCCCCAACAAAAGAAAACATGTTTTACATAATAACTATTACCCGATCACTTCACAATTGCCGTTTTGGGTGGGAGCGCTGTGAGCTGTTTCCTTACTCTGCTATTCGTTGTTCTAACGGACGCGTCAGCGGTCTAGTCGCTCTCAATCGAAATGTAAGAAGGTTCCTGAACTGTACGTGGTGTACGGGAACGAATAAAACAAACTTAAAACTTCATTGTGTTAACATACTCTTCTGTCGAAAGACAGCAGAAACGCACACAAGGAAAATAACTTTTCTTTGTGGCTTAAAAATGCAGCAGAGCGTGTAGGAGACAACGGATTTTTGTTATAAAATCACTTTTAATATGTTCTTTTACACGAAACCGTTGAAAATGGAAACAAAAGACTTGTGTTACGATCTAAAAATTAAAGCGAACGTGTCATACATTAGGAATTAATTCGTACTTTTATAGAGATTCGTTCAAAATTAAAATTAAACTGTCGTTTTACGATCTATTAACTTGAATGTGTAGCAGATAAAAAAAACACGTTCGGTATTAATATGTGAATCTACAGGGTGTTACAAAAAGGCACGGCCAAACTTTCAGGAAACATTCCTCACACACAAAGTAAGAAAATATGTTATGTGGACATGTGTCCGGAAACGCTTACTTTCCATGTTAGAGCTCATTTCATTACTTCTCTTCAAATCACATTAATCATGGAATGGAAACAAACAGCAACAGAACGTACCAGCGTGACTTCAAACACTTCGTTACAGGAAATATTCAAAATGTCCTCCGTTAGCGAGGACACATGCATCCACCCTCTGTCGTATGGAATCCCTGATGCGCTGATGCAGCCCTTGAGAATGGCGTATTGTATCACAGGCATCCACAATACGAGCACGAAGAGTTTCTACATTTGGTACCGGGGTTGCATAGACAAGAGCTTTCAAATGCCCCCATAAATGAAAGTCAAGGGGGTTGAGGTCAGGAGAGCGTGGAGGCCATGGAACTGGTCGGCCTCTATCAATCCGGCGGTCACCGAATCTGTTGTTGAGAAGCATACGAACACCTCGACTGAAATGTGCAGGAGCTCCATCGTGCACGAACCACATGTTGTGTGGTACTTGTAAAGGCATATGTTCCAGTAGAACAGGTAGAGTATCCCGTATGAAATCATGGCGATGAATCGAGGAAGTACAGTACATACTGACGAAACTAAAATGATCTCTAACATGGAAATTAAGCGTTTCCGGACACATGTACACATAGCATCTTTTCTTTATCTGTGTGTGAGGAATGTTTCCTGAAAGTTTGGCCGTACCTTTTTGTAACACCCTGTATTGGAAAGTGTAAGAAATGAAAATGAAATAGAGATTTCGGTGCACGAACTAATAACTGAATACAGACAAACAAACACAGAACTGGATTTGCTGTTATATAATTTTACAGACAAGTGTGGAAAAATCCAATCTGTTTTATAATCTAATAATTGACGTGTAAAGCATTAGGGTCTGTGTAACTAGATGCCGCATAATAAATGTACAAAATACCAATAATCCATGTAAGGGCTGAATAGTTTTGTACTGCAGCTACTGCTCTCACCATAGCTCTTTCTAACGGTATTAGAAAAGCTTTTACGTATTTATCGACAGAACTGAACTACGTTATTTATTAGCACTTTTTTGTCTGAGAGTACTCTCTGATAACGTATATTTCCGCCATAACTATAAATTTCGGCAGATGCCAAGAATACGCATCAGTCGTAATATACTACAGTACCAGTATGACTTGACTACTGCGCCGAACGGCCTGAGTCATTTGGGTATTGTTTAGTATTGTCGGGCGCCTTCGGTCACGTCTGCACGTAAACGAGATTTAGTTCCGCGTTCTGCCATCGGAAATTGTAAAATAAACGGGTAAAACGTAAGAGCACTTGCCCGCGAAAGGCAAAGGTCCCGATTTCGAGTCTCGGTCCGGCAAACAGTTTTAATCTGCCAGAAAGTTTCACATCAGCGCACACTCCGCTGCAGAGTGAAAATCTCATCCTGGAAACATCTCCCAGGGTGTGGCTAAGCCATGTCTCCGCATTTCCTTTCTTCCAGGAGCGCAAGTTCTGCAAGATTTGCAGAAGATTCAAATGGTTCAAATGGCTCTGAGCACTATGCGACTTAACTTCTGAGGTCATCAATCGTCTAGAACTTAGAACTAATTAAACCAAACTAACCCAAGGAGATTAGATTAGATTAGTTTTTCGTTCCATAGATCCATGCTGAGGTGATCCTCGTGGATGTGGAACATGTCAATTTTTTTTAAGCTGAAATAACAATAGTAATATTATGAATATATACAATACGTTATTTGTTTCTATTAAAAAATTCGTCAATGGAGTAGAAGATGGCCACTAGTAAGTCTTTCAGGCTTCTTTTAAACTGATCCTTATTTGTAACTAAATTTTTTATGTTTGCTGGCAAATTATTGAAGATGAGTGTTCCTGAGTAGTGGACCCCTTTTTGAACTAAACTAAGTGCTTTTAAGTCCTTGTGCAGATCATTTTTGTTCCTGGTATTGTACGTATGAACTGAGATGTTTCTTGAAAAAAGAAATATATTATTTAGGACAAATTTCATTAAGGAGTAAATATACTGAGAGGCAGTAGTTAGTATACCCAGTTCTTTGAAGAGGTTTCTACAGGACGTCTGAGAACTTACTCCACAATTAATACATATTACACGCTTTTGGACTCTGAAAACTTTTGTTTGACTGGAAGAGTTACCCCAAAATATTATACCATATGACATTATGGACTGAAAGTAGGCAAAGTATGCAAGCTTTTTTGTTTTTATGTCGCCTATGTCTGCTAATACTCGAACTGGAAATAAGAATTTGTTAAGGCGTTTCTGCAGTTCTGTGATGTGCTCCTCCCAACAGAATTTATTATCAAGTTGCAATCCCAGGAATTTAAGACTGTCAACCTCTTCTATCTGCTCTTCTTCATACTTTATGCAAACTCTGGGTGGAAACCTCTTATAGGTTCTGAATTGCATATAGCGAGTCTTTTCGAAGTTTAATGTCAGTGCGTTGGCTTTAAACCATTTATTAATATCCATGAAAATATCATTAGCAGATCTTTCTAGAACTACACTCAACATACTATTTATTGCAATACTTGTGTCATCGGCAAACAAAACGAGCTATACTTCTGGCAGTGTAACTGATGAGAGATCATTAATGTACACAAGAAAAAGCAATGGCCCTAAGATGGATCCTTGTGGGGCACCACATGTAATTCCTTCTCATTCTGATGATGACTGATGACTTAATTCACTAGTCCCTTGCATTGACACTCTTTGTTTCTTGTTAGTGAGGTATGACGTGAACCATTTTGCAGCATTGCCCGTGACACCATAGAATTCTAATTTATTTAAAAGGATGTTGTGGTTCACACAATCGAATGCCAGTGACAAATCACAGAAAATACCTGCTGCTTGTAATTTGTTATTTAATGAATTAAGTACATTTTCACTGTAGGTGTAAATAGCCTTCTCGATATCAGAACCCTTCAGAAATCCAAACTGTGTTCTTGATAATATTTTATTTGTGATCAGATAGTTGAGAAGCTGCCAGTACATTACTTTTTCTAAAATTTTTGAGAATTCTGAAAAAGTGAAATCGGTTTGTAGTTTGATGGTATCTCTTTAACCCCTTTCTTGAATAGAGGCTTAACATCTGCATATTTTAGCCAGTCAGGAAATGTCCCAGTTATAACTGTCTGGTTACAGAAGTAACTTAGAATAGTACTAAACTCACAAGAACATGCCTTAATTAACTTTGATGATATTTCATCATAACCACTAGAATGCTTTGTTTTTAAAGATTTTATTATTGAAGTTATTTCTTTTGATGAAGTGAGTGACAAATTCATGTACCTGAAGCTATTTGTAAAGGCTAGTTTCAGATATTCAAGGGCATTATTTACTGATCCTAACAATCCCATTCTATCAGTAATGGATATAAAGTATTTGTTAAATAGATTTGCTACACTATGCCTATCGGTTACTAATGTGTCATCTACCCTTAAAGCTATTTGTTCCTGTTCCTTTCTGGTTTTACTAGTCTCCTCTTTCAGATGTCTTAATTACTTTTTTTAAAAATATTTTACAGTATTCCTTGTATGTAGCTAAATCATCAGCATTGGAGCTATTCTTGCTCGACAGATACATTTTCCTATTTGTCTTACAGGAAAACTTTATTCCTTGTGTAATCCATGGTTTTATTATAGACTTATGTTTAATTTGAGTAAATTTTAGAGGAAAACAATTTTCAAACATGGTACTGACATTGTTCATGAATGTGTTATATTCTTCATTCATGTCATGAGCACTACAAACATCTTTCCAGTTCATATCTTTGAACAGTTTTCTAAAACACTCAATTTTTGGTTGATTGACTACTCTCCTGTACTTAGATTTAGCAGTCTTGATAAACTGCTTAGAATTTACATCTAAAACAAGGAGCTGCATGTCATGATCTCTTAGTCCATTTATAACGGGTTTTATGATATGATTTTGTTCCTTTGATTTGTCTATAAAAATGTTATTAATGGCTGTCCTTGAGGATTTAGTGATCCTAGTTGGAAAGTTTACAGTGTGAGTTAGATTGAAAAACAACATTACTAACTGCAGTGAATGTTTACTGGAAGATTGCATTAGAAAATCTGTATTTAAGTCACCTGCAATCAAAATTTCTTTGTTTCTTCCTGTTAAATAACCCAAAAGAGCTTCTAGATGATTTATGAATAGATTACAATTTCCTGCAGGTGCTCGGTAAATAGTTACTATTATATAGGACCTGTTATGGACCTCTACTTCTGTTGCACATGTTTCTAGATGCTGCTCTAAACAGAATTTATTAATGTCAATGTTCTTGAATTTATGGCAGTTTTTAATAAATGTGGCAACTCCTCCTCCATCCATATCTACTCTACAGAAATAGGAAGCTAGCTTAAATCCTGAAACGTTTAACATATCTATACCAGTGGTCACTTGATGTTCAGAGAGGCAGATTATGTCAGTTTGGTTAGATGAATTCATTTCATCGATACAAATGAGTAGTTCATCAACTTTATTTCTGAGTCCCAGAATGTTCTGGTGTAATAAAGATAGCTGATACTGCATACTAATGGGATTATAACTGCTTTGGCGAAGATGAACTGGCAGTTTCTGATTACTTTCTGTTAAACGTTGTTTAAATGGAGGCTGTATGCTAAAATATGACTCCAGTTCAACTATTTTCTCAAATTGAGTGTGTCTGCCAATCTCTCTTAAAACTCGTTTTCTTTCCCCATTCCCTATCCTCAAAAAGGCATCCCTCTGAAACCTGTGACCATTGGCATTTTACCACTTGTGACAGTGTCCCCCCTTAAGTTTTCTGCAATCATCCCAGACAGTTTTCCCTTTCCTTTCCTATTGAGGTGAAGGCCATGCCTAGTGTAGTCCCACCTATCGATAGCATCCACAGGAATCAAACCAATATGGGACCCTATATCCGTCCTAAGCAGCCACTCCAACTCCAAGTTCACCCTCTCTACGGAAGAGTTCAAATGAGACCGATCATGGCGTCTGAACACAGACACAAATCTCACACTCGTATGCTTCGTTGCTGACGCTATCTTCACCAAGTCACTCTCTGTGGAATATTCAGAGTCTCTGTCAGTGCTATTTCCCGGACCGCCCACTATAACCACGGCATCCTCCTTTGTGAAATCCTTGCATAAAAAACCTACATCCTCTGTTACCTGACCCAGATCTGCACTAGGCTTGAAAAAGTTTGTGACCTGGTACTCTGGACCTAGATTTTCCTGCAGTAGTTGGCCAACACCTCTACCATGGGAACTACCTAACAACAGAACTTTCTTTCTCTTTACAAATTTCTCTACCTTTTTCAAGTTCTTGAAAGCTTGTTGTGCTCTTTCTACAGCTTCAGCTACATGAGGCTCATCCGATTCTGACTGAGGCAACAGGTCAAATCGATTTTCAAGATTTTTGACATAGTTGTCTGATGCTCTCCTTTGCCTGTTCCCCCTATTACCTGTTGCCACTTCCCACCTCTGTTCACCCTTCTCCCTCTTTAACCTGTCCAGACTCTCCCTTGCCTTGTCTAGGTCAGCTTGAAGAGCTGCAATTTTCCCTCCCTGTTCCAGTATTTTCCTCCCTCTACTGCAGATCCTACAATACCATTGGTGAGCCTCATTTATGTCCCCATTTCCCACGCCACTTATTTCGCCCCAATGAAAGAAACTACAGCACCCATCACATCGTACCCCGGAACCAACGACCCTACGGCATGTCGCACACTTCTCACCCATGGTAAAAAACAAAATCGTATAAACTGATTTAAGTACTGACTAAAACGTGAACACAGGACCCTAGAAACTATTCAGACAGATATAAATAAATTGAAAGAGTACTGAATAAAAAAACTGGTGATTAAATATGAATTTAAGTCACTGTTTACTTACGAAACGCGCGCTTTAAATAAAGCCTAAAATCCGTGCTGTAGGCGCGAGAAAGAAATAAACTTCTTACCCCGTTTAATCTTCTTTAACACTTCACTAACACTTCCACTAATGTAACAACACTTATATTATATTTATACCAACTGGAAACGTTTACCTATAAGTTTAATTCACTGCTTACTTGCGATTCGCGCGCGTGAAATTAGGCCTAGTATTCGTCCTACAGGTGCGAGAAGAAAAATACGCTTCTTATCCCGTTTAATCTTATTTTATACTTCACTAACACTTCCACTAATTTAACAACACTTATATTATAGTTATACCACCTGTACACGTTTAAAATAGCTTAATAACAACGCTTTTTATAATTTATTTTATCCATGCCCAAGGCAGGATTCGAACCTGCGACCGCAGCGGTCACGCGGTTCCAGTCTGAAGCGCCCAGAACCGCACGGCCACCCCGGCCGGCTTTTGCAGAAGAGCTTCTGGGAAGTTTGGAAGGTAGGAGACGAGGTACTGGCAGAATTAAAGCTGTGACGACAGGTCGTGAGTCGTGCATGGGTAGCTCAGATTGTAGATCACTTGCCCACGAAAGGCAAAGGTTCTGAATTTGAGTCTCGGTCCGACACACAGCTTTAATCTGCCAGGAAGTTTCACATTAACGCACACTCCGCTGCAGAATGAAAATCTCATTCTGGAGGTAATACGTAGTTCGTAAATCCATGTTGTGCCATAAGTTATATTAAAAATTTATAATAAAAATCACATTATAATCTTAATTTTTGAAAACTAATATTAATAAATAAACAAATTCATCAGTCAGCAAAGTTTGCGGCAGAAAACTTGTTATCGTATCTTCATACTTCAAACGGTTATCAGTTAGGAGGTAGGCTTCGATGTGAAGAATGGACAGGCGCTCATTCTCTCCTCAGACAACGTAGAACGTACGTACGATTTCAGTCTTTTAGAGGCGAAAACGAGCGTTCTGCTGAACAATTTGTAAGTGCCATTCATAGAAATATTCTAAGAGCAATGTCAACATTCGGAAAAATGGACTGCAACCTCTCTTTTCGTAAAAGCTTACTCATTTTGACTGGTATATCACTAATCTCAGAAGATTTCAAAAGTTCCGCAAAAAAAAAAACACATTGACTAGGGAAGGAAAGCCCTAAATCTGTGTTATATGATGCTTGGAGTTTTGCTGCACGTTCAGCAATATCGTCAGGTGAACCGTTCTTAAGGTTACCGAAAACTGTGAAGAAGTCCAACAGTGTTCTATAGCTTTCCTTTCTCCCCACTAATTCAGCGTACAAGTTGTCGAGCACTGGGATAAAGGTTTCAACTCTAAATTTTTCCCTTCCAGCCAGAAAAATTTCTTCAGAGTCCGCTTCTTCGTGATCATAAAATTTGCGTTTTCGTTATCTTTTATAGGTGCATTCATAGTACATCAGTCACAGTCTCCATGGATTTACTTTCACAATAGTTGAACATACCACGAATGTTGTTGTTGTTGTTGTGGTCTTCAGTCCTGAGACTGGTTTGATGCAGCTCTCCATGCTAATCTATCCTGTGCAAGCTTCTTCATCTCCCAGTACTTACTGCAACCTACTTCCTTCTGAATCTACTTAGTGTATTCATCTCTTGGTCTCCCTCTACGATTTTTACCCTCCACGCTGCCCTCCAATGCTAAATTTGTGATCCTTTGATGCCTCAGAACATGTCCTACCAACCGGTCTCTTCTTCTTGTCAAGTTGTGCCACAAACTCCCCTTCTCCCAAATTCTATTCAATACCTTCTCGTTAGTTATGTGATCTACCCATCTAATCTTCAGCATTCTTCTGTAGCACCACATTTCAAAAGTTTCTATTCTCTTTTTGTCCAAACTATTTATCGTCCATGTTTCACTTCCATACATAGCTACACTCCATACAAATACTTTCAGAAACGTCTTCCTGACACTTAAATCAATATTCGATGTTAACAAATTTCTCTTCTTCACAAACGCTTTCCTTGCCATTGCCAGTCCACATTTTATATCCTCTCTACTTCGACCTTCATCAGTTATTTTGCTCCCCAAATAGCAAAACTCCTTTACTACTTTAAGTGTCTCATTTCCTGATCTAATACCCTCAACGTCACCTGACTTAATTCAACTACATTCCATTACCCTCGTTTTGCTTTTGTTGATGTTCATCTAATATACTCCTTTCAAGACACTATCCATTCCATTCAACTGCTCTTCCAAGTCCTTTGCTGTCTCTGACAGAATTACAATGTCATCGTCGAACCTCAAAGTTTTTATTTCTTCTCCATGGATTTTAATTCCTACTCCGAATTTTTCTTTTGTTTCCTTTACTGCTTGCTCAATATACAGATTAAATAACACCGAGGAGAGGCTACAAACCTGTCTCACTCCCTTCCCAACCACTGCTTCCCTTTCATGCCCCTCGACTCCTATAACTGCCATCTGGTTTCTGTACAAATTGTAAATGGCATTTCGCTCCCTGTATTTTACCACTGCCACCTTCAGAATTTGAAGGAGAATATTCCAGTCAACATTGTCAAAAGCTTTCTCTAAGTCTACAAATGCAAGAAACGTAAGTTTGCCTTTCCTTAATCTTTCTTCTAAGATAAGTCGTAAGGTCAGTATTGCTTCATGTGTTCCAACATTTCTACGGAATCCAAACTGATCTTCCCCAAGGTCGGCTTCTACCAGTTTTCCCATTCATCTGTAAAGATTTCGCGTTAGTATTTTGCAGCTGTGGCTTATTAAACTGATAGTTCGGTAATTTTCACATCTGTCAACACCTGCTTTCTTTGGGACTGGAATTATTATATTCTTCTTGCAGTCTGAGGATATTTCACCTGTCTCATACATCTTGCTCACCAGATGGTAGAGTTTTGTCACGACTGGCTCTCCCAAGGCCGTCAGTAGTTCCAATGGAATGTTGTCTACACTGGGGGCCTTGTTTCGACTCAGGTCTTTCAGTGCTCTGTCAAACTCTTCACGCGGTATCGTATCTCCCATTTCATCTTCATCTACACCCTCTTCCATTTCCATAATATTGTCCTCAAGTACATCGCCCTTGTATAGACCCTCTGTATACTCCTTCCACCTTTCTGCTTTCCCTTCTTTGCTTAGAACTGGGTTACCATCTGAGCTCTTGATATTCATACAAGTGGTTCTCTTTTCAACAAAGGCGGTCTCTTTAATTTTCCTGTAGGCAGTATCTATCTTACCCCTAGTGAGATAAGCCTCTACATCCTTACATTTGTCCTCTAGCCATCCCTGCTTAGCCAGTTTGCACTTCCTGTCAATCTCATTTTTCAGACATTTGTATTCCTTTTTGCCTGCTTCATTTACTGCATTTTTATATTATATCCTTTCATCAATTAAATTCAATATTTCTTCTGTTACCGAAGGATTTCTAGCAACTCTAGTCTTTTTACCTACTTGATCCTCTGCTGCCTTCACTACTTCATCCCTCAGCGCTACCCATTCTTCTTCTACTGTATTTCTGTCCCCCATTCCTGTTAATTGTCCCCTTATGCTCTCCTCGAAACTCTGTACAACCTCTGGTTTATTCAGCTTATCCAGGTACCACCTCCTTAAATTCCTACCTTTTTGCAGTTTCTTCAGTTTTAATCTACAGTTCATAACCAATCGATGTGGTCAGAGTTCACATTTGCCCCTGGAAATGTCTTACAATTTAAAATCTGGTTCCTAAATCTCTGTCTTACCATTATGTAATCTATCTGATACCTACTAGTATCTCCAGCATTCTTCCATGTATACAACCTTCTTTCATGATTCTTGAACCTAATGTTAGCTATGCTTAAGTTATGCTCTGTGCAAACTTCTACCAGGCAGCTTCCTCTTTCATTTCTTTGCCCCAGTCCATATTCACCTACTACGTTTCCTTCTCTCCCTTTTCCTACTACCGAATTCCAGTCCCCCTGACTATTAAATTTTCATCTCCCTTCACTATCTGAATAATTTCTTTTATTTGATCATACATTTCTTCAATTTCTTCGTCATCTGCAGAGCTAGTTGGCATATAAACTTGTACTACTGAAATAGGTGTGGGCTTCGTATCTATCTTTGCCACAATAATGCGTTCACTATGCTGTTTGTAGAAGCTTACCCGCATTCCTATTTTCCTATTCATTATTAAACCTACTCCTGCATTTGCTCTATTTGCTTTTGTATTTATAACCCTGTATTCACCTGACCAAAAGTCTTGTTCTTCCTGCCACCGAACTTCACTAATTCCCATTATATCAAACTTTAACCTGTCCATTTACCTTTTTAATTTTTCTAACCTACATGCCCGATTAAGGGATCTGACATTCCACGCTCAGATCCGTAGAAGGCCAGTTTTCTTTCTCCTGATAACGATATCCTCTTGAGTAGTCCCCGCCTGGAGATCCGAATGGGGGACTATTTTACCTCCGGAATATTTTACCCAAGAGACAACCATCATCATTTAACTATACAGTAAAACTGCATGCCCTCGCGAAAAATTACAGCTGTAGTTTCCCCTTGCTTTCATCCGTTCTCAGTACCAGCACAGCAAGACCGTTTTGGTTAGTGTTACAAGGCCAGATCAGTCAATCATCCGGACTGTTGCCCCTGCAACTACTGAAAAGGCTGCTGCCCCTCTTCACTAACCACACGTTTGTCTGGCCTCTCAACAGATACCCCTCCATTGTGGTTGCACCTACGGTATGGCCATCTGTATCGCTGAGGCACGCAAGCCTCCCCACCAACGGCAAGGTCCATGGGAGGGATACCACGAATAGATGCCACGAACAGATGCAATAAATCCTACAAGTGATTCGTATAATTCATTCATTATTTTAGTATCAATAGTTACACTTTGCTATTTCAGATTTACACTATTAAATCCTTGGACTATGTCCTTCCAACCTGTCATCATGAATAATGTTTCTAGTCTGGTGAGTTGATTCAATAAAGCTGAAGCCTCATTTCGCACAAGTGGTTATTCAAATGTACGATTGGCAATATGTGTGGGGGCATTGATAGCGTCCTCCCAGTTTTCATACAGACTTACACACTCTTCCTCTCTTGCTGACCAATGTGTTCTTGATAAACTTTTTACTAGTTTGCTTCCTGGTTTCATGAAAGAAAGAAGTTTATCCCAGCGCTGTGTAGAAGTAGCGAAAAAATTACTAAGGTTTTGCACTACATTGAAAAATGAACATGCTTTCCAACAGCTTGCAGCACTACTGCCAACTAAATTCAAAGAATGTGCTGCAAAGGCACACAATGCGCTTTCGGATTTCGTTCTTTAATGCGTGCCTCCAAACCAGCATAGGTTCCTGATATATTACTGTCGTTGTCATATGACTGGCCTCTACAGTCATTAATATCAATGGAATTTATAGACGGAACTTTTAGCACCGCCTCAGCTAAGTTTTAGGACTATGTCCCGGGTCGGGTAAAAACAGAAGGAAACGTTCAACAGGTTCACCATTCTCGTTCAAATATCTTAATATGTAAGATTATTGATCAATATGTGAAATGTCTGCAGTAGAATCTATTATTATAGAGAAATATTTGGCCTGTTTTATTTTACTTATGATGTTGTTGTTGTGGTCTTCAGTCCTGAGACTGGTTTGATGCAGCTCTCCATCCTACTCTATCCTGTGCAAGCCTCTTCATTCCCAGTACCCACAGCAACCTATATCCTTCTGAATCTGCGTAGTGTAGTCATCTCTTGGTCTCCCTCTACGACTTTTACCCTCCTCGCTGCCCTCCAATACTAAATTGGTGATCCCTTGATGCCTCAGAACATGTCCTACCAACCGATCCCTTCTTCTCGTCAAGTTGTGCCGCAAACTTCTCTTCTCCCCAATCCTACTCAATACTTCCTCATTAGTTATGTGATCTACCCATCTAATCATCAGCATTCTTCTGTAGCACCACATTTCGAAAGCTTCTATTCTCTTCTTGTCCAAACTATTTATCGGCTACACTCCATACAAATACTTTCAGAAATGTCTTCCTGACACTTAATTCTATACTCGATGTTAACAAATTTCTCTTCTTCAGAAACGCTTTCCTTGCCATTGCCAGTCTACATTTTATATCCTCTCTACTTCGACCATCATCAGTTATATTGCTCCCCAAATAGCAAAACTCCTTTACTACTTTAAGTGTCTCATTTCCTAATCTAATACCCTCAACGTCACCTGACTTAATTCGACTACAATCCATTATCCTCGTTTTGCTTTTGTTGATGTACATCTTATATCCTCCTTTCAAGACACTATCCATTCCGTTCAACTGCTCTTCCAAGTCCTTTGCTGTCTCTGACAGAATTACAATGTCATCGTCGAACCTCAAAGTTTTTATTTCTTCTCCATGGATTTTAATACCTACTCCGAACTTTTCTTTTGTTTCCTTCACTGCTTGCTCAATATACGGGTTGAATAACATCGGGGAGAGGCTACAACTCTGTCTCACTCCCTTCTCAACCACTGCCTCCCTTTCATGTCCCTCGACTCTTATAACTGCCATCTAGTTTCTATACAAATTGTAAATAGCCTTTCGCTCCCTGTGTTTAACCCCTGCCACCTTCAGAATTTGAAAGAGGGTATTCCAGTCAACATTGTCAGAAGCTTTCTCTAAGTCTACAAATGCAAGAAACGTAGGTTTCCCTTCCTTAATCTAGCTTCTAAGATAAGTCGTAAGGTCAGTATTGCCTCACGTGTTCCAACATTTCTACGGAATCCAAACTGATCTTTCCCGAGGTCGGATTCTACTAGTTTTTCCATACATCTGTAAAGAATTCGCGTTAGTATTTTGCAGCTGTGACTTATTAAACTGATAGTTCGGTAATTTTCACATCTGTCAACACCTGCTTTCTTTGGGACTGGAATTATTATATTCTTCTTGAAGTCTGAGGATATTTCACCTGTCTCATACATCTTGCTCACCAGATGGTAGAGTTTTGTCACGACTGGCTCTCCCAAGGTCTTCAGTAGTTCCAATGGAATGTTGTCTACTCTGGGGGCCTTGTTTCCACTCAGGTCTTTCAGCGCTCTGTCAAACTCTTCACGCATTATTGTATCTCCTATTTCATCTTCATCTACACCCTCTTCCATTTCCATAATATTGTCCTCAAGTACATCGCCCTTGTATAGACCCTCTGTATACTCCTTCCACCTTTCTGCTTTCCCTTCTTTGCTTAGAACTGGGTTTCCATCTGAGCTCTTGATGTTCATACAAGTGGTTCTCTTTTCTCCAAAGGTCTCTTTAATTTTCCTGTAGGCAGTATCTATCTTACTCGTAGTGAGATAAGCCTCTACATCCTTACATTTGTCCTCTAGCCATCCCTGCTTAGCCATTTTGCACTCTCTGTCGATCTCATTTTTGAGACGTCTGTGTTCCTTTTTGCCTGCTTCATTTACTGCAATTTTATATTTTCTCCTTTCATCAATTAAATTCAATATTTCTTCTGTTACCCAAGGATTTCTACTAGTCCTCGCCTTTTTACCTACTTGATCCTCTGGTGCCTTCACAACCTCATCCCTCAGCGCTACCCATTCTTCTTCTACTGTATTTCTGTTCCCCATTCCTATTAATTGCTCCCTTATGCTCTCCTCGAAACTCTGTACAACCTCTGGTTCTTTCAGTTTATCCAGGTTCCATCTCCTTAAATTTCCACCTTTTTGCAGTTTGTTCAGTTTTAATCTACAGGTCATAACCAATAGATTGTGGTCAGTGTCCACATCTGCCCCTGGAAATGTCTTACAATTTAAAACCTGGTTCCTAAATCTCTGTCTTACCATTATATAATCAATCTGAAACCTGTCAGTATCTCCAGGCTTCTTCCATGTATACAGCCTTCTTTTATGATTCTTGAACCAAGTGTTACCTATAATTGAGTTGTGCTCTGTGCAAAATTCTTCCAGGCAGCTTCCTCTTTCATTTCTTTGCCCCAGTCCATATTCACCTACTATGTTTCCTTCTCTCCCTTTTCCTACTACTGAATTCCAGTCACCCATGGCTATTAAATTTTCGTCTCCCTTCACTACCTGAATAATTTCTTTTATCTCATCATACATTTCATCAATTTCTTCGTCATCTGCAGAGCTAGTTGGCATATAAACTTGTACTACTGTAGTAGGTTTAGGCTTCGTATCTATCTTGGCCACAATAATGCGTTCACTATGCTGTTTGTAGTAGCTTACCCACATTCCTATTTTCCTATTCATTATTAAACCTACTCCTGCATTTCCCCTATTTGCTTTTGTATTTATAACCCTGTATTCACCTGATCAAAAGTCTTGTTCCTCCTGCCACCGAACTTCACTAATTCCCACTATATCTAACTTTAACCTCTCCATTTCCCTTTTTAAATTTTCTAACCTACCTCCCGATTAAGGGATCTGACATTCCACGCTCCAATCCGTAGAATGTCAGTTTTCTTTCTCCTAATAACAACATCCTCTTGAATAGTCCCCGCCCAGAGATCCGAATGGGGGACTATTTTACCTCCGAAATATTTTACCCAAGAGGACGCCATCATCATTTAATCATACAGTAAAGCTGCATGCCCTCGGGAAAAATTACGGCCGTAGTTTCTCCTTGCTTTCAGCCGTTCACAGTACCAGCACGGCAAGGCCGTTTTGGTTATTGTTACAAGACCAGATCAGTCAATCATCCAGACTGTTGCCCCTGCAACTACTGAAAAGGCTGCTGCCCCTCTTCAGTAACCACACGTTTTTCTGGCCTCTCAACAGATACTCCTCCGTTGTGATTGAACCTACGGTACTGCTATCTGTATTGCTGAGGCACGCAAGCCTCCCACCAACGGCAAGGTCCATGGTTCATGGGGGGAGGCTTACTTATGATAATTCTTTTTATTCGTTCAGAAAGAAGCTCAATTGTTTCATCACATATTGTGGAAGACAGATAACTTGTATGTCCCTGCCCTGATTCCATATCGTTCAATGTGCTCTGCGACAAAAGAACCAGACTCGGCTACAAGTTCAAGAGACATCATAAATTGACCATTATGTAATGAATGGAATCATAAAACGTGTCCACGCACAGGAAGTCCACGACTTGTTAGCTTTTCACTACTGCAAACACCCTTCTCACCACACTGCGCCAGTACATTTTATTTTTTTTCTTTCAATATATGACTCGAAATGGTTATCTAGTGTTCCAAGTGACTTTTTTCTTGATAACAGTGATAACTCAGAATCTTTGTGTTCAAGTGAATTCTCATGATGAGATGAAATATTGCCGGCCGGTGTGGCCGAGCGGTTCTAAGCGCTTCAGTCTGGAACCGCGCTATCGCTACGGTCGCAGGTTCGAATGATGCTGCCTTGAGCATGGATGTGTGTGATCTCCTTAGGTTAGTTAGGTTTAAGTAGTTCTTAGTTGTAGGGGACTGATGACCTCAGATGTTAAGTCCCATGGTGCTCAGAACCATTTGAAACATTTCTGATAAAATATTAGAAATATTTATCCAATCTGCAATCGCGCCCTTACCTCCGAACAGATTACATGGTGCACAAAAAACAGCACAGGTGCTACAGGAGTATACTAGAAAATCACGCAAATTTGTCACCATTTAAAGGTTTACGGTAAAATACATTTTTGTTCAAATCGGGTTTTATCGCCTATTGATTTTGAATTAGAAAAATCACCATTACAATTTTGATTAATGCCACGTTGTAAGAGAATGTCGATTGTTGATTCATTGACACACCATTCTGCAGGATCATCGCTTTCGAGGTTATTTCTTTTTGTAATGTCTGACTCGACACTTAGTTTTTCGTGAAACTAGAAATCGGGAACAATTTGCTTTTCTTCATTTTTAACTTTTGTTTCGTCTGTATTTACTTACTTCTTTTACAACAGCTGCAGTGCCAGAAATATAATCCATGCTACTTGAACACAAAGTCGAACCAGCAAATGTTTTGCGAAAAATTTATCTACTCCGGCAAGCGTTTTTAGAACATTGGCTTCTCGTTTTCGTCTTTCCTTCGAGAATTTCCGAAATGCCGCCCCACTTAATTTTGCACATTTGTTTTTTCACTGTTGTTCATGTTAAGTCATTTACAAAATTGTAAACCAACAGTCAAAACAAAAGAAAAAAATTGTAAAAGGAAAGAAAGAAAGACTGTATCCAGTTTCAATCGTACTACACTGCACATGACCACAAAGCTTTTTACTTTAAATATGGCACATGAGCGCAAAGATGTTTCCTTGAACTGACCAACTATGAAAGAACGACAATGCAGAATAATTTAATTTGATTGTCGCCAGTTTCTCTGTTGTCAGTGAACAGTAGAAGCACACATGCCGCCTGGAATTCGTCTCGTAAACAAAACGGAGCAATCCCTTTTCTGGCTTCTGTTTCCCGCGTTGCCGGAATTTTAGCTGGGACGCAAATATGTTCTGGATATTCTGGACACTCTCTTTCTAATATAAAAAGCAAGTAATATTTGCAGTTTCTTCCAGTAAGGTGTGCTGGATCGACTCTTATCCCACTTACTCTTATAACATACTGGTGGGCAGGAAATCGCGTATCTGTTAGAAATCACAGTGATTGAGAAGTCACAGATATCACAGTAACAACTTTACAGAATCTAACTGCGATTTCAGCCACAGTTAGCAGTCGCAAGTAGCATTTCACAATAAACTCCGTGACCCATGTGTTGGCCGAATTCCATACTGCTTTTTGCGATTTCAGTGACAAATCGCAACTAAGAGTCGCAAGTAGCAACTAAAAAGCGCAGTTAACATTCTTTTCCTAGTACCATCTGTTGAACGACGTACGTACTTCGTTATAAGAGCCTTGTGCCTCACGAGATCGATGTGCTGTGTGTGCGTATGAAGGACTTATTTCATTAGTGGTACAAGTCCGTTTTTGTTCATTTTGAGATACGGAGTCGTAAAGTTAAATGAGTGCTGAAAAATCTACAGTTGAGATACCAGAAATATTCAAGCATATGGCTTCTTGCTAGAAATGAACCTTTATTAATGTTTGTTTGGATCGTTAATTTCAGAAGCATTATAGACAGAAAAATGGAGGTAATGGACTTGTACCACTATTGAAATAAGCCCTTCACATTATATGACGACATGCACATTCAGCATCAGTTATGATTGGTCAAACACAGCTGTGACTCTGAATGTATTATATTAATAAGAAGCAACATTGCCTTCTTGTCCTGAAAATATCAAGTAACGTAACAAATGTGATTCTGCTTCCAATATGACAATTTTGGTTAATACTCCACATGTCTACAGGACTTTGCAATGTTAACACAGCAGAACTCAGACATTTGTATAAGTGTAGTGAAATGAAAACAGCATTATTCAGTCATATGAATGCCTCACTTATATTCCGGCACAGTTCAAGGCTCGGGATAAAAGTTTTGCCCCTGGTGTTCTACATGGCAACTTCACACACACGAACTTTTTGCCGACACTACAACCACCTACATAAGTAAGCTTTTTCTGTGTTACTTTCAAGTACTGCACTTAAGCTATTCCTGATTTAACTGGAAGATCTGTACTTCCCACTTTCATATCAACAGGCTATGTTAAAGGTCAGTGTCAGACCAAGCTTGTGGAGAATGGTGGGGAGGGGGGGGGGGGGGGGGTGGCGGCGGCATGTCACTCTTCAACTAGTGTTCACCAGTAAATATGTGGCGGAAAATTACGGGTATAGGACGGCTTAAACATGTGGAAAATGAGATTTTCATTATTCAATCATTGTATTTAACATTTATTATTCCTTTAAAATCGCATAAAAACTTCAATAAAACACAGTTTAATCACTCATCTCCACACTTATTTCACAATTATGTCACTTTTAAACTGCAAATCCTCTAAGAGCTGTCTTGAATCTTCACGAGTCTCTCTCAATAGCCTTGATGTGGATAGATACGTACAGCAACCAGTAATCAAGAGTCAGAACTGTGTCTGCAAAATCACAAGGATTATTAAACAATTTTTGCTGTCACTAATTACAAGCAATATAATTGACAGAGTAGATTGCTAATATTTGCTGTAGTGAAAGCTACTCAATGGGGTATAGTTCACATTTTCAAGAATGATCTCACTGAAGTAATTAAGTCCATCGAAACGCTTAGAAACTAACCTCTCGTCTGACGAAAACGGTCTAAAGACGCAGTGGCAATTTCTCCAGATCTGTTGACAATGATATTTTGAGTTATCAATTTACTGAGTGACTGAAACGTAGTTCGGTTACCTGTGAACATAACAATATGTTAGAATTCATTTTCTAAACACGAACTATTACGCTACTGTATGGCTACATATTAATTACATATTAATTACACTATTAATATTTTCACAGTTGTTTCTTTAATACATAATTAAAGCCAACGGAAGAACAAACGTAAAAGTTACTTACAAATGACAGATTTGTTGAGATGCAAGTTTCTGTGTGGGCAGATGTAACTTTTTCATACGGTGGTAAGTCGCAGAAATCTCAGAAGTCACAGAAATCGCAGAGGTCACAGAAATCGCAGAAGTAGCAGAAATCGCAGAAGTAGCAGAAGTCACAAAAATCGCAGAAGTAGCAGAAGTCACAGAAATTGCGGAAGTAGCAGAAATCGCAGAAATAGCAGTGGCGGAGGGATACGCGACCTACGTTCCTTAACTGCGACAAATCAAAGTTAAGAATATCAAATACTGAAAAGTAGCATTCACAGAAATCACTGATATCGGAAAATCGCAGTTTAGCCCATCACTATTATAACATTTCAGCGTTTTCTGTGGCCACAGAAGATAGACTGCAAAGTTTAAGTAGTCTTGTTGGCAGTTCATGTGGTGTGTTGTCGTTTGTGTGAACACTGCTATTACGTTTACACGCAAATGCACCTTTTGTTCCAACATAAAATAAAAATAACCTTTCCTCGAGGAAAAAAGCTTAGTTAAGAAGTTTAATATAAAATTTGCAAAGTCACGTACTATTCGACAGCACAGAGTGGGGACTTTGATGTCGTGCTGGCTGCAGCACAATAAATGAGAGAAATGAAAGTTGGTTTCTTCTTCTGTTTTCGCCAAAATTTTTAAATTGTTGTCAAGTGTATTTCACGCATATGCGATATTTTGCTTATAGTCTTTTCGTATAAACATGTGTTTAAAAAAGTAAAACATTCCCAGTATCAACATGTTGTGTTAAACGGATGTCGTTAAATCAAAGCTCAGCTACTGAAGGCCACAGAGCTTTCACATTAATTACAGTAATGGCGTGCCGGCTTGATACTTCCCCGTAATTTCTATAAGAAATTTAAGTAGAGTCGGTTTATACACATTAAGGCTCACACATGTTACGGTATTTAAGAAACTGCTGATTACAGGAGTTCCTGTATTTTCTCGGGGAAAATACGGTAGGGTCAAGTAGAAGCCGACAACATTCTTGGAATGACAGCTTACCTCAAAATATTTTGAACAATCATGAAGATGGTACCTGACAGAAGCTCAACGTTAAATTTCCATTCAGTCAGTATGTAAACTATTTATATTTCCAAGCTTATATCGTCGAATTTCGTTCTTAAGTCTTATTTAAACTAGCAAGCTGTTTTACAATATTAAAAATTTTTGTCGTTTGTAAGCGCAGTTATTTGAAAACGTGAAAGGTTAAAATGAGTACAGAGCAAAAAATATTTCCCCCCTTAAGGTGCCGCCCCTAGGCCCGTGTCTAGTGGCCCTATATGTAAATCCGCCACTGAGTGGTGCATTCAAAGCACAGACGTTTTGCAGAAATTAAAGGCCCGAAAGTTTGCACTATGTCTCACTACCACTGTCATGAACATCTCTTGACGTTTGATCCCAGCACAGGTGAACTAAGCAGCAATATCGTCACATGCTGTTATAATAATCTGCAGTTCATTGGCTGGCGCCATAGACCCGAACAGGTAATACTGGCATACCGTATTTATAAACATTTTCCATAAAAAACAGTTTTTCACAATCCAGTATACTTCTTACCCTCTGCGATGGTAACACTCATCTGATGCGATATGCCTCCTCCTGCTATGTCATTACAATACCGCACCTTACTGACTCAACATCACTCACTGGGCGCATTCGGCGCTTGCCTATCAATTCTTCGCCTATCCTCGAACCGTACTAGCGAAATATGCTTAATTTTGAGTTAGGCACCGTGGATCCCTAATTACCTGGAACCACAAAATGATCATGTTTGACAATGCTGGATACACCGTCACATGGAAGAAGTGGGAATAAGTAATGCAGCCAGGAACAGTGGCGGACATTATCATGATGTTAGTCCAGGTGCTATGGCGTTGCCTGAGCGTACCGACCTTCAAATCACATCTCAAATGCTCAGTTGTCTTCTCTCCCGGTTTTCTGACAGTCTGTGATTCACTATCATTCAATACTGTGCTCCAAACGTACATTCTCAGAAATTTCTTCCTCAAATTAAGGCCTATATCTGATACTAGATGACTTATTTTGCACTGGAATGCATCTCTGCCTGTGGTAATTCATTTTTTATGTCCTCCTTGGTTCGTCTTTCTTCTATTCCTTTGCTACCGAGGTAGCAGAATTCTTTAATTTCATCTACTTTGAGAACATAAATTTTGACATTAACTTTATCGCAGTTTTCATTTCTGCTGCTTCTCTTACTGCCATAAGTAGGTTTACTGCTAAGCCACATTCTATTCAACAGGTTCCGTAGTTCTTCTTCACTTTCATTGACGACAACAATGTGATCAGCGAATGTCTGCACTGATATCATTTCACCTTTTTTTAAATTTCCGTCATTGTTTCTTCAGTGTATACAGTTGCTGAGAGGGAGCAAAAGACTGCATCCCTGCCTTATCCCCTTTTTCAATCCGAACACTTCTCTCTTTTCCTTGCAGTTTCATTGTTTATCAATCATACTGCGTAGTGAGCTACAGTTATAGTGAGTACACACTTAGATTTTATATTGTGTAAATTATGATGTTGTCACAGATGTGACACCTATTCTACTCAATTTTTTGGATGAATGATTTTCAAATGAGTCATATTTCGAAACTGCATTTCTTAGACTTTATGTTAAAGTGATGTACTGAGCACTGATGCAAGAAATTATTATTATTATTATTAAATTAACACATTTTTGTTAAGAAGCAATGTTATTATTACATTAAAACATTTTTATTTTTATTATTAATAAAATCATAGAAAGTTAAAAGTAACAGCATATTATACTGGGTGTGGAGAGAGACATTAACAAACTTTCAACCGCTTCCAGAATCGAACCCTTGATCTGCGCCTGCAGTCACACACACACACACACACACACACACACACACACACACACACACTTCCAGAATCGAACCCTTGATCTGCGCCTGCAGTCACACACACGCACACACACACACACACACACACACACACACACACACACACACACATGCACTTATTCCTATGGAAAATCTAACAGTGTTTGTTACTTATAATATGAAATAATGAGAGTATTAGTACAGTCTGACTTCTGTACAAATTCAGTGCAGTAATGTGATCATTGTAAACAAGTGCCATAAAATGATTTTTCTATTTGATGATGCATGGCTACAGCTACAGCAGCCTACGAATTATCGCATGCACCTCAGTGTATTGAATATTTACATGTTTCATGATAAGTTTGTTACTACTGTAGTGGCACCAACTTTTAGGAAAGGGAAAGTTAGTTTTGTGCAAAATTCTGAGCACAAACTACAGCCAGGTGCCGGCCAGATTGCAGTGAGTTACACATACCAACAGTTGCAAAGTAGAATAGAGGCCATAGAGCTGTCATATTGCTGAAAGAGTATATTTAGCAGTTTTGCATGTCTCAAGTCACAGGCAGAAGGGGCTCACTGGCCAACCTAGCGTGTTATGAGTACGTGACGCCAAGTGGCGCGTATAGCAAAACAGAGGCATACCGCTGCGTATAAATAGGTGTGGGTTTCTAACTAGATTCATTCAAGTCTGATAGCTCTCCTGGACAGCAGGGCATGTCACACCACCAGCTACATGCAGCAGCAGATGGGGTGCCAGCATTCCAGTCCAAGGCGGGTCGCTGGTTCGACCCTCTGAAGCCGACACAGGGTCTGTAGCCAGCCAGTGGCGAGCCACACCTGGGCTCGCTACCACAGGCAGGCGTCATGACTTCCAACACACGTCTCAGAGGCATCCTGAGCCACACTGGCTAGAAGCATGCAGCTGGCCGCCTGCGTCTCACACCGAGCAGAGCTGAGTTGGCTGGGACACAGACCACTGAGTCGACTACTGGCATCCTGATGACACCCCAACTCCGCTGGCGTTCAAGGCCAACACACAGTGCCGCCTGCGGTGGTCTCGCGGTTCTAGGCGCGCAGTCCGGAACCGTGTGACTGCTACGGTCGCAGGTTCGCATCCTGCCTCAGGCATGGATGTGTGTGATATCCTTAGGTTAGTTAGGTTTAAGTAGTTCTAAGTTCTAGGGGACTAATTGCCACAGCAGTTGAGTCCCATAGTGCTCAGAGCCATTTGAACCAACACACAGTGCGTGCAAGGGTTGCTGAGGCAGCCATTCCACGCCAAGACGTTTTGCAGACAGCAAAGTGATGTCCTCAGCATTGCGGGACCCACTGATGCAGATCAAGAAGAACGGGGGCACTGTAGTTGGAAACAATAAATCACTTGGAAATCTTGGACGAGTCTTAATACGGTGCCTTCTACCTCTTCCTGCTACATTTGGTCATCCTGATACATTCAGTGATAGAAGTTGCCACTACATTTGGTGTCAGAATTGCGGACGTTGTCTGTCCAGTACGATGTTTGAGCCCACCACCCGCATTACATTCAGAAGATATGGTGAGTTTTGACCAGTTTTCTTTTGAGTATTGGACGTTTTCTTGCCTTTGTGTGTTTTTTAGTATGGCTCATGGCATGCCATTTTAGATGTTTTGCATAGGCATATTATTATTTTTTTTGTCAGAATAAGTATTAGTGTATTTGGAGCAGTAAGATCTATTTCTTTTTATTTCGTGGCATTTAATTACTTTTGTATTGGTTTGAGAATGATGTTACGGAGTATGATAATATGAGGTGTAGGGAGTCGGGTTATTCTTGTACTTAAATGTTTTGTTTCATGTCTAACTGGGAACGAAAGCAACACAACAGCAGAGCCAGGAACGTGAGGTGTGTCGGAACCAGAAGCGGTGTTTATTTTGTTGGAAAATGTAACACAAGTAACAACAGACAATATGCAGTTCAGAAATGAATTAACATTCAGAGGTGAATGAGAAACTACATCTGACCAGTCATTGTTGCCTAGGGTGCAGAAGATTGATCCAGCTGCCTCGAGTTTGATTATTCGATTTTCTGGCAAGGCATCCGGGGATGTGCGTTCGGCCGGCCGCGGTGGTCGTGCGGTTCTAGGCGCTCCAGTCCGGAGCCGCGCTGCTGCTGCGGTCGCAGGTTCGAATCCTGCCTCGGGCATGGATGTGTGTGATGTCCGTAGGTTAGTTAGGTTTAATTAGTTCTAAGTTCTAGGGGACTGATGACCACAGCAGTTGAGTCCCATAGTGCTCAGAGCCATTTGAACCATTGATGTGCGTTCGTTTGTGGAGAACTTGGAGACTTCAGCGCTGATGAATGCTTGGTCTGATGAGCAGTTGTTACACATAGCCAATATTAGATTAACGGGTGAAGTGAAAACATATTTAAGGTGTTCTGATGCCTTAAGGAAGGCAGGACAGTTTAAGCAGTTGAAGGAAAGCGTTCGACTCGGAGCTCCACTGCAGACTCCTAATTAAGGTACGAGCATATGGGATTGGTTCCCAAGTATGTGAGTGGCTCGAAGACTTCTTCAGTAATAGAACCCTGAAACGTCCCTTTAGAAAAATTATGCATGATTGTGCTTAAACTGACACACAATATTTTTTTAGCGCAACGCAATCTGACTTTCAAAAATCCCTGACTAACATTAACCTATACGTTTCACAACTCACTTACCTCACAAAAATCTTCGTTACTCGAACTACCCAATACAGCGAGCGCCACTACTGCCAGCTAAATAAAAGTTTCAAACTACCGAAGGCACTAACTACTGATAGACATAGTTAGCGAATGAAAGATTTTAATAGAGAACAAACAATGTATTTACTTTATAGCAGTTCATGACATCCATTCTTACAAATGTACTGTTTCTGATGGACACACCTCCAGATTATCCATTCTCAAAAATCCGCCATCTCACTTCCACACATCCACCACTGCCAGCAGCTCACCTGGAACTGCGCAACGCTATGCGCTGTTAACAGCCAACTGCCCAACACTACAATGGCAGGCTACAATGCAAACTAGCCACAGACTGCACACAGCACACCCAGTGATTTTCGTACAGAGCGCTACGTGGCGTTATCAATACAAAAACCCAAACAGCCTACTTACAATCCAGTACATTGTCCTCGATGGTGAGTGTTCATCGGTGGAGGGTATCATCGGGAGTGCCCCAGGGAAGTGTGGTAGGTCCGCTGTTGTTTTCTATCTACATAAATGATCTTTTGGATAGGGTGAATAGCAATGTGCGGCTGTTTGCTCATGATCCTGTGGTGTACAGGAAGGTGTCGTCGTTGAGTGACTGTAGGAGGATACAAGATGACTTGGACAGGATTTGTGGTTGGTGTAAACAATGGCAGAGGAAAAAGAATCCTGTAATGTTAGAATACTCCATTAGTAGTGTAGTGCTTGACACAGTCACCGCGATTAAATATTTGGGCGTAACATTGCAGAGTGATATGAAGTGAGACAAGCATGTAATGGCAGTTGTGGGGAAGGAGGATAGTCGTCTTCGGTTCATTGGTAGAATTTTGGGAAGATGTGGTTCACCTGTAAAGGAGTCCGCTTACAAAACACTAATACGACCTATTCTTGAGTAGTGCTCAAGCGTTTGGGATCCCTATAAGGTCGGATTGAGGGAGGACATAGAAGCAATTCAGAGGCAGGCTGCTACATTTTTTATTGGTAGTTTTGATCATCAAGCGAGTGTTACGGAAATGCTTCAGGAACTCAGGTGGGAGTGTCTAGAGGAAAGGAGGCGTTCTTTTCGTGAATCGCTACTGAGGAAATTTAGAGAACCAGCATTTGACGCTGACTGCAGTACAATTTTACTGCCCCCAACTTACATTTCGCGGAAAGACCACAAAGATAAGATACGAGAGATTAGGGCTCGTACAGAGGCATATAGGCAGTCATTTTTCCCTCTTTCTGTTTGGGAGTGGAACAGGGAGAGAAGATGCTAGTTGTGGTACGAGGTACCCTCTCCCACGCACCGTATGGTGGATTGCGGAGTATGTATGTAGATGAAGGGCTTTTACAAAGGGACAAAAAATAAAATAGCACTCGGTACTTTAGAGAGAGGTTAAGAACAATGACAAAGAGACAGGGGGACACAATGGAGAAATTTGCGGACAGGATAAGGGAAATTAATGAGTATACTTACGAGTTGGGTCAGAGCGATGAAGCGAATAGTGTTCTGTTGCACGAGGCCGAGCAAAAGGCACTGTATTTTTGAGAGGGCTACAGGAGCATATGTCACGGAAAGTGCGTGAAGGGACTCCAAAAGATTTGTATTCGGACTTTCAGCTGACAGTTCAATGTAAGGAAATAGACATGGCAACAGGGGTACGCGAGAGGCAAACAGTGTTTACAGTAGGTGTGAAATGTTTTAAGTGTGGTTGTACAGGACATGCGGAGAGGCAATGTACCTAGTCACCGAGGAATAAACCAAGGGGTGGAAATCGACAGCAGTGAGGATGGAGAAGTGGGGATAGGAGAGATGGACAAGCTACATGCAGCAGCAGATGGGGCACTAGCATTCCAGTCCATGGCGGGTCGCTGGTTCGACCCTCTGAGGCCGATGCGGGGTCTGTAGCCAGCTAGTAGCAGGCAACTCCATGGCTCGCTACCACAGGCAGCAGGCGTCCTGGCTTCCAACACACGCTGGAGGCATCTCGAGGTGAGGGCTGCAGATTCGGACGCTGGATTGCTGGCGCTTGTTGTTACCATGATTTCAGTCTTGCTGGCATGAAGCACACAGCTGACCGCCTACCGCTCACACCGAGTGGCACTGAGTCAGCTGAGACACAGACCGATAAGTCGACTGCTAGCACCCTGCTGCCGCCGCAACGCCACTGGAGTACAAGGCCGACACACAGTGCGTGCATGGGTTGCTGAGGCAACCATACCATGCGAAGCCATTTTGCAGACAGCAAAGTGGTGTCCTCAGCATTGTGGGACCCAATGACGCAGATCGAGAAGAATGGGGTCACTGTATTTGGAAACAATAAATCACTTGGAAGGCTCGGACAAGTCTTAATACGGTGCCTTCTACCTCTTCCTGCTACATTTGGTCATCCTGATACATTCAGTGATAGAAGTTGTCACTACATTTGGTGTCAAAATAACTTCCCGTCATATTTGGTCATCCTGATACATTCTGTTGCAGAAATTGCCACTACACTACCCTGTGAGGTGTCCACTTGTACGTGGAGCCCGATTTTATAACATATTTCATGAAAAATGTCATGAAATGGCTATCACATGTAGAAGAGATTGTATCTTTGACACCACTGAACCAAAAATGTTGCCTGGGGGACAAAATCGATAGTAAGTAGGGGCGCGTGAAGTGCAGAAGCAGTTGCCATTACCCTCTGTTAAAGATAGGATGTAAGGAAATTAGTGGCTAGCAGTGAGAATTTAACTGTTGGCCTATGGACGCAGAATAATACAGTTTTGTAAGGTAATGTAATTTTGTACATTCAGTTTTAAGTATGCAGCAACGCAATGTGGATATTGCTAATTTTACACTACTGAGCCCTGATTTGTAATATTTTGTGTGTTTTGTAATCCTGATACAGACCAGTTAAATTTTGGAACCTATTTTGTTAAACGATGTTAGTCTTCTGGCCTTTTAACAATCCAAGTGTCTTAAATAAAACAGTAAGTGAGAATTATAGAGTAGTTCAGAAGTCCACTGATTTTGAAGTTAATGTATAATGTTTCATATTAATTTTGCGAAGGAGAAACTTCATTTTGAATACAATTTTAAACTGAAGCTTTTGGTCTTAGAATATCCCGTTTTTAGTACCTCATCCTCTTCCGTGTCGTGTCATTTAAATTCAATGAGTATTTTTCATTTTCAATCAGAGTCAGAAAAATATTATTGTGCAAGAATCAGAAAAGTATTAATGTTTGTAACAGCTTCAATGCAGGCCGCATGCACAGCGCTGAGCCAGTATCTAAAGTTATCACTCAACATTTGCAAGGTTTATCAACTAATTATTGACATTATTGGTTGAAGCTATTGCACTTGGCATTTCACTTCGCTGAGCCAAGATTGAACATTTTGAATGCCTATTGCGGAGAGAACAGAATACCAAGATTACATCTGTTACAACTCAAGAGCTAAGTAAATTGTATTTCATTATTTATTTGCACAGGGAATATTATCAGTTTATTGCACAGGGCCACTGAATTTCGTGCTCACGAGACTGGGTAAATTTCAGAGGGATTGATTTCATTATAGGCATTTCATACTGGTTTTCCAGACTAAGTTTTTTAATTTTTCATTGGATTACAGTAATACTGATTAAGCGCACCATTTGCTCAACAACACATCACCCAGTAAATTAGTATAACACAAATATATTTTTTAAAGAACGTTACACTTACATATTTATTAAAGAACGTTACAACCTTTTAAACGAAAACATGCTTAAGACTCTTTTGACTTCCACATTTATGAGGACCATTTCACTTGGGGTTGTGGAAGGTACATCAGCACGTTTTTTTTTTTTTTTTTTTTTTAAATTAATGGTTATTCTAGTTTTTCTGACATGTTGTACATGCTGAAAGATCTCCTCACTATGGATATATTAGAACTAAAACAAAAAAATACATCTCATCTAATATAATATAGGTCGCTCTTCGTACACTTCCAAAATTCTAGCTGCTGACCACTTTTTAACTTTTATTTTAATATGAAAATGAAAACACACTGAAAACATGTAATACAGCAGCAAGTGTTCCACGAAAACAGGTATACAATGATAGTGTTTTGAAGAACATCCAGCAGGCAGCAGTGAATAGACTATGGTAAAGGCTTGTGGTGTCACTAATTACACCGGCTTTCATGTTTAGCGTCATGGCAGGTAGTGGCGCTATTGCAGCAACGACATCGAAAACTAGTTGTTCACTCGTGCAACTGTGGTCCGACTTAGTGGTGGGCAGGAAATCGCGTATCTGTTAGAAATCACAGTTATTGAGAAATCACAGATATCACAGTAACAACTTTACAAAATCTAACTGCGATTTGTTGTCACAGTTAGCACTCGCAAGTAGCATTTCACAATAAACGCCGTGAGCCATCTGTTGGCCAAATTCCACACTGCTTTCTGCGACTTCAGTGACAAATAGCAACTAAGAGTCGCAAGTAGCAACTAAAAAGCGCAGTTAACAGTGCCATCTGTTGGCCAAAGTTTGTACTACGCTCATCTGCGACACTCTATCGAGTCTAACTGCGATTTCCGCGACAAGTTGCAACTAAGAGTCGCAAGTAGCAACTAAAAAGCGAAGTTAGCAGTGCCATCTGTTGAGCAAAGCTCATACTATGATATTCGCTACCGAGTCAAATTGCGATTTCTGTGACAAATCGCAACTAAGAGTCACAAGTAGCAACTAAAAAGCTCAGTTAACATTCTTTTCCTAGTGCCATCTGTTGAATGACGTACGTACTTTGTTATAAGAGCCTTGTGCCTCACGAGATCGATGTGCTGTGTGTGCGTATGAAGGACTTATTTCATTAGTGGTACAAGTCCATTTTTGTTCATTTTGAGATACGGAGTCGTAAAGTTAAATGAGTGCTGAAAAATCTACAGTTGAGATATCAGAAATAATCAAGCATATGGCTTCTTGCTAGAAATGAACCTTTATTAATGTTTGTTTGGATCATTAATTTCAGAAGCATTATAGACAGAAAAGTGGAGGCAATGGACTTGTACCACTATTAAAATAAGCCCTTCACATTATATGACAACATGCACATTCAGCATCAGTTATGATTGGTCAAACACAGCTGTGACTCTGAATGTATTATATTAATAAGAAGCAACATTGCCTTCTTGTCCTGAAAATATCAAGTAACGTAACAAATGTGATTCTGCTTCCAATATGACAATTTTGGTTAATACTCCATATGTCTACAGGACTTTGCAATGTTAACACAGCAGAACTCAGACATCTGTATAAGTGTAGTGAAATGAAAACAGCATTATTGAGTCATATGAATGCCTCACTTTTATTCCGGCACAGTTCAAGACTCGGGATGAAAGTTTTGCCCCTGGTGTTCTACATGGCAACTTCACACACACGAACTTTTTGCCGACACTACAACCACCTACATAAGTAAGTTTTTTCTGTGTTACTTTCAAGAACTGCACTTAAGCTATTCCTCATTTAACTGGAAGATCTGTACTTCTCACTTTCATATCAACAGCCTCAAAATGCATATTCTATACCTCGGGCTATGTTAAAGGTCAGTGTCAGACCAAGATTGAGGAGAAGGGGAGGGGGGGGGGGCGGCGTCATGTCACTCTTCAACTAGTGTTTACCAGTAAATATTACGGGTATAGGACGGCTTAAACATGTGGAAAATGAGATTTTCATTATTCAATCACTGTATTTAACATTTATTATTCCTTTAAAATCGCATAAAAACTTCAATAAAACACAGTTTAATCACTCATCTCCACACTTATTTCACAATTATGTCACTTTTAAACTGCAAATCCACTAAGAGCTGTCTTGAATCTTCACGAATCTCTCTCAATAGCCTTGATGTGGATAGATACGTACAGCAACCAGTAATCATGAGTCAGAACTGTGTCTGCAAAATCACAAGGATTTTTAAACAATTTTTGCTGTCACTAATTACAAGCAATATAATTGACAGAGTAGATTGCTAATATTTGCTGTAATGAAAGCCACTCAATGGGGTATATTTCACATTTGCAAGAACGATCTCACTGAAGTAATTAAGTCCATCGAAATGCTTAGAAACTAACCTCTCGTCTGACGAAAACGGTCTAAAGACGCAGTGGCAATTTCTCCAGATCTGTTGACAATGATATTTTGAGTTATCAATTTACTGAGTGACTGAAATGTAGTTCGGGTACCTGTGAACATATCAATATGTTAGAATTCATTTTCTAAACACGAACTATTACGCTACTGTATGGCTACTTACATATTAATTACACTATTAATATTTTCACAGTTGTTTCTTTAATACATAATTAAAGCCAACGGAAGAACAAACGTAAAAGTTACTTACCAATGACAGATTTGTTGAGATGCAATTTTCTGTGTGGGCAGATGTAACTTTTTCATACGGTGGTAAGTCGCAGAAATCGCAGAAGTCACTGAAATCGCAGAAGTAGCAGAAGTCACAGAAATCGCAGAAGTAGCAGAAATCGCAGAAGTAGCAGAAGTCACAAAAATCGCAGAAGTAGCAGAAGTCACAGAAATTGCGGAAGTAGCAGAAATCCCAGAAATAGCAGTGACAGAGGGATACGCGACCTACGTTCCTTAACTGCGACAAATCACAGTTAAGAATAGCAGACACTGAAAAGTAGCATTCACAGAAATCACTGATATCGGAAAATCGCAGTTTAGCCCATCACTAGTGCGACTGCAGAATGCCTCGAGCACTGGCGTCACTTTGGTTGCGCGGCTTTCAACGCACGCAGCTTGAGTCAGCGCGCTGATTTGCCCGGCCTTGGCGGCGCGCTTCGGTGGATCCCCTGACGCAGGACGTGACCTCAAGGGAGATTCCCCTTTCTCCTACACTTGCCTTCCCGCCGGGCAGGGCCCATCTGACGGCTCATTTCTGAGCATTACCAGTAGCATATTTGTCTTCTACCGCTGCGTTTAATCGAATAAAACTTATACCCTCATATATTTATGCGTATCCTATCGTCATGTCTCTTACCCTTCTTAGTGTTGTGCACACCCTTTTTCCCTCGGCGATTCAGCGGAGAATCTCCTCGTTTCTGTCAATGACAAAATCCGCTACAGCTGAAACAATGATTTATTTCTAAAAAGGGAAGCACTATCCCGTTTCAGGACATATGCATCATCTTTCCGGTGCAGATGAAAACATGACTCCGGGTAGTGCTTTCCTTTTTATAGATAAATAATTTTTACAAATGTAACGATATTTGTTATTGACAGTTGTGGACGTCCCGTGAAGTGAAACATGTGTCTCCTCGCTTCTTATCTCATCGATCCATTTAATCTACGGCAGTGTTCTGTTACACAGCATTTCAAACGTTTCGATGCTCTTCCTGTTTACACGCGCTTGATGATTCAGTTCAACACAGTGCTCCAGACGTGCAAGAATTTCATTCTCAAATTAAGGCGTGTGTTTGATACCAACAGATTTCTGTTGGTGAGGTAAGGTTTTTATACCAGTGCTGGACTCCTTCTTATACCCTTCTTGCTTCGTGTCCTATGCGTTGTTGTCAGCTACAATAAGACTAAACTTATAAACAATACATCAATGAGATAACAGAATAAATTAACAATGAAGTTGTATAACAAGTTCACAAGTTTTTATATTTATTCTAATTGGAGACGACTGTACGGACACAGAATCGTACCGAGGAGATCCTACCCACTTGGCAGAACTGCCAAAACTGCGCTCTCCACCCTTAAAAAGCTTCCTTTCTGCAATTTTTTTCACAAAATATTTAACATATTTTAATTTAATAAGTCGGTTTAATAAAAATGAAGCACGTCGTGTGAGATGAGATGACAGAATTACATGCGTTAAACGTTTAGCAAGGATTGTGAAGACTTTAGACGCTTTAGAATTTGCCAGAATTCCGTTCGCACTTCAATAACAACGAGATACCTAATACATAGGTAAGCCCTATTGGGCCAGTGGCTCACGTTGCTGCCACGAAAACAATACAAGTATCGTGGCCCTTTCTGGGCGCGGACAGTGCAATGTGCCATTTGAAACATGGTACAGACATGATTGAAAAAATACAGTTAATTATAAAACCAAATTACGAAGGAAGAGATTTTACTTTTTTAAAAAAAATTACACAGTAGTCAAGCAGATGAAGTACGAGAGTCATCAATTAGGCTGTACAGACATTAGTATTACGTAAAGGACAGAAAAGTATAGAAAAGTTATACAAGCAGCTGTACAATCCAAAAAGTATCTACATTAAGGTAACTAGAGTAGTACACATCTGCGAGATTCGAAGAAAATGATGTTTCGAACTAGATGCAGGAAAACACTAAAAAATCGAGGAATCAAAATTCTGCGAGTATTGAAGTAAAGCCATTGAAAAAATGTTTGTTATGTAATGGTAGCTGTTCACTGAAGATGAAACCTTCGTTCTTAGAAAAATGCTTGAAAATCTCAACTCTTCGAGTACGTCCAGTCTATGATCTTTCGTTTCTCTATGTTGAAGAAATTTCCATTTTTGAACCGAAATTTTAAACGCGTGGGTATAAGGAAAAACGTAGGTTGGCTCCCGTTCCCAAAAGTTTCCGAGATGTCAAAGTATAATGGGGAAAGTGACGGTTAAAAAGAAAAAGGAAAGGAACTATAAGTGAAAGAGCAAACATTGGCAGTGAGATACACTGTAAATCTACGGGAGGGAAAAAAAAGACAGTGGGAGCGAGACACATATGCAGCACCGGAAATCAGTGTAAAAGCAAGATAACCACGAAGCAATAGAACAAAGGCTGAAGCATAAATGTATAGGATTTGTTATGAAAGCGTATGTACATATAAGACCTAAACAATAATGACGGTGTCAGTGTGCGAACCATTCAACGGAACATCATAGATATGGGCTTTCGGAGCCGAAGGCCCACTAGTGTACCCTTGATGACTCTACGAAACAAAGCTTTACGCCTCGCCTGGGCCCGGTAACACCGACATTGGACTGTTGATGACTGGAACCATGTTGCCTGGTCGGACGAGTCTCGTTTCATATTGTATCGAGCGAATGAACTTGTACGGGTATCGAGACAACCTCATGAATCCGTGGACCCTGCATGTCAGCAAGGGATTGTTCAAGCTGGTGGGGGCTCTGTAATGTTGTGGGACGTGAACAGTTGGAGTGCTATGGAGCCTCTGATACGTCTACATACGACTGTGACAGGTGACACATACGTAAATCTGGAAATTTGTAGTAAGGTCTTATGGGCCCAAACTGCTGAGGTCATCGGTCCCCTGAGGTCATCGATTCCTAAGCTTACACACTACTTAATCTAACTTAAACTAACTTACGCTACGGACGAAACACATACCCACGCGCAAGGGAGGACTCGAACCTCCGACGGGGGAAGCCGCGCGGAGACACGTACGTAAGCATCCTGTCTGATCCCCTGCATCCAGTCATGTCCATTGTGCATTCCGATGGACTTGGGTAATTGCAGTAGGACAATGCGGCACCCTGCACGTCCAGAATTGTTACAGAGTAGCTCCAGGAACACTCTTCTGCATGTAAACACTTCCGCTGGCCACCAATCTCCCCAGACACGAACATTATTGAGCGTATCCGGGATGCCTTGCAACGTGCAAGAGCTCCACCTCTTCAGGCTCTTACGGATTTATGGGCAGCCCTGCAGGATCCATGGTGCCATTTCCCTCCAGCACGACTTCAGACATAGTCAAATCCATGCCACGTCGTGTTGTGGCACGGCAAGTGTACCAGTTTCTTTGGCTCGTCAGTGTAGTTCTTGCGATGAAATTGTCGCCCAGTCTTCTCGTATCGGTCTTTTCAGTTTACATACACCCTCAAATTGCTTTCCATTGTGATCGACACCCCTTGCAAATATCCCCAAAGGGTTTCCATGGGGTTCAAATTCTGTCTACGTGGAGGCCAGGGCAAGACATGGATCTCGTTATCTTCAAACCACTTTCTGTTATAGCGCAACCACACACAGATGTAATCAGTTTTTGAGACACTAGACTTTCGTCCCCTAGGTTCTCATACATCGTAATCAATTCTGTTTCTAGCATCTCAGTGTAGATATTACGAGTTCATTCGAGTGTTCAGCAAAGCAAAGCGTGACTTATCTTTAGCGCACAAGGCTGCGCGTATCATAACACCTGCACCACCAAAATTTCTGCTCATTCTTACCTGCTGCTCTGTTCTCAGATCACGCCAATCATATTGAAATCCATCCAGCCCATATAAATTACGCTTCTTCTCGTCACTGAAGACCACTTTATCGCATCCTCAAGTGTTTCTATTTCTACAGTTATTTCTTGATACAAGATGTTTGTCATATGACAAGATTTGTTGTGCATGTCTGGCAGTTTCTGGCAACTGTAAATCAGCAACAAGTTGAGAAGAGTAACAGTTTGTGGCCCTTACTTTGCGCAAAAGTAACCGTTTCGATGCCTCAGGTAATTTTCTACTTTGTCATATTTTCCGTTGATCCATATCGTGCAGCCAGTCATACGAAATTATCAATCACTGTACTTGAACGGTTCGAATTCTTGGCGATTTGATGATTAGAGAGTCCCAGTTGGCTTGTAAGCACCGATTTTTGCTTTTTCATCTCATGATAACAGTTTCCTTGTGGCACCACCACAATCGTGCTTTATGTGCACAACACGCATTATAAATTACGGTTTCTGGTTCCTATCTGCACTAAACGCAAGTACGCGCGCACTAACACGCACATAGCCGACTGCCTTCATACCTAGTACTACCCTCTACCACCAAACTGTTGATGTCTTGTTGTAAATTGTACTACTGCCATCAAATGCGATACCATTTGACCTCATCTGTAGGTATACTGGACCTCATGCTATTGCATATACACTGTGCACAACTATTCTAACCGACAATGTATTTTCCCACAAATATCTATGCCCTTAAGCTCATTACCACTACTGTAGCAGTCGCAGTGAGAGGGAGAGGCTGGGTGTGAGGGCGTAGCTACAAACAGAGACTGGGTAAAAGGATGTTAAATGTTTTGAGTCAAAAGAGTGCGAATATATTTGCACGCAAAAGGAAGACGGAATGGGAATTGAAGCAGCTAATTCCCAATTTCTCTATCAGAATGTTTTAAAGAGGTACATGTTCATCTTTTTTTGTACTCCCACAGGAGTATTTTTCGGTGGTATTTTTATTCAGCCACACAAGTCTTATTCGTGAATATTTTTTTTATTTAGGTAGCAGACGACATGAACAGTAATTTGGGAACAGCAGAACTGGTTGGGGGAACACGTAAATTACATATCTCCTTCACCTTCTTTGCTTGGTTCCTCTCGCTACATTCCTGTCTGCAGAAACCGGCAAAAATCGAGAGCCTTCGATCAACTAGCATATTTGCTTCACTATCAGCTTGTTGATCTTTGAGATCCTAGTTCAACACTGTAGCGAAGTAACAGCATGATATGCATTGTCGAATATGAGCGAGCTGTGTGGGCAGTAGCTGAGCGCAGCAAGTACCCTACTGCCACACATTCTGCATCTACATCTACTGCATCTACTTCTGTAATCTGCAAACCATCTTGAAGTGCACGGCAGAGGGTACGTCCCATTGTGGCATTTATTAGAGTTTCTTCCCGTTCACATTCACGTACTGAGCGCAGGTAGAATGATAGTTTAAATGTCTGTGCGTGCTGTAATTATTCTAACCTTATCCTCATGATCCCTGTGTGAACAATACATAGTGGGTTGTAGTATATTCAAAGAATCATAATTTAAAGCCAGTTCTTGTACTTTGAAAACAAGTTTTCTTGGGATAGCTTACTTTTATCTACAAGAGTCTGACGGTTCAGTTTCTTCAGGATCACTGTGACACTCTCCCACGGATTAAACAAACCGGTGACCGTTCTTGCTGCCCTTCTCTGTATATGTGCAATGTCCCCTGTTAGTCCCATTTGGTACGGGCCCCACACAGTTGAGCAAAATTCTAGAATGAGTCGGACGCGTGATGTGTAGCAATCTCCTTTGTAGATTGATTGCGCTTCCTCAGTGTTCTACCAACAAACCGAAGTCTACCACCTGCCTTATCCATCACTGAGCCTATATGATCATTGTATTTCACATCCCTAGAAAGTGTTACACCCAGGTGTTTGTAGAGTTTACCATTCCTACAGTGACTCACTGATATTATACTCACAGGATACCACTTTTTTCGTTTTGTGAAGTGCACAATTTTACATTTCCGAAGTCATTTGCGAAACGTCTGAGGTTACTATTAATATTGCCCTACATAAAACCGGTACGTCTCAAGTACTGGTTAATCATCTCTAGTAGAATTGCTTGTGGAGTCGCAACATTGTCTGAAGGTTGGCTACAATACATCTCTTATAAACAGGTAATTTGAATTTTGAGCGTGAGGGATACCTGTTTCATGTGGAATGCCCAGTACAACATGAATAAGGAGACTCCCAACACACTTCTTTGGGATACACCCGAAGTTACTTCTACATTTGACGATGACTCTTCATCCTTAATAATATGCTGCGACTCGCTACCAAAAAGGCCTCAATAGAGTCACAAATTTCACTTGATGCTCCATATGATCTTACTTTTGACAATAAGCGTAGATGTGGTACTGGGTCAAATATCGGTACACCAGTTGTAGAACGCATGCAACTCTCCCAGGTACTTCTTAAACCAGTGCTTCTCAAATTTTTTGAGCTTTGGGCGGATTAAAAAGGCCGCAAATAATTGTGGGCGCACTAATACACATTTCTTGGGAATATTTTACAACAGTCAATACAGGAAATAACAATTAAATAATTTTATTTTGATTTTCGCGTCCAGACTACAGAAAATAAAACGTATATTAATAAAAAAACATGCATTATCACAATAGGAACAAATAATTTTATATAAAAATGTGAAATATTCATAAAGCACGATTGTCACCCAAATGCGACGCCCGAGTGCCGTGTTGGCTCCTACCCTACCAAGACGAAAAGTAAGAGAAACTCTTGAGTAAAACGTATTGAAATGAAATAATGCAACAAAATTAACGATTAATTCAAATTATAGAGAAAAGTAATAATGCAATACAAATGAAACGTACCTTACGTCTACTCTTTCTAATATTTATGAGAAGCATGAGCCTGATGTGTCCTTGTGATTCCTTCAATGTTTGGAGATACATTTGAAATACAAACACTCATTTCCCGGTACACTGAAGAGTTCCTCTCTTTTTAAATTTAAGTGTGGTGAGGGCAGAAAATCCTAATTCACGTAAATATGACGTCGGAAATTGAAGTAAAATGTTCAGAGCCTTTTAAGATATCGACACATATTCTTCTTTTATAAAAATCCAAAAGGCTTCAAGAGACAATTCCTTATGCTCAATTATCAGTCCACGATCAGTAGATACAGTTGCCAGTTCTTCTTGTTCTGTTAATGTTAAAGCCGAAATCACCTGAAGTTTCCATGAATGGGTTTCGAATCCAGTCGTACTGTTCATTGTTGAGGGATGGAAAATATGAACTCAGTTTCTCTTCTAAACTTATTAAATGATCTACCACTATTGGAAGAATTTCATTTATGCATGTGCTCCTTACCAACGGGAACATTTCATCTTCACCTTGGACAGCTTTTCTTTTCCATACTTGTCTTTTTCTGTGAAACGCTTTAAGTTTGTCGGTGGATGCGAGAATATTTTCTTCTTTCCCTTGTATACTAGTGTTCAAAATACAGAAGTTCTGAAATATATCGGCCAAATACTGTAATCTGGCAATCCATAATTCTATCCGAAGAAGGTTGCAAAAATGTAAATGTTTTATTCCTTCGAAAAGCACGAGATGTTCAAAAATGGTTCGGATGGCTCTGAGCACCATAGGACTTAATTTCTCAGGTCATCAATCCTCTAGAACTTAGTACTGCTTAAACCTAACTAACCTAAGGACATCACACACATCCATGCCCGAGTTAGGGTTCGAACCTGCGACCGTAGCGGTTCCAGACTGTAGGCGCCTAGAACCGCTCGGCCACTCAGGCTGGCTCACGAGAAGTTCTCGTAGCTCTTGCACACGGGCAAATACTTTCTCTCTCGACAACCACCTGATTTTTGTGAGTAAAAGCAACCGTCCGTGTTCTGACTCCATATTGATGCAATGTTTTCGAATAAACAGGTTTTGACAGGTATTGTTTTAATAAAATTTACCATCTGAACAGCTCCTCTAAGACTTCCCTCAATTTTTCTCCCAATGCTTTTACTATTACGGCTTCCCTAAGAAGAAAGCAGTGAGTTACGATAACATCTTCATTTTGGCCCTTAACACAGCCTACCATTGAAGGGGCGCAATCTGCACAAAAGCCTACACACGACTTCCATGTTAACTCCACTTAGTAAGTTAATCATTTAAAATTTTGAAAACGCCCTCACCTTTAGAAGACACACTTAATTCTTTGCACAAAAACCGATTTACTGTTTGAGCTTGATTAATGAAACGGACAATTGCTAAGAGTTGCGATTGGATGGTAATGTCTGTTGATATATCAATTTACAATGCAAAGTTTGAGTGCTTGAGTTTATTACTGCATACATTTTTCTCAGTATCAGAAGATAGATAGTTCTATAATACGCCTGTGAACTGTATCATTCGACAAAGGAATCTTGCTTATTTTCATAGCTGCTTTATTTCCTAGCATCGAGCATCGTAATGACTATTTTTTTGCAAGCATGCAAAATAAGTGACTCAGTTACGGTATGAGCTTCCATACTCTTTGCTATTAGTTCAGAGACTTGGTAGGAAGCGATCAGAACTTTACCAGAAACAGACATTACACTTTAAAAGAATTTGCTACCCTTGTTTGCTGTTCAGACAGTCTATTGAAATAGCTTATTGGTTTTTCTTGCAAATGTGAATGCATTGTTTTAAAATGCTTCTCAGTTTACTAGGAAGCAGAGATTCATTTGCCGTTTTATAACCACATACTAAGCATAATGGGATAGGATAATCTTCACTCCTCGCCCAAATGAAACCATAGCTTAAGTAGCTCTCACCGTACTTATGAGTAGGCCGCTGTTTTGCTTTTTTATTTACACTTAGCGTTTACTTCTGGACTCCGATTCGTAAACAGCATGTTTGTTTTTCATAAATCTGCCCATTTTATTAAATTTTATTTTGCATATAAGATTCACCTCTAGCGCTTTGAAAATAAGCAGTACGCTGCACACGAAACACAAGCCCCGTGTACGCTAACAATACCTCACCGATATATCACCTGAAAGCTCTGCGATAACGTCAAGCGCACAACTATCGGAAGGTGTTTTTCTTCTGGGCTCGATTCCTGTGCCTCCATGGGTTAACAGTGCTGTCAACGATGATTTTCGAGTTCCATTAACCTTGTTGGAAGGTTCTATCATGAATCCTCTAGATCACTGAGCTGCAGTGGAAATGACGCTCAGAAGTACCAAGGCTTCATGAACAATGATGATCATCTTCATCTGTGCTACTCGTCTGTAGCAAAGAACTTCAAATGAAATTCTTTTAGTCACGGGCAGCTCGAGGTCAAACAATAAGCAGCTCTTATAGATAATTTCCTCTACCAGCTAATCTTTTCAATAATATTTTGTTGACAACAGCAAGGTATGCATTTTCAATAAAATATTAAAAAGTGACTGACTGCGAATGTTATTTATAATTTTTGATACACTGGCGCGGTACCTAAATAGGTAATAATTGCCAATAACAATAATATGCAATTCACTTCCTACGTGCTCTTACAGTGCCACTCGGAGTTATGTGGAATAGGTTCGCAATTATTGGGAACGGCCCGAAACCTTCCGAATTCTGTGGAAAAGTTGTGATAGCATGCATAGCGCACAAGGCTCAATTTCAGCATAGCTACCATCGTAAAAGAAAATCGTCCACAGGCAAATCAACTGCGAAACAAAAGCACGACACGATCAGATAATATCCGTAAGAGTTCCTGTCCGAAAAATCCGGCAGTCGTCAAATATTTTTTCACCGTTTCCTTCTGATTCTGGACGTTTGGATCTGTCGAGAAATCCATTAACGCTTGACAACACTGTGGACGAATTCAGTGTTTATTTACAAACTTTAAGAGAGAGTTTGGTTACGGAAAGAAGGCACGGAACGAGGCGTGCGAAAATAATTTGCATGGCGCCTACAGGGCGAAGGGTGGTGAGAGGTGAGGGATAGGAAAATTTTACGACCGGTGCTAGTCATACACGGATGTCTATGCGCCTGGTACCGACCAGGGACTAAGATAGTTATATTTTACACAAAAAAGTAAAAAGGGTTCGCTAAAAGTGCATTATTACTATCGAAAGTTGTGAATTAAAGCAAGGCTATTGTAATTCAGTTCTAGCGCAAGGAGTTGAAGAAAATGGCATTTGAGGCATTTATTAATTATGAATGACCATGAAGTATTATGTTGCAAGAAACTTGCAGTCCATAGCAGTAGTCTTGGACTGCAAGTTTTTTTACAACATATCGTATAAGTTACTGTGTTGGCCACAACAAACTTTACCATGAATAAAGTGCTACATTTATAAATGCAGTTACATTCATTATTAAATGGACTAATCACTCCCACCACTGCATATTGTTATGATCGTAGCAATGTGACAATTATCTGACCATTCTGTTTCTCCAGACCGCAGGATTCTGCAAACCGAATAATTATTTTTCTCGCCCCACCGAATTGCTCTTTCCCTAGAATTCATTACACTTCTCGGTGGTGGAAGGGATGGCCTCGATGGGCCATCCATGGCTTTATCGTCTCTCATTATTCTGAAATACCTTTGCACAGTTCCCAAACAGCTACTATTGTTAGATAGCTATGTTTAGCAGGAATGGAAGAGAAGACAGACGGCATGATACGTTCCGAATCCGGTGGACATTGCAAGGAGAATAAGCCACCTTATTTCCTTAACCAAACTGTACTCTTCGACAAAACTTAAAGATTCGTTCCGTATTATTTTCCTAAAATATTACGGGGCGTACCCGTAAATGTTCTAGAACGCACCAGTGCGCCCAGGTCCAACTTTGAGAACCACTGTCTTAAACGGTCTTTTTTCTTGGGTCAGTTCTTGCACTCCTTTTGTGCCAGCGGCTTTGGCCGATGCCTATCTCGCCACACCATCGGTACGGCCCTGGATGGACAAAGAAATGAACAGACTAGTAAAACATCTCGACGAATTTTTTGATAAACTAAATAAGGGTTTTATAACTTAATGATCCGGTCTATCTGAAAAGCATTTTATTGTCTGGGTGTGCCGAACGATGTGGCCGAGCGGGTCTAGGCGCTACAGTCCGGAACCGCGCGACCGCTACGGTCGCAGGTTCGAATCCTGCCTCCGGCATGGATGTGTGTGATGTACGTAGGTTAGTTAGGTTTAAGTAGTTCTAAGTTCTAGGGGACTGATGACCGTAGAAGTTAAGTCCCATAGTGCTCAGAGACACGTGAAGCATTTGTCTGGGTGTATTACCTGATGGAAGGTGGGTTGACGGCATTGGAAAACACGCGAAGGCAGTGCAGGTGAATACAGCAGGAGGCTATACTGCGTTGAAAAGTCTAGAGAAGTCCTTAAAACAGACGAGGATGACAAATGATGATGATGATTATGGCGCTGATGATGGTGGTATGTTCGGACTCTGTTGCACTGTACTGGCAACAATGTTAGGTTGTTACTTCTAACGTGACTGGAACTGCCTCTGACAGTGTGTAATCCTTGCTTTACATTGCTTAGCTTCCCCTGTTCCTCTTTGTAGACCTAAATGTGAAAATAATGTAATTAACCGGCATAATGACATTAATTTCAGACTAAGTTACGGGTTTTGGTCGGCATCGACCGCCATCAGGGTGTAAGACGCAGACTGTGGTTCAGTCTCACCCTTGCCGAAATGAGTGGCTTGTGGTTTCCGCAGTGATGGGATTTAACCGTGGCCAGATCATAATCTGGTGATGGGCCGATGATGGCCGAAGCAGGTATTTTCGTTAGAACATTCTCTGTTAATTAAATTACATTACATGACAAAAAGAGTTAAGCACCCAGAGAATGCAGTCAGATATCAATGTAACTTCGTGCACGTACATACCTTCAGCGGGTATGTAAATGATAGACTTGCAATTCCTTGTGATGGGTGGAATAGCCACCGCAGTGCATTAGTACTGTTCGCAGTTAGTTTGTTGCCAGGACTGACAGGGTAAATAGGTGGCGTGAACATAGTCAGATGTTGAGTGATGAATGTGAAGGACACAGGGTGCCGCGTATTCGTGTGAGACAGCGTTATCAGCACCTGGCAGAGTTTGAGAGGGGCTTCATTGGGTATGTTTTTTGGTTTTTTTTCCGCAGGCTGGTCCATTGTTGCAACGTCCATATTTGAAGGGCATTCCGATGCGACAGTGGCACGATCTTGCATTGCATGGGAACGTGAGGGCAGCTATTCTGTACATCTACATACTCCGTAAGACACCGGAAAGTATGTAGTAGAGAGTACTTCTGGTAACACCAACTGTTCTCCCCTTCCCTGTTCCATTCACGAACGTCGCGTGGAAGGATGATTGTCAGTAGGCCCCTGTTTTAACTCTAATCCTCGGATTTTTCGTCATGGTAATTTCGCGAGATGTGTGTGGGAGGAAAAGTAATGTTGTCCGAATCTCCCCGGAAGCCGGCCGCGGTGGCCGTTCGGTTCTAGGCGCTTCAGTCCGGAACCGCAGGACTGCTACTGTCGCAGGTTCGAATCCTGCCTTGGGCAGGGATATGTGTGATGTCCTTAGGTTAGTTAGGTTTAAGAAGTTCTAAGTTCTAGGGGACTGATGACCTAAGATGTTAAGTCCCATAGTGCTCAGAACCATTTGAAGCATTTCTTCCTGGAAAGTGCTATCTCGAAATTTCAATAACAAACCTCTCCACAAAAGCAGAGCGCCTCTCTTGAAATGTCTGCCACTGGAGTCTCGCGCCGACTAAAAAAAATTGATCTTTCCTATTTCTTCTATCGGTCCTACCTGGTAAGGAACCCACACTGATGAACAGTACTCTAGAATCGGTCGAACAAGCGCCTTGTAATCCACTCCCTTCGCAGACGAGTTACATTTCCTTAAGATTCTACCTATGAATCCCAGTCTGGCATCTGCTTTTCCAACTTTTTTTTTTTTTTTTGGTAGTGATACCACTTAAAGTGGCTCTGGACAATTACTCCTCGCTTTTTTTACAGTAGATACTGTTGTCAGCAATTTGTGATAGATAGAGTAGTTGTACAGTAGTAGATTTCTTTTCCTATGTATGCGCAATATGTTATATCTATACACGTTCAGGATCAACTGCCAGAGCCAGCATCATTCGTCAAAGCTAATCAGCTCTTTCTGCAAATCGATACTGTCTTCTGGCATTGCTGCTTTCCTGTAGAGAACCGCTTTACCGAGAGAACATCCGACGCTTTCTACTAGATTATATACGAGTACAATGTAACTTACTTGGGTAACATCGGAAGTTCCATTCACATCTGTCGATTATGTTCCGTTAAGTACTGTCTCCAAAGAACTCTTGAGTCCAGTCGCAAATCTAGTCCGAGACCCGGTACGCTCGATTTTTTTTTTCACTAAATGGCAGTTGGGGGGACGGGGGGCCTGTGTCAGATGCCTTCTTGAAGTCGAGAATACTGCATCAACCTGAGCGCCGTTGTCTAAAGCGCTATTAATGTTATGGAGGAACAAAGCCAGCTGAGTTTCGCAATGTCTTTGTTCACAGAATCCATGTTGGTTTTTATAGATGAAATTTTCGCGTTCCAGAAACGTCATAATTCCTGAGCATAAAATATATTCCACGAATCTACAACAGACCGACGTCAACGAGGAAGGCCTGTAATTATGTGCGTCTGGTTGTCGTGAAGGCGACCGCGACCTCGAGTGCCATGTTCCCGTTTGTGGCGACCGTCAGCTGACCACTGGTTCCCCGTCTCCTCGCTAGCGGCGGTACATGTGGCATTCCGGTGGCGGAAGTAGCCGGTCAATCGCACGTACCGAGAATCGAGCTTCGTTCTCAGTACCCCGTCCGTCCGCGATGAGGCGTGAGGTGACTGAAGGAGCGCTGTGTCAACTCGGAAGAGGGGACTCCCCTACAGTGATCGTGGAGAGAAAGAGAACCTAAACCATATCGTATAATTATTTTAATAACTTTCTGACGTCTTGACCATACTTTTTATTATTTACAAAATCGCTTTACGCGTTTCGAAATTCCGTCGTTTTCGAATGCTATAATATACAACACAAAACTGGTATCAAAAGATATGAAAGTACGTTACATTTCACCATTGACTAGAGACATAGTATAATGAGAAGGATATGGTTTTCTACCTTACCAGTGTTCCGTCAATCACATAAAACCGTTCATTAGATACATGGTATCTCGTCAATATTCTCAAGCACGAGACAAAGCTCGTGTACACTAGCGCCACTCATCTGGCTCTGTGTATTATTTTCGACCATTCAAAAGAGGTTACATATCTTTTTGTAAAGAAATACTAAAAAAAGGATTGTAAACTGATTTCCTTTAATTGTTTCCTCATGAAACTGTTTTATACGATGTAACGATGAAAATGTAGTTGTAAACAAATAAATGGAGCGTGTACCACGTATCCAGCACCCTGTAGCAGTTTGTAGTTCTCTCGTGACTGAGAATGTACAACGTATGTAAAGAACAGTTTTATACGACCGACGTAACACTGATAAGCTAGAGAGCCATATTCTTCTCATTTATACTATTGTCTCTAGTTAATAGTGAAATATAGCATATTTTCATATCTTTTGATACCCCTTTTGTGTTGTATTTTATAGCATTTGAAAGTGACGGAATGTCGAAATGCGTAAAGCGATTTTGGAAATAATTAAAGTGGGCTTATGACGGCAGAATGTTATTAAAGTGCATCCCGACGGCCACTACGTCTCATAGCACTTTCATACAAATTGCATACGATACATATCAGCGATGAAAACTTGAAACAACCGACGCTTGCCCTACTCCGAACGAGAGGAAGGGGCTGGTGTAGTCATAATGTTTTAATTACCACCGCGGAAAAACTTAACTTAGGTGAGGGTGTTTGTTGTTCTCTACAAACTCAGACTTCAATGAGAAGCATCTTTCCATACCACGGACGACTTGACAGAGACTATGTTTATAGGAGTCTGCACTTTCGCTGTGCTATTTCTCGAGAATACGAAACATGTTGCTCTTCTTTGAACTTTCTCGGTGCACTCCGTTAATCCTATATGGTGAGAATCCGACCCCGCACAGCTGCACTCCAAAAGAGGACAGACAAACGTAGTGCAGGCAGTCTCTTTTGTAGATATGTTGCATCTTCTAAGTGTTCTGGAAATAAAATTCAGTCTTTGGTTCACCTCCCTCAGCTATTTAGTTCAATTTACGGCCTTTACATTTGATTCATTTATTGTGTAACCTAAGTTTAGCGGATTTCTTTTAGCTTTTATGTGCATGAACTCACACTTTTAATTGTTTATAGCCAACTGCCATTTTCGCGTCATACAGATTTCCTTTCTAAATTATTCTATTATTATTGGTTTTGATCTTCTGATGACTTTACTACACGATAAACGACAACATCTTCTGCAAAACTACCTAAGACGACTGCTCAGATTGTATTCTGAAACGTTTGTATAGGTAAGGAGTAGCAGAGGCCCTATAACGCTACCTTGGAAAGCGCCGGAAATCATGTTTTACTCGATGATTTTTCCGTCAGTTACGACGAACTGTGACCTCTCTGACAGGAAATCACGAATCTAGTCACATAACTGAGGCGATGTTCCATAAACACGCAATTTCACTACAAGCCGGTTGCGAGGTATGGTGTCAAAAGCCTTCTCGAAATCTAGAAATATAGACTCAATTTGAAATCCCTTGTCGATAGCGGTCAACATTTCGTGTGAGTAAAGAAATATGGTTATGTGTCACAAGAACAATGGCTTCTAAACTGGTTTTGACTGTGTGTCAATAGACTGTGCTCTTCCAGGCAATTCATAATGTTCGAACATAATAGATGTTCCAAAATCCTGCTGCATATCGGTGTTAATGACATGCGCCTGTAATTTATTGGAATACTCCTATTGCCTTTCTTAAATATTAATGTGACCCTTGCAACTTTTCAGTCTTTGGGACGGATACGTGAGAAGTCGCCCGTAAATACACTCATGTTCAGAAAAAAAAGAAAACAAACAGAACGCCTTGAACGACTAGAGATAGGACGGTCATGTTCACGGTGCATGTACATTAGTATGTTCAGCAGAAGTGATTAGCGTTTCAATCATGTAGACCCGCGGGTTCAAGGTCAACACCGGTATCGCGGCGCAACACCATCTACCCGTAACAAGTGCCTGCGGCTCTCGTTTTCGCTATAAGCCGAAGGTAATGGGTCAGCGTGTCTTGAGCAGACGTGCAGGATGACTCGCAGACGTATGCGCGAACCGTACCGTCAAATCAGTGAGTATGAGAGAGCGCGAATCATTGGTATAAGAGAATGTGAGAAATTGCTCCTCGTGTGGGACCAAGTGTTTCGGCAGTGCAACAGGAGTGTGCAGAATGGTTCACGGAAGGCGGCAAAACACGTAGAGCACGAAGAGATGGGTCAAGTTGCACCACCCAGACCACCCCACGAGAAGATCGACACCTCATCCTAATGGCATTGCAGGACAAATCTGCGTCCTCCTCGGCCCTGAACGAACAGTGGAACAGTGTAACACATCGTACACTATCAGGGGTGACAGTCCGTCGCCGTTTATTACGGCATGACTTAGGTGCGCATCGTCCACTTCTACGCCAACCTTTGACGACTATGCAGAAACATGCTAGACGGCAATGTCGTATGGATCAATGTCACTGGGGACAGGAATGTTTTCTTACGAATCCAGGTTCTGTTTGTTTGGTAAAATATGGTCGCATTTTGGTTCTCCGCAAGCTAGGGGAGCGGTGTCACAGTGACTGCGTTCGCACAAGACATACGTCGCCAGCTCAAGGCCTTATGATGTGGTTGCTATTGGGTACAACCACAAATCACAGTTGGTGTGTGTACGAGGCACTGTAACAAGTGCGACCTAGTTGAATGATATCCTGCGACCAGCAGCACAACGCCCCAGACGCCATTTTTTAGCAAGACAATGCGCGACATGTTGCTGCACGAATGTGTGCCTTCTAAGTGTCACACGATGTTAGCCTTTTGCCCTGGCGCGCCCGATCACTAAACATTTCGCCAATGGAATATTTGTGGTATGTGGTGAAAAGGTGGGTGGAGCGCTGTGACCCAGTGCCGACCACCACAGATAAACTTCAGAAACAGGTGAATCCAGTATGGATGGTTATACCACAGGAAGCCTTTCACGCTTTATGTGCGTCGATACCACCACGCATGGAACAAGTTATCAGGGCCTGTGGCGGACCCTGTGCCTACTACACAACAATACACATGCTAAGCTGAGGTGACTGAAATGCTAATCATTTCTGCAGAACATACTAATGTACATGTCCTGTGAACATGAACGTCCTACTCCAGTCGTTCAAGATGTTTTGTTTTTTTTCTGAACATGAGTGTATAGCGCCATGGGTCATTAATGAATAAAAATTTACAAAATATTTTAGCTTACTGATTTCTGTATTCTTTAAACTGACAATTACTGTTATGGCCAAAACATATAGAGCTGAACAGTTTTCAGTACGGTAGCTTAAAAAAAACGCCTTTTGCATTCTGCACATTTTTTATGTTATTTTACTAGCCCTAGTAATAGGTTACACGCAAAAGGGAGTTTTTATTTTACACTACTGCAATTTACGAGGGTTGGAACTTTAATAGTGGCAACTATTTATTTACAGCTCGTACAAAATAGATACGTGTTTCAAAGTTTTACTGACCTTCAGAGTAGTCACCAGCATTGTGTATAATCCGTTACCAGCGATGTGGAAGCCGTAGGATACTCTTAGCAGTGCCAGTTGTATTGACAGTTCGAGCGGCGCGGTCTGTTGGCCGACGAATTTGTAGCAGTTCTAAAGAGAATACCGTGAAGTATTTCCTTTAGTCTAGAAATCGAGTTGCACTTACGAGGGTTTAAGTCAGGCGAGTGCAGTAGGTGGCATAGCACTTAGCGACCCTATCAGTCAAACAAATCAGTAACAGCTTGCGCTGTACGAGCTTGAGCATTGTCCTGCAAATTGATGGTCAGGTCCTGCAGAAAGTGTCATCACTTCTGTCTCTAAGCTGGTGTGTTCCAAAAATGAACAGCATAGAGACTGAAGTGATGACACTTTCTGCAGAACCTGACCATCATTTTGCAGGACAATGCCCAAGCACGTATAATGCAAGTTGTTACTGATTCGTTTGACTGATGGGGCTGCTAAGTCCTATACCACCCACCGCACTCCCCCTACGTGCTCGTGTGGGCCCTACACAATATTAGGAGGTGAACCAGTTTATTTTCATCGTATGAGCGAGAAATAGTGCCAGTTCCGGTAATGAGTAGTTTTACTCCTGACGACGATGGCGGAGATGGCCTCTGAAAGCTCGAGAATTTTATTCGAATAGGCGCGGCTTGAAAATCGAGAAGATTTTATTGCGATATCATTATGTTACGTGAATTTTAATCACAATCAGGCACACATAGTGATCTCTACTAGAGCCATCTCTAGTGCTGTTCTAAGCTGTCGTGGATCCAGACGGTCGTTATGCTGAGCAACGTTTGTAACCTGGAACGTAAACAAGGTCCGCAATTAACAAATGATGCCCTTCTCTTGTGGAAATTAAAATCTATTTCTTTCGATGATTTATCACTCCTTTTTCATCTTAGCCCTCTCACGCAGAGAACGTTTAATTCCAACCAACCTGTACACCAGTGGCAAGGCACAATCAATACCTTCACTTCTCGATAGCGATTGTAATGTTACCGATGACAGTGCCACGAAAGCTGAGTTACTAATTCCAGTTTTCCGAAACTGATTCACCAAAGAAAGCGATCTAAATACTCTAGAATTTGAATCAAGAACACCTGCCAACATGAGTGGCTTAGAAGTAGATATCGTCAGCGAAAAAGAAGCAGCTCAAATCACTTCGTAAAAGCAAGTTTTCCGGTTCAGGCTAGGTTCGTTTTAGAGTTACTGATACAATAGCTCCATACTCGGCAACCATGTACAACCGCCACTTCGACGGAAGATTCGTACCCAAAGATTGGAAAGTTGCAGAGGTCACACCAACACACCCGCTGAATTACAGGCCCATATCACGGATGCCGATTTGCTGTAGGACTTTGAAATGTGTTCGAACATTGCGAATTACCTCGAAGAAAACGATCTATTCACATATAACACGGGTTCAGAAAATATTGTACGTGTGCAACACAAGTAGCTTGCTATTACCGTGAAAATATGAGCGCTATCGACTGGGAGTCTCAAAATGATTTTCTTTTAAATATCGTCTTAGTTGTACGACTGGGTTCGTGATTTCCTGTCAAAAAGGTCACAGTTCGTAGTAACTGACAGAAAGTCATCAAGTAAAACAGTAATGATATCTGGTGATCCCCAAGGAAGTGTTATAGGCCATTAGCAGTTTAAATTTTCATCGATATGGACACCTAAAATTTTCAAAGTTTTCACCTTGATTATTATTTCTTCACCAAGCGTTACACCTGTCGTTGGTGTAATATCTCTAGATGTACACAACAGAATACGTTGTGTCTTTTTGAAATCGAGAGTGAGAGCGTTCGCAAAAACCAGTCAATGTTATTTAAAAGAACATTATTTTCAATTTCTTTTGTTGCTGTATGTATGCTAGGGTTGATTATGATACTAGTTCATCCGCAAAAAGAACTAATTCTGCTCGTTGTATATTGAATGGGAGATTGTTTGCGTATACACTCTAAGTAAAGAAGGAGTGACGCATCATAAAGGAAATGGGACAGAAATCGATAAACGTGATGTACACGTACATATAATCAGATGATTACAGTTTTTAAAAAAATCTATGATTTATTCAAGCGAAAAAGCTTCACAAATCGAGGAAGTCATTAATGCTTTGGTCTACCCACGGCCCTTACGTAAGCAGTTATTCAGCTTGGCGTTGATTGGTAGAGTTGTTGCATGCCCTCTGGGAGGTAACGTGTCAAATTCCGCCCAACTGGAGAGTTAGATCGTCAAAATCCCGAGCTGGATGGTGGGCCCTGCCCATAATGCTCTTAACATTCTCAATTGGGGAGAGATCCAACGATCTTGTTTGCCAGATAGGGTTTGGCAAGCATGAAGAAAAGCTCTAGAAACTCTCGCCGTGTCCATGCAGGCACTATCTTGCTGAAATGTAAGCTCAAGGTGGCTTGCCATAAAGGGCAACAGAATGGCGCATATAATAACATTGGGCCTGAATTTGAAGAGGAGCTCACCACTGAAGACAATTCTACTGCAGTCATTGAGATTCCAGGCCGAAGACGTGTCTGGAGACGCCCTGGACAGCAGTGGGATACCAACCTGACTGTTGCATGCAACAGAGCTCGACAACCAGAAGTATATATGAGGAACAATAGTGGATCTAAGACTGAGCCTTGGGGAACCCCATACACGATTACTTCTCAGTCAGAAGAATCTCTTAGGATTGCATTGATTGAGTTACTAAGTAATGTCTTCAGAATTCTATTGGTAAGATACGATACTATCCATGGGTTGGCTGTACCATTAATCCCAAAAAACTGCAGTATATCTAGGAAAATACTGCGATTTATACAGTCAAATGCCTTACATAGGTCACAGAAAATACTATTTGGTGCTATCTTATTATTTAATACGTGTAAAATTTGATGAGTGGAAGTGTAAATGGCATTCCCAGAATATGAACTCATTTGAAATCCAAAGATTGCTTCCCTGCAGATATTATTGTTGCTCAGATGGGATACAGTTCTAGAATACATTATCATCATCATAATTATGGAAAATGATGTCAGAAGTGAAACAGGTCGGTAGTCTCTGACATCCCTCTTATTACGTTTCTTACAGAGGGGTTTCGCAAAGGCATATTTAAGTCTCTCTGGACACAAGTCCTGAGTTAGTTTTGTATTACATGTTTTAGAAAAGACAGTACTTATTATGTGAAAAAAGTCGTTAGTACTCTGTTGGAAACACCATAAAATCCATAAGAACTTTTATTTTTGGTGGAATATATAATTTTCTTAATTTCATTAGGAAAAGTGAGTGAGAGATCCACATGATTGAGTTTTATGTAAGTTGCATTTTCAACATACTGCTTTGACTCTTCTCTTGAACACTTTGTCCCTATATTTTGTAATACATTTCAGAAATGATTATTAAATACATCTACTGTGTGTGAATGATCATTTATAGTTCTTCGATTTAAATTGTCAATCATGTTATGCTGTTCTGTTGCCTGTTGTCCTGTCTCTCGTTTCAGTACATTCAACTCAGACCTAAGTCTGTTGGTAGAGTCCTGACATAATGTTCATGTTCATTGGTTTTTAATAACTGTTCTTAGTAATTTTGATTGGTTTTTGTAATGTATGACTACTGCAGGATCTTCACTTGTCCTTGTTAACAGATACATTTTCGTTTATCTTTCACAGTATATTTTAATCCTTCTCATATCCAGGGTTTGCCACATAGTTGCTTAATATGCTTTCTGATTAACTTATGCAGAAAACTATTTTCGATTAATGATATGAATTTATCACAGAATAGTTCAAATTTTATGGCAACATTTAGTTAATTGTGAGTTTCACCCCATATCATCTCTTGTGAACTATTCTTAAAAATATTAGTCTCGGAGCTATTAATTATTCTAAATCATTTCCACTGAGGAGTATATATAGTGTAACACACTGTTTTATCTGTCCTAACTAAATGTGCATCAAGTTCATAGAGAGCGTTAGTCACTGGGTATTCAGTTATTTTCTTGCTTTGAGCTTCACCAAAGAATACAATATCGATTAGTGTTCTACTGCCTTTGTAAACCTGTGTTGGGAAGTTAATTGCCAAGATCAAACTGAATTGTCACATTAAGGTATCTGTGTCATTTTTGCTAACAAAATCCTTTAGAAAATCTGCAATGATATCACCACAGACTATTAACTGCTCGCTGCTGTCTGACAGATATCACAGTAAGAACTCCATATTCCTCATAAACAGTTCATAATTTCCCCGTGTGGCTCGATACTCAGTTACAATTAAAACAAAACTATTTTCCTGTATTAATTGTCAAGCACACACCTCTGTGTGCTGAGCACTACAAATTCAACTTGCCCCAATGTTTTTGAACTTGTGTTGTGTGTTAAGGTAAGTAATAACTCCTCCTTCTCCCAATTAGTTCTACATCAGGAAGACGTGAAGGTGTTTAATTTCTCTAACCTTGCAGTTTTGTTGTGGTCAGTTTTGCACAAGGTGTCTATCTTGTCAGAAGTCTCTAAACTTTCCAAACAGACCACAAGCTTTTGTACATCATTACTCACCTTCTTAACATTGTTGTGATATAAGCTAGCCTTACTTTCCTTCTCATTTTTAAGCATCTCGTGGGGCTCTTCTGTTAGTTCAACTTCTTTGAAAACATGGTGCTTGCATCTAATTAGGGATTTCCACACAACAGGGCATCACGCTTGAGTGTGGTGTCTGAGACCACAGTGGAAAACGCCTCGCAAGTGTCATCAGACTACAAAATGAGTAGAAGCGTCTTGGCAGGAAGCGAGGTCTATATAGACCTTGGCGGAACGGCTTTCACAACAGCGCGGCGTCGCGGCAATTCAGGGAACTAGTTGTCTCGGCGAGTGAGGTGCCTGCAGTGGGGGCTACGCGTCTGCCGCATAAAACAACCGCTGCAACTCCCGCGCGGCCAGACAGTGATCATGCGGAGCGCACGCGGAGCACTGGCGTTGCTGCTGGCGGCGTGCGTCGCGTTGCTGGCGCCAGCGCGGTGCGCCAGGAAAGGTGGTGGCGCTGGCGAGCAGCGGGAACCGCAGATACAGACGGCCCAGGGCCGGCTGCGGGGCAGCGTGATGACGTCACTGGACGGCCGGAACATCATGGCGTTCCGCGGCGTCCGCTACGCGCTGCCTCCTGTCGGCGAACTGCGCTTCAAGGTGAGGTTCCGTCTGCCGGACGCGATCGATGCACTGGGCTCAATTCGCACAGTAGTGGCGTGGTGGGGACGTGGCGCTGTTTCGAGCCACCTCCATCTTAGCAAATGAAGCAATATCGAGGCGCGTCGCTTCGTGTTTCGCGCTAGAGATGGGCAAAGATTAGATTAGATTAGATTAGTACTTGTTCCATAGATCATGAATACGACACTTCGTAATGATGTGGAACGTGTCAGATTAATAAAAAGTGTCTATACAAGATATTACATTACACAAAATATTACATGACACTTAATATTTAAATTTTTTGTGGGGTTTAGGGAAGTTACCCAGTTACTACATCCAAAAATTCATCTAATGAGTAGAAGGAGTTGCCATTAAGAAATTCTTTTAACTTCCTTTTAAATGCTATATGGCTATCTGTCAGACTTTTGATGCTATTAGGAAACTGACCAAGACTTTCGTGGCAGCATAATTTACCCCTTTCTGACCCAAAGTTAGATTTAACCTTGAGTAGTGAAGATCATCCTTTCTCCTAGTGTTGTAGCCATGTACACTGCTATTACTTTTGAATTCGTTTGGATTGTTAATAACAAATTTCATAAGTGAACATATATATTGTGAGGCTACAGTGAAGATCTCTAGCTCTTTAAATAAGTGCCTGCAGGATGATCTTGGATGAGCTCCAGCAATTATTCTGATTACACGCTTTTGTGCAATGAACGCTCTTTTACTCAATGATGAGTTACCCCAGAATATGATGCCATAGGAAAGCAGAGAAATAGGCATGGTAAGCTAATTTACTCAGATGTATATCGCTAAAATTTGCAATGACCCTAATAGCATAAGTAGCTGTACTCAAAACGTTTCAGCAGATCCTCAGTGTGGTTTTTCCATTTCAACCCCTCATCAATGCATACACCTAGAATTTTGGAGTCGTTCATCCTTGTGAACTAGTTCACTGGTGATCGCTCTTTTTTGGGAACCGTTCATTTTTACTCGTTCACCGTTCACTGTGCTTGGTGTATGGTTCTTATGAAAAACTGAAAATTTGTAGCATATGTCACTGAAGATGGAAGGCGCCAAGAGGGGGCACTTGCCTTCCCTCTGGAGTACAGAGTTTTTATTCAAAACAGAATTCTCACACATTTGTAATTTTTGTGATTCTACAAAACATCTTGTTTAGCCAACTGTAGCGTAATGTGGCTGATCGCAGTAAACTAATAAAAGGTGGCGCACGAAAAACCAGCCCCGAGTACAGACTGCACGCCAGTTAGCCACGATTTGTTGACCGCTACGGACAGAATAGATAAACATGTAATAATTAGACAGTGAAGAAATAACAAGTAAGCTAATGCAAACAACTTCGAGACAACAGATGACGATTGGTAAGCGACAATGAGCAGTCTAGTACTCGGGGCCGATTTTACGTGCGCCACCGTGTACCAATGAAGTAATATTGTAGGAGTTAACTATTCTCCCACAGTCGATTACGAAGCGCAGGCTTAATTCGTTTGTAAGTCGGTCTGGCTTCCATAACAATGAACTTGCTGTTTTACCTGGGATAAAAAAGACGGAAAATGGCCACTCGTGTGTGCTGTGCCGACGTCCTTTGCATGTCTAACAACAAAGAATCTTACTGTTTTACAAATATTTCTTCTATTGTTTATCGAAATAGTGAAGTAAGCTGATACGCCGTTTAGTTACCTGAGAAGATATATGCATTACATACCACGTAATTTGCGTAATTATAAAATACATTTTAATTAACTGTCATGGACGCTGAACAGAATACGAAAAGAACCAGAAGTTCAGAGTTCTAAAAAGATTTGAAACAGATCGCGAATGGGCGTCCGAAGCGAACAAAACTAACAACTCGATACTGAACTATGAGCAGTCGGCAGTGGAACTGCGACGAGTGGCCAGGCGAAGAAGGACGGGTCCGGCCGAGTGAGACCGAGACCGAGACAGACGGGAATGCGACCGAGGCTGGAACGAGACCAGCCGACGTGCCGTTCGGAACGAGACCGACCGTATCCCGTTCCCGGGAACTATAAGTAGAAAGCCGCGACCGAAGTGAATTATGAAAGACCGTTGCTTAGAATTCGTTCCTCGCTCGTTCCGTTCATCTTGGTGAACCGTTCCTTTGGACCCGTTAGTTCGTGACCGTTTGTAGCGACCAGTGGCGCACCAAAGCGACGCTTGGGGGTTAGTGCTCTTCAGCATTGGTCCCTTCCTAGCCTGCATTCATCGCGAATCTCTCTCCCAGCGAAGAGTCCGAAGCGACTAGAAAAAAGCGCAGGTGACTTCAGTACGTAAGAATCGTTAAATAACGGATCTGCAAAATTACAGACCAATATCCATAACATGACTTTGTTGCAGAGTTCTTGATCATATTGCAATTTCGAAAACAGTAAATTGCATTGAGACAGAAAAGCTTCAGTTCACAAATCAGGACGGATTTAGAAAGAATTCCTCGTGCGAAACTCAGCCTGCCGTTTCTCGCATGAGCTCCTGCGAACCATGGATAGAGAGCAACAGGCAGATTCCATATTCCTAGATTCCGGAAAGCGTTTGGCACGGCGCCTCACTGTAGACAGTTAACGAAGGTCAGAGAATATGAATTAGGCTCTCAGGCATGTAGATGGCTCAAAGCCCTCTTAGGTAATAGGAGCTAGTACACTGTTCTCTACGGCGAGTATTCATCAGAGACAACGATATCGTCAGGTCTGCCCCAGGGAAGAGTGATAGGACCACTTTTATTCTCTACATACATAAAAAATGATCTGACAGATACGGTGAGATGGCCGCTGTGGCCGAGCGGTTCCAGGCGCTTCAGTATGGAACCGCGCGCCTGCTACGGTCGCAGGTTCTAATCCTGCCTCAGGCATGGATGTGTGTGATGTCCTTAGGTTAGTTAGGTTTAAGTAGTTCTAAGTCTAGGGGACTGATGACCTCAGATGTTAAGTCCCATAATGCTCAGAGCCATTTGAACCATTTAGATACAATGAGCATCAATCTGCGGCTGTTTGCTGATAATGCTGTAGTGCACGATAGGTGTCGTCACTGAGCGACTATAGGAGGATGCAGGGCGACTTAGACAGAATTTCTAGCTGATGTGATGAATGACACCTTGTTCTACATGTGGAAAATTATAAGTTGATCCAAATGAGCAGCAAGAACAGTACTATAATGTTCGAATGTTAGTTGCACGCTGCTTGACACAGTCATGTTGATTAAATATATAGGCGTAGCTTTGCAAAGCGATATGAAATGGAACGAGTATGAAAGAACGCCAGTGAGGAAGGCGAATGGTCAACTTCGGTTTATTAGGTGAATTCCGGGACAGCGTAACCCATCTATAAATTAGAGTACATATCTACTGAAGAGCCAAAGAAACTGGTGCACCTACCTAATATCATGTAGGGCCCCGCTAGCATACAGAAGTGTCGCAACACATCGTGGAATGGACTCGACTAATGTCTGAAGTAGTGCTGGAGGGACACCACTAATCCTGCACAGCTGTCCGTAAATCCGTATGAACACGAGGGGATGGGAATCTCTTCTGAACAGCACGGTACAAGGCATCCCAGATATGCACAATAATCTTCATGTGTGGGGAGCTTGGTGACCAGCGGAAGTGTTTAAACTCAGAAGAGTGTTCCTGGAGACACTGTGTAGCAATGTGGGCAGAAGAGTGTTCCTGGAGCCACTGTGTAGCAATGTGGACGTATGGGGTGTCGCATTGTCCTGCTGGAATTGCCCAAGTACATCGGAATGCACAATGGACATGAATGGATGCAGCTGATCAGACAGGATGCTTACGTACGTGTTACCTATCAAGTGTCCTATCTAGACGTATCAGGGGTCGCATATCACTCAAACTGCATACGTCCCATATCATTACAGAGCGTCCACCACCTTGAACAGTACCCTGCTGACATGCAGGATCCATCGATTGATGTGGTTGCCTTCTCAGCCGTACACGTCCATCCGCTCGATACAATTCGAAGCGAGAAAAGGCAATATGTTTCCAGTCATCTACAGTCCGATGTCGGTGCGGACGAGCCCTGGCGAGAGGTTTAAAGCTTTGTGTAGTCATCAAGAGTATACGTGTGGGTCTTCGGCTCCATATCGATGATGTTTCGTTGAGTGATTCGCACGCTGACACTTGTTGATGACTCAGCATTGAAATCTGCAGCAATTTGCGGAACGGTTGCACTTCTGTCACGTTGAGCGATTTTCTTCAGTATCGGTGGTCCCGTTCTTGCAGGATCTTTTTCCGGCCACGGTGATAACGAAGATTTGATGTTTTACCGGTCTCCGGATATTCACGGTACACTCATGAAACGGTCGTACGGGAAAATCTCCACTTCATCGCTACCTCGGAGATGCTGTGTCCTATCACTCGTGCGCCGACTACAACATCGGTTTCAAAACCACTTAAATCTTGATAACCTGCCATTGTAGTAGCAGTAACTGAGAGCCAGACACTTGTCTTATGTAGGCGTTGCCAACCGAAGCGCTCTATTCTGCCTATTTACATATCTCAGTATTTGAATACGCCTATACCAGCTTCTTTGGCGCTTCAGTGTAGAAGACCAGTGCTACCCATTCTTGAGTACTCCTCCCCACTAAGTCGGATTTATGTATATATTTATCGCAATACTTATTCCATAGACATAAATCCATTTTGGCGTTGTAACGCATGGATGTGAAACGAATCAAAAGGAAGACATCGAAGCAATTCAGAGGTAGGCTGCTACATTTGTTATTGGCATTTTCAGTAACTTGCGGGTATTAGAGTGAAGCTTCGTGATCCCAAATGAGAATCTCTGGAAGGAAGACAACGTTCTTTTCGCCCAAAACGATTGGGAAAATTAGGAAAACCAGCATTTTCGGTTGACGGCAGAACGATTCTACTACCGCAACGTGCATTTCACATAAGGACCACGAAAATAAGACACGAGAAATTTGGGCTCGTACGGAGGCACATCACTACCGGCCATTAAAATTGCTACACCACGAAGATGACGTGCTACAGACGCGAAATTTAAGCGACAGGAAGAACACACTGCGATATGCAAATGATTAGCTTTTCAGAGCATTCACACAAGGTTGGCGCCGGTGGCGACATCTACAACGTGCTGACATGAAGAAAGTTTCCAACAGATTTCTCATACACAAACAGCAGTTGACCGGCGTTGCCTGGTGAAACGTTGTTGTGATGCCTCGTGTAAAGAGGAGAAATGAGTACCATCACGTTTCTGACTTTGATAAAGGTCGGATTTTAGCCTATCGCGTATGCGGTTTATCGTATCGCGACATTTCTACTCGCATTGGTCGAGATCCAATGACTGTTAACAGAATATGGAATCGGTGGATTCAGGAGGGTAATACGGAACGCCGTGCTGGATCCCAACGGTCTCGTGTCACTAGCAGTCGAGATGACAGGCATCTTATCCGCATGGCTGTAACGGATCGTGCAGCCACGTCTCGATCCCTGAACCAACAGATGGAGACGTTTGCAAGACACCAACCATCTGCACGAACAGTTCGACGACGTTTGCAGCAGCATGGACTATCAGCTCGGAGACCGTGGCTGCGGTTACCCTTGACGCTACATCACAGACAGGAGCGACTGCGATGCTGTACTCAACGACGGACCTGGGTGCACGAATGGCAAAACGTGATTTTTTCGGATGAATCCAGGTTCTGTTTACAGCATCATGATGGTCGCATCCGTGTTTGGCAACTTCGCCGTGAACGCACATTTGAAGCGTGTATTCGTCATCGCCATACTGACGTATCACCCAGTGTGATGGTATGGGGTGCCATTGGTTACACGTCTCGGTCACCTCTTGTTCGCATTGACGGAACTTTGAACAGTGGACGTTACATTTCAGATGTGTTACGACCCGTGGCTCTACCCTTCATTCGATCCCTGCGAAACCCTACATTTCAGCAGGATAATGCACGACCGCATGTTGCAGGTCCTTTACGGGCCTTTCTGGATACAGGAAATGTTCGATTGCTGCCCTGGCCAGCACATTCTCGAGATCTCTCACTAAATAAAAACGTCTGGTCAATGGTGGCCGAGCAACTGGCTCGTCACAATACGCCAGTGACTACTCTTGATGAACTGTAGTATCGTGCTGAAGCTGCATGGGCAGCTGTACCTGTACGCGCCATCCAAGCTCTGTTTGACTCAATGCCCAGGCGTATCAAGGCCGTTGTTACGGCCAGAGGTGGTTTTCTGGGTACTGATTTCTCACGATTTATGCACCCACATTGCGTGAAAATGTAATCACATGTTAGTTCTAGTATAATATATTTGTTCAATGAATACCCGTTTATCATCTGCACTTATTCTTGGTGTAGCAATATTAATGGCAACTAGTGTAGATAATCGGTTTTACCTCGCTCTGTTTGCTAGTGGAACTGGAAAGAAACTGGTTGGTTGTGGTACGTTTGGTACACTCTGTCATGAGCAGAACAGTGGCTGCGGAGAGTGTGTGTCGATGGAGATGCAGATAATAGTGCACACTATATGATATGATATGATTATATGAAGTGTGCAAGACAAAACATGGCAAACGTCGCAGGAGAACTACCGAAACAGGTTAGCCACTAAATCTTAGTATGGATAATATTGTAAGTGATGATGCATAATTAAATCGTTCATCCGAGCACCTTTAAGCTAACAAACAGCAAATTTTACAAGAGAACAGATAAACTGTTTTGTGCTTACGTAAATGGGCTTTCTCAGTGCAGGCAATATATGTAATGTGAGATGCCTTTCTGCATATATTTGTAACAGTTATTACACAACTGCTTACGATATCTTTGAAAAATACTATTCTTTTATTTTCTTGGACGAACAACGTCATATAATATGCGCAGTGACAAAGTCGGACCAGTTTTTCTGTTACTCGTTCCAGAAACAGAAAGTTTATTTTGAGAAAAAAACATAATGTTTACTGCAATACGAATCTGCACATACATCAGTAGAAGATATGGAAAAATTTAATAGTGATCCTGTTGTAAGTACACTGAAGATGTACAGTCAGCATTACATTTTCTGTTCTCAATCAGTGGGTTATGCCGGGCAGACATGCAAATCCGTTATTAACTTAGAGAGTTGCTCATAGAAATTCTATTTTTCATCTCTGATATACAGCCATATGTCAAGTAAGGTTTTCTTCTTGACACTTTTTATTGGCAGAAGTTTATCGTACGAGAAAGGGCAACCGAAATATTATCTAGTGCCAGATTTCTGTTCTCAGTACCTCTTGGCTTCTTTGCAGTGCTTTGACAAACTCACTGTTGCAAGATGTTATGACTTTTTCTTCCCTAAGTGTAGTAAAGTCGTCATATGAAATTTCTAGTGAGACGTAACTACTTTGAACATGCGAATTATACTCTAGTGCGGTAAGATTTCTGAAATCTTCTGATTGCATATTGTAAACAAGGATTCCGTTATCCTTGGCAATGGCAGGGACTGGAATTAAGTCGCATGGGTGAGATATGTGAAACGATCTTTTGTTTCTCTCTCTAAGGGCTACATCTCTATTGCGTAGTAGGAAACTATGCCGTGTTACAAGGAATTCCTGGTCGACAACAGTGAAATATTTACGGACTATCAGATTTTGGAAAAAATCTTATAATACTTTGAACATCTATCACAAAGTCTACAAAATTCAGGCTTGCGTTTAAATGAAAAATAGGAATTATGATGAAAACATTTCAATTTCCACTACATGTTGTGCTATTGCATTAGAACTCACATTTATTTAACACATAGCTACAACGTTTTGGCTACGAAAATCTTGAGAAGTTTTTTTTTCCTACGAGTTGCAGCTACAACGTTGTTCCATTTGCACAATCAGGTGGCAATTTTCAAGGAAAAGAACCATTTCTCCTCGATTTAAAGAACATCCAGTATCGCTTAGTGACTTGCTTTTGTCATTCCACTCTCAAACGTTACTTTACTTTTCCTTACTTTATTCCGCTTGCTGTTCGCCGCAAAAAAACAAGGTTGTGGCTCGGCAGTGGTAGAGGAGCGCCTTGCGGCTCTGTGATATCGCCAGTTTGACTGTGTACTGCTCACGTGCCGTCCGCGTACGTCGCTGCCTCGCCGTCGCCAGGCGTCTGCGCCACGCCATTTCTGTGTGAATGACGCCTACTGACAATAAACAGATGACACAGATTGTGTGCGACGTCGTCATTTCGAAACCAATATCTCGACCAGTTGACGGGTGAACACCTGTTGCTGGCAGCTTTTTTCATTCCCATAGTGTTTCCATAAAGATTTTTTTTTAATTGTCGTAGTGAACTCGCGTGCAGCGTTTAGTTGCAAAGAGCAGTACACTGAGGCGAAAACAGTCGTGGGATAGCGATAAGCATTTACAGGGTGGACCATTGATAGTGACTGGGCCACATACACTCCTGGAAATTGAAATAAGAACACCGTGAATTCATTGTCCCAGGAAGGGGAAACTTTATTGACACATTCCTGGGCTCAGATACATCACATGATCACACTGACAGAACCACAGGCACATAGACACAGGCAACAGAGCATGCACAATGTCGGCACTAGTACAGTGTATATCCACCTTTCGCAGCAATGCAGGCTGCTATTCTCCCATGGAGACGATCGTAGAGATGCTGGATGTAGTCCTGTGGAACGGCTTGCCATGCCATTTCCACCTGGCGCCTCAGATGGACCAGCGTTCGTGCTGGACGTGCAGACCGCGTGAGACGACGCTTCATCCAGTCCCAAACATGCTCAATGGGGGACAGATCCGTAGATCTTGCTGGCCAGGGTAGTTGACTTACACCTTCTAGAGCACGTTGGGTGGCACGGGATACATTCGGACGTGCATTGTCCTGTTGGAACAGCAAGTTCCCTTGCCGGTCTAGGAATGGTAGAACGATGGGTTCGATGACGGTTTGGATGTACCATGCACTATTCAGTGTCCCCTCGACGATCACCAGAGGTGTACGGCCAGTGTAGGAGATCGCTCCCCACACCATGATGCCGGGTGTTGGCCCTGTGTGCCTCAGTCGTATGCAGTCCTGATTGTGGCGCTCACCTGCACGGCGCCAAACACGCATACGACCATCATTGGCACCAAGGCAGAAGCGACTCTCATCGCTGAAGACGACACGTCTCCATTCGTCCCTCCATTCACGCCTGTCGCGACACCACTGGAGGCGGGCTGCACGATGTTGGGGCGTGAGCGGAAGACGGCCTAACGGTGTGCGGGACCGTAGCCCAGCTTCATGGAGACGGTTGCGAATGGTCCTCGCCGATACCCCAGGAGCAACAGTGTCCCTAATTTGCTGGGAAGTGGCGGTGCAGTCCCCTACGGCACTGCGTAGGATCCTACGGTCTTGGCTTGCATCCGTGCGTCTCTGTGGTCCGGTCCCAGGTCGACGGGCACGTGCACCTTCCGCCGACCACTGGCGACAACATCGATGTACTGTGGAGGCCTCACGCCCCACGTGTTGAGCAATTCGGCGGTACGTCCACCCGGCCTCCCGCATGCCCACTATACGCCCTCGCTCAAAGTCCGTCAACTGCACATACGGTTCACGTCCACGCTGTCGCGGCATGCTACCAGTGTTAAAGACTGCGATGGAGCTCCGTATGCCACGGCAAACTGGCTGACACTGACGGCGGCGGTGCACAAATGCTGCGCAGCTAGCGCCGTTCGAAGGCCAACACCGCGGTTCCTGGTGTGTCCGCTGTGCCGTGCGTGTGATCATTGCTTGTACAGCCCTCTCGCAGTGTTCGGAGCAAGTATGGTGGGTCTGACACACCGGTGTCAATGTGTTCTTTTTTCCATTTCCAGGAGCGTATATCACGAAATAAGCATCAAACGAAAAAACTACAAAGAACGAAACTCGTCTAGCTTGAAGGTGGTGGTGGTTAGTGTTAAACGTCCGTCGACAACGAGGTCATTAGAGACAGAGCGCAAGCTCGGGTTAGGGAAGGATTGGGAAGGAAATCGGCCATACCCTTTCAAAGGAACCATCCCGGAATTTGCCTGAAACGATTTAGGGAAATCACGGAAAACCTAAATCAGGATGGCTGGAGACGGGATTGAACCGTCGTCCTCCGGAATGCGAGTCCAGTGTGCTAACCACTGCGCCACCTCGCTCGGTCTAGCTTGAAGCGGGAAACCAGATGGCGCTATGGTTGGCTCGAGAGATGGCGCTGCCATAGCTCAAACGGATATCAACTGCGTTTTTTTTTAAAAATAGGAACCCACATTTTTATTAGATATTAGTGTAGTACGTAAAGAAATATGAATGTTTTACTTGGACCATTTTTTTCGCTTTGTGATAGATGGCGCTGTAATAGTCACAAACATATGGCTCACAATTTTAGATGAACAGTTGGTAACATGTAGGTTTTTTAAAATTAAAATACAGAACGTAGGTACGTTCGAACATTTTATTTCGGTTGTTCCAATGTGATACCTTTGTGAACTTATCATTTCAGAGAACACATGCTGTTACAGCTTGATTACCTGTAATACCACATTAATGCAATAAATGCTCAAAATGATGTCCCCCAACCTCAATGCATTTGGCAATACGTGTAACGACATTCCTCTCAACAGCGAGTAGATCGCTTTCCGTAATGTTCGTACATGCATTGACAATACTGACGCATGTTGTCAGGCGTTGTCGGTGCATCGCGGTAGCAAATATCCTTCAACTTTCCCCACATAAAGAAATCCGGGGACGTCAGATCCGGTGAACGTGCGGGCCACGGTATGGTGCTTCGACGACCAATCCACCTGTCATGTAATATGCTATTCAATACCGCTTCAACCATACGCGAGCTATATGCCGGACATTCATCATGTTGGAAGCACATCGCCATTCTGTCATGCAGTGAAACATCTTGTAGTAACATCGGTAGAACATTACGTAGGAAATCAGCATACATTGCACCATTTAGATTGCTATCGATAAAATGGGGGCCAATTATCCTTCCTCCCATAATGCTGCACCATGCATTAACCCGCCAAGGTCGCTGATGTGCCACTTGTCGCAGCCATTGTGGATTTTCCGTTGCCCAGTAGTGCATATTATGACGGTTTGCGTTGCATCTGTTGGTGAATGACGCTTCGTCGCTAAATAGAACGCGTGCAAAAAATCTGTCATCGTCCCCTAATTTCTCTTGTGCCCAGTGGCAGAACTGTACATGACGTTTAAAGTCGTCGCCATGCAATTCCTTGTCCATAGAAATACAGTACGGGTGCAATCGATGTTGATGTAGCATTCTCAACACCGACGTTTTTGAGGTTCCCGATTCTCGCGCAATTTGTCTGCTACTGATGTGCGGATTAGCCGTGACAGCAGCTAAAACACCTACTTGGGCATCATCATTTGTTACAGGTCGTCGTTGACGTTTCACATGTGGCTGAACACTTTCTGTTTCCTTAAATAACGTAACTATCCGGCGAACGGTCCGGACTCTTGGATGATGTCGTGCAGGATACCGTGCAACATACATAGCACACATCAGTTTGGTATTTTGATCGCTATAGCTATGCATCAACACGATATCGTCTTTTTCCGCAATTGGTAAACGGTCCATTTTAACACGGGTAATGTATCACGAAGCAAATACCGCCCGCACTGGCGGAATGTTACGTGATACCACGTACTTATACGTTTGTGACTATTACAGCGCCATCTATCACAAAGTGAAAAAAGTGGTCCAACTAAAACATTCATATTTATTTATGTACTAAACGAATATGTAATAAAAATGGGGGTTCCTATTAAAAAAAAAAAAACAGCTGATATCCGTTTGACCTATGGCAGCGCCATCTACCGGGCCAACCATAGCGTCATCTGGTTTTCCCCTTCAAGCCAGACGAGTTTCGTTCTTTGTAGTTTTATCGTTTGATGCATATTTTGTGAGATATTTGGCCCAGTCACTATCAATGGACCACCCCGTATACAGATTGCGGTAGTATCGTTTACAGAAGTTATAAAAGGACAGTGCATTGGTGGAGCTGTCATCTGTACTCAGAGATCCAAGTGTAAAGGCTTCCGACGGCTTTGAACGCGGAATGGTAGTTGGAGCTAGACACATGGGACATTCCATTCCAGAAATCGTTTGGGAATTCAGTATTCCGAGATCTACAATCTCAAGAGTGTGCCGAGAATACCAAATTTCAGACGTCTCTCACCACAGACAAAACAGTGGCCGACGGCTTTCACTTAACTACCGACAAAAGCAGAGTCTGCGTAGGGTTGTCGATGCTAACAGACAAGCAACATTGTGTGAAATAACTGGAGAAATCAACGTAGGACATACGACGAACGTATCCGTTACGACAGAGCAGCGAAATTTAGCGTTAATGTCAGTAGACGACCAATGCGAGTGTCTTTGCTAACAGCTTCAAATGGTTCAAATGGCTCTGAGCACTATGAGACATAACATCTGAGGTCACCAGTCGCCTAGAACTTAGAACTACTTAAACCTAACTAACCTAAGAACATCACACACATCCAAGCCCGAGGCAGAATTCGAGCCTGCGATCGTAGCAGCAGCGTGGTTCTGGACTGAAGCGCCTAGAACAGATCGACCAAAACGACCGGACTGCTAACAGCACGGCATCGCCTGCAGTGCCTCTCTTGGGCTCGTGACCACATCGACTGGGACACTAGACGACAGGAAAACAGTGGCCTGGTCAGATGGGTCCCGAGAGGAGTATGCATTGTTCGTTCTTGTTAACATTACAAGAATGAATTGTTGTGTCATAAATGATCGTTAAACACAAACATCCAAAAAATGAAGTAAAATCTTAAAAATGACGTTACCATTAAAAAATTGAATAGAATGTGGTGCCTATATGACGAAAAACGCAAAATTAGACTTGTATTTCTGTAGCCGGAACATTCGGGATTTTAGTACATACGAAACATACATATCTATTAAGGGGAGAAAACGTCAACAGACTCCGAGTATTACCAATACGTTACAATAAAATGAAATGATCTGAGGATCTGCTGCGTGTGAAAACTGCTACATGAAGTACGCGGTATAGATCTACACATAAATACTCCATAAGACGCTATGCGATGTATGTCGGAGGGTACCTTGTACGGCCACCAATCATTCTCTTTCCTGTTGCAACCGCAGATAAAGCGAGGGAAAAAACGACAGTCTATGTGTCTCCGCACAAGCCCAAATTTTTCTGTCTTGTCTTCGCTGCTGTTCTTTCGAAAATTGTAGGTGGTGGTGGTTAGTGTTTAACGTCCCGTCGACAACGAGGTCATTAGAGACGGAGCGCAAGCTCGGGTTAGGGAAGGATTGGAAAGGAAATCGGCCGTGCCCTTTCAAAGGAACCATCCCGGCATTTGCCTGAAACGATTTAGGGAAATCACGGAAAACCTACATCAGGATGGCCGGAGACGGGATTGAGCCGTCGTCCTCCCGAATGCGAGTCCAGTGTGCTAACCACTGCGCCACCTCGCTCGGTCGAAAACTGTAAGCTGGCGATAATAGAAGCGTTTTGCAGTCAGCCGAAAACACTAATTCTCCGAATGTTCTCAGTTGTATTTCACGAAGAAGAACGTCATCCTTCCTCCAGAGATTCTCTCTAATACTTGCAAGCCGACCGAACCTTCCAGTATCCAATCTAGCAGCAACAGGTTGCGCTGTATGCGCCCACGCATTGTCGTGCAAAACGATGGGAGGATTGCGCAGAAAGTTTCGCCGCCTCTTTCGCAAAGCTGGTCGCAGGCAACGCTCCAAAAATGAACAGTAATACTGTGCACTGACGGTCTGCCGTGGAGGAACGTAATGCGTTACGATAACACGCTGTGGCTTCTCTGTTTGGTCGATGGGACTGGGAAGTACTGTACCATCACCATACTTCCCGGACGTAAGTCCTTGTGACTTTAATTTGATTCCGAAGATGAAAGAACCGCTTCGTGACATTCGCTTCAGAACTGTTCCAGAGATTCGACAGGCAGTAGACCGCTCCATTCGCACTATCAACAGAGCAGCCATTGCTGACGATATACTACACCTTCCACATCGCTGGCAACGAGTTCTACACAACGCTGGTGACTACTTTTAAGGACAGTAACAGGTTCAAAAATGTAACTCTTTTGTATCGGTTGTGAATAAATAGTTGCCACTATTTAAGTTCCAAACCACGTATACATAGAGCAAAAACGGTCCTATCGCGCTTTTCTGGAGCACTCTTTGTCTCTGATGAACAATCGCCTTCCAGGGCAACATACTGGGTTCTGTTACTTAAGATGTTCGAGCCTCTCACATATATGGGGGCCTAATCCGTATGCTCGGACCTTCGTCAACAATCTGCAGTCGGGCACCGTGTCAAATGCTTTCCGGAAATCTAGAAATATGGAATCTACCTGTTCCCCTACTTCCATGGTTCGCAGTATATCGTGCGATAAAAGGCCAGGATGAGTTTTGCACAAGCGATTCTTTCTAAATCTGTGCTGATTTGTGGACGAAAGCTTCTCTGTCTCAGAGAATTTTATTGAATTCGAACTTCGAACATGCTTAAGAACTTTGTAGCAAACCGATAACTTTTGCAGGTCCGATTTACCCTTCTTATAAACAGTAGTGACCTACACTTTTTTCCAGTTGCTTGGGACTTTGCGCTGGGAGAGAGATTCGCGGTAGATGCTAGCTAAGTAAAGGACATTTAGACATAGAGCGCTCTCTGTAAAACCAAATTGGAATTCCAACCGGACCTAGTGGCTAGCGCGAGTTTTGGTGTTCTCGTAAAGATAAGTCATTTTAGATTACAATAACATTTAGTTTAGTACTGATTACGTGGTAAATAGCTGTATTGGTGTGCTTTTTAAGCATACCATAAAAGGTTTCATTTTTCTTTACGTAATATAGCAGAAAACGCGAAAAGATCGTACAGTCGGGTTATAGTAGTATTTTATGTTTACGTTTTGCGTATCTATAGAATTTCGTTTAATTGTTCTTTGCTCTCTCCAGCAATTTAACTGTAGCGTACGTCTTTATTACTTAACTCACATTTCCGGAAAGTAGCGTAAAGTTTAAGTTGTTGTTTCAGAAACTTTGCACTTTTGTTTGCGTTTACATACAGTTGCGTATGGGCCAAATTTGTGGAATCTTATTTTCGTATTTATCTGTAATTTAACAGACTTATTCTTAATAAACTATTACGTTTATCATGACTGAGAAGTGCTTGACCTGATGTAGAAATGTTAGGTCGGGGCTTTGGTATTACGGGTGCTGTAGTTTTTCCCATGTGGTGGTCTGTAGTGGCGTCAGAGTAGGGGAAGTAAATAAGACTCATCAGTGGTTTTGTAGGATATGTAGTAGGGATAGGAAGATACTACAACATGAGGGGAAAATTGCCGCCCTTCAGGCTGAGTTAGACAAGGCCAGGGGAGATATTGACAGGTTAAGGAGGGAGAAGGGTAAAGAGAGGTGGGAAGTAGCAACAGGCAACACGAGAAATAGGCCTAGAACTTTGTCTGACAGCTTTGTCTGGAAAATAGATTTGGCCTGTTGCTTCAGTTAGAAGCTGTGTTGTTAGGTAGTTGCCACGGAAGAGGTGTTGGCCAACTTTTGCAGGATGAACTAGGATCAGAATACCAAGTCACCAATTTTTTTAAACCTAGTGCTGATCTGGAGGAAGTGACAGAGGACTTAGGGTCACTTTGCAAAGATTTAACTAAGGAAGACACCGTGGTTATAGTGGGTGCGTCAGGGAATAGTATTGACAGAGGTCCTGGGTACAGTAAAGAGTGTTACCTGGCAAAATTTGCATCAGCATTGAAGCATACTAGTGTTGAGTTTGTATCTGTTCTTGGGCGCCATTACCGACCTCATTTGAACTCTTCTGTCAGGAGAGTTAATTTGGAGTTGGAGCGGCTGCTTATGTTGGGTACAGTGTCACACATTGGTGTGGTTCCTGTTGATTCTCTCAATAGGTGGGATTATACTAGGCATGCCTACTCAGCGGAAAGGAAAGGGTAAATTGGCTACGAAAATAGCTGGAAAGTCATGAGCGATAAAATACTGATGGTTAAAGGGATCAGAAAAGACCCTTTTTTTAGGCTAGGAAGAACAGAAAGAAACCAAGTTTTAAGAGAGGTTAGGATTGAAACAAACCAAAAAACATATTTCTAGCTTATTACATCAGCATAAACGGCTGTTGGTTAAGAATTTACAACAATCAGCAGAAATTTCAACTCTACCCAATTTTAACTCAGTCAATGTTAAATGTCAGCTATCTTTATTGCATCACAATATTCGAGGACTGAGAAATAACATTAATGAATTAATTATCTGCATAGATGAATTAGAGTCCTCAAACCCAGCTGACATAATATGCCTCTCTGTACATCATGTGACCACAGGTATAGAACTTTTAAGTGTTGCAGTATTTAGGTTAGATCTCACTTTTGTAGAACAGAAATGGAGAAAGGAGGAGTTGACACATTCATCAGGAGCTATCATAAATTTAAGAACATATAAATTCATAAATTTTGCCTAGAACAGCATATGGAAGCATGAGCAACAGAAGTAGAATTTCATAAAAAAACCTTCATAATATTAAGTGTACATCTAGCACTTGGAGGTAACTTTAATCTGTTCATAAACCTCCTTAAAGCTGTACTGGCCCATTTAACAACCAGAAACAAAAAATAGTGGTTTCTGCTGACTTCAGTGTAGATTTCCTTAAAGACTCTCCCAATAAGAACTTATTTGAGTTAGTAAAAACCATCATTCAACTTAATTCCCACTGTAAAGTTCCCAACTAGGATAGACAACTGCTCACAAACAGCCATTGATAATATCTTTACAGAAAAGTCCAATGAACAAAATTACATTACAAAACCAATAGTCAATGGTCTCTCAGACCATGGTATGCAGTACCTTCTGTTAAATGTTAATACTAAACATGATATAAAATCTGTTAAATCTGAACTCAAGAGGGTAATCAATAAGCCAAAAATTGATTATTTTATGACACTCCTCAGAAACATTCACTGTAGTGATGTTTACAGTGCTCATGGCATGAATGAAAAACATAACACTTTTGCTAATAAAGTGTTTACCTTATTTGAACACTGTTTTGCTCTAAAGCTAACCATGGTTAGAGCAAAGTCTGCAAAGAAGCCATGGATTACCCAAGGAACAGAGGTGTCTTGTAAAACAAAAAGAAAACTGTATCTGTGAATCTGAAACAGTTCTGATGTTGATGCTATAGCACATTACAAAAAATACTACAAAATGTTAAAGACTGTAATACAGGCATCAAAGCAAATATATTAGAAGAAAAATATAGTTGTATCAGATAATAAAATAAAGACAATATGGGATTCAGTGACAGAGGAGACCGGTAGAACCAGATGTGAAGAGGGGCAAATAGCATTAAGAGTAAATAATGCATTGGTGACAGATGTGTATAGCGTTGCAGAGTTTTTTAACAAACATTTTATAACTGTTCCTGAAAAGATGGGGTTGTCAGGTTCTGTATATGCTGCAATGGGCTATCTCGGACCAGATATTTCCAGTAACTTTCATAATCTGAATTTGACCCTTACTACCCCAGCAAAAGTAATGCCCATCAAATAATTTTTAAAATCAAAAACATCTAATAGGTATGATGAAATATCAACAAAATTGATTAAAGAATGTGATTCAGAGTTAAGTAACATATTAAGCTATATGTGTAACCAGTTGTTCATTAGTGGAAAATTTCCTGAATGCTTGAAATATGCTGAAATTATGCCATTCTTTAAAGAGGGAGAAAATAAATATCGGCAAATTTCCGTCCAGTTTCACTTTTGCCAGCATTCTCAAAAATTTTAAAAAAAGTTATAACCATCTTATCACAAATAACATACTGTCAAAGTCACAGTTCGGATTTCTAAAGGGTTCCGATATTGAGAAGGCTATCTACACTTACAGTGAAAATGTACTTAATTCATTAGACAAAAAATTCAGGCAAATAATATGTTTTGTGATCTGTCAAAGGCATTTGACTGCATAAATCACAGTATACTTTTATGTAAATTAGAGTATTAATGTGTAACAGGAAATGCTACAAAATGGTTCAAATCTTATATCTCTGGCAGGAAACAAAGGGTGTTAGGAAAGAGACATGTATTAAGCTATCAGGTATCATCCAACTGGGAACTAATTACACATGAGGTCCCACAAGGTTCCATCATAGGGCCCTTACTTTGTCTTGTGCATATCAATGACCTCTCATCAGTAACATTACCAGATGCCAAGTTTGTTTTGTTTGTCAACGATACAAACATTGCAATAAATAGCAAATCAAATGTAGTCTTAGAAACATCGGTTAATAAAATAATTGTGGACATTAATCACTGGTTCCTAGCCAAGTCTTTGTCACTAAACTTTGAAAGAACACACTACATGCAGTTCATAACTTGCAAGGGGTGTCCCACGAATATTTGCCTAACATATTATGACAAGCAAATAGAAGAATAGGCCAGTGCTAAGTTCTCGGAATTACAGCTTGATAATAAATTCAACTAGGTGGAGGACACCACAGAAATGCTGAAGCTTCTAAACAAACCTCTATTTGCAATGCGAATTCTGTGAGACATAGGGGATATAAAAATGAAAAAGCTGGCATACTATGCTTACTTGCACTCCCTAATGTCATATGGGATTCTTTTTTGGGGTAATTCATCAAGCCAAGCTAAAGTTTTCTGGGCACAAAAACATGTAATAAGAGTTAAATGTGATATGAACTCAAGAACATCCTGCAGAGGCCTGTTTATGGAATTGGGATACTAACTACTGCTTCCCAATATATGTATTTCTTAATGAAATTTTTCATTTTCAAACCAACATCTTAGTTTATGTAATCAATAATATAAATGAGAATATGCTTCTTAAGGATGTAAAATCACTTACTCTTGTACAAAAAGGTGTGCATTATTCAGGAACACACATTTTCAATAACCTGCCAGCAGCCAAACAGCTTAACAACCAATAAAATTCAGTTTAAGAGAAGAGAAGCGAACTCCTCCTACTCCACTGATGAATTTCTCAATAGAACCAACTGATTGTGTATGTGTGTGTGTGTATAAAGTACAATCTAACTTTTGCATTTTTAGTACAGTAATGTATTCATTGTAAATAAGTATTATAATAGATCAATTGTATGTTTATTACCTTATAAATAAAACAACATTTTTTAAATTTTAAGTTCAGTGCATTAATGCGATCTTAGTAAATGAATGTTGTAAAATGATCCTATCGTATAGTGTTAGTTAAAAAACGAACGCCAATCATTCCACTTGGGACTTGAGGTAGGTACATTAACTTGTTTGTTTCACTTGTAAATATTTATCGTTTATTATTGTTTTTCCGACATGTTCCAAATCCTGGATGTCCTCCTCATTAAGAGTCAATTGGAATGAAAGTAAATCTAAGCTTATTTCCAACTTCAATTTTCCTTTATTTGCTATTATCTATTGCTAAACCAGACTCGTCGACAAATGACTAAAGAGAACCCTGTGACCTGCTTATTGCTAGTGATTCTACGTAGGACCAGAATTTCTCAGGTTCTCCACAAAATCTTTTCGCTGACAAGATATGTATATAAATGCTTAACATTAGTACAAAAATTAGTCAAATACATGGGCACTCATACATTCAATAACTTACCAGAGCATATAAAAGATCTTGTGATCGGTTTCAGAGTGAATTAAAGAACTTCCTCTTGGCCAACACCTTCTACTCCATCGATGAATATCTTCACAAGGACTATAGCCCACAACTCTGTCTGCATTAGAATTGTACAATATCCATGTATTTCAGTAAAAAAGTATTTAAAATATCCCAGAGACTTCCCCCCAAGGGATCCATGCAAAACGATAAATGTAATGTAATGTTATAGTGTAGACGAATTTCTAAGTCAAAACGCATACTACCTCCTGAGTATACTTAAATTTATTTTTGTGGCTTTTATGGCCTTAATCATCATTCTTTGTCTATCTACAGCGTAATTTAAAAATTGGAATGTGTGTATGTCTGTATGAATAGCTGCATATTCATTCAGAAGTCAAGCGTGATAAATCATACATATAGGTACCAATGACCTCAGTTGTTTGGTCCCTTCGGAATTCACACACTACACATACGTAAAGTTACGTGTTAGCTAATCTGTTCCTGTTATTTGTATTATAAGAACAATTGTACTTGTACACTAAACAATAATTTGTAAAAATTTGACTCGTTCTGTATCCAGAGATATATTGTCATATGGATCTACAGAACTCTAAATAAATAAATAACGGTGGAAGTAACTGTATGCTTTGCGCATCCATCTTTTTACAGATGGGTGGTTTTTTACTAAATTTTGCCTTTCGGCATTTCTACGTTCTTTTTTGGACCGATGATGCAACATTGTCTCGGTTTCCGAAGCATTTTCTGAATTTCATTATTAAACCACAGTATGTCTTTCCCATCTTTAATTCACTACTTGGGTCATATTCTCCCATTAAGAAAGATATCCACAGTGACAATTCCGTTTCAGAAATGTTATCTTCCTACAGAACGATAGTCACCATCTCAAAGACAATGTGACCAAGTTAGTGCAGCTTCGTAAATCTCAAGGGTTCATTGGTCTAACAAAACAGTTGCACGACAAAACACACTCAACAAAAGCTTACTCATTGAAAATTCAAATAACGGTTAACAATTGTCAGGCGCTAATTTAGAGTATTATGCCTTTTCATGTGGTGTACGTGTGCTCCTTTGTACTCTGTGGTCACACTGATGTGTACTTACCGGTAGAAGCAGCAAGTCGTTGTCATTTGAACTACAGCTAACCGAGCATTGGGTGGCACTCATTGAGTAATGGCTGTACAACTGCCTGTATTCAATAAATTTCACAATCACTACTGAAAATAAGCATAGCATTTGAGCATGGATGTCTCAATAGCATGCTGTCATAACGCTCAGCTTATCGATCCGGCTTACAAGTGTTGTTAACACTGAACGATGTGATCTCTCAATTTTTTTTCATGGTGAACTACCGGTATGAATAGTTGTAAGTGAGCAGTGATGCAAGTATATGGTTTACCAAGAACTTTCTGCATTGTACGGCGTGAAAAAGATTGATATTTGTAAGTTATTTATATTTAATAAACGAATGAAAACCGAAAATAATAGTGAGAGACTCGAAAAATGTACTACCTGGGGTGAAATATAACTAGATATGGGTGAGCCAAACTCAGATATGTCTAATAAAAATACCAGCAATCTACTGGTGAAGAAAAGGTATTTTAGACCTGGCCAGTACTTACTTTGCAGATAATAGTCTCCTCGTCAGTATTTCCCATATCTGAAATTGCACTGAAAAATGAGATTTGCTGTTTCCCTAATGTATAAGACTTTTCTGAATCTACGCCGAAACCTGACAAAAATTATAGTTTCAAGAATAAAATGTAAGTGTCGTGTGGCTAGGGCCTCCCGTCAGGTAGACGTTCACCAGGTGCAAGTCTTTCGATTTGACGCCACTACGGCGACTTGCGCGTCGATGAGGATGAAATGATGATGGTTAAGACAATACAACACCAAGTCCCTGTGCGGAGAAAATCTGCAACCCAAGCGGAAATCGATCTCCGGCCCTTAGGATTGACATTCTGTGGCGCTGACCACGCAGCTACCGGGGGCGGACATTTCAAGAATGATGTAGATCGCCAAAGACAACATTTCGATAGGACTGGCTGTCAGTGTACCCACGGTTGGTTTACTCAGTTACAGGAACACTTACGTTGTGTGTGCTTCTCCCCCCATTTATGACAGTCATTGGGGCGGATTCATAAACTGCCCATTAAGCGGTTTTCACGAATCCGCAAGAAAGCATAAGATGCAGTTGAAAAGTAAAGTAATTTTGTTGATGTTATAACAAACCAAACTAAGAGTTTAGAAGAACTCATCAGTGAGCACCTAGCGAATTTAGTACGTACTAAGTTCTTTAATGCTTTTCTGCCGGGGGAGACGAGGACTTGACGTTAAGAGATAAAAAGAATTTGTTACCAGCACCCCTTGGTAATTGCTAACGAAGTATTATAACTAGTATTTTGTAATTTGAGAGCTGCAAAATTTGTGTTCTATTCAGTACATGTATTCACATTAAATATAAAAAGAAACATTGCTGTAGCTGATCGTAAAAGCTGCCATAAAAAATTAGTATGAATTATTATAAGGTACGTAAGAACTACTGCTACATTTAGAATTGATTAAAGTTTTTTGCCAATTTTCTTTGGTGATAAAAAAGCTACAGCTGAACAAGAAAATTTAATAAGTAAGTTAGTTTTGGAGAACGTAGTGATTGGGTGGTGGTAATAACGCCAATTTTTCTAGTAGCTTTGACAGAAAGTAAATTGAAAATTTCGCAAGCGTTTAAAAGAGTTATCTACAACTATGCCGTTCTTGCAGCAGACTGCATGATGTACAATATTCCCTGAAGGATGACATGCTTTGTCAAGATAGGTAGCTGTCTAGTCAATTGCATGTAGCCCCTTGGTGGCGTGGATAAGTACAGTGGTGTCAAGGTCTGCATGGGTCAGGTTTATTTTAGTTTTCATAATTATGTAGCAAAATTTCCATAATAGTAATACAGCACAAGAGAGCATATATATCTGTACCAACAATGCAGGGAGTAACTGTTGCTGTAGTCAATTATAAAAAGTACTGTACTGTATTAAGAAAAGTCATTAAAAAGTCCAGAAATATGTGCATTATGTCTGCAATTAGCATATCTGATAATTAAATTAATATTGTTAAAAGGGAAACAGGACGAACGAGAGCACAGGAAGACCATATTTCTATCATACTCAAAGAAAAGTTTGTTAACAAAGAGTCAGAAGTAGAAAATATTTTTAATTATAATTTTTTAAGTTTTTTAGAGAAATAGGATCCAGCTGTTCATTAGAAAATGCAAGGCTGAGTACGGAAGAACTGCCAGAATGAGATTTTCACTCTGCAGCAGAGTATGCACTGATATGAAACTTGCTGGCAGATCAAAACTGTGTACCGGACCAAGACTCCAACTTCGCACCTTTGCCTTTTGCGGGAGCTACCCGAGCACGACTCATGCCCCGTCCTCACAGCTCCAATTCTGCCAGTACCTCGTCTCCTACCTTCCAAACTTATCAGAACCTCTCCTGCGAACCTCGCAGAACTAGCACTGCTGGAAGAAAAGATAATTGCGGAGACATGGCTTAGCCACAGCCTGGGAGATATTTCCAGAATGAGATTTTCACTCTGCAGCGGAGTGTTCACTGATATGAAACTTGCTGGCAGATTAAAACTTTGTGCCGGACCGAAACTCGAACTCAGAACCTTTGCCTTTCGTGTGCAAGTGTTCTACCATCGGCGTTACCTGAGCATGACTCACGCCCCGTGCCCACAGCTCCAATTCTGCCAGTACCTAGTCTCCTACATTCCAAACTTCACAGAAGCTCTCCTATGATATTTCATTAAATTGAAATTCAACCCACTTCTCCTACTGAAATTAGAAAAATAATCAATTAACTCAAAAGTAAAAGCTTATGTGGAATTGGTGGCATTTCCAACAGAGTATGAAAAATTTCTTCCCAACAGATAAGTAGGATTCTCAGCCACATAAGTAGCAGCTCACTGAAACAGAGGATTTTTCCAGACAGACTAAAATTTGTTATTGTTAAACCATTCCAGAAAAAAGGGGATAGATCTGATGCTAACAACTTGTACCCTATCTCGCTTCTGACAGATTTATCATGAATCCTTGAAACAGTAACGTGTTCAAGAGTAGCTTCATGTATTTGTAAAAATGAAATACTAACAAAGTGTCAGTTTACTTTTCAGAAAGGCTTTCCAACAGAAAATGCTATATATGCTTTCACTGATCAAAAACTAAAAGCTGTGAATAAAAGAAAATCGCACATGAGAATATTCTGTGATTTCTCAAAACGCTTTTGACTGTGTGCCTCATGAATTTCTTCAAGATAAGCTTAAGAACTGTGGCATGAGTAGGACAGTCCACAATGGTTTAATTCATCTTTAAGTGAAAGAATGCTATAGGTTGAAATTAATAGTGTGAAAAAATCAGCAGAGTTCTCTAACTCGGGAGGTATCAAGAATGGCGTCCCACAGAGTTCAATCTTGGGTCCCTTATTGTTCTTAATATACACTACTGGCAATTAAAATTGCTACACCATGAAGATGACGTGCTACAGACGCGAAATTTAACCGACAGTAAGACGATGCTGTGATATGCAACTGATTAGCTTTTCAGAGCATTCACACAAGGTTGGCGCCGATGGCGACACCTACAACGTGCTGACATGAGGAAACTTTCCAACCGGTTTCTCATACACAAACAGCAGTTGACCGGCGTTGCCTGGTGAAACGTTGTTGTGATGCCTCGTGTAAGGAGGAGAAACGCATACCATCACGTTTTCGACTATCATAAAGGTCGGATTGCAGCCTATCGCGACTGTGGCTTATCGTATCGCGACATTGCTGCTTGTGTTGGTCGAGATCCAATGCCTGTTAGCAGAATATGGAATCAGTGGGTTCAGAAGGGTAATACGGAACACCATGCTGGATCCCAGTGGCCTCGTATCACTAGCAGTCGAGATGACAGGCATCTTATCCGCATGGCTGTAATGGATCGTGCAGCCACGTCTCGATCCATGAGTCAACACATCGGGACGTTTGCAAGACAACAACCATCTGCACGAATAGTTCGATGACGTTTGCAGCAGCATGGACTATCAGCTCGGAAACCATGGCTGCAGTTACCCTTGACGCTGCATCACAGACAGGAGTGCCTGCGATGGTGTACTCAACAACGAATCTGGGTGCACGAATGGCAAAACGTTATTTTTTTGGATTAATCCAGGTCCTGTTTACAGCATTGTGATGGTTTCATCCATGGTTGGCGACATCGTGGTGAACACACACTGGAAGCGTGTATTCGTCATCGCCATACTGGCGCATCACCCATTGTGATGGTATGGGGTGCCATTGGTTACACAACTCGTTCACACGTCTCGGTCACCTCTTGTTCACACTGATGGCACTTTGAACAGTGAACATTACATTTCAGATGTGTTACAACCCGTGGCTCTCCCCTTCATTCGATCCCTGCGAAACTCTACATTTCAGCAGGATAATGCACGACCGCATGTTGCAGGTCCTGTGCAGGCCTTTCTGGATACAGAAAACGTTCGACTGTTGCCCTGGCCAGCACATTTTCCAGATCTCTCAGCAATTGATTCGTCTGGTCAATCGTGGGCGAGCAACTGGCTCGTCACAATACGCCAGTCACTACTCTTGATGATCTGTGATATTGTGTTGAAGCTGCATGTGCAGCTTTACCTGTACACGCCATCCAAGCTCTGTTTGACTCAATGCCCAGGCGTATCAAGGCCGTTATTATGGCCAGAGGTGGTTGTTCTGGGTATTCGTTCCTCAGGATCTATGCACCTAAATTGCGTGAAAATGTAATCACATGTCAGTTCTAGTATAATATATTTCTCCAATGAATAACCGTTTATCATCTGCATTTCTTCGTGGTGTAGCAATTTTAATGGCCAGTAGTGCACATTAATGACTTGCCAAACTGTATTCATGAAGATGCAAAGCTAGTTCTTTTTGCTGATCATACAAGTAAAGTAATCACACCAGACAAACAAAAATTAACTCAGGAAATTATAAATGATGTATTTCAGAACATCATTGAAAGGATCTCTGTTAATAGACTCTCATTAAATTATGAGAAGACACAGTATTTTCAATTCTGTTCAGTAATGGCATAATAACTTCAGTGAATATAGACTTTGAACAGAGGTTTCTTGCTGAGACAACTATTGAAAATTTCTGGATGTGTGCACTGATGAGAAATTTAATTGGAAAGAAACGCATTGATGATCTGCCGAAACTTTTAAGCTCAACTGCTTACACTATTAGGGTTATTGCAACTTTTGTCGATAAACATATCAGTAAGTTAGCCTATTATGCCTATTTTCATTCACTGCTTTCACATGAGATCATATTTTGGGGTAATTCATCACTAAGAGAAAAAATATTCATTGCACAAAAGCATGTAATCAAGAATATAACTGGAGCCCATCCAAGATTATCTTGCAGACGTTTATTTAAGGAACCCAGGATATTCACAGTACCTTCTCAATACACATATTCATTTTAAAAAATTCTTATTAATAACCCATCCCAATTCAAAAATAATAGCAAACTGCATAGCTACAACACTAGAAGAAAGGATGGTCTTCTCTATTCTGGGTTAAATCTGACTTTCGCACAGAAAGGGGGGAATTATGCTGCCACAAAAATTTTCAACTTCATAAGTAACATCAGATAACTGTTTTACAGCATTATAAGGTCCAAAGTAGCGTCTGACGAGCTTTTCAGAGAGACCAACCTTCCGAACAGGAGTGAATATCTAGACGAGGTCACCAGGCTGGTAGACAACAGGGTGGTGGCACGCATCACACATTCGGCGATCGCTTGCTTGACCCTGCAGCGTGTGAAGTCGAGCTAACTGCCGAGCTTCCTCAGCTCTGGTTAACACCTGGCCGATGTAGTCGTCGTCCACGTCATCAGGATGTAACAGAAACACAGTTTCCAACGTCGTAGTCGCCTCATGCCCATGCACCAGGAAAAATGGCGTAAATCCTGTGATGTCTTGTTTGGCAATGTTGTAGGCAAACGTCACGAATAGTAGCACGTGATCCCAGTTGCATTGCTCAACATTGACGAACATTGATAGCATGTCGGCCAAGGTCTTATAAAGAAAGGCATTCGGTAAGCCCGTTAGTTTGGGGATGTAGGCAGTCGTCATGTGATGAGTAATGTTGCACCGACGGTTTATCTCTGTAACAAGATTCGATTGAAAACTTTCCCTTGATCCGTAATTAACGACCTTGGGGCACCGTGTTTTAATACAATGTCTTCCACTATGAATTTGGCTACCTCGAATGCTTCGGTTGTTTTCACTGCTTTTGTAATGGCATAGCGTGTCAGATAATCGGTGCAAACAATAATCCATATATTGCCACTAGCAAACGTTGGAAATCGTCCGAGGAAGTCAATCCCAACACGTTGGAAAGGCGTTTCGGCTGGTAGAATAGGTATGAGTTGGCCAGGTGGTTTCTGAGGAACTGCCTTTCTCCTCTGGCACTCTCGACAGTGCGACACATAGTGACAGACACTCCTAAATAAACCTGGCCAGAAAAATCTCTTGTGGATCCTATTGTATGTCTTAATAAATCCTAGATGTCCAGCCTCAGGTGTGTCATGGAATTTCTATAGAACATCTAAGCACATGTGTTTAGGAATCACTGGTAGCCACCTCTCTCCAAACGGATCAAAGTTTTTCTTGCAAAGTAATCCATTAACTACCTTAAACTGTCCTTTCACATCCTCTGACCGATATAAGGCAAGCATAATTTGAGATATCTTGGCATCCTTCTTCTGCTCAGCAGAGAGATCCTGGAGTTCAGCGAGACAGTCACTATCTTCGTCAAAGTCTTGCACAGGGTTTCTTGAGAGGCAGTCGGCATCTTGGTTTTTTCATTCACTTTGTACACTATGGTAATGTCATACTCTTGAAGACGTAGCGCCCACCTGGAGAGTCGTTCTGTTGATCCTTAAGACCTGTCAACCAACAACGTGAATGATGGTTTGTAACAACTGTGAATGGCCTTCCATAGAGAACTGTCGAAATCTGCACATGGCCCAGATCACAGCAAGACATTCTCTTTCTATAATTGAGTAGTTTTTCTCGGATTTTGTAAGTGTTCTGGAAGCATAGGCTATAACCTTCTCTTTTCCACCCGAAATTTGGACCACAACAGCACCGAGAGCTTTTCACAGCACATCAAAAGAATCTTGTTGAGCACCATCCCAGATAAATTTAGCATCGGCTTTTAAGAACTCTTGGAGTGCCTGGCTATGACACAAAAGTCTTTGACAAAATGACGGTAATAAGAACATAATCCGATGAAGCTTCTCACATCTCTAATACTTTTAGGAAAAGGAAATTTCGTTATAGCTCTCACCTTTTCTGGGTCTGGCCGCACACCTTCGTTTGGCACAAGGTGTCCAAGTATTTTGATTTCTTTTGCTCCAAAGAGACACTTTCTTGGATTAAGTTTCAGTACATCTTGTTGGAGACACTTAAGAATGGCCCTAAATCTTTCTATGTGTTCATCAAATGCCTCTGAGAACACTATAATGTCATCTAAATAACAAAGACACATCATCCACTTCAGGTGACTTAGAAGATTATCCATCGTCCGTTCAAAAGTTGCTGGTGCATTACACAAACCAAACGGCATTACCTTAAACTCATGCAGGCCATCAGGGGTGATGAATGCAATTTTCTCACGATCAACCTCATCTACTTCGATTTTCCAATATCCCGAGTACATGTCCTTGGTTCAGAAAAACTTAGCCCCCTCCAGACAATCTAGGGTATCTTCAATTCATGGAAGAATGTAAACGTCCTTTTTAGTTATCTTATTAAGCTTCCTATAATCAACACAAAAGCGCCAACTGCGACCTTTCTTCCAGACGAGGACCACTGGTGACGACCATGGGCTCTGCAAAGGCTGAATGATGCCATTCTTCATCATTTTCTCTACATCGTCGCAAATTATTCGACGTTCTGTTGCTGACACACGGTATGCTCTCTGGCTTATTGGTTGATGGTCTCCAGTGCTAATCCGGTGCTTCACCATCGATTTGTCTAATTTGCTCTTCACCTGTGGATTAAAGCATTCAGAGAACTCTTGAAGAATGGCAAGTAGCTTCTTCCATTGTTCTTTAGTGAGATCTGCTGATAGTCGAGCTAGAAGACCTTGTCTCGTAGTGGTAGCGCTAATTTTGCCCACAGACTTAGCATGGGAGGATTCTATAATGCTTGGCTGTTCAGCAATTAATGGCCCAGCGTTTGCTACGCACATGCGTCTTGGAAGGATCTACAGTTCTCGGCGCAGTTAACTATCCACAATTCACTGAACCCATTCTTAAAAGAGACGACAGAGGCTGGGATGACCAAGTTATTCTTCAGTGGTATGCGTATCTTACATTCCATACAAGATCCATGGGTTGCTGCATGGCATGACACGTGACAGTTACTTTCTAGTGCTGACTGCAGTAATGATCAAAAATGGTTCAAATGGCTCTGAGCACTATGGGACTTAACATCTATGGTCATCAGTCCACTAGAACTTAGAACTACTTAAACCTAACTAACCTAAGGACATCACACAACACCCAGTCATCATGAGGCAGAGAAAATCCCTGACCCCGCCGGGAATCGAACCCGGGCGCGGGAAGCGATAACGCTACCGCACGACCATGAGCTGCGGACAAGTAATGATCGCTTCATCCAGCACACACAGTCTCTGCACTATCAGATGCGCATCTTAGTGTCCACAGTATCTCATCTCGTCCAGCATAATCTTCGAGCAACCACAATCTATAATTGCCTGAGAAGGTTTCAAAAAGTCCCATCCGAGAATGACTTCATGACTACACTCTTGTAAGATGATGAATTCTAAGGGCTGTGTATGGCCGCTTATACCCACGTGAATAACTCATCTTCCTGTAGGTTTTAAATATTGCCCATTAGCCAGCTTCAGCAGAGATGTTTTGTTGTCGACGAATACGGTTTTCTGCAACTGGCGATGGTACTTCTCCGAAATACCTGAATATGATGCTCCACAGTCCACAAGAGTTTAGGCTGGTCGCCCATCTATGAGGATATCGACGTAGTTTCCTATCGTTTTTGTAGTGATCGACGGTGAAGGATTTTTCTCTTCGGCGGCCTCACCTCCAAGGAAGGTCGCACCCTTTAGTTTTCCAGGTTGCGGCAGCTAGGTGATCGGCTGGAGCTTCTAAATGGCAATGGAGTCCTTGCGGCGATGGTGACCTACATCGCCGTGCACCCACATCTTCTTGTTCATCTTCATCATCCCGGAGTTGGCGCCGGCTAAGATTGGTCTGCTGTCTTCTGGCAAGGGCGTCGTCAAATATCCGCTGCCTTTCTCGACAATAACGCTCCACATGTCCCAGTCGTCCACAGTGGAAGCATACTGTTTGGTTATCCTGTGTCCTCCAGACATCAGTCTTCCTTGGTGCCGAAACAGGTTCCTCACGAGGCATTGTAGGAATGTAACTTCGCTTGGGTCTCGAGTTTTTCACCGTTTTAAAGGGAAATGGAGGACGAGAGATAAGGTTCAATGTCTGTTCCATATCCTCCCTAATGACCTCTTCAAGCGTCTCGGTTTTTTTGCTTGCCGTGTAATCCAAATGCCTTCTGAACTTTCTCACTACCTGACGAAGAACACTTGTGAAATCAATTGCTTCCTCCATCACAGACATCGGTACAACATTTGGAAGCCGTTCAAACTTCTTGCGTGTAATTCTTTTTTGATGCATTGTCTCGATTTACTGGCACCATTTTATGGAGTCGTCTGCTGTCGAAGCCTCCTTCAGGAGTAGTGCTTCATACATGTCCTCAGCAAAACATTTCATGAGATGTGCAACCTTGACTTCCTCCTTCATTCTAGGATCTACTATTTTACACAGCTCCAAGACGTCTTGAATGTAGAATTTTGTAGTTTCTCCTAGATGCTGTGCCCTATACTTTAATTTATCTTCAGCCTTGCACTTCTGTTGTTGTATGTGTCACTGACCCCAGCCACTTGTTTGGATCTTGGCCATTGTAACCAGAGAACCCGGAAGGAAGTCTTTATGGTGGCACCCAGTAGCTGTCATCGTAACGTCCTCTTCTTCTTCTGTTTCCAAGAAATTGCAATCTGTTGAATATGGCTCGAACTCGGGTTTCTCGCCAAGTAAACGGCAGCTCTGTCATGGCCCGATGGGAGCCATTGTGCCGCTGATAATGTGCGATATCACAAGTTCCAATACCCAGCACCTCCACCAGAATAATATCACCTAGAAGAAGGTGTAAATAGATGAATGATGAAAACTAACTTCCCTTAACGAAGGTTTATTCAGTACTAGCACATATAAGAGCATGGAGCAAACTGCCTCCAGCCAGAACACATACGGTATATATTTGGTTACAGAACATTCCAGTACAATGATTCTTTACATTTGTGGATACTTCTAGAATGTACTGGAATCAAATATAGAAATTAAGATTTTACAGTTCAGGTGAGTTTTTAATTCATGACCCTCCATGCAACAGTCTAGTATCATAACTACTATACTGTGGTGACTGTGCTACTGAGCTTCTTCTTCTACAATATTGTCTTTGTTTTAAAAAAACTAGGGAAACTTACTTTCTGGATGCACGTCATATATTTGTTAGGTGAGCAACATAATGTCCCTGACATTCTTTCAATGACTTTCAGGTAGGCATATGTCATGCTAACAACGAGAGTTATGTGGTCATTACACCTTATATTGCTTGGGATGGTCCCACAAATATTTGAATGTTGTGACTGATTTTACAACTATGATGCACATGTGTTGCTCAGCATACAGCTAGCACCCACGCATAAGTTCTTCCCTGAGTTATAAGATTTTTGTCCCCCCTTGTTCCCAAAACAGTTGCACCCCTCACCTCTTGAGGTCTGTGTGACCTACCCTTCCCTGACCTCTCTCTCTCTCCTCCATTAGGAAGGAACTATTAATTTTGAAAGCTAAGATACTATCATACATTTTTGTATGTGTCTGTTGGCTGTACTAAATATTTCTCACCCTGAAGATGATTACTGGCCAGCAATTCTGTATAACTATTTTAAAGTTCTTGGATGTCCTATTCTCCACTACATGTTAATGATGTCAGAAATCTCTTCTTCATAAATTAGAGATTTCAGATGGATCCATAAAAGGAAAGCAAGTGGATTAAAGTCTAGTGTTCAAGCCAATCTTATTAAAATGCTTCCATTTCAGTCCTTCTTCAGGAAAATAGTTGTCCATAAGATGTTACCTATAGTGCAGAGGTGAGCAGCAGGTCCACCAGATATCTACCACATGTTCATAAAATGAGCTGAAGGAGTTACTTTCAATAATTCTATCAAAGAAAGGTCCAGAAAATGTGAATACCTTTCTTGATGGTATTGCATGCCATCATCTGAGAAGACTAATGATAAAACTAGACCAGATATTGGCTCCATACTTTGTGTTGGTGTTCACATACATGCATTTTGTGGATGTTGATTTCTATTCAATAATCCACTGTATGAGAATTCACTGTGTTTTCTTTTATAGCATGGGCTGCATTGTGAGAAGTATTGTTCTTGAGAAATTCTGATCTTGCATGTGATGACTTACAATGTAGTGGCAGGATTCCTGCCTAGTCTCCTGGCAGCAATTCTTGTACCTTCTTCATGTAAAAGGGATAGATAATTTTCTGTGCAGTACTCACACAACAGAGCTTTCTTAATGCAACTGTGAAATACTTGGTACTTATTCTTTGGACTTCCACAGCCGTTTGAAACACAGATTTTCCTTTCATTCTGATCTATATTGGTGCTTGCTCATGACCACTAAACCATAGAAATAGCACAAATATACCTGGCACATTCATAATAAATTAGAGAAACTGTGTGTGAATTGACGTAAATATGACAATGGGAAGCCCTTGATGGAATACAAATAATTTAAGCATTAAAGGTAAAAATTCAGCAAATAGTGGAGTAGTTGACTCAGTGATAGGCTCATAAAGGGATGGAGAACTCTTTGTTAGCTTTCTGATGAGAGGGAGGGAGGAGAGAGAGAGAGAGAGAGAGAGAGAGAGAGAGAGAGAGAGAGAGAGAGAGAGAGAGAGAGCACTCATTCAGTTGTTGTCTTTACTTCTTTAATTATCTGGATTCATGTTAGGCCAATAACAAAAGCAGAGCATTAATTTTACAGCCTCCTTCACCTCCACAACCTTGGAATGATGTTATAAATGCTACACAAGATGGAGTGCGGTGCCCAAATGCACAGAGTGCAAATGATAGCTCAGAGGACTGCCTATTTCTCAATGTATATACAACCAAAGTAAGTAACAAGCAAGTTTCTGATTAACTTGAAAATTGTTGTATAAATTTCCTGTAACAATGAAACAACTATTTGCATGAGATATAGCGTATGTTAAATGCTGTCATTCCTGTATAGCTTTTGAAGTATTTTTAAAGAAATGCATGCCTCAATATAACATCAATTATACAAAGTATACATGTCCCAGTTATGAGGGAAATGTTTAATTATAACAGCAGTATGTATTGCTCTGAGTTGTCAGGATGGATGTCTAAACTGTAAGCTTTGAGCCATCAGCACATGCTCTAGTTAAAGTAGTAAAATAATGCTAGAATAAGTTCACGTAACAGCTACAATTTCCGTACTGATATATACAAAAGACAGTCAGTAGCTTCAGACATGTCTGCTTGTGTCTGTGTATGTGTGGATGGATATGTGTGTGCGAGTGTATACCTATCCTTTTTGCCCCCTAAGGTAAGTCTTTCCGCTCCCGAGATTGGAATGACTCCTTACCCTCTCCCTTAAAACCCACATCCTTTCATCTTTCCCTCTCCTTCCCTCTTTCCATGACTTACCAAGCGGGAAAGCGCTGGTAGATAGGCACAATAAAAAACACACACACAAAATTTCGAGCTTTCGCAACCCACAGTTGCTTCGTCAGGAAAGAGGGAAGGAGAGGGAAAGATGAAAGGATGTGGGTTTTAAGGGAGAGGGTAAGGAGTCATTCCAATCCCGGGAGCGGAAAGACTTACCTTAGGGGGAAAAAAGGATAGGTATATACTTGCACGCGCGCGCGCGCGCGCGCGCGCGCGCCCACACACACACACACACACACACACACACACACACACACACACACACACACACACACATATCCATCCATACATACACAGACACAAGCAGACATATTTAAAGGCAAAGAGTTTGGGCAGAGATGTCAGTCGAGGCGGAAGTGTGGAGGCAAAGATGATGTTGAATGACAGGTGAGGTATGAGTGGCGGCAACTTGAAATTAGCGGAGATTGAGGCCTGGTGGATAACGAGAAGAGAGGATATATTGAAGGGTAAGTTCCCATCTCCGGAGTTCCGATAGGTTGGTGTTGGTGGGAAGTACCCAGATAACCCGGACGGTGTAACATTGTGCCAAGATGTGATGGTCGTGCACCAAGGCCGTGCACCGTGCACCTCTACTGTTCCTGATCTATATAAATGACCTGGGTGACAATCTGAGCAGTTCTCTTAGATTGTTCGCAGATGATGCTGTAATTTACCGTCTAGTAAGGTCATCCGAAGACCAGTATCAGCTGCAAAGCGATTTAGAAAAGATTGCTGTATGGTGTGTCAGGTGGCAGTTGACGCTAAATAACGAAAAGTGTGAGATGATCCACATGAGTTCCAAAAGAAATCCGTTGGAATTCGATTACTCGATAAATAGTACAATTCTCAAGGCTGTCAATTCAACTAAGTACCTGGGTGTTAAAATTACGAACAACTTCAGTTGGAAGGACCACATAGATAATATTGTCGGGAAGGCGAACCAAAGGTTGCGTTTCATTGGCAGGACATTTAGAAGATGCAACAAGTCCACTAAAGAGACAGCTTCACTACACTCGTTCGCCCTCTGTTAGAATATTGCTGCACGGTGTGGGATCCTTACCAGGTGGGATTGACGGAGGACATCGAAAGGGTGCAAAAAAGGGCAGCTCGTTTTGTATAATCGCGTTATAGGGGAGAGAGTGTGGCAGATATGATACACGAGTTGGGATGGAAGTCATTACAGCATAGACATTTTTCGTCGCGGCGAGACCTTTTTACGAAATTTCAGTCACCAACTTTCTCTTCCGAATGCGAAAATATTTTGTTGAGCCCAACCTACATAGGTAGGAATGATCATCAAAATAAAATAAGAGAAATCAGAGCTCGAACAGAAAGGTTTAGGTGTTCGTTTTTCCCGCTCGCTGTTCGGGAGTGGAATAGTAGAGATAGTATGATTGTGGTTCGATGAACCCTCTGCCAAGCACTTAAATGTGAATTGCAGAGTAGTCATGTAGATGTAGAAGGCATGTTTAGCCACAGGGTGATCCTCATTACCAACAAACACTGTCTGCCTGTGTCCATTCATGCGAATGGACAGTTTGTTGCTGGTCATTCCCACATAGAAAGCGTCACCGTGTAGGCAGGTCAGTTGGTAAATCACGTGGGTGCTTTCACACGTGGCTCTGCCTTTGATCGTGTACACCTTCCGGGTTACAGGACTGGAGTAGGTGGTGGTGGGAGGGTGCATAGGACAGGTTTTACACCGGGGGCGGTTACAAAGGTAGGAGCCAGAGGGTAGGATATTTGGCGAATGGACTGGCCTAGCCATTCCCTGTCTTCAATCACACTGAGCACAGTTGTCACACTGAGCACAGTTGGGATTCATTGGGGAGATGTATTGCAATATGTCCATATCAGTCAATGATGACATAGTAGTCGTCAACCATTGCCCCACCACAAGAATTCCTTACGAACCTTGTGACCAGCATGGGAGCACATTGTAGAACATGCATCACAATCTGTGGTGATCCACACACCCTATTGACAACCATGTCTCACCATTTACCTTCTCCAGGGAGCCATCAGAAATCATACAACCTCAAGGGGGCCATCATAAACCACAGTGACTTAGGTGTAATTATTCAATTTGAATAAAAGTGTCATTTCTACTCTCTCATTGTGAATTTCTTTCAGTTACCTTCTATACTATAGCATAGCAGTTCTTTCTATCTATGGTCCAAGTTTCATTATGCTATGATACTTGGCAGCGACACATCTTGCAAAAGTTACTTTCATCTTAAGTGTTGGACACCAGTGTAGAATAGTAAGCCTCATGCCATATGTGTCAGAAAAATCTACATATACGTACTTTATTACACAGCAGAAGATATGAGGGTGGTTAAAATTAAACTGGCCTGGAAAATATTTCGTGTGAGATAGGCAACCCAAATTACACCATGCACCCCAGGGTGCATATGACACTATGGTCAATGCCTTCACTAGATTAATTTTCTTGGAGATGTTGCAGGCATATGACCCAGTAGGGGAAGTAGTTAAGAGGAACAGAGATTAATAGGAAACTATTCTAGAGATGGTACAGACCACAAATGAGAAAATTCGCTGACCTAATCACCGTTCATGAAGGAAACTCCACATAGGAATTTCAACAATGTAGGAAAAAATAGATTGTTACTTACCCCAAAGAAAACACGTTAAGTTACAGGCAAGCACAATTAAAAGCCACTTAAACAAAGCTTTTGGCCACAGCCTTCATCAGCAAAAGAGAAGCAGAGATACACACCATTCATACACACAAGCAAGCGCACCTCATACACATATGGTGGCCAACTCTGGCAGCTCTGGTCATTCTTTTAGTTGTGCCTGTCTGCAACTTAACAACTCTTCTTTTCGGTAAGTACCAACCTACGTTTTTCTACAGCACAGATTGATGTGATCCTGCACTTGTGAACAGAAATGATAATTGGCTGTTCATGTGCTAGTGTCATGAGCATCTATAGAAGTCGGTTGTGTGTTGTGAAATCACGAGTGAGCAAAAAGGATGCTGGACAACCCCACCTCATCACATAATGTGGAGTTTGGAGGCTTGCCTACACTGTAAAGCAGGAAGGGCAGTGATATGTGGATGATATACTAACAGTGTTTTGGAACACAGTGTTCAGTGCACATTCTTGAACATGGTTTTCTATGACAGACAACCACTGGTATTCTCACATTGGTCCAATAATATCATAATTATGATTCAAATGGGATCATCAATATTGGACTCTGGACCAATGGAAATGTGCCACCTGGTCAGATGAATTAAGATTCTTGTTACATGAGCTCAATGATCATGTCTGGATATACCATCATCCAGGTGAACAACTGCTCCAAAAACGCAGCATACGATGGGTGCAGACCATTAGCTGATGTATTATGCTATAGGGAACATTCATCTGGGCTTCCATGGAACCTGTGCTAGTAACTAAAAGTATGAAGACAACCATGGACTACTTGAACATTATTTTGGACCACCTGCATCCCTTCCCTACTGACAGTAGCATTTACTAGCAGGATAACTGTCCCTATCATAAGGCAAAAATCAAACTACAGGAGTTTAAGGACCACGATAGTGTACTCATGTCGATATCTTAGCCATGAAATTTACATGATCTGGACCCTGTGGAACACATCTGGGATGGTATCAGACACCAACTCCACACCCACAAACCACTGGCCAGTAAATTATGGCTACTGCATGAACTGTATGTAGACATCTGGTGCCACATATCTCCAGAAACTTACCAAGCATGTGTCAAACTGATGCGATGTGGAGTTGCTGTGGACCACAGGTGGATCAGCAAACTATTAAACTTGTAATAACAATGTTTTGACTCAGGTGTGTATGACCCACTGGGTCTGTTGAAAGATAAGAACATAAAAGGCTTTTGAGACATGTATGAGCAACTTAATAGCTGTGAGTGTATGAATTTGATTCCCGATTCCCAGTGAGATATGAGTTTTAATTTGCCACAAACATACAGTTCAGTCTTGACTCATTCTCCATCCCTGGAGAGTCTCCCTCATGATAGGATTTATGGTTCCCAAAACATTCGGTGCACACTCTACCAGGAAGTGAGAAGCACCACTAACAAATTCTTTTTAAATCCATTTCAGCTGCCAGAAGGCAGACAAAATACTGGGAGGCCTGTGCTGGTGTTCTTCCACCCTGGAGGCTTCTACAGCATGAGGGGTAGCAGTGACCTGTTTGGCCCTCAGTACCTCATGGATGAAGATATTGTTCTAGTCACTGTTAACTACAGGCTTGGTGCTCTAGGTATGTACATTTAACATGTTGTCACGTTTGATTTCTGTTCATTTTTTTACCATATTTCACTCCAGGCACAGCAAGCCTGATTGATCAGCATTCTTGTAACAATACTTTTATGACATGAACTGCAAGTATAGCTAAATATTTTTATTTTCAGACCCATCAAAACAAGAATAACTATTTTCAAATTATACACTTAGCTTTCTTGCTCTACTTTTTTCCAAACATATTAATGCATCTGATAAAGTGTAATACACAGTGTTGGTGAGGCCTCTTGTTGATGTATTGCCTGTTGATTTTTGTCTTTGGATCTTTGTCAAATATTTGTTTAACCATTTTTCTGATGTTTCACCAGCATGAATGGCTGGCATTATCAGAGGTTCACCTTCCATTGTTGGTGCCATACTAGTGATGGAGGGTGAACCTGTGACAATGCCAGCCACTCACATTGATGAAACATCAGAAAAATTATTAAGCAAGTGCTGGGTGAAGATCCTTAGCCAAAACCCAACAGGCAGTACATTAAGCGTAAAATATCTAATAAAGATATAATATCATCATATTTTAATAGATACTCAATTGAAGCATCAAGATGTAGGACCTACTGGATCTGCTCTACAAAAATTGATGACTTAAGGTTCTAAAGTATCATACACTCCTGGAAATGGAAAAAAGAACACATTGACACCGGTGTGTCAGACCTACCATACTTGCTCCGGACACTGAGAGAGGGCTGTACAAGCAATGATCACACGCACGGCACAGCGGACACACCAGGAACCGCGGTGTTGGCCGTCGAATGGCGCTAGCTGCGCAGCATTTGTGCACCGCCGCCGTCAGTGTCAGCCAGTTTGCCGTGGCATACGGAGCTCCATCGCAGTCTTTAACACTGGTAGCATGCCGCGACAGCGTGGACGTGAACCGTATGTGCAGTTGACGGACTTTGAGCGAGGGCGTATAGTGGGCATGCGGGAGGCCGGGTGGACGTACCGCCGAATTGCTCAACACGTGGGGCGTGAGGTCTCCACAGTACATCGATGTTGTCGCCAGTGGTCGGCGGTAAGTGCACGTGCCCGTCGATCTGGGACCGGACCGCAGCGACGCAAGGATGCACGCTAAGACCGTAGGATCCTACGCACTGCCGTAGGGGATCGCACCGCCACTTCCCAGCAAATTAGGGCCACTGTTGCTCCTGGGGTATCGGCGAGGACCATTCGCAACCGTCTCCATGAAGTTGGGCTACGGTCCCGCACACCGCTAGGCCGTCTTCCGCTCACGCCCCAACATCGTGCAGCCTGCCTCCAGTGGTGTCGCGACAGGCGTGAATGGAGGGACGAATGGAGACGTGTCGTCTTCAGCGATGAGAGTCGCTTCTGCCTTGGTGCCAATGATGGTCGTATGCGTGTTTGGCGCCGTGCGGGTGAGCGCCACAATCAGGACTGCATACGACCGAGGCACACAGGGCCAACACCCGGCATCATGGTGTGGGGAGCGATCTCCTACACTGGCCGTACACCTCTGGTGATCGTCGAGGGGACACTGAATACTGCACGGTACATCCAAACCGTCATCGAACCCATCGTTCTACCATTCCTAGACCGGCAAGGGAACTTGCTGTTCCAACAGGACAATGCACGTCCGCATGTATCCCGTGCCACCCAAAGTGCTCTAGAAGGTGTAAGTCAATTACCCTGGCCAGCAGGATCTCCGGATCTGTCCCCCATTGAGCATGTTTGGGACTAGATGAAGCGTCGTCTCAAGCGGTCTGCACGTCCAGCACGAACGCTGGTCCAACTGAGGCGCCAGGTGGAAATGGCATGGCAAGCCGTTCCACAGGACTACATCCAGCATCTCTACGATCGTCTCCATGGGAGAATAGCAGCCTGCATTGCTGCGAAAGGTGGATATACACTGTACTAGTGCCGACATTGTGCATGCTCTGTTGCCTGTGTCTATGTGCCTGTGGTTCTGTCAGTGTGATCATGTGATGTATCTGACCCCAGGAATGTGTCAATAAAGTTTCCCCTTCCTGGGACAATGAATTCACGGTGTTCTTATTTCAATTTCCAGGAGTGTATAATCAAAATTGCAGTCAGCAGTTTTGCAGACTACCTTCAACTGAAAAATAGTCATGCTCTTCCAATATATCATGATACATAATTTTGTATTAAATTTAACATTATATAAACAATTACACAACTTACATTAATAGTAATAAATTATGTTTCTGCAAATATTAACAATTTCCACCATCATTGCCTGTATAAAATACATGGTGACTCTGAATAGTTCAATAGCAATGAGAAGAGAAGTAGCATTTTGACCTGTGATGGAATGCACAAATTTGTGATTATGGGTGAAAAGTACTACAGTAGAGAATGTTTAACATTGCAGTGCATCAGCAATAGTGAATAATTTAATGATTATAAAGATTCTGCCTCAACTGCAAATTGAAACCAGATGTTGACCTAGGTTTCAGCGTGGATAACCATGCCTTCTTCGGAACTACAAACTGCCTACAGGGCCATGCCTCTTTAGGCAGTTTGTAGTTTTAGTGTGTTCTGAAGAAGGCATGGTTATCCGCGGTGAAACCTAGGTCAACATCCAGTTTCAGTTTGCAACCAAGACGGAATCTTTATAATCATTACTGCACTGAAAGTAAAAGGGTATTTTACGATTTTTTTAAAAGGAGTTATGGGGTAAACTGATTCAAGGAGAATTGTGTAATATATTCCATCTTCCATTCCTTCTGTATATTAATGATCTAAACTTAAATGTAGATGCTCATAAAATGATGACACCATCATTATATTAAAGAGAGAACTAAGGAAGAATTACAGCAGTCATTTAACACTGTCAAATACAACTTAGCACAGAATAATCAGCTTTTAATAAATAATAAAGCAGCACCGCACTATAATTTAACATTGCTCTGAACAAGAATATTTGTGTCCCATTTCTCCCTATCAATGATGAATCAGCTGTTAACATTATAGTAACCAGATTCTTAGGATTATGGCTGCAAAACAACATGAATGGAATATTTATACAAAACATCTTAATGCAAAACTGAACAAGAACTGTTACTTTCTTTGCTCACTATAAACCTGCTGTAGTGAGGAAACAATAAAGAGTGCCTACCATGCCTGCTTTCATTTTCACTTCAGATATGGGTTAACAATCTGGGGGAAATTTAAAGCAGCTGTGTAGCTCTGTTTACGATCTCTAGTATTCTTCTTTCACCATATACTACATTATGGAAACATTTATAATATTCTTTAAAATAAATGTAACAGGTAAGGAGAGCAGATGACAAAAAACTGTGATAATCATGATCACTTTACCAGACAAAAGAAATACTTACACCTGACCCAAGTCAACACATTCCTGTGCCAAAATAGTACTTTCCACATGGGAGTTACATCTTATAACAACCTCGCTAAAACCATAAAAGCATACACCTTTGGGAAATCTTTAAAGGCACATTACTCTGCTGAAGAGTAGTCAAACATATGAAGTGAATTATGTAAATATTTAAATGTATGAAGTGTATTATTTGTAATTTTAAATATGTGTGCATAGAAATCACTTTCACCTGCATGCATATGAATTGGCTTGTTCAATGTCTTACACATAAGCTGGTGTTGTAGACTACAGGAACAATAAAAATGCAGTAAAATGCAATACAACCGACTAATAACAGTAATAAGACATGCCAGTGACTCTGTACACTGTCAGTACTGTGAGAATGAAAACTGTAGATCTGATGGAGTGAAGAATTGATTTTCATTGACCCTAATTACATCAAAAGGCTTGAACTTTATCTACTTGATGACAGTTTAGTTTATTTACATATTTGTGACAACTTGCCATGGTGCTGGACATACCAGTAAGTTGGCTAAGATATATTTTACCCGCAAATAATGTATGTGGATACATGATGACTATTTACATAACAGTACTTTTTGGTTTTAATTTTAATTTACAACAAAATTTGATAAATGTAATCCAACTACATATATACTATCTACTCAAAAGTTGATCTATGAAGTTGGAACACGAAAGAACAACTGATTTTAATTTGTTTTTATTACTTTAACTATTTGCCACCACCTTTAATTCACAGGAGAGGTGAAAATATGTTTTTATGATTACATATTTTGGTCTTTTATATGCAAGAGTAACTTAAAGTTGGGGACAATGGAGGCTATTTTTGTTCCTAATATTATATTCATGAACTCTACTGTTATTTTCAAACAGTGCCAAATTCTTCATAACAAACTTTGTAATAGAGAGTAAATCTATTGTGAGGATGCTGTTAGTACACTTAATTTTTTTTAACACCTGCCTACATGAAATTTGAGGATGGACACCAGACATTTCCTTACAGTGTGTTTCTTTCCAGTGAATATTTTGTGGAACTGGAATTGCACTGGGAATTTATTCCATATGACATTACTCAGAGAACAGATGGCTTTTCCATCAACCACCATAGTCTGAAAGATGGCGATAAGATATTGAGTAAATAAAATGACAAAAATAATTTGGAATAAATTAAAAACCTGTGATACCTTCGGACATGTCCGAAAGAACAGATACCATCAGTAACCAAGCAGCTCATTAGAATGAAATGACAATGAAATGAACACCCTTAGCTGCTTACAGGCATTGACAGATGTCAACGGAGACAGATGAAACTGTGTGCCCCGACCGGAACTCGAACCTGGGATCTCCTGCTTACATGGCAGATGCTATATCCATCTGAGTCACCGAGGACCAGAGGATAGCGCGACTGCAGGGATTTATCTCTGGCATACCTCCCGCAAAACTCACATTCTCAACGTATTGTCCAGCACTACTTTCATAGTGCCCTCGCCCATTATACTCATTACTCGTGGCGCATTGCCGATTCCAGTAGGTGTGCGGGCATTGTTTGTGCATTTGCACGGAAGAAGAAGATGGTCAAGTGGCAGGTGAGCCTTAACTATATAGTTAGTAAGATGGTATCTGTTCTTTTGGACATAGTTAAGGCTCACCGGCCACTTGACCATCTTCTTCCTTGCGAATGCACAAACAATACCCAAACTCTTACGGGAATTGGCAAAGCGCTGTGAGTAATGAGTATAATGGGCGGGGGCACTACGAATGTAGTGTGGGACAATTTGTTGAGAATGTGGGTTTCTCAGGAGGCGTGCCAGAGATAAATCCTTGCAGTCATGCTATCCTCTGTGTCCTCGGTGGCTCAGATGGATAGAGCATCTGCCATGTAAGCTGGAGGTCCCGGGTTCGAGTCCCGGTCGGGGCACACATTTTCATCTGTCCCCGTTGACATATGTCAATGCCTGTAAGCAGCTAAGAGTGTTCATTTCATTGTCATAACCAGATTGCCAGTAGCCCTTTCCTATACTGATATGAAGGAAGCTGTGATCATAAATGTGAGTGGTAGTGTCACCTTCTGCTTGTGTGTTTTAGATGATCACAAATTATCACTCAATTTCATTTGGCTATATTTTCGCCAACAATGAGTATCCATTTGATCTGATTTGAAGTTTGAAATGGAAAACATTTACTTTGCTTTATGAGAATTGCTGACTTTCTTGATGAACTTCAGGGATGAAATCTTTCTGAGTTACAAGCTAACAGTGCCATCTCAGTTTAATGATTCAGCAGCTTTCCTACTAATCATTTTCAGCCAACACTATTTCAGAGTGACACTGTTACATGGCTGACAACCTAAGAAAAATTCATCATTGAATGTTATTGTTGCTGGAGAACATGGTAGCACTGAAGAACAATGAGAAGTAATGTTTATATGAATATATGAGAAGTTACTGTACGATAGGTATTTAGATGCCACTCCTGCAATATCAGTCTAAAGGTGGTAACACCCATTTCATGAGAGAGGATGTTTTTGTCATCAAGTAAACTGATGTGTTTGGAGGCTAAGTGTAGGTCAAGCTACAGGCAACATAGAATTATGAAAGTTTCCATAGAGCTCACAGACAAGGAGACATCTATAGAAACAATAGCAGTAAATTCTTCACAGACATCAATTAGCACACAAACTACAGCCTAATAAGAAGGTAAGTGAACCATAAAAGTGAATTACCAGTAATGTTGGATGTTTGTCTGAAATAATCATTACCAGTAATGAAGTAATATTTCATTAATCTGAAAAAGTTAACAGGTGCAGTATGCAAGTATGACAGTCTGAGAAATACTGCATATTTTTAAGACTGATTTTGATAGCCAAAAGGTGATGTGATTGTGATTTTTATTGGTCCCATAAATTACCTTTTCTACAGTCTGTATTTGTAACATGGGACACATTCTTATGCTTACAATGCAATACAATTCCGTGATATGAGATTATCATCTGTTGTACATGAGTGACTTTAACTCAAGTTTACTTTCTGACACTAATTTCTTAATGTGAAGCATAAAATTTATCGCTCACAAGATGAACTTTTCCTCACTGTCTGGTCATGCACTCAGCCACACTATGGACTTCTTCTTCAAGTGGAAACTTTTTTAAGGTTTCAGGAAACATCATCTCAGTTTTGAAGTTTTACAAGTTTTTTGGCAATGCTTGTATTAAATTTATACCACAGTATTTAGGTCCTTCTTTGAAAATGTGAAGTTTATGTAAATATTTTGTGAGCCAAACTACAATTTGATGGCATACACGATCCATCTTTAACTAAATTCCTATTTAAGCAACAGGAGACAGCAGCTTTTCAGATAAAAATAGATGCTCTTCGTTGAAGCAAATATGGACAGGAGTACCACACGACCTGATAATTGGTGCACTTCCATCCATCATTGCAATTCATGATTTGCCTTACCATGTAGGAGTTAATTCAGTAATGTGTTATGCAGATGACATGACACTGCTAGGTACATACCATGACACCATACAATATGAGCACAACAGGCAACTAAGGAAAAATTAGAAATGGTAATGAATTGGTTTTTTCTAGTGAACTCTTTTGTAGCCCATATAAAACACAGGAACTAGCTCTGGGGTTAACTTAAGCTGTAGAAAGTATACCTGTAGAACTGTTAAGCTTTAAAATTGATTCAGCATTAAATTACAAGGAATGTATGAGCTCATGTGTACTATCTTATGTATAAACTGACAGATATAGTCACAAATGAGTACTTGAAGGTGGAATATTGGGGATTTTTCAGTAACACATAACCAATGGCATACTGATGTGGAGACATTCCTGTTATGTCAATGAAATTCTGACAAAGGAATCAGAATATTTGGTAAAAAGTTATGTACTGTTTTAGTAATCAGAATAACGAGCAAACTGAATGCTAAAGAACACTCCCAACATCTCTTTATCAAGCTCAAGATATTGACTGTTGTAAACCTATACATCTACGCAGCATTGTTTTATGTTGAAAGCAAGTTAAGTGAGTTTGACACAAAGGAGAATATCCATCTCCACAACACTAGAGGCAAACTGCAGTCCAGTAAACTGGGACACAGAATGATAAAGACGACAGACTCAAATAAAATAACATGCTTAAAATTTCTTTATAAACCTCTAAACTCTGCTTAGTCCTTTCCCTATAACATTTTCAACGTCAAGATTTATGATTGACTGCTGAAACACCCATTTTACAAGATAATATAATTATTTTTCAATAAACATTATGAACATTAGTTTCTAAGAATATTTCTCAAAATGTGGAAATTAATTGAAAGAACTTATTTGTAAAAAGTGATATTAATTGTATGTTTAATGTATAACCCTGTTCCATTGTAAATGGTCAATGGTTCATAAAGAATTGAATTGAATTTATGATGTATGACCTGCTTTCCTCTACAGAGACAACTTTTTTGAGCCATATGTGCCTGGTCACAAAGAAATGCTGATTAATGGTATAATGTCACCTGAAGGTGAATCTACAAGGGTTCATTTTTGCAACAGCAACTATATTATCACACCACAATTCAGTCACTAGCTTTAACAATTTCATTATTGCTTCCAGTTAACTTTTACTATTTTGAAATAATTAATTCAACATTTTACAGTGCTTAAATTATTGTCTTCATAGCCTATTTACCACAACAGCAATAAAATAATTGTGGATTTTCAGGCTTCTTAAGTACTGGAGACTCTGTTCTTCCTGGCAACAATGGATTCAAAGATCAGGTACAGGCTCTTCGATGGGTGCAGCAAAATATTGCCTTCTTTGGTGGAGATCCGAACAGTGTCACAATTTCAGGGTACAGTGCTGGATCAGCTAGTGTCTACCTGCATATGGTTTCTCCAATGTCTAAAGGTATCTTACTAGCTTTAAATAGGATTTTACTGATAATAATGTTTGAAGTATAATGTTATTAGCAATATTGTCTTTTAGCCTATAGTGATTAGAATATGAGTATGTTTGCATAATCCACCATCTCATGCAGATAATTATATTTCTAAGTTGTTAAGTGTAGCACAGAGACTTTGTATAGCTCTGCCTAAATAATTTTTAGAAACTTAAATCATTCATTCATTAAGTTGTACATCATGATCTGTAAATTATATCATGAAAGAGAGCCTTTAGATTCGTGGAAAGAGTTATGCTGTATAGTGAGGTAGTAGATGTAAATATAAATGTCGTGGACTAGGGCCTCCCGTTGGGTAGACCGTCCACTGGGTGCAAGTCTTTCGATTTTACACCACTTCGGCAACTTGCACGTCAATGGGGATGAAATGACGATGATTAGGACAACACAACACCCAGTCCCCGAGCAGAGAAAATCTCCGACCAGCCAGGAATCGAACCCAGGCCCTTAGGATTGACATTCTGTGGCACTGACCACTCAGGTACGAGGGGCGGACAAGGTAGTAGATGAAAGTCAGTAAAAGCTAAGGCAGTTCCTAGTTATTTCAAACATAATAGGTGGGTGATGTGCTTGAAGGCTTTGATTTGATTTCAAACTACTGATTCATAAAATGGAAGTAAACCAGTGAAAATGGATATTTTTGTTGCCTGGAAATAATGGCAGTTCTTTGAACACAGTTTAGAATTGAATGCATTCACTGCAAGGTAACATTCACTTTTGCTCTACTGTTCTTCTAAAACTTGTAGCGGGAACAAAGTTATAGATACTTCTGCATTTCACATTTGGGAGAAATGGTAACTTAGTAGGAGATAACCACACACATCTTTTATTTTAGGCTGTAAGGATGCTAATCATACTTTATAAATATGTAGGAAATGTTTTCACAGAATGTAATTAATTTAGGACTAACAGAGACCACTCACTGAATAGCAGCAGCATTGAGTTGTTGTCAAGCACACATAAAAGTGAGAGTAAACTTAGTATCTTTCAGAAGAAATCCTTTGTTAAACAAGAGTACAAATACGCACACAAAACACACGAATGCACCTGTGCCCCTACATCGTGCTAGCACACAATGAGGGCACTTCGTTTCAGCAGGTTGCTAGGACGAGGTCAGTGTTGTATTAGGTTGTGTTGGGTGGAGTGGGTACAGGTGAAGAGAGGTGAGAGGCAGAAAGAAGAGATGTGGGTGGATAGGTAGTGGCTTGGAGGGAGGCAGCAGATTTACTGGCTTGGAATGTGGGAGGGAGCAGTGGCAGGTATATGGGCTTGACGTGTGATGCATGGGTACCAGAGACAGTGAGATATGATGCATGATGAAGGTGACATGGATTTGGAGGGGTCACAGGACAGAGGAATGGGATGGAGGGTGTGAGGGGTGGTAGGTTAATGGGCATTGAGGTCATAAAGGTTAAGGGAGCAAAGGACATGTTTCAAGGGTAACCCACATCTGCATAGATCAGAAAAGTTGGTGGTGGAGGGAAACAATCCTGATGGCTTGTGTTGTGAAGCATCCATTGAAATTGACCAAGTTGTGCTTAACTGCATATTGTGCCACTTTGTTCTTGGCCACAATTTGGTGGCGGCCATTCACTCAAGAGGACAGCTGATTGGTTGCCATATTGACATAAAAAACTGTGCAGTGATTGCAGCAGAGATTGTATATGACATGGTTCCTGTGGGAAGGTGTTGGGACTGGGAGTGGCATTGGGATATATCAGGATGTGTGTAGGTTGGGTGGGTGATGAAATATCACATTAGGAGGGGTGGGAGTGATCTTGGATAGGTTGTCTCTCATTTCCGGGCATGAAGATGGATAATCAAAGCTTTAACGAAAGATACAGCTCAGTTGTTGCAGTCCAGGGTAATACTGGGTGACAAGGGTAGAGAAGGGGGGGGGGGGGTTATTCTTGGGGATGGTGGGAGGATTAGGGGTGTATAAGGATATGGCACAAGGCATCTGTTTGTGGTCTAGGTTTGGGGAGTAGTACCTGTCTGTGTAGGCCAAAATGAGACCTCCAGCGTACTGGACAAAGAGGTTCTCGCCACTGCAGATATGCAGGCCACATATGACCACACTGTATGAGAGTGGTTATTTGGTGAGGAAAGGATGACAGCACTCAAAATGCAGGTACTGTTGGTGGTTAGTGGGTTTAATATGGGCAGGGATGTGAATAACCCATCGGAGACGAGGAGGTCAATGTTGAGGAAGGTGGTATATTGGACAGAGGAGGACCAGGTGAAGTGGGTGGAAGAGAATGTGTTGATGTTGTGGAGGAATGAGGATAGTGTGACTGTCCTTCAGTCCAGATCATGAAGATATCATCAATGAGCCAGACAATGAGTTTGGGGTTTTGAGAGGCTAGGAAGATTTGCACTAAACAACCCATAAAAAGGTTGGCCTAAGAGGGCACCATGCAGGTATCCAGGGCTGTAATGTGGATTTGTTAATACACAGGAGTTTATACAGAAACACTAAAACCATAACACATTACTATACCTATACAGTGCAGAAAACCCACTGGCACTCAAAACGTCTTCCAATTGATTTAATAAATACAGCTTCTGTATAGTTTACAAGGGAGTACTACATCTATTTTCCTGCAGAATAGTGCTAGTTCAGGTAATGATAATGGAAGTGGATGCCAGGTTTGTGCCTTTGCCTCCACAGTAGACCACAAAAGATCAATAATATTGATATCTGGTGATTAGTAATAATACACTCTTTTAGTTTTTTAATTTTTATTTATAATGGCTACCAGTTATGAAGTAGTAATTCATCAATAGAATAGGAGGTGTTGTCTGGCAGACATGGTTTTAAATTAGATTTAAAACTTGCTTCAGTGCCTGTCAAACATTTTATGTTATTGGGCAAATGATCAAAAAATTTTGTTGCTGCATATTGCACTCCTTTCTTAGTAACTGACAGCTTTAACAATGGTTAATAAAGGTCATTTTTCCCTTAATGTTGTAGGTATGTACATCACTGTTCTTCACAAATTGTAATGGATTATTTATGATGAATTTCATTAGCTTCGAAGGCACAGTTAAAATGCGTAGTGCCTTGAAGTGGTACATACATTATGTCCATGGGTAACTACCACATATTATTCTTACAGCTCACTTTTGTGCAATCAGTACTTTCTTTGTAAGTGATGAATTATTCAAGAAAATTATTCTGCGAGACATTATTGAATGGAAATATGTAAAATATATCAGCAGCCTAATATGTTTGTTTCCACGATTGGTAATGATATGAAGAGCAAAAGTAGCTGAACTGAATTGTTTTAGAAGCTCAATAATGTGCTTCTTCCAGTTTAAGTTTTCATCAACATGTACATGCAAAAATTTTGAGCATGTATCCTATTTGCTGACTGCTGTTCACATGCTACATCAATTGTTGATATTTCTCTATTTGTTGCACAGAACTGAATATTGTGTGTTTTCACAGCATTTAGGGAGAGTCCATTTTCAGAGAACCACTTAATAATTCTTTGGAAGGTCATTCAGATATGTGAGGAACAGGAGTGGATCAAAATTGAACCCTGTGGGACTTCCTTTGCCCCCCCCCCCCCCCCCCCCCCCCCAAAGCTCAGCCTTTTGCACTCTGTTTGTTAAGTATGATTCAAACCAGCTGTGCATGAAGTCATCTGTTCCATGAAACATGAGTTTTTCTAAGAGAGTAACATGACCTACACAATCAAATATCTTGCAAAGGTCACAAAAAATACCAACTGACCATATATTATTATTTAAGTCTTGTACTACTTGATGAGTGAATGTATAAAATGAAGTCTCAGTCAAACAACCCTTCTAGAATCGGACTGTGATATGCTAAATAAATTGTTGCCACTTAAATGTGTGATTACTCTCGAGTACATTACTTTTTCGAATATTTTGGAAAAAGATGTCAGTAAGGAAACTGGATGATAATCACTTAAGTCTGTCTTGTCATTTTTTTATGAAGTGGTTTAACAGTTTCCCCTTCCTCTGTCCAGTCACCCCCTCCCAATCCATGTCACTGTCATTGGACACCATATTCCACAGGCTCTGGTACCCATGCAGCACATGTCTAGCATGTGTAGCTGTTGCATTCCTGTCCTCATTCATAGTCAGCAAACATGTGTGTGTGTCTGTACTGAAGCTTGACAGAGGATTATTCCAAGAGCTAATGAGTTTGTGTGTGCCTCTTAATAACTCAACATTTTTGCTATTTGATGAGGGATCTCCTTTACACCTAAATAATAATATGTTCTGTTCTTTTTACCATGATTATTAGTGTTGTGTATGATATAAATCATACAGACAATTTTATTAATTCCAGGTTTGTTCCATAAAGCAATTGCAATGAGTGGTGCTGTTCAGAATGTAGTAGTTAAGGATCCATTACAACAAGCAAAAAGGCAAGCAAGACTATTAAATTGCCCTGATGGGACTTCAGAGGAAATTGTTGACTGCTTGAGAGGAAAAGATGCTCAAGAAATTGCTGAAACTCTAAGAGGATTAGCAGTAAGTGTAGCATATTTTCTAATTTAGTCAAGAGATCAAAAAATAAAATATCATGAATTGATTTCATAGATTTCCAAAATTATCAGTAATCATCCAGACAAATGCTAATGTATTTTCTTATTGATTGACCATTGTTGTAGTATTACACAAAGTACGTTCTCTTACATGCAAATTTCAATACAAAGGGAAACATGTAGGGGAAGGGGGTTTAGACAGTTGTCATCTCCAGAGAAAGTCCTCATCCCATCTGTTAAGCCTCTCCTGACCGAGGGTTCTGGGTGACTTTTCAAAACTCTACCCATTTGCCTGAACATCACAAGTTCTTTTACTTCACCCCTCTTCCTTCCACTTCAACCCTTCTGCCAGAAGGAGCCATGGGCTCTGAAAACTTGCAAATCGTAATATTTTTTCATATATGTTCTCCTGCCACTACTTGGTGAGTAGAACTTTTATCTATGCAAAGACTTATATTCTCAAAAAAATGATTATTTTTCATGAAAATAAAGATAATGATGGTGATATCTCAGGAGTATTCTGACAGAAAAGGTGTTGAGTATTGCCATAACACTATGAGGCATATCATGAGTCCAAATAGTAAATATAGTACTGGAAACAAGGGTGAAAGTATTGAAACTCTTAGAGAGTTATATATAGGCTTTCCATAAATATGTAATTGTAGAAGGGACCCATTTCAATTGCTATCACTGTACCTCTGATTAGTTTATAAATATATTAGCATTCTGTTTTACTTACATTTTTATAATTTATTTACTAGCTGTGTCTTTTTATTTAGTCATTCATAGGCACTAGTGACCAATCTTTGTGAGACCATGAGCCCAACACTAACCAAAAGAGTTTTGGAGATTACACATTAGCTGTTCATATTCAAATTGATTGATTCCAAATATTTATTTCCTTTACATTTTGTACCAGCCAGCCTACTGATCTGTTTCTTCCTTCTAGTTTTTATCTTTGCTGCAACACTTGTGTATGGTCTGTTATTAATATTTGGAATGTGAACTATTGTTAAAGTCATTTTCTCTTGTCTGTATTGACATGCTATTAAAGTGACAATATCTATGCATTTTTCATAATCATTCCCATTTCTTCTTGCAGCTATTAACAGAAATGTTTTGAATATCTAAAAGTATAAGTTTTCTTCCATATCTTTTCTGGTCATGTGTCTGCCAGCCTTCTTATGTTATTTCTGCATCAATAATAGGGAAATAGTTGCAGCTTTTATGTCCTTTCACATTAAATTAGTCTCATAATTAGTTATTATTATATTGAGAAACATTTATTTCTATCAACATGTAATAATTGTGTTTCTTAACTTTTTTATTTTAATTCAGCAGTGATTTTTCCTCGGTATAAATGTCGCTATTTACTTTATTTTTTTCTGTTTAGGAATGGGGTTGGGATCCAATACGGGTGTTTGGAGCAGTTGTTGAAGATGATTATCAAAATGAAGCAGAGAGGTTTCTTACTGCTGATCCAACAGAGCAGTTCCTTTCAGGGAATTTTACACATATTCCACTAATTACAGGAACCACTAAAGACGAATTCAGTTGGAAAGCTTTGCATATGTTTACCTCCTCTCCATGAAATACATACAGTTCATCATTTTATAATCTGTGTTTAATGCACATTTGTAGGTTAAGGGATTTTTTAGATCTGTGAAACAACATGGGCATGTATTAAAAGATGTCCTCACATCATTGTGACACCTAACATAGATACAGGGCGTACCTGTGCTATCTGGCTTCTGTATGTCTCAAATACTCTGTACCAAAACACTCAAAACATACAGTGAGAAGCAGAATAACTAAACAAGACTACTGGCTACAGTGACTATTCCATTAACATACATCCAGTGTTTGTGCACTTGTGTGCCATTAATAATGTTAATGAAGCAGATAATGGAGCTGATAGGAAATTCAAATATGATTTTGCAATCTATATTGTGTCTTTGTGCTGTTCCATCACAGTTTAGCTTGGACAATGTGGCTGCAATTTTTATCTCAGATGTATGGGCATGGGTGTGTTACACGTAATGAGAAATATTAACATTGACCAATGACAGCAGAACATAGGTCTACCAGAATTTCTATTTTACAAAATAAGTAAAAACATTTTGGCATAATTTCATTACTGCTACAAGAAAACAATTTAAAATAGTTCTCAAATGAAAAAAGTTTTTGATTCATCAGATGCATGTTTAAATTGAAGTTGTGGTACATCGATCCAAATAACTTACAAAAGTACCATACTTTTGTGTTGCTTTCTTTCTCTTTGGTGTTAATTTTGCCTCATTGGGTAAGTATGTCTTAGTTTATTGCTGTGAATACCTCTGAAAAACACTTTTCAGTGTGTTGCAGAGTATGGAGAAATAGATGTAGAATTTTATTTATTTAGTTATTTATTCATCCATATATCATTTTCTACAATAGTATCAGACAATTTGAATCCATCTTCAGGTGTCTACCAGCTCAGTTTCTTCAGAGTCTCTGAGACTCACTCGCATGGGTCAAACAAATCTATAATTATTTGTGCTGCAATTATCTTTATATTCAACACCCCTTATTATACCTATTTGGTACATATCCCACACACTAGATCAATTTTCTAGGATGGGCTATAAATTTGATTTGTAAACAGTCTGCTTTGTAGACTGATTGTACTTCACTATTATTCTACAAATAGACCAAAGTCTGATTTACCTAAGACTGAGCCTATATGAGTGTTCCATTTCTATTCTTACAAAGAGTTACACCCAGGTATTTGTAAGTGCTGATTGATCCAAATTCTGACTCATTGATACTCTGTATTACAAGGGTACTACATTTTTTGATTTTATTTATTTATTTATGTTACATTTTTGAATGTTTAAAACAATTCATTTTGTGAAGGGCACAATTTTACATTTCTGAACATTCAAAAGCAAGTTGCCAGTTTTTCCCCCATTTCAAAATCTTCTCAATATATGACTGAATATTTGTGCAGCCATTCTTCTCTGTCTTCATAATAAATCCTCTGCATGTCTTGTGCCTTTGCTGCTCAATTTTCTTATCGACATATTTTCTTTCAACCCTCTTTTTTGAGACTTGCGTTGTGGCTGTCACAAATACAGGATACTCAGCTGTTCAGGGAATACTGATGTGTTATATACACTCCTGGAAATTGAAATAAGAACACCGTGAATTCATTGTCCCAGGAAGGGGAAACTTTATTGACACATTCCTGGGGTCAGATACATCACATGATCACACTGACAGAACCACAGGCACATAGACACAGGCAACAGAGCATGCACAATGTCGGCACTAGTACAGTGTATATCCACAGTTCGCAGCAATGCAGGCTGCTATTCTCCCATGGAGACGATCGTAGAGATGCTGGATGTAGTCCTGTGGAACGGCTTGCCATGCCATTTCCACCTGGCGCCTCAGTTGGACCAGCGTTCGTGCTGGACGTGCAGACTGCGTGAGACGACGCTTCATCCAGTCTCAAACATGCTGAATGGGGGACAGATTCGGAGATCTTGCTGGCCAGGGTAGTTGACTTACACCTTCTAGAGCACGTTGGGTGGCACGGGATACATGCGGACGTGCATTGTCCTGTTGGAACAGCAAGTTCCCTTGCCGGTCTAGGAATGGTAGAACGAGGGGTTCAATGACGGTTTGGATGTACCGTGCACTATTCAGTGTCCCCTCGACGATCACCAGAGGTGTACGGCCAGTGTAGGAGATCGCTCCCCACACCATGATGCCGGGTGTTAGCCCTGTGTGCCTCGGTCGTATGCAGTCCTGATTGTGGTGCTCACCTGCACGGCGCCAAACACGCCTATGACCATCATTGGCACCAAGGCAGAAGCGACTCTCATCGCTGAAGACGACACGTCTCCATTCGTCCCTCCATTCACGCCTGTCGTGACACCACTGGAGGCGGGCTGCACGATGTTGGGGCGTGAGCGGAAGATGGCCTAACGGTGTGCGGGACCGTAGCCCAGCTTCATGGAGACGGTTGCGAATGGTCCTCGCCGATACCCCAGGAGCAACAGTGTCCCTAATTTGCTGGGAAGTGGCGGTGCGGTCCCCTACGGCACTGCGTAGGATCCTACGGTCTTGGCGTGCATCCGTGCGTCGCTGCGGTCCGGTCCCAGGTCGACGGGCACATGCCCCTTCCGCCGACCACTGGCGACAACATCGATGTACTGTGGTGACCTCACGCCCCTCGTGTTTAGCAATTCGGCGGTACGTCCACCCAGCCTCCCGCATGCCCACTATATGCCCTCGCTCAAAGTCCGTCAACTGCACATACGGTTCACGTCCACGCTGTCGCGGCATGCTACCAGGGTTAAAGACTGCGATGGAGCTCCGTATGCCACGGCAAACTGGCTGACACTGACGGCAGCGGTGCACAAATGCTGCGCAGCTAGCGCCATTCGACGGCCAAAACCGCGGTTCCTGGTGTGTCCGCTGTGCCGTGCGTGTGATCATTGCTTGTACAGCCCTCTCGCAGTGTCCGGAGCAAGTATGGTGGGTCTGACACACCAGTGTCAATGTGTTCTTTTTTCCATTTCCAGAGTGTAGATTAGTTTTGGTGAAATTCATTAGAATAACTGCAGCATTTGTTGGATTATGAAGAATGTATAGTAACTGAATCATCCTCATTATCATTAGTTTCATGCTGTATAGTCAGTTCAAACACAGTGATCTGCAGAAACACAAATTTTGGACAGCTTGCTGTGTTCAATAATAAAAATAAGAAGAACATACTGAATTTGTATATATATGCAGATCAATGTGACATTTGTTGAGCATATTTTGGTTCTGTATTTCAGAAATTCTTCGCAACACTTCCTGGGCAGAAGATATGAGTGAAAATTATGAGAGAGTTTTTCCCATATCTTTCATGTACGAACGGAATACTCCACGATCACGCCAAATCAGCAGAGAGCTGAAAACTTTCTACCTTGGTACTGAACCTATAACAAACAACTCCAGGATTGGACTCGGCCAAGTAAGTGAGATATGAAAGCTCAGCATGAAATCTGTGTCACAAAAGAGCATGGCAGCTTACTAACTGATGTGTTTAAAAGCTTCAGTACAGTAACTGATCATGAATATAGGAAAGTAATTTCTAAAATGAAATATAGCTGTGAGATGGTGTCCTTTGTGATTTGACATGTTCTACTGCAAGTATCAAGTGTGTGTGAATGAGGAAAAAGGAAACTACTTTTGAGTTTGAACTTAAGAAACAGATGAATGTAATTCCCAGCTACTAATTAAACTAAGTATCATTATTTATTATTAAAACCTTGAGAAAAAAAGGGGGGGGGGGGGGGAATCAGAGTAGGTTGCCGTTCACCATGCAGCACCTTTCTTTCTTTGGGTCTACACACCAAGGAAAGTTGCAAGTACATACCATAAGCACTCTGCTACCTGAGTAGCTGCTTGTGTGTAGTCCATGTGGGGCCTACTCAAAGGGGTCACATATTTCTTATCATACAGCACATGCTGTGTTGTTTGCACCTGAACCTCTGATTCAGACCCTTCATTCAGCTCCCAAGCTGAAGACCATGATCTGTCCTGGGGAAAATGTTGCAGATCATGAGATGTTTATGTTCTATGAGGAGGCTGAGAGATTTTGCCCCTTCAGCCACTCGCCAACCAATTATCAAAGAAAAGTTCATAATCCAAAAAATAGGCATTGTCAATTCCTATGCTCAGCAGTTCAAACAAAACTAGAGTATCATCTCATATACAGTAGATACCCCTTTCATACAGTTACAGTTAGTGGTGACTTCAGTCTAGCCTCAATGTTGGTGAAAATACTTTTTCGAAGCTAATGGTAGATAGAAATCATCATTAGAAACTGCACTAAATGCTTCCTCCAAAAATTATTTTGAGCAATTAGTGCAGGAGTCCACTTGAAGTGCACGTGGTTGGGAAAAAATACTTGACCCCTTAGTGATGAATAATCCTGAGCAAATGGGAGCATCATGATGGATACAGGGGTTAGTGATAACAACATCATTGCAGCAAGACTGACCACTGTAACATCCAAATCCACCAAAAATAAACACAAAATATATTGATTAAAAAAAGTAGATCAAAATTCACTGACATTCTTCACTCCTTGTAAACCAGATGTGGCTTCAATTCAGAGAAATAGTACCTGTGACAATTGAAAGATTTGTGCTGAATAAATTAATAAAAGGTGATACTGATTTGCCATAGTACAAAAAACAGGTCAGACAACTGTTGCAGAAGCAACAGAAAAAGCACGCCAAATTTAAAAGGACACAAAATCTCCAAGATTGTAGACGTTTTACTTAGACACTTAGTACGGACTTCAATGGGAGAAGATTTAATAGTTTACGAAACAAAATTCTGTCTCGACTGTCTAACAGAAAATCCAAGAGATTCTGGTCATATGTAAAGTACATCAGAAGCAAGATACAATCAATACCTTCACTGTGTGAAACCAGTATATTACCAATGGTAGTGCCACTAAAGTGGAGATATTAAACACAGTTTTCCAAGATTCCTTCATCAGAGAAGACAAAGTAGATATTCCAGAATTCAAATCAAAAACAGTTACCAACATGATTAACTTAGAAGTAGATATCCTCAGAGCAGCGAATCAGCTTCAATCACTTAATAAATGCCATTCTTCTGGTCATAACTGTATATCAGTTAGGTCCCTTCCAGAGTACACTGATACAATAGCCCTGTATGGCAAGTGGACCATGGTATGGTAGGAATTGCTCTTCCAGTAACACATGGAACATGTAATGTACATAGGCTTTATTCATGAAAGTAACTTTTCATTCACCTACATCAAATGCTAGTCAAAAATACACTCTCATACTTCTCTCTCTATCCAAAGATCATCCACCACATGCCAGCCAGAGATGTTCAGGTGTTGGTGTAGAGGTCAATACTCAACACAGTCCCCCACACTGGGAATACAGAGAGACATGATGGTTGGTGTAAGCTGGTGCACATGGCTGCTTGTACCCTGACTGGCCCTGCATGGGGTGTGACCAGACCGTTTCTCATGGTGCTGTGTGATATGATGATGCCATACATATGGTGCTGTGCCAGATGTTGCAGAAGGTGTCTGACATGGCCATATCATCATTCAGATGGTGTGCTGGGTGAAATGGGTGGTGGTAGAAGCTCATCGAAGTCCTGCCTGGCTCCCATAAAATCTCAGATTGGCGGTGACGTGGGTGATGTGTGTTGGTTGTCGCCCTTGTTGACTCTTGTGTTGACATCCAGGTGTGTTGAGGCAGAGTTATCCTAGAGCACCCAAGCAGGTTTAAGTCAAGAAAGTAAGACAGTCATTGGTTTGCTATGCAGTAGAATGTTGAATGTTTGTGGGCAGTGTTTGAGCATCCTGTACAGGTCTGAATAGGGGGCTGCAGAGCTGCTTGCTTGCATGGCATCATCTCACAACATGACAGAACTGCAGGAGCTGAGGTCCTTGTGGATGTACATGTTTGGTGTTGAATGAGTTGATGGGGATGGGACATGCGTGTTCCAAATACGTTGCTGAACATGATGCACTGGCATAGGTAAGAATGCCTCTTTTGAGTCAGGCATAGGCTAAGGGAAGTATGCAGGCAAGACAAATGGGTCATTGTAGACCACCTTTGCCAGAGATGCCCATAGGTAATCCTTGTACGCTGAGCAAATGCCAAGCAGGACCCACAGGAGCATCTCAGTCCATGAACCACAAGGGCATGTCAGGGCCACCTTCAGGGTTTTCTACCACCTCTCATTGAGGCCATTAGTCTGCAGGTGAAAAATGTGGTAGTCCATGTGTGGGTAATCCCACAGAGGCAACACAAGGCAATGCAGAAGACCGATTCAAATTTGTAGCCCTGATTGGTGGTAATCAGTTTGAGGGTGCTGAAGCAGGCAATCCACATCTCCGGAGAATGCCTGGGTGGTTGTTTTGGCTGTGATGTTGTATGTGGGTATGGTGTCTACCCATTGTGATGTCCTGCCAATCATTGATAGGTGGTATGAAGTCCTTCTGACTCAGTCAGAGGTCTCATTTGATGTTGGCCCACACAAATCAGTCAGACCATCACACTTATACCGGGGAGAGACAGGTTATGTAACTGCTCAAATATTTAATGGCACATTGTAGCCTGTTCTGTGAAATGTTACAGAGCAGAGTTTGTGAGACATGGGGAGAGACTGATATTTGATGCAAAGATGTGTGTCATGGCCATTGAAGAGGTCTTAAGTGCTCAGGTTGTTCATTTGTTCACCTGCCATGTGCTCTTTGTCATATTAGAGAGAATCTTGAAAGGTAGTCTGCAGGGATATTGTCTGCACCATGGATATGACATATGTCAATGACATACTGTGCTATAAGGTCAAACGTCTGAATCATTGTGGATTGGCATCATGAGACACGTTCCTGATAGTATCTACCAGAGGTTTGTGGTCTGTGTGCCTGGTCACTTGGTGGCCTTCAATATCTTTGCTGAAGAACATCTACATCTACATCCATACTCCGCAAGCCACCTGATGGTGTGTGGCGGAGGGTACTTTGAGTACCTCTATCGGTTCTCCCTTCTATTCCAGTCTCATATTGTTCATGGAAAGAAAGATTGTCGGTATGTCTCTGTGTGGGCTCTAATCTCTCTGATTTTATCCTCATGGTCTCTTCGCAAGATATATGTAGGAGGGAGCAATATACTGCCTGACTCCTCGGTTGAAGGTATCTTCTCGAAACTTCAATAAAAGCCTGTACCGAGCTACTGAGCATCTCTCTCGCAGAGTCTTCCACTGAAGTTTATCTATCACATCTGTAACATTTTCGTGATTCTAAATGATCCTGTAACCAAGCGCACTGCCCTCCATTGGATCTTCTCTAACTCTTCTATCAATCCTATCTGGTATGGGTCAAACACTGGTGAGCAGTATTCAAGCAGTGGGCGAACAAGTGTACTGTAACCTACTTCCTTAGTTTTTGGATTGCATTTCCAGTGAACCTCAGTCTGGCATCTGCTTTACCGACGATCAACTTTATATGGTCATTCCATTTTAAATCACTCCTAATGCCTACTCCCAGATAATTTATGGAATTAACTGCTTCCCGTTGCTGACCTGCTATATTGTAGCTAAATGATAAATGATCTTTCTTTCTATGTATTCGCAGCACATTACACTTGTCTACATTGAGATTCAATTGCCATTCCCTGCACCATGCATCAATTCGTTGCAGATCCTCCTGCATTTTAGTACAATTTTCCAACTTCACTGTAATGCATACTGTGAAGAGCTCTTGATCAGAAGCTGACCTCTTTGACTGTGTTTCCTCAAAAAGGATGGGGGTGATTGGGCCATCCCGTCTCTGACCCCCACCACAGTGTCACTTGCATCAGACATGAGGGTGAGTTGTACTAAACAGTTCTTTGCCCATTGGAATGCTTCTGTTATCTCTGCAGAACATGCAATTTTCTTTTTGTGCAATTATCTTTGCCAGCTAAGGCATTAGTGAGAGGAGATTGCAATGTAGCTGCATGAGGAAAATTTTACTGATAGCAGTTAATGAGTCCAAGGAGTTGACATGGGCCAGGAAAAGTTTCTGAAAGTGATAGGTTTTCGCTGTGTCCATGCATTCTGCTGTCAGTTTGATGCCTTGATGCACTGAGTGTATGGCCTGAGAAAATAACCTCCATTTGTCAGAATTGCAAATTTGCTTCATTAATGGCAACCCCATCTTGTCAGAGTGCAGCTAGAACTTATTCTAGGTGATGCAAATGTTCTTTAAGAGTGTCGGAGAAGGTGAATACATCATTGAGGTAAATGTAGCAAAACACATATTGAAAGAGTAGTTTATCAATAAAACATTGCCACACTTGTGCGGGATTCTTGAGGTTATAAGGCATAAAGGGAAATTTGTACAATTCAAACAATGTGGTGACTGCCATTTTCATAATGTCATTGGAATGCATTGGGCTTTGTAAATACACCCTTTTACAATTGATAACACTGAATATTGGTATTCCAAAGAGCACATGCATTAAGTCTTGGTTGTTAGGTATAGGGTAGCTATCATGTACAGTACTGTGGTTGAGTACTCTATAGTATCCACTAAGACTGACTGAACCATATTTCTTAGGTATGAGCTTAATGTGGGAAGCTTAAAGGCTTTCTTAGTGCCAGATGATGCCCTCTTGCACAAATTCCTGTATCTCATTAGAAGCAGTCTGTAGATCGTCAGGGCACAAACGGCAGGGTTTGTGACTAATGGGAGGATCATTGGTAGTTGTTATTCAGTTCATACTTCTGCCTCACACTGCACCTATGCACACTCAAGTTTGATGCGGGTGGGTTGTTTACAAATGCTGCATGCTGGGTTGCATTGACCTTGTTGTGATTGTTGTCACGTGAAGTCAGTGAGGGCTGCAGTGAGGTGACTGTTGTCACCTCGTTGTATGTGGAATGTGACTTGGTAGAGGGCTACAGTTGTAGGCCTTACCCCATGTGCCGCAGCTATCCATTCAGAGCATAGCCACGAACTTCTTCATGGACCAATTTGAGTGCTGCCTCTGTCTCTCTAATGCAACACTAGAGACCTGTATTTCTGATGTGTAGGTATCTTTGCATAGTCATTGTGGTGGCAACTTGAGTTTGCATTATATGTGGATGGGGTAGGCAGCTTTATTCTTTATTCTTGGGCTGAAATGCCTATTTCTATCCACTGATGTCATTTGGGAACCCACAGAGAGCTCAACATTCATGAGTAGCATGTCTGAATTGACTACAGAGCCCACAGATCAAGAGCCAAGGGACATCATGATGCTAGGTGCTTTGTTGCACCATTGTAAAGATGAGGTGGTCATGTTACGGTGGAGTGTTGGCTGTCAAGGATGCATGACATCACCCACAAGATGTGTTGAGCTGGCTCAGATAGAAATAGACGGCATTCAAGATGTTGCTTGTGCAACATCACGCAGGGTAGTGTCTATCTAGCTGTTTAATATTTGCTGGCCATACTTGGCTAGAAAATTGCTGTGTTGGATGGGATCCTTACCATATAGAATTGACAGAGGACACCAAAAAAGCCCAAAGATGGACAGCCCATTTTGTATTGTCATGAAATAGAGGAGGGAGTGAGCTGGGATGCAAATCATCAAGAGAAAGGTGTTCTCATTGTGACAAGATCTTATCTGAAAATTTCAGTCACCAACTTTCTTCTCTGAATGTGGAAATATTTTATGCTTGCCTATAGAGGGAGTAATGATAATCATAATAAAAAATAATGAAATCAAAGCCTGTAATGAAAGATTTAAATGTTCATTTCCTCACACACTATTAGAGAATGGAATGGCAGAGAAACAGCCTAAAGGTGATTCAAAGAACCCTGTGTCAGGCACTAAGTGTGAATCACAGATTAGTCATGTAGATGTAAGTGTAGTGCTAACATGAGGTGCAACCAGAAACTAACAGCAGCTTGGGTGGTCAGCAACTACTCACAGAAATTCCTGCATATGTCAGATGAGACGACATGCAAACTCACTAAACACACATCGGAATTGGTTTCCAATCTAACTGCTGTTTGCTTACAGGGTTTCTGTTGATGTTTTTTTCAGTGTGCATTGGCGCTCCATGGTGAGGTTATCAGACCCTACAGGGTTTCATGGCTCACCTAACTTTTGAGTTCCCAAAAACGTATTAGACTTTTCCTTCTTTCTCTTTTGGGATCTTGCAAGAATGTTGAGTCAAATCCCAACATGAGATGCAACTTGTACGAGCTTAGGGTCCTTGTCAGCACTGACAGTATCCCATATCTGTTGTCAGGGGAAATAGGACAATGGTTGGTAACTCATTCACTGATGTGAGTGCTTCTTTGGTCTTGTAGTTCATGAGGCCAACTACTGACACAGAAGTTCAGGGTTTTTAATTTCCAGGAAAATGTGAGGTGTAAATCTACATCTGTGCTCTGAACATCACTGTGAAGCACATGGTAAGAGTGTAGCTTTTATTGTACCCTATGTTAAGCTTTGTTATGATCCCCTTTACAGATGGACCATGGGAATAATGTGCACTTCTATGCTAATTGCTATTTACCTAATTTTGCATGATCTTTAAAGCAGATATACATAGGGGGCTGGAGAACATTCATGATTCCAGCCCTGAAGAATTGTTTTTGAAGTCTTGTCAGCAGGTTGCCACGAGACCTGCGGTGTCTTTCTCCAATTATCCACCCATTAAGACTATTCAGCATTTCTGTTACAATCTCTTATCAGTCAGTGAGCCTATGGCCTGCCACACAGACCTACTCTGGGTGCAGTCGATATCCTCTGAGAGTTCAACTTGATATAGAGTAATTGTTTTGTTCATATTGTGAATTTATATGAAACTATGCTAGACTGAATACTGTGGTATATACACAGTAAAATCTGTTAGATAATGCCTACTAAACTTGTGAAATTAACTGTTGCTTCTGAGTCATCCATCAATTTATACACAAAGGAGTAAGACTTAAATTAGTGTTTTTGTAGTATGGTAACAATTTTACTACTGATACCAATTTCTGCAGAGAGAGAGAGAGAGAGAGAGAGAGAGAGAGAGAGAGAGAGAGAGAGAGAGAGAGAGAGAGAGGGTGGTGTGTGTGGGCGCACACGCATTTTTTGTTACAGGAATGAGCACTGAAGATCTGATATTCATTTTACTTCTGTGTTTCAGTTGTATGCTGATGCTATAGAAATATTCCCAGTTGACCGTATTGCGAAGATAATATCCAGAAGTAACACTTCACCAGTGTACTATTACCAGTTTACTTACCAAGGAAGGTATAGCTGGGTGTACATTCCTGGAACGCTAACACCTTATGGTAATCATTTTGGCTCCAGATAGATAAGTACTATCACTGCTGTATAAAACAGTCCTAAAATGTGTATTACATAATTTGCAATATAAGAAAAGTGATACATTGATAATCATTGTAAAGATGCCATGTTGAGTTGCAGACAGGAACAATGAAATGACTGTTACACATTTAGCTTTCAGTCAAAGACTTCTTCATAAAAGGAAATACACACACACACACACACATTCATTTACACAAGCACACACCTCATACACACATGACTGCTATCTCCAGCAGCTCAGATCAGAATGCATTCTGTAGATGGTGGTTGTACATGAACGAAGTGTGTTTGCTTTTGTGGATGAACGTGTGTATGTTCCCTTTTCTGAAGAAGGCTTTGGCCAAAAGCTAAAGTGTAACAGCCTTATCATTGTGCCTGTTTGTAATTCAATGTGTCATCTTTCTGGTGAGTAGCAATCTATTTTTGTCCTTATATTATTGATATTGCAACTTGGAGTTTCCATTGTTTAATATAATACAAATGGGGAACTTGTATCTCATGTAAACTGTATTTTAACTGTATAAATTGCAAAATTCCATTGAGAAATGTATTAGGTTCATCAAGAGACAGTGCACTATCCAGGACTTACCTTTTGGAGGTTCATCTGTGAGTGCCAGTGCTAGACACACACACATAAATAAAAGCAGATAATATTCTAAGCTTTGAGAATTCCAGTTCCTTCCTTCGTGGTAGCAAAGAGGAAAGTTTATGGGTGTATATAATTTAGAATCCAAATTGAGAAGGAAAGAAGAAATGATGAGGAAAATGCTGAAGAGAGAATAAGAGGTCCAAGACAGCACATTAAAAAACATTGTTGCAGCTCATATCATAGGTGGGAATAAATGAGTGAGAAGTAAAGATTGATATAAAAGGACAGAAAATAAACTACAGAGACAATGAGGTCATATTTTTGTGGAGGAAATAAAATACATAAATAAAAAATAAATAATTAACAATGTAGGAGAAGACAGATTGCTACTTACTGTAAAGAAGACACATCAAGCTGCAGATAGGTACAACTGAAAGACACTCGCATAATGGTTTTGGCCTCAACCTTCAACAGTAAAAGAGACACACACACACACAGCACTCACACACACACACACACACACACACACACACACACACACACACAAGCAAGCCTCACACACACATGACTGCTAACTCCAGAATCTTGGGTTGCAATTCAACTATCACAGGGGATGTTAGTGACACTCTGGAAGGGGTGAGGAAGGGGAAAGGATGATAGAGTATGGTTGGGGAGAGAGATGAACACTGTCTAGTGGAGTCAGCAGAAACTACAATGTCAACAAGTGCAGCCTCAGGATTTTGTCAGGTAGGGACATGGGGAAAAAAGGAGCAAAAAAGAGAGAAACAGGGGGAAAACGAGTGGAAGCATTGGCAGAGGGCAGAAAATAAACAAGGTGGGAGATGAGAATATGGGGGAGATGATAGAACAGAGGGGATGGAAAATGTTGGGTGGAGGGTGTGGGGACAGTATGTTACCATGGGTTGAGGCTGGGATAATTACAAGAGTGGAGAATGTGTAGGATAACTCCCATCTGCACAGTTCAGAAAAGCTGGTGGTGGAGGGAAGGATCCAAATGGCTTGGGTAGTGAAGCAGCCATTGAAATCAGGTGTGTTATGTTCAGCTGCATGTCGTGCCACGGGATGGTCTACCTCGCTCTTGGCCACACTTCGGTAATGGCCGGTCATTCTGGTGGATCTGGTGGACAGCTGGTTGGTAGTCATACCACTATAAAAAGCTGTGCAATGATTGCAGCAGAGCTGGTGAATGACATGGCAGCTTTCACAGGAGGCCACCCCCTGATGGCTTACGATAACCCTGTGTCAGGACTGGATAGGAAGTGCTGTGTGGGTGGATTGGGCAGGTTTTGCAACTGTGTCTTCCACAGAGATATCATCCTTGTGGCAAGGGGTTGGGATTGAGAGTGGCATAGGGATGGGCTAGGATGTTGTAGAGGTTGGGTGGCCATTGAAACACCACTTTAGGAGGGGTGGGAAGTTCCTCGGCTAGTGTAAGTTACTTTTTTAAAAAATTGCTTAAAAATTAAGCTCCGTCCTCATCATCATCAGTTTTCTGCTACATTATGAGGTCCTTTGCCTCTCCATTTTCTGTGATCCATTGCTTCCTTCTTAAGGCTGCTGTATGTTGTACCGTCCATCATGTCATCCAGTACATGAAATCTCTTCCTTCCTTGCTTCTTTTTCACTTCTAAAAAAATCTTCTAAAACTGCTTTTATCAGTCCATCTTTATTTCTTAATGTATGCCCAATCCATTTTTTTCTTTTTTTATTACATCTAGTAACTGTCTTTTCTCTCCCAATCTTCTCAGTACCTCTTCATTTTTTTACTCTGTCCATCCAACTTATTCTTTCCATCCTCTGCCACATTCACGTCTCAAAAACCTCCATCCTTTCTTTCTCTTTCTTCCGCAAAGTCTATGTTTTAGTGCCATACAGAGGAACACTCCATAGAAAACATTTTATGAGTCTGTTCCTCAGTTCTCTGTCCAAACTGCTGCAGAAAATTCTCCTTTTATTATAAAATGCCTCTTTTGATGTTGATATCCTTGTTTTAATTTCTGTGCTGTGCTTCCAGTCAGTGTCTATCCTGCTTCCAAGAAACTTAATTTTGCACCTGTTCTAATTTTATCCCAAACAGCATAATTTTTATTTATTTATTTCCTCCTAGTGCCAATACTTTTGTTTTCTTTGTGTTAATTTTCATTCAATATTTTTGTCCATAAGGTTAAATGGTGTCCACTAAGTCCTGCAATTCTTTCTCCCCTGTGGCTAGAAGGACCACGCCATCAGCAAACCTCAAACACCCTACTCTTCTTCCTCCAATTTCTACTCCTTTGTCATGTAATGAGCATTGGTCGATCACATTTTCCAAGTAGAAGTTGAAAAGTGTAGGTGATAGAGAGCATCCTTGTCTTCCTCATTTTTCTAGTCCGATCCAGTTTGTAGTTTCTCCTCTCACTTCAGCTGAGGATTTTTGATTCAGATATAATGAGTTTACAAGTCTTCTGGTTTTCCAGTCCACTCTCTTTTCCCTCATTATAGTCACCAGCTTGTACCAAGCCACATTGTCAAATGCCTTTTGTAGATTGATGAAGCACGTACAGAGGTCTCTTCCTTTTTAAATATACCTTTCTCTCAAGATTTGTAGGAGCCCTATTGCATCTCTGGTGCCCATGTTCCACCTAAAGCCAAACTGCTCCTCGCCATGATTCTCTTCCATTACTTTTTCAAGTCTCTTATTAATTATTCTTAATATCACTTTGGCTGCATGTGAAATGAGGCTGATTGTCCCATGCTCACTGCATTTCTTGGCTCCTTGTTTTTTGGGTAATGGAATCATTACTGTTGTCCATCCTATAATACATAAAATATGGTAGATGGTGTTTCACAAGTCTATTACAGGCTTCTAGGGTTTGTAGAGGGAATGCAGAAGACAAAGTTTTGATAAGACCCTGAGTCTGTGAATGTACCATTTAAATATAAAATAAGTTTGAATATTGGATCACTTCCAAATCTCCCACTTCACGATACAGAACATAATGGTAGATGTGTACACAGAAAATGGTTTCCAGATAATCTGAGTCCACCAGATATCAGTTTCATCCAACTACAACAAGAGCTACAAGAAACTGGTATATCTGCATTAAGGAGAGTTCACTATGATTCTCCACGGACATGCACCCAGTGTTTGTGAACCGTGTGTATGAAGGCACATGTCAGAGATACACCTTGTGCAGTGGACTGCAGGATCACCACTTGGGGCAGCTCCTGTAGAGTACACAGGTCAAAGCTAATTTATTCTGCTGTGGGCATTCCATGACATGGAAGATTTGAAAGTGGTCCAATCTGCAAATTTATTTCACACCCAAATGGTACATTTCTGGATATGGGTTCCTTATCAAAACATTGTGTACTAAGCCCTCTCTACAACCCATGACAACCTGTAATTCAAATTGTGAAACATCCTGTATAAAGAATCAACAAAAATAATCAGTGTTTGAAAATATAATATGGCTAGATAAAAAAAATCTACTCACCAAGCTTTGGCAGAAGAAAACACACAAAAGGTGTGGAAATGTATGAACTTTTGGAGTCATTAGCTCCTTATTTTGGTGTAAGTGTTGATAGGAAAGGAAGAGTGTTTGGAAAGGAATTGGTGAGGTTCAGGAAATGAGAAGAGGTATAGAAAAGTCATCCAGCATATCAGGTCAGAGGAAACTTACTGGATGCCCAGTACTATTCCTTAATTCCTGTAAAATGTGTTTTTTTCCCTTTGATCATTACATTAAAATTTAAATATCTATTACAATATCTGTATGGATTTTCTGTTCTTTATGATTTGTCAACAATTTTTCTTTATTTCCTTTAAATAACAAAATTGTGTTCATTTCTTTAATAGGTGTTGTGCATCATGACGACCTGATCTACTTGTTTTACATATCAGTATTGTTTCCACCATTCACCAATACTGATCCAGAATATACAACTGTTAAAAAAATGACTAAAATGTGGTCTAATTTTGTTAAGACTGGGTAAGCACAAGCTGGTGATATTATTATTATAACTATTACTAAAACTTGCATATCATTTTATGTCATTTCCTTTTCAAGTTTCTGAAGCTTCAAACATGATTCTAATTTACATTTGCTGAGCCAGGTGCATTAGTTACACATAAATGATCAACTAGTCAATGCAGCCTGAAATGTGTGTGCAGTGCTCCTGTCCATATTATGAGCACTATTACTCTTGAAGTTCTGAACTGCTGTATCTTGATATAAAGCCCAAACCAATTTGTATTTATGTGGACTTCTTTACCACTGTAGCTTCTTGCTGGAATCTGCAAACTTTTTTACGTCTTTAACTTTCTATTAAATAATAGAAAGCACTTCTTTTAAAACACAATTATATTGCTTCTTCTGGTACAAGAAGGCAACACTTCATATCGTATTCTTGTTCATACAGTCACTATGACATTAAATTCCTTCTGTATGACATAATGCCAGTTCAGTTCTAATCTGATATTTAACTGAACTTCATTTGTCTTCATGATGTAAGTGTCATTGTCATGGCATGTCCTTTCCTCAATGACGCACCCTACTACTCCAGGCCTGGGTGGTGCAGCATGGAATACTGCCAAGCCAGCATATACTGTGAAGTGTAGGAAGCTGCTGTCATTATAACACCTTGCAGATGCAGAGCATCCCTTTTGACTGTTGTGACCATCATTCATCAGTTAAGTGGATGTTGGGTAACAGTTCAAGAGATATGTTGCACTGCGTATCCCCATCTAATTATTATTATAACAAATTGAAATACTGAGGAGCAAGTTCTTTCTACTTTTACAACCTTTTGAATTACATGAACTTGATGACATTTACGCATAGGACTGATTGCACCAATGTCAATTAAAAGGTGATTGCAGTTAACTCAGCATTTAATCCTGATCAACCAAAAATTTTACTGCACCAACCTCACTTCAAGTTAAATGAGGTAGTTGATTGTGGTTAATGTTGATCAAGGTCAGAGACATATTTATCTAGTTATAATCATGTTTAAAATAAAGTAAACATATGCCATATTAAGATGGTGGCAGTTTTTGATTTTTTAGATAGTGTAGAAGATGGAGAAATGTTATATCTTCTTCATGTAAAGTGTTGCTGCATCTGTATTGGTGCACTTGTGGAAAGGAGAAATCCTTTCAAAGATTACAGTGACAGGAAATTTGAAGAGAGATTAAAGTCTTTCAAAAGAAACGGTGTATTGGTTATTAAGTCAAATCATTGAGAGGTTGGAATTTCATACCTTGTCTCACCCATGAACATACTTCTAATGAAATTAATGGAATAGGCCACTGGTGCATTTGATGTAGTTACTGGTGACTTTGCTAATGTACATAGTGTCAGTGCAAAAATGATCAGCTATGTACTGGGTATCAGAGCAGTAATTTCTCCACAATGTATAAAGCTTCCTTCATGAGCAGAATTACATTATTTGGTGGAGGGTTTCAGTGTACTGGATGGATTTCCAGACGTCATTGGTACAGTGGATTGTTCTCACATAGGAATTCAGTCTCCTGGGTGATATAATGGGGATATTTTTCGCAATAGAAAATCAGTATTTGTCATTTGACTACCAAACAACCAGTGACCACAATTTCATAATATGACATACTGTTGCTCAGAGAACTAGCTGTATGTAGTTGTGCAAATCTTGTCAGCCTGTATTTAAAAATCTGTCTGTTACATTATTATGCCACTAGGTACCAAATTCAGTACACTATTTGAAATAAAATTACATAGAAGTTGTGCAAATGGTTGATTCGACTTCAAATATATGTGCAGTTTATAAATGATTAACAATTTATTTGTGTTAAACACACTTTGCTCAAAGTAGAATACATCTATCACAAAACAAAGTGTAGACCCATCCATTTGTTTGCATTATAAAATTTTTTGCATTTCAGCCAACCAGCTCTAAAAGTAAATTGATTTCAAATTGTGAGAAATTTGTCATCCGTTTCTTGCTCTCCATAGTGCAGTAACAATGCCTAAATTACTATAACAAATTGAACAGTGTGCATAAGTACAACAGACGGTGATTATCTTTATCTCTACATCTATAATGGGTGCTTTCCCTTGTAACACATGGAGTTAGCTGTAGTAAAATTTCCGGTTAGCTGAACATGTATTGTTAACCAGTGTTTAACATCTGTGCAGCACAGAGACAACTTAATTGTGATTAAGCATTATAATCATGATCACAAGACCCGTTATTATCTTGTTTTTTTTTAATCAACATTGGTGTGCAGTTCCATGAAGAATCTAACTTTCTAGTTAAGTGTGACTGAACAATCTATGATCATCTGATCTGAAAGGACATTCAGTAAGTATCATTTCTGGTCATGAATTTTATGTGATTATCTACATTCAGAACCTGACTACGTGTTGCTATGGTGCTCCTCTGAAAACAAGTTTTAATATCTGGGCAATGGAAGGATTTCCACTACAGAAACTGTTGAATGTGGAAAGAGAGACAATAAACCTGGTACTCCTGATGGAAAAGAAAGAAAGCAAATTAGTAAGACTAGAATGATACAACCAAAGAAAAAATGATGACAGACTTTGAAGACAGATCCCCCAGCCCAAGGATCCCTCCCTGGGGGAGGCTCATAGGGTGAAGATCTCTGCCAATCCTACAGAAAGGGCACCATGAGCTTCACCTCAATAGGTCCTGAAAATTGTTCTAACACTCTACTACTGAAAGCCTGTGCCAGAGTAATAACACAAAGAGCAACTTCCATTCAGGTAACAGACTAGACTAAGAAAGAAAAACCCTGGTTTATGAGCTATACCTCTTATTTAGTTTTCACTCACTCTAAGTAAGACAAGGCAGTAAACTAGTTATAATACTTACATTAAGTTAAGCTAAGCTCCTACCACCCCCACCCCCCCCTCCCCCTTTGACCAATTTTCCTGTCCCTGTAGCCTATGTTCAGATCGTTTTGGGCATAAACTACAAAATTTACTGCCATACCATTGTGCTGGAACCACAATCCATGCCAAATGTCCAATGGTACATCTTCCAGAAACTCTGCCAGCACTTGTTGCAGGAATATCACGTACCTGACACCCATTAGGTGGGGAGGAAGGGTGTCCTGCTCAATCTCATGACAATCACAGATACCTGCCTAGACATTAATGCTGAAGGTATGCTGAAACCTTCATGTACACATGACTTTGGGGTTTTCTGGATTCCAAATGTGGCTACTTTGAGCATTCAAAACAGATTTCCCATTCAAATGCACTTTGTCTGTGAACAAAATTCCCCCTGACAACTGGGGAAAATCCACACAGTGGTGCAAATACAAGTGCAGAAATTGACACATGGCACAAAATCCACTGGGAGTATGCAGTGTACCTTCTTAGGGTGATATGGGCGGAGTTCAAAAATGGCTCTGAGCACTATAGGACTTAACATCTGAGGTCATCAGTCCCCTAGAACTTAGAACTACTTAAACCTAACTAACCTAAGGACATCACACACATCCATTCCTGAGGCAGGATTCGAACCTGCAACCGTAGCAGTCTCGCGGTTCCGGACTGAAACGCCTAGAACCGCACGGCCACTGCGGCCGGCTATGGGCGGAGTTACTGTTCATGCAGAACTCTCCAGACACACAAGTGAAACACATGCAAGTCATGTGCAATAGCTCTTGTACTCATTGATGAGTTCTCTTCAACTTGATGAAGCACTTCGTCCAATAAAACAGTGCGCTGCCTGCTTGGTGCACCACAGCTTGTTCTATTGCTTATGAATGTCCCATTTTCCCACAGCCGTTGTTTTCCTCAGGCAGACATGGGATCAGATGGAGTGACATAATTTAAAAAGTACCCATGGTACAAATGTTGAACTTCTCTTCCATTATGGTGAGCTTCACCATAAATTAAAAACCTATTGGTGTACCCTGCAAAGGTGTACTCAGGCATCCTGTTGTTACTGCAGAACTAGTCACATGCAATTGATGCTTTACCAGGAAGCATGAAGGTTCATCTCAGTATCATGTAGAAGCTGGCCCAAATCTGGTGTATGCACAGTCTGCAATCTACCTGCATGTTCACCTGTTTGAAGAGACCCTTGATCACAAAAATAAATAAATAAATAAATAATAAAAGGGTTTGAAAAGTAGTGTGATGTGCTTGGTATCTGTGAGGGTACTTGTTTTGGTACAGCTGTGCTGCATTTTGACCATTTCCATCTGCTTGGCCATGCACAAACAGCATCTTGGCTTGTTCCAGACATGAATACTGGACCATACTGTTGCTTACAGTACACTGCTCAATCACACAGCATGCAGCACACAAGGACTCCATCATGTCTAGTCAGGAATATCTGTCCCTGTAGTTTGTCGGTTTTATTAATGCTCACTGTGTGTGTGTGTGTGTGTGTGTGTGTGTGTGTGTGTGTGTGTGTGTGTGTGTGTGAGTGTGTACTGGGCCTCTTACATATACAGGGTGAGACAGAAAGATGGGAACATTTCCACAATCCAACAAAACTAGAAGTGATGAAGGAAAGAAATTGCATTCATAGTAATTGAAACCTTACAACTTTTCCATTTATGAAACACTGATGGCATTAATCATTTTTTTTAAAAGTATGTCCTTAAGAGATGTCATTCTCCCGGAAGAATACATTTGTGAAATTGGCTGTTGAAATTCCTCATTGACCGCTGCAACATCTCAGTTGGGATACTGTGAACTGCATCCCAAATGCTCTCTTTTAACACATCCAGGGTTCTTGGCAGAGTCATGTACTTTGATCTTGAGGTAGCCCCACAAGAAAATATCACAAACAGATAAATCAGTTGGTTTAGGTGGCCAGGGAATGTTCCCGAATTGTGAGCTCACATGGTTGCCAAACAATTCTCGCACATATGTCATTCATTGCCATGCAGTGTGTGATGTACTTCAGTCCTGTTGAAACCAGGCTTCTTGAACATGCAGGTGAAACAAAAGTTCATAACATCTTCACCTAACAGTCGGCATTGACAGTATTTGACACAATGGCAGCAGGATGCCAACTGAAGGGTGTAATTAAAAAAAAATGATAAATGCCATCAATGTTTTGTAAATGGAAAAGTTGTAAGGTTTCAATTACTATGAATGCAATTTCTTTCCTTCATCACTTCTAGTTTTTTTGGATTGTGGAAACGCTCTCGTTTTTCTGTGTCACCCTATATGTGAGACCCAAACATATTTTTTGCTTCTTACCAGCATATTGAGCTGCTGTGGCTCTTAATTACCCTATGTGGATCTCAGCTAGATGTTAGCCCATAATTCAACTATTATATCTCTCTCCTTTCCTGGTGTGATAAAAAAGTAATGGGAATTTTTTAATTTGATGGCATTATAAATCCAATTTTCAAAAAAATAATTGCCTTGCTGGTACAAGGGTTCCTGATGTATTTTTGCACTTTCAGCTGTCTGAATATTTATTTTATTCTTGACACCCAAAATCGTTATACATCTTTTTGAGTGTTTGGCAAATTTTGACTTCATAAAAAGATGGATCTTTTAGAATTTGCTTTAAATATAACTTGAAAATGGGATAAAGTGCAACATCATATTCGAAACATTGACTGTGACTTTTGGCAAAACTACTACAGGGTGGAGCAAATAAAGTGGCCTGGAGAACAGAATTCCAGGTTACAAAGAAATGCAGGAGAGGAAAGGAAATACAGTACTAGCCTCACTGTAACAGATGCTGAAAGTGACCACCATTCATCACTTGGCATATTTGGGCCCTGGTCAGCAATTTGCTGAAGAAGAATTAAAGCTGCAATGCTGGAACTGCTGCAGTGTCACCTGTAATATTCTGCAGCAGTTTTTGCCACCTAGACTGCAACCAGAGTGACCTCTGCCACCAACTCTGTCAGGCATGAAGATTGTGTAAATGTGCTCCAAGGTTTGCCTGGCTATGTGGGCAGTTGCTCCATCCTGTTGAGGTGTGGTTATATGCATATATTCATGTCCAATCTTGTTCACTTGTCCAGGCCATTTTATTTGTCCCACCCTGTATATGTACATTTACAAATGATATAAGGGTTATATGCATATATTCATGTCCAATCTTATTCACACGTCCAGGCCATTTTATTTGTCCCACCCTGTATATGTACATTTACAAATGATATAAGGGTTTCAAAGAGGATCAAGGAGACATTGAAGATGGTAACTGCCCTGGATGCCCTAGAGCACCAATTAGTGAGGACAATGTGGAACAAGTAAAGAAACTGGTTCTGTAAAACCACTGAAACACCATCAAAGAGATTTCTGATGATGTCAGCATAACCTCTTATTCATGCCAAGCATTTTTTTTAATATTTGGGGCACAAAACATGTGCCAGCAAAATTTGTTCAGAAATTGGTGAATTTCAACCAAAATGATATCGCATAGATATTGCTCAGGAATTGCTGAATAAAGTCAACAGTAATCCAGAACTTCTAAAGAAGGTTATGACAAGTCACACAACTTGTGTATATTGCCACGACATTGAAATCAAGTCCCAATCGTTCCAAGGAAAACTGCCTGAAGAGCCAAGACCAAAAATACTTTGACAAGTTCAGTCACATGTGAAGGTTCTTCTTTGACTACAGTGGGATAGTGGATCATCATTTCCTGCCTTACAGTCATACGTTCAATAAGGAATACTACCTCAAAGCTATGTGCTGTTTGTGTGACACAGTCTGAAGAAAATGACCAAAACTGTGGCAAAGCCACTTCTGGAAATTGCATCATGATAATGCTCTTGCTGCCACCTCAATGCTTGTTCATAATTTTTGTCAAAACACAGAATTGTTATGTTGCCTCATATTTGTGAGACATGGCCCCCTACAACTTTTTTGTATTCCTGATTCTGAAGAGAACCGTGAAAAGAAGTAATTTTGCCAACATTGATGATATAAAAACAGAAATACTGAAGGAATTGTACAACATAACGAAATGTGAGTACCAGAAGTGCTTCCAAGATTGGAAAAAGCACTGGCACAAGTCTGTTATATCTGAGGGGGATTACATTGAAGGGTACAAACTTTATGTTGATAAATAAAGATTATTTAAGAAAAACAATTTCTGCACTTTTTGATCACTTATCATAACAAATTAACATAATTCACATGTCCTCTTATAAAACATCTGCAGAAACCAGCTAAGCCAAAAAATGAATGTAACTTTCTAGTTCAAGGCAATCTTTTATTGCTTGAATTCTCTCCGGATTGGCTTGGATTCCCTTTCTTTCCGCTAAATTCCCCAGGAACTTCAATTCCTGCATAATGTAGTTTTATTGTTATCCCCTTTTGTTTGTAAACTTTTTAAAGCTTTGATGAGCAGTGCACAAGTATCTTCAGTGGTCCTAGAAACTAATAGCAAATCATCTACACACATAATTAGTTCTTGTATTGATGTACTACCTAAGTGATTGCCTAGAGCATGGATAAAAACTGCTACCAAGATGTTCAATTCAAAAGTCAATATTTAAACTGGTAAGATTTTCCTTCGAATTGGAATGCTGTACAAGATCTCAATTCCTCATGTAATAGTACCTCCCACTAGCCACCTGTTAAGTCGATTTATAATTCTGATTGACAATGATACGAGCTGTAGACATTAATAAGTTCATCTACAATATAATCATTATCAAATGATTTAATTGTTATTCATTAATAAATTAATCCTTCTGATTTCTATGAATCATTATGGATGTAAAAGCTGAATTGCTTTGTCATAATATTTCTGAAGTTGACTCCATTGCTACGGACAACAGCGATATCTGTTGAAAATTCCTCCATCAAAAATGTATTTATTTCTCGTTTCTTTGTATTTAACATATTCTTCTTGTCAAAATTTCTTTCATTCTCAGCACAGAATTTATTCTAGGCCCTTCACTAGGGCGCTAGAGACAGTGTGACACAAGTTTGGTTATGTGTACAAAATGCTCCTGCTCAGTTTGTGAGAACCATTACTACTAGCTAAACTATCATTAAAGAATAAATATAACCTCTCTCTTCAGTTAAGAACTTTCCTTCACCACTTTTATATACCAGGCATTAAACTTTTGGAGAACACATATGCCTGCAGTTAATTGTAGTTGTGAACACAGCAGTATCACTACAATATGTATGCTATAAAATGTAAATAAAAACATATTTATAATGGTACTTGTCAAATTGTGGGGTCCCTGGCTCTGAAACTTAATTTTCAGGTCAACTTTTGTTCATTTACCTGATTGTACTTTCACTTTGAAGAAACTTCATGAATTATGTGTTGTGTGATATATATGTTTCAGCAATCCAACATCTGAAAGAAATGATTTAGTGAATGTGGAGTGGCAAAACTTGACAGCATCAAGACAGGTGTATCTGGAGATAGGTTCAGAGTTGACAATGAAGAATGGGCTATATTATCAGGATCGTATGTCATTATGGGATAGCCTGTTTCCCTTATCAACTAGTGGGAATGACAGAATTAAAGGACATGGCTATCAGAGAAAACAGTAATGATCTCTCATTTGATTACTATGAAATATTTTATGTAATTCAAAGACAAAACATTTTCACTAAAAAATAAAAATGAGAAAAATTGAAAACTGTTGTTACTTAGGACCATAAAAGTCATGTACAGAAAGAGTAATCATTGATATGATTATGGGAATTGTATGTAAGGTGTAACTAGTTTCGTAGTTCACTTTGCCTTCTCAAATGTCACCACCTGCATAACAAACATTTATCAGGACAGATTTATTCAACATTATATGCATCACCAAATTGTAAAACATATGTGTATTGTTTATTGTGAAGACAAAAATAAATAAATAAAAGTCATTTCCATAGACCTACAGAACCATCTAAGTTGAGTATAAATGGCTGCATACACTGTTATAAAATTGTATTACACATAAGGTAAATTAATGTAATTGGATAGATATAAAATCTACTCACCAAGTGCTCCATCTGGTAAATCTCGCCTGACCTGCAGTTTTGCGTGACTTTTATGAAATCTATCCCATTTCCTAGAGCTCTCAAGTCCTTTTCCTTCACCCCTCTTCCTTCCCCTCCGAAAGCTTGCCTAATTATAACTTTTTATGTGTGTGTTCTGCCACCACTTAGTGAGTAGATGTTTTATCCATCCAATTACATTAATTGTCAAAAATTGATTGTTTTCAACATTACAGGAGGTAAATTATTATATACCCTATTAGCGAAATGATTAATAATGAGCAGTGGCATTTAGCATATTAGCAGGATCAGTGTATTCTGACTAACAATTCAAGACGTGATACGAGTAAATCTGTCCTTACCATATGAGGCCATGTATTCATACAACCAGGAACAATTCTCATATGTAAAATAATAAATGGAACAGGCAACTGGATATCAAAATACAATAACTACAACACACATAAGACCACCATGAAATGAAACTTACAGAAAATTACTATAACCCTGTGAAAGAACAGCTATTTTTGTGTAACTCATCATTCTGTCATTCTTCTTGAGTGTTCAGCTACGTTTACTAATAATATGCATTTGGAATACTTTATTTATGATGTCCATATTTACACAATGGTACTGACTCTTGATTTACACAGCTCCATCCTCAGCAATCTGTATGGCTGCCCAAATCAACTAATTGTGGAGTATACTGATGATTGTCATTCTCAAGCTCTTCACATAGGTGGAGTCCTAAAATGTTAATAATGACTGAATTCCAGAGACCTACATACTTATGTCTGATACTTCTTTTATGTCATAGAAGGTACTCAAAATGGCTTGCAACTTAAGCCTGCAACACACTATTGCCAATACTGTTCAACCATTACTTTCTATCATTTGATTATATCATACCATACACTGATTGTAGAATGAGTTTTAAAGGAAGCACTATCAGGTGATAACTGACTAAAACAGGAGAAAGGAATACAAAATATAAACAAGTAGCTTTGAGAGATGAAATACTGAAGGTATCAGAGGACAAAAAGACCAGGCCAGTAGCAACTCTTGGATACAGCAGGGGGTATTCAACTGAACTGACAAAAGGATAATGTATAAAAATCAAGTAGGTATAAGGAAAATACACTCCTAAAAAATTGTACAACATAATGGAAATTTCTGGAAGGAGCAAAAAGTAAAATAAGGCAAAGATAAAAACTCATAGCAGTTTGATGCATTTCAAGCACTAACTTTTTTCTGGCAGTATTAACAGATTCATACACACACAGTCACAGACACCCAAACACACACTCCTGTGGCTACAGCAAGACTTCCACTGTAAGTAAGCGATTGTCTTTCCATTCTTTTATGTTAAAAATTTGGCTGACAAAGCAGAAATGGGTAGAGGACAAATACAAAGCTGTTTAACTATGCACAATTATTGGAAAGATATGTACCGTCTAAAGACACCTTAGGAGAAGAGAGAATGACCTGTATGGTAATCAAAACCTTAGAAAGGAAGCCCATGAAGTAATATACAAAATGGCTACACAAAGGAAATGAACTCGAAGAACGAAGTTATGGAAAGAGAAGAGAAATAAAATGAAGGTGAAATGGGGGATGAAATAATGCAATAAGAATTTGATCGAGTACTATAAGACCTAATTCAAAACAAAGCCCCTGAAGTCGGTAATGTCCCTCAGAATTATTGAGATCAATGGCAGAGTCAACCATGACATTAACTATTACACCTAATACATATTAGACAGGCAAAATACCCTCATACTGCAAGAAGAAGTCAGGAGTGAATTTTAATGAAACACGTATCCTTTTAAGCAGTTGCACTTTAGAGGTCAGCACCCCAGATCGAGTGCATCTATAAACTTATATACGTTAGAGTGGAGAGTGCCATGGGGAACCTAGTTAGGTACATGTTCCACAGATTATTTTGCATGACAGATCATAATGATGTGGAATGAGTCTTTTGCATTCACATCATAAATTAATATGTACATACAGTTACATTCTGACCATTTCTTAGGTCTTTATGGTTATTGTTATTCTTATTCTTCTCCTTCTTTTTCTTCTTATTATTATTACAAAAAGAAAACTGATATACAGATATTAGTTAGTAATTCCTATCCATCACCTTTTACGCATTACAGTAATAGAAAGTCTCCTACCGAATAGAAATAGTTGTCAAGGAGAAACTTTCTACATCATTGTTCCTTTTGAACTGTAGTGGATTGTGATGCAGTACCACACCCAGAAAACTTTTATGTCAACTGACTCTTGACTGCGGAAGCCTATGCAATTATGTAGTGGATTATTTACAACATACTTCATGAGGGAATATATATACTGTGAAACAGTAAACAGAATGCCCAATTCCTTAACCAAATGTCTACAAGATGTTTGTGGGTGAGCATCTCATATTATTCTCACAGCTTGTTTTTGTGCAATGAAGACTTTCTTTCTTAAAGATGAGTTACCCCAGAACATTATTCCATGTGACATTATTGAATGAAAATATGCAAAATATGTCAAGTTAGTGATTTGTCTCTCCCCAAGATTTGGAATCATTCTAAGTGCAATTGTGGCTGAAGTAAGTTGTCTTAGGAGTTCCAAAATGTGTTTTTTGCAATTTAAATTCTCATCAATATGGACCCCTAAGAAGTTTGAAGTTTCCACCCTATTTATCATTTCCACACCATGTATTTCACTTATCATTGGTTTAGTACCTGTAGATGTTTAAAACTAAACATGTTGTGTCTTTTTAACACGGATAGTGAGACCATTAAAAAAAAGTCAACCATACTTTTAAGAACATTTACTCTGTTTCTGTATGTATGCTTGGATTAATTACAATCTGTAGAAATCACTAATGATGCTTGTTGTATATTAGACTGATGAGAAACAGTAGGAGACCTAAAGTTGAACCTTGGGGAACACTGTATGTGGTTTCTCTCCAGTCAGAATTATTTCCCTGGATTATATTGCTTGAATTACTTGTACAACTTTCTTCATTCTTTTGGTTAGGTATGGCATTATCTACTGGTTGGCTATACTGTCAGTCTTATAAAACTTTACTGTATCTAGGAGAATACTGTGCTTCACAGAGTGAAGGTTGCTGTGTAAGAGCCTATGAACACCCTAACTTTGTACACTTTGCAGATTTATTGGTTATTTTTCTTTGAATGCTGTTAAATGTAACAAGATACTGCACCCTGAAATATACAACACTTAATCTACCGTGCTACTGCTCCTACAGACTCCATGAAACATGGCATCAGGGTCACGAGCACACCTTCAGTTGTGCATGTTTTAAGGAGTTTTTGCACATGCGCAACTCGTAATGTTTCATTACCTTACGGGCCAGATACACACGGATTTTAATAAACAATGTGCCTGGTTCATGATGTGCACTGCCACCAGGGGGTAGCACACTACGGCAGACTTTTACCATAGTTCACTTGGTGTAAATCCTTCTAGATGGTAGCATACTCCTCAGATATGCTAATTCATTCACTAGATACTGTAGAAAAATTAGATCGGACGCCAGTACATGTTAAAGTTGTACTGACAGTAAACTTATTTTGTGGGTTTCCGAATGAGTTATAGTATGTTAAGTTATTAATTTATCCATCTGAGGCACTGAGAATCATAAGGGCCTAAAGCACATCACCTTCGATTGTGAGATTGTAGCATTTATTCACACTTCTTAAAACTGTTGATCTGATGGTGAGTCGGATTTATTTTTTCTGTAGATCCATGTTGTATATATCACAATTACCGAAAAGATGTATCACTGGTTTCTCTGATATTCCATTAAATGTGGAACTGAACAGTGGGGTGCTTTAGGCCGTTATGGATTTCAGCGCCTCATTTGTATTCTACTCAAGTGACCAGGTTGATAGACATTACTATTTGAGTTTAATCATTTCTACAAACAGCACTTTCTGTTTGGAGTTGTTTGTTTGCGTGTGGGAATCGGTTTTCGTGTGCATTGTAAATATGAACTATGTTGAGTCTATTTTTAATGCCAACAGTAAAGTAAAGCTGTGAGGACAGGTTGTGAGTTGTACTTGGGTAGCTCTGTTGGTAGAGCACTTAACCACGAAAGGCAAAGGCCCCTAAGTTCGAGCTTTAATCTGCCAGGAAGTTTCATATCAGCACACACTCTGCTGCACAGTGAAAATCTCTTACAGGCACCAAACAGGTAAATTACCAGGGAAAGTTAGCCACAAACGAACCAGGACCTCTGAGAACAGATCCTTTGATTGAGAAAATGACCAAATCAAATAAGCTTGCTACAAGCGAATATTTAAAAAGGAAGTGTACAGTTAGCACTAGTTGTTGTGTGAGTGCAGTCTAAGAATATCTGACTTTTTAGCCCGGAAGTGATTCGACAACTAATGTGTATGTTGAGATCTTGTACATTTGTCCAAAAAAATGGAAAAGCATGAAAAGTCTCACTTCCACAAAACTGCAAAATGGAAAGTTGCGAAAGCTTGCACATTATTTCGTTACTGCCCTAAACTGGACTTAATTATGTACAAAATAAAAAAATTCCACAAAAATAATTCTTTCTTTTGCCAGACAAGTTATTCATCTTATTGTTACTGTCATTACTGTTGTTATTATTATTGACAATGGCTGTTGTTGTATAAACTTGTTGATAAGCGTAACTGTTATACAGCAGATGCTGTTAAGTTCACACTCTCAAATTTATCTGAATCTAAACATTTGTGGGCACACAGAATGTATACTCATGAGCTGCCATTGGCTTCACACAGTCTAATGCCTTAGAAAGGGCGCAGAAAATACTAACCAGCGCTATTTTCTTGGTTAATGACCTAACTGTGCCAGTATCTACCAATAGGAGGCAAGGGAGGGATCCAATCTCGCCAAATATACCAGTCCTATCATCCATCAATAGGACGCAAGAAAAAACTGGCTGCACACAAAGGGTATCGATTTAACTAATTAGTCAATAAATCTGGTAGAGTGAGATAATATTTCCAAGACAAGCACAGCTCAGTGTTTACCGGGTATCCACTACTTTGTTCAGGAAGAAGGTGGGGTTAGTGTGGCAAATAACAAGTACTACCTACTTCTTCTTGAGTGTCTTTATTCCATCCGCTTTATGTTTCCATAGCAGTGGGAATGTGAGAAGAAAGGGATGTAGCGACTACAGTGCCAAGGCTACATGAGTAGGGAAGGGGATGGAAATGAGGAGGGGTAAGGGAATCATCTTTGTCTGTATGTGTTTGCATATGTTGATTCACAAAAACTGGTAGCACTCACCTGAGACAGAAAGAGAAGGAGAGGGAGAAAATAAGTTTCGACAGGGATTTCTCAGGTATCAATATCACACAGTGGCTGCAAACCTGATGTTTTGTTTGAGGATTAGCGCGACTTCCAGTGTGCGCACCGCACGAGCTGGCTGGTGATGTGGTAGCCGACAGCAGCCATTGGGCCCAAGTGGATACAATGCGATCTGTCAGACACACGTGCATGGTTCAGCCCAGAAAAGCTGTCGGCTCAAGTTCACACAATGTCCAGGCTGACATGTCTGTCCCTGCGGTCAGTGCAAAGACAGGATAGAGAGATTTTTGCCTGAGTAACTACATGCTGTGAGCTATGTTGATGTCGATTTCATGGCAGTATTCCTTGTGTGATTGAAAATAAAAACGATATATTTAATTATTTCTTTTCCACGTATTTTACAAGACCAACATCTTCTGGAACAGCAATGAATAATGAGCAAGAGAGATCCAACCCCTGCAAATTAAATTTTATAAGTAAACAGTATATTCTTTGCAGTGTAATTGACTTTCCTGTCGTGAGATCGCTCCTCTCCAGAACAGACAGTGGTTTTCCTGCCAATTTCCAGATGGGGAGGAGAGGCGGAGTCAGAGGGGAATGCTGGGGGATTTACGAGGGTAATCCGAAAAGTAAGGTCTCCCATTTTTTTATAAGTACATAGAGCTGTTTATTTCCACAATGGTTTACATCAGTTTACAGCTTGAACATTTAGCTATTTTTCGTAATTTGGCGGGTAAATTCGATAAGAGTCAATCATAAAGCTCGATTCAACCACAGCCTTTGTGCTGGGATATAGCAGCCTCTACACAGCCGGGGGGATGTTTGTTTGTGTTGAAAGCAGGAAGGGTGATGGACCGAACAGCATGTTATGTCTGCGAGGAAGACTGCATTTGACGTTATTCTGCGCTATTTTCGTAAGCAGGTTCTGTTCGGGCACGAATTTCCGTGCATACAAGCTGCGACATCAAGAAAGTGAGTGTTAACTATTTCCAGGAAACTATACAATTTTCACGAGGTCGACTCGGTTCTTATTTACATAGTCATGTGACATCAGTATAACATTGAGAATGTTGCTAGATGCACTTCTGATGGTATGTAGCTACGTGCGGCGTTGTGTCAGTCACACTGGACAGTTAAGTACAGTTAGACACATCCCTCATGTTGCGCTAGGAACAATGCGGCCTGTGCTACTCTGTCATCAATGGTAAAGACACGTACTGCTCGGAGGCGTCTCGTATAAGGGAGCTGCGTGAGTGTACTTTGGAGTTCTGTGACGTTTCTATAACACTGACTCTATACCTGAAAATAGAGTCAACTTTCACCTGCGTCTGGCGGCAGCTCATGGCTGTGATAGCGCATGTGCCCTTGGAGCGTCCAGTCGCGTTAGCAACGGTTTCTAGGTGAATACATATTTCGAGAGAAATTTCTCAGGTGTCAAGTATGAAAGTGATGTTGCCGCCTCATCCATCTGGGCATCTGTGCATGGTATGACGTCTGACGGCCACGTCACTTTGTGGGGACTGTCACTAATCTCCTATGCGATCCACTGAACAGGGGGTGGTAGACTGTGCTTGCGTGCGTTGATTGCGTGTCTGTTGCATTATTTTGTGTGCGGGGCTGTGGGCTGTGCTATGTGCTATTTGGACAGTTTATGAGTTTAGTTCATGTCTCCACATCTGTGTACTACATTATTTAGAAACAGTTTACATGTCTGTACTGAAATTATTTTGGTAATTTAGGTGAAGTTTGCATGTCTGCAAAGCATTATTTAGGAGTAGTTTACAGGTCTATGGGCTGTGTGGCATGGCTCCAAGTATGTGTTTTGTACCAGTGTGATAAATATACTCCATTACTAAATGAATTGTTCCAAAATAAATAAAATACACTCCTTCCTTACCCTCTCCAGCAGCCCAGCGTAGGCTGAGTAATTTTCGCAGCATTTTCACCCACCTCAGATCACCGTCTTGCAATACATCACTGGATGGATGACAGCACCCCCTGGTGGCAGTATTGTGTACTAGGTCTGTTGGAGTCTAGATCTTGTGGTGGAGACATTGCATGAAAATTAAAAACTTATGTCCAGCACAGGCAGAGTCGTTTTCCCGCCATTTCCCCCCACCATCTTGGATTACATCACGAGATGGACGACAGTTCTCTCTAGTGGTGGTACCTTGTACTAGGTCCAGACCTTGTGATGAACACTCTGTTTGCCGCCATCTTGGATAATGGTACTTGCACCATCAGCTGATATCATGGCTGCCATCTTGGATTACGTCACGGAATGGACGACAGCACCCTCTGGTGGTGGTACTGTGTACTAGGTCATTTGAAGAGTGGATCTCCTGGCGAACGCACTGGATTGTGGTGCTGTCTCTAATTGTTTAAATAAAGATTGGTGCATGATTTCGACAGCTGACAATTAGCAAGCATGTTTGCAGAGTCTTTTAGATGCATTATTATTTTGACAATTTACGAGTTGTTTGGCTCTCTGGACGTAAATGTACTGCTTTATTTATGAGTGGTGTTCATGTACGTAGGCTGTGCAATGCGTTATTTTGAGTTTACTATTAGGAAATGCATATGTAAGCATTATACATGAGTTATTTAGGAGTAGTTTGCAGGTATGTATTCTGTGTTGCATGTCAGAGCGTGTGTTCTGTATCACTGTGATAAATATACTCCATCCCTAAATAAATTGTTCCAAAATAAATAAAGTACATTCCTTCCTCTCTCCAGCAGCCCAGTGCAGGCTGTCCTTTTCCCATGAATCCATGAGGAGTTGGCATTTGGGTGACTTAGATTAGTGGAGGTAGTCCAAGTGACCTATCTTTCTGCGGTTTTCTTAGGTTAATAGAGATAGCCCAATTGACCTATCTTTACCGACAAAATTCAAACTTGGCGCCAGTTCCTAGGAAGAGGTGGCAGTCAGGTGACTTAGGTTAGTGGGGGTATCCCAAGTGACCTATCTTCCCGCGATTTTCTTAGGTTAGTAGAGGTGTGATGCATTATTCTGTTGGAATTTGAATTTCACGCCATTTTTCTGGGTGAGGGAAGGGGGGTTAGGTTAGCGGAAGTAGCCCAATTGACCTATCTTGCAGCGATTTTCTTAGGTTAGTAGAGATAACCATGGTGTGATGCATTATTCTGTTGGAATTTGAACTTCCTGCCATTTTTCTGGGGGAGGGGAGGGGGATTAGGTTAGTGGAGGTTTCCCAATTGACCTATCTTCCCACCGAAATTCAAACTTCCCGCCAGAATCCACCATATTTTGCCTGACACCACGACTGCCATCTTGGATGATGTAATGTTCTGTTGCCGAGTCTACACGCCGCCATCTTGGATTCATCTGGCAACATTGGAGAGTGGGGTGACGTCCTTGTTGACCCACTACTAACATTGACGGCTAAATTATTCCCCATTCTAGCATCTTACGTATCTTTAGTTTCACTACCTCTTTCTTCAATTACAAAATGTTTTGTGTGGTATCACATCAATATTATACATTTAACCTCTGGTCTGTCCAAGAAAATCTCTATATGTGCTTTCAATAGCTGAGATAATTGTAATTGTTGCTCTGGTGTCAGATATGTGGATTCCTCTACTTTATCTTTTATTGACAGATACTACTCTGTGGTACTAACATTCTCTCCACTGTCATTATTATAATCTCGCCCCCCCCCACCCCCCCCCCCCCCAAAAAAAAACACAGTTGTATATGCAGTATTTTTGACAGGTTACACTTCGCTTTAACATTCTGACAAAACTTGCTGTGTATAGCTTTAGTGCGCAGCAATTCCCGTTTCACTCTTACTCCTCCACTCTCTAAACTGCAAATACCTTGAGTGAGGTCCATATAGGTATTCCTTCCCCTCATCAACTCCCAACCCAGAATAGAGGCGACTCTCCATCCCTTTACCACTAGGAACATGCAATTGAATACTCCATTTCCCAAAAATACATCCACCGGCTCCTGGTTCTTCACTACATGTGCTTGGGCACCAGTCGCACCCGACACTTTGCAATTCTCAACTGGCAACACTGGCACTTCATGCAGTTGGCACAATTTCCTATAGAAATCAGAGCTCACCACATTAACCATAGCTCCTGTATCAGTCATGATACTTACAGGTATACTAAAAACTTTAGCCTGAACCACAGCCTGTAACAACTAATTATCTACTTGTTTACATGTCTTATTCTCAGATATAAGGTCCTCCTTCATTCCAATACCATCGTTATATCTTAACATACTTACTACATAATGTTTCTCCTTACTCTCTTGCAAGCTCCCCTTCTGTCCCACAGCCAACAACGGAGAGCTAATTGTGGCCGTCTTTAGTTTGTCGAATCGGTTGATGTAAGACGATTGTCATTCGTTGCATCAACTATTCTCACATTTTGATTCTGATTCTTCCAAGATGGGTTGTTTGAAGTACCTGCTAGACCATGTTTGTTCCTATTGTAGCTATTGTTTGAGTATCTTTCTGTATGATTCTGATTATCCTGTCTCGGATACCATGTCATTGCTAACCTATTCTTCCCTTGTGGCCCTGTGTCTCGCACTGGCTGTTGATTGCCACCTCCTGGGCCAAACCTTTCCTCATATCTTCGTTTCCTCGTGCAATGAGGTGAACTGTTTCCCCAAGCCTGTCTATTGTTATTACCTTTGTCATCATTCGGATGACCATTAAATGACTGATTTGTGTTCATAAGTTTACCATTGTGGTTTCCCCCATTAGAACAATTCCCACAATTATTCCAACCATTTTGTCTATTATTGTTCTTTTCCTTATACTCATTATCATCTCCATTGCTAATTTGTAACTTTAAGTCTTTTTGGATTAAATCTATTGAATCCAAGACAGACAAGAAGTTATCCAAACAATTATCTGGTACATGGATTAACTTCTCTCTAATATTTGGTGGACGTCTGGCTTTTAATAGCCTGATCACACCACGATTTGGGATCGACTCGTCCCAATACTGCGGTTTGTTAATGCATTGTTCGAAATACTTTCTTAGGCTTCCTTGTTTGGGACTATGTGCCTCTGAACTGTATACTTCTTTTCTAAGTCTTTCCTGAATACAAGGTGACCAGTACTTATTTAGAAATGCCTTCTCAAATTGTTCACATGTGTAGCTATTTTCAGCTACATCTGTTGCCCATAGAGCAGCATCTCCTACTGCGAAACAATAAACTGAATCTTTCGTTCCTCGGTACATGTTCTGGGCAGAATGTCTCGAAAACTCTTTAAATACAACCAGATGAATATTTTTCTGTCAGTGGAGGAGGTTTGGAAATGGCGGTGTCGAATTAAACTCTCCTCCATCATTACTGAAGATACAGTAGTCACACCCATCGCATCATTCAACATTTTACTGTTAGGACTACACATTCCTGCCTGTACCCCACAAATTGCATTATAGGTGGCAGAGAATGGCGGATTCGTGTGAAACATGAGAAGCAGGTACACAATTGTCCTCCATTCTTATGTTAATTACTCTTCCCTGTTCTGTCTGATTGGTCTGATTAGTTGAGTAACTGCGCGAATTGCGCGTGTCACTTCTGTTTGTATTTTGTCGTCTATCTGTTTCTCTTTGTTATCTATCCATCTTTCCACTTTTTCTATGAATTTTTTGGTATGTTCTGCGAGGCAATTCTGCATTCTTTCCTCATTTCCTACCTCTATATTTTCTACCCCCACGGTTATGTTCTGAATACCTTCCTTCATACTATTCTGCTCTATATGCAAATTTTGAACGTCTGTTGTTAAGACTAGCTACCAAATTTGGCAAGTCTTCGTACGCTTGTTTCAAACTGGCTATGTCTGCTTTCATGACTTCGAAACTTTTAAGCTGTTCATATATTCTGTTTTCCGTCTCCTTTTCTCTCTCCTCATGCTGTCTCCACATTTCTAACTGTATTCTTTCCCTCTCTCTTTCTCTCTCCTACCGTGGGCTACGCTCGATTTCTGCATGCTGGTGTGCAGTTTCTATTTCATGATCCGTAATATTTTCTTGTATATTTCTATTGGATGTAGATCCCATGGGGATTTCCTCCAAAATCTGCTTCCACATCAACTTCTCTCCTACGTAATCTCATGGACTCTGAACGAGACATTACTCTACCACAATTATTTTCATACGCCAATCACCACAAAAATAATAATAATACAATCTAAAATTTCTAATTCTACACAAATTTACAGCAAATACAAATTTTCTTGCTTACTGGAATTACTGTTTGTAAAACACTACCATGCAGTACGAACCGTGAATACTGGCAAACTATATGACACACGAAAGCAAGAGATATTTTCAGAAGCCCTTACCTTTATTTTTATTGTTGTCTTTATTCTTATTCAAATCTGAGGTGGGTTCCAGGTCTTCCATTTCTCTTTACATAGAAAATAATAATCCTCATACACATGAAACAGATTACATAGGCAAGCATCAATTTTCTTATATTAATAATATATTCTTACCACATGCATAAATTTGCTGGAACATTGAGCCCCACGCTGGGCGCCAGTTACCAGGTAACTTCCTTAAAGTGCTGTTGGTTCATACCACGATAACTGTGCCATTATTCCTATTGTATGAAATGATTTTGAAAATACTGTTTTATGTTTGTTAAAAGCCACAGCTAAATTTTCTCAGGGCGTTATAGCCATAAGTATCATATGTATCCCAATGTGAAGACATCCGTCTTACTCACGATGGATTAAAAATCTTTCTTTGATATTACGCGATAATCCATTAAGCACAGTGCTTAATTTTTTTCTGTGAGGCTTGATGCTCCAGGATAGCTGCCTACGTGCAATGGCAGCGTAAGCATTTATAGAAATTCCTGTTACTAAAAAAACTGTATCTCTGGCCTAATATGAATAGGAAAATATTACAAGACGTCGTTTTCCATTTATAGAGATTACTCTTTTTAATACTTTCAGCATGAAATGACTATTAAAAGAGCTTATAACCTTTTTATCATTAATGGCGTCGTCCATTAAACACAATGCTTAAATTTTTTCTTCTGTAAGGCTTGATGCTGCAGGATAGCTGCTTTTGTGCAATGGCAGCGTAAGCATTTATAGAAATTCCTGTTAATAAAAAAAAACTGTGCCTCGGGCCTAATATGAATTGGAAAATATTACAAGATGCCGTTTTCCATTTATTGAGATGTTTCTTTTTAATACTTTTAGCATGAAATGACTATTAAAGGAGCTTATATCCTTTTTATCATTAATGGTGTCGCTACAACAATGAGCCTACACAAAAACGACCAGGGCAACATTTAGTTATTACGTAACTAAATCATATTCAGGAAAGATACTCGCTACTGACAAAAACACATTTTATTACTAGTCGTTTCGTATATATTCACACAAATTCTAATATTGTTACAGATAATTGTATGAATTACAGACCCTGAACAATAAGCGTCCTTCAGCTAGATCAGAATCGAGAAGACAATGAAACAAAAAACGCCCATTTTTTTTTTTTTTTAACTGGAGGCTATGCTATAACATCCACGAGAATGACGCCATCACAATCCCAGAAGACTGTCATCATAGCTTTTCTGGTAGAGCGGGTTGTCTTTAACTCTTCTTTTGTGGTGAATGAGGATGATGCCACTCCATGGACTGCCTTTTGTTTCCGGCGCAAAGTGGTGCACCCAGCTTTCGCCCCCCATAACGATCCATGACAGAAAGGCCTCTCTGCTGGTCTCAAATCATTCCAACAATTCAGATGAAATTGTCTTTCATTGAATCTTGTGGTCCGCTGTGAGTATTTGTGGAACCCATCTTGAGCACCTCTTTGTATATCCTAGAGTCTCGATCATTACAGACTCACTTCCAATGTTGAGAGACAATTGTAGAGCCAATTGTCGAGTTGTGATGGAGCCGGTCGGCACGAATAATGGCATCTGCACGATTCAGTATGTCTGGAGCAATGGCTGTGACTGGACGTCCTGAGCATGGTTGATCATGAAGCTCAGTTTCTGCGTTTCCTGAGGCTGTAACTTTCTTTATCCAACGCCCAACTGTACTCCTATCAACTGCAGCATCGCCATACATTTGACACAAACGTTTATGGATGTTCACCACGGTTTCTTTTCCTGCACACAAGAATTTAATAACAGCATGCTGCTTGTAACGTGAGTCGTTTGTAGACGCCATTTTGATGCTGTACTATGACTCTGCATCTGGCAGAACGGTTAGAAACTTCACCAGGGCACAGAACTAACATCAAATGTGAAGCACCAACAAGGTCGTTTGTCTATGTATATTAATGGCCTTTTTAAAAAATTGTGGGCATTAATTATTGAACGACCCCTGCAAGTCATCAAACAATAAAACAGTTGTATATTATGTGCTTTCTTTTCATTTCCCCCCAACGTTTACCGGCCAGTGTGGCCGTACGGTTCTAGGCGCGTCAGTCTGGAACCGCGTGACCGCTACGGTCGCAGGTTCGAATCCTGCCTCAGGCGTGGATGTGTGTGATGTCCTTAGGTTAGTTACGTTTAAATAGTTCTAATTTCTAGGGGACTGATGACAACTAGTGCTCAGAGCCATTTTGAACCCCCAACGTTTGCCGAAACCGAATTGTCAGGTTTACCATTGAAAGTTCGAGAGAATGCTTTCCTGGAAGAGTCGGACAACATATTTCTCCCACATACGTCTTGCGAAATGGACACAATGAAAACCTTCGAGAAATTGGAGCTAATACAGATGGTTAACGACGATCGTTCTTCCCAAGAGTTATTTGCGAATTGAACAGGGGAAGGGGGATCAGTTAGCGACACCAGAAGTACCCTCCGCCACAAACCGTCAGATGGCTTGCCGAGTATGGGGGGGGGGGGGGGGGGAAATCGCAACACCAAGAAGAAATTTGGCGTCATAAATGAAAGTAGGTAGGCATGTTTCTACATCTGACAGATGATATCTATTCAAACTCCGTGCCAGTTGCATAAGAGTGGCGATAGGTTTGCTTTAAATACACGCTGTAACAGTAGTGAGCGGCTACCCTTGAGATTGGCCATGATCAGTTGATGTTAGCCAAGAATGCCTTTAAGGCCGACCGGTGTGTCTGAGCGGTTCTAGGTGCTACAGTCTGGAACTGTGCGACTGCTACGGTCGCAGGTTCGAATCCTGCCTCGGGCATGGATGTGTGTGATGTCCTTAGATTAGTTAGCTTTAAGTAGTTCTAAGTTCTAGGGGACTGATGACCTCAGCAGTTAAGTCCCATAGTGCTCAGAGCCAATGCCTTTAAGGTGACAAAGACACCGTTATTAACACCTCATTGTGATTGAAAGAGGTAGTGTAATAGGACTATGAGAAGCTGAGTGTTCTTTCTGCGATATTGCAAAAAGACTTGGCAGAAATGTAGACGCTGTACATATTGCTGGCAGTGGTGGTCACGAGAATGTAAGGTCGCAAGAAGACCAGCCTCTGGATGGCCACGTGGCACTACCAAGAGCAAAGACCATCGTGTTCAGCATATGAGTTCGGCACATCATACCATCCATATCTGCAGCAGCAATTTTAGCAACAGTTGGCACGACAGTGACACAACGAACTGTTACAAATGGATTACTTCAAGGACAGCTCCGAGAGAAACGTTCTGCAGCGTGCATTTCACTGCGCCCAAACCATTGCCATTTGCTATTTCAGTGTCAAACGAGAGCTCATCGGAGGGCAGGTTGGGGATCTGTTGTGTTTTCTGAAAGAGCTGGTTCTTCCTCAATGCCAGTGATGGCCGGATGTTGGTTAGAAGGAGACCAGATAATGGCTGAAAACAACCTGTTTGCCTGCTACACACACTGGATGTACACCTGGAGTTACGGTTTTGCTTGCAATGTCGTATAACAACAGGAAAAACTCTAGAGGCTATCCCACTCACCCAGACTGCAAATTTGTACATCGGTCTGGTGGTTTACTGAGAATATTATTGTTACCCAGTTGGAATACTATGTTGCAACACATTACCTTCTCAAAAAATTAGAAAACACCGATTGTGAAACAGGTCAGTAATTACGGACATCTCTTCTATCTCCTGTTTTGTAGTAGAGAATAACAGTGGTATACAAGGAGTCCCAAAAAGAATGATCCGATTTTAACTTGTAATAATATTGAGACAAATGTCACTAGGTAACTGAAACAGTGCTAGATATAATAGGCATGGTCTAGAGTTTCAGAAAAAATCCACTAGATGTCGCTACGAGCACTGCCTGGAGCGTGCAGCCAGTCTTGTGCAATATGGCATCCACGCAACAGAAGGCGTATTGTGTTACTGAACTTTGTCGTACTCAGTCAGTGATCGCCGTTCAGCAGGGGTTTCATATTCGACTTCGTGCTAAACCACCATCACCAAAGAACATTCCACAGTGGTATAAACGGTTTGAAGAAACAGGGTGCCGCTGTAAAGGCAAAAGTCCTGGTCTGCCATGCGTTCTTGAACAAACAGTGGAACAAATACGACGAGCATTGGAGCAGAGACCCCCCCCCCCCCCCCAATAAACTCTTCCACGTAATGGTCTGCTTTCCACAGCCTTACTGGGAACCGCCCACCCCCAGTACCCTCTCCTCCTTGATGACTGTCCCTTTCCTGACAACCTCAGTAAGGCCAATCACTTTGCCTCCCACCTCACAGATGTTTTTTCCATTCCAGATGATCCACAATTTGATTATTCCCTCTTCCCTGATGTCATGGACCGTATGAATACCTCTGTTCCTCCCCTTGCTCCTAGCTTCCAGTACTTGGGCCACACACCACCATCTGAACTTAACACTCCCATCACTACACAGGACATCAGCCTCACACTCCGCACTAAATGCAACACTGCACCCGGCCACGTCTGCATTACCTACCGCCACCTCAAACACTGCCCTCTGTCCTTCCTTTCAGTCCTTGCCACCCTCTACAATTTCATCCTTGCCACTGGTATCTATCCCGACCTGTGGAAAACCTCTCTCCAAACCCAACAAGCCTCCATCTGATGCCGCTTCCTATCGTCCTATCTGTCTCACATCGGTGTTCAGCAAGTTCTTGGAATCAATTCTTTCCTGGCACATTCATCACCATCTCCGCCAAAACCACCTCCTCCCCGACACCCAATGTGGCTTTCGACCTTCCTTCTCTGCCGATGACCAACTCCTTCACCTCACTCATCTCCTCTCCCTCCAGCTTAACTCCCGTTGCTCCACCATTTTTGTCTCCCTCGACCTCGAAAAGGCCTATGACCATGTCTGGCATCCCGGTCTCCTGTTTAAACTCCACACCTACGCCCTTCCTGTCAACTACATCCGTCTGATGGCCTCCTTCCTCTCCCACCGCCACTCCTATGTTACCATCCATAATGCCAATTCCCACACCTTCTACTCCTCTGCAGGTGTGCCCCAGGGCTCTGTCCTCTCCCCTCTCCTCTACCTCCTGTACACGGCAGATATGCTCCAAACTCCCCCCCCTCCTCCAGTACACCTCTTGCAATATGCCGATGACACCGCATTCCTTGCGCTCGATCCTACCCTCCAACGGTCCCAACGCCTTCTCCAGACTCACCTTGTCCTTTTCGCCACATGGTGTAACCAGTGGCTCCTGAAAATCAATCCTTCCAAGACCCATCGTAGGTCATACCACTCACTCGTTCCGGCTCCTGGATTTCTCCCTTACCATCTGCACCTGTCCTTTCTGCCTCACCCCCATTCTCACCTACTTTGGCCTCACCATTGACCGTCACCTCACCTGGATCCCTCATCTCCGCTCCATCCAATCCAAAGCCCACAACTGCCTCCGACTCCTCAAACTTCTCTCGGCAGGACATGGGGGTTGCACCCCTCAACCATCCTCCACACCTACAAATCCTTAATCCATCCCATCCTCTGTTATGCCAGTCCCACCTGGATATCTGCCCCCCCCCCCCCAAAATTCTATAAGTCCCTCCAGATCCTTGAGTGTCATGCACTCCACCTCACCTTCCGTATACGCCTCCCGTTCCCCACGCGGATCCTCTATGACCTCATTCCTTTCCCCCATCTGCTCCTATTCCTCGAACATATCCGCATACACTACATCTCCTGCCGCCTTGATCCCCCCTCCCCAGTTGCTCCTCTTCTCTCCCATCCCCACCCCCTGCCACGTCTTCACAGTTGTGTCCCCCCTACCCTCCATCTCTACACACTTCATTTCCTTTCCCAATGTGGCTTCCAACTGCCTCTCCCGGATGATACCCTCTCTCCCACCATTTATCCCTCCTATCAACTCTGATCCTCACCCCCCCTCCTTTCCTCCATTCTTTCCCTGGGCTCCCTCTTTCCCCACTTCCATCCTGTGTTTCTCCCTGCCTAACCTCTCCCTACCTCCCTTCTCCCCCCCCCCCCCCCCCGAGTCCTTTTGTAATCCCATCCTCTGCCTTCCCCACTCCCTGTCGCGTCTGCGCAGCACCAACCGCCCCTCTTATGGGTCCTCATCCTCCATTGGCTCCTTTCCCCCTCCCCCACTTCACTTTTCTTCACCTTCCCCCCTTTTTTATCTTCCCCTCATCTGTCTAGTTTCCCCCCATGTACTCTCAGCTGTGGTATGTCGTATTTTAGCGCAGTGTTCTAGTGAATGTTCAGTGTTGTTTTCATCTTTTCCCGTGTTGCGAACAGAAACCATGCTGTCGCTCGGTGTGAATTTTATGTCGTTTGCGAACAGAAACCATACTGTCGCCGTGTTTTTTTTTAATTGTCTGTCTATTATTTTACCTGACTGCTTCGTATGTTTTTTTATTAGCATCATCATCCCTTTGTTCTGTTTTAAGTTCCAGGATTTTTTCTCCATGTTAAACTTTAAGTCTTCGATTTATCGCCTGTTTTTTATTATGTATTGTCTTCACCTTTTTCAAACACAGTCTGTAGGCTGAAGAGCGGCATACTAAGCTGCTGCCAGCCCGCCCCCTTCGGGGGGAATCGAAATTCAATAATAAAAAAATAAAAGTAATAATAAAAAAAGAGCAGAGCCTACATATCATGCTAGCCAAGATCTTGCATTACCGTGCATGACAGTGCGGCGTGTGTTACAGCGTCTTTTAGCCCTCAAACCATACCGAATACAACTGGAACAAGGTCTTCAAGACAATGACAAAGTGAAGCGAGTGAACTTCAGCAATGCTATTCTAGAGCACATGGAAGATGACACTTATGTAATGGTTGATATTCAGCGGTGAGGCAACTTTCCATATTAGTGGCAAGGTTTATCATCATAATGTGCGTACATGGGGGCTCGAAAATCCTCATGAAACAATTGAACACGAACGTGATTCACCAAAAGTGAATGTTTTTTGTGCTGTTTCGCAAAGCAATGTTTATGGACCCTACCTCTTTTAGGAAGGAACTATAGCAGGACAATCATATCTTGCAATGCTGCGGAACTGGTTATTCCCACAACTTGACTCTGACAATTTCATCTGTCAGCAACATGGAGCACAACCGCACTGGCACAACAACGTATGCAGTTTCCTCAATGCCAACGTGCCTCAATGTTGGATAGGGCGTACAGGACGGCGAGACCAGGCTTTACACTCTTGGCCTCCTGGGTCCCCTGACTTAACACCATGTGATTTCTTCCTGTGGGGATATGTTAAACAACGTGTTTACGTTCCTCGCTTACCTAGTGACATTAATCAACTAAAAACCAGAATATCAGCTGCTGTAGCTTCAGTGACAGAAGGCACCTTAAGTTCAGTTTGGGATGAATTCGACTATCGGCTACATGTCGTCCGTGCAGCCAATGGAGGACATATTGAACATTTATGATCTATTTTTATAAACTTCTGTCTTTTCTGAGTAATTTAGTATGCAATTTGTTGACGTTAAGCCCTTCTTCCTATTAAATAATTCTGTTTAAAATCGGGTCATTCTTTTTGGGACACCCTGTAATCAGTCTCTCTGGGAAAATGCCTTGAGTTAGTGATGCTTTACGTATTTCAAAAATGGCAGCGTTTATTACAAGGGAACAAGTATTTAATACCTTGTTGAAAACACCATGTAATCCAGATGAGATATTATTTTTGAGAGAATATGTCATGTTCTTAATTTCAGAAGGAGAAGTGGATAAGACATCCATACTATCGAATTTTGAGTGAGGAGCTTTTCCAGCATACTGCTTTGACCTTTCTCTTAAACTGTTTGCCCCTATAGTTTCTCCTTCGTTTAGGATATGATTTTAACATATATGCTGCCTGTGGCTGATCATTTATAGCCCTTGCGTTTAAATCAGTAGTGATGTTATCCCATTCTGTGGCTTGTTGTCCTGTCAGTCGTTTTACTACATTCCATATACGTTTGCTGTCAGAATTGGTAGTTTCTGTCATAATGTTCATGTTCCTTGAGTTTTCAATAAGTTTTCTCAGTAATTTTGAGTCGTTCTTGTAGTGTGCAGCAACACAGGATCTTTACTTGTTCTTGCTAACAGATGCATTTCCTTTTCCTTTCCCAAGAGACTTCAATTTCTTTTCAAAAATGGCTCTGAGCACTATGGGACTTAACTTCAGAGGTCATCAGTCCCCTAGAACTTAGAACTACTTAAACCTAACTAACCTAAGGACATCACACACATCCATGCCCGAGGCAGGATTCTAACCTGTGTCCGTAGCGGTCGTGCAGTTCCAGACTGTAGCGCCTAGAACCGCTCTGCCACTCTGGTTGGCTTAACATCCTTTCTGATTAGCTTAAGTGGAAAGCTATTTCCGAATATTTATATGAATTGGTCATGGAACAGATTAAATTTTATGTCAGCATTTGGTTCACTGTAAATTTGAGACCAGGTCACCTCTATAAATTATTTTTTTTAATATTTACCCCTGAGTCATTAATTATTCTAAGTGATTTCCCCCAAGAACGATCAACACTGTAAGGCAGCACTTATATATCCTGACTGACTGCGCATCATGATCAGAGTGATCATTTGTTACTGATTATTCTGTTATTTTCTGGCACTGAGCTTCATCAAATAAAATATTTTCTGCTGTCTCCATTCACTTGTGTTGGAGTGTTCATTATCGAAAAAAAATTTAGGATTTCCAATAAGGTTTCCAAATCATTTCTTCTTTCATTATCCTTTAGAAAATCTACGCCGATATCACCAGAGACAATTAACAGCTTGCTGACAGATAGGAATCCATAGACAGTTCAGAATTTCCCAGTCTAGATCTGTAAGTAAACTTTTTTTCGATATTAATTCATAAACAAGCATTTTTATGTGTTGATCGCTACAAAATCCACTTGTGTTACTGTTTTTAAACTTCTGTTTTGAGTTGACATGTGTAACAGCTCCTCCTTTTCCCATATTAGTTGTACAGGAGAAAGATGTTAGAGTGTAATGTTTCGTATTTAACTTCTCTAACCCTGTTGTTAACTTGTGCTCAGATAGGTATGGATGTCTGTCTTTCCAGAGCTCTATAAATTTTCCAAACAGAAAAGAAGCTGTTTTACAGCATTAGCCAGGCCTCTAATATTCTGATGAAGTAAGCTTATCTTACTTTTTTTTAATTTTGTGGGGCTATTCTGTTTGTTCAACTTCTTTCATAACTGGGCGCCTACTTCTAGGTAGTAGAGGCTACACAAAAGAGGCTCGAGATTTCTGGCAACATAGCGGAAAACTCCGTCGCCAAGTATCATCAGATTTCAGACTGCGCAAGAACGTCTTGCAGGAAACGAGATATACATAGACCTCGGCAGAACAGCTTTCACAACAGCGCGGCGTCGCGGCAATGCAGGGAACTAGTACCGGCGAGCGAGTTGCGTGGAGTGGGGGGGTACGCGTCTGCCAGATAAAACCGCAAGCGGCGCTTCGCGCGGCCACAGTCATCATGCGGGGCACACGCGGAGCACTGGCGTTGCTGCTGGCGATGTTCGTCGCGCTGCTGGCGCCAGCGCGGTGCGCCAGGAAGGGCGGCGGCGCTGGCGAGCAGCAGGCGCCGCAGGTGCAGACCTCTCTGGGTCGGCTGCGGGGCAGTGTGATGACGTCACTGGACGGCCGGAGCATCCTGGCTTTCCGCGGCGTCCGCTACGCGCTGCCCCCCGTCGGCGAACTGCGCTTCAAGGTGAGACGGGACGGGACGCCTGCGCTCCACGATGCGCTGTCTAAGGGCTATTAGTACGAGAGCCCACGACCAAACCAATGTCTCACTGTCTTACGGCCAATGCCGCTAGAACAGATGATACTGTACCCGACTAGGTGGGCAGTAACTGGCAAAAACGTCACAGTTCCACGAAAAGAAGGCAGATGAATTATCACAAAAGTCTGGTATTAAAAATGTACATAGATTGCGTCATTTTATAACGACAATTATTGTTGGCAGACATTTTCGATATAACCTGTACTTCCAAAAAGAAAATCAACGCTCCGACACTTGTTACGATGAGAATTGCTATTTACTTGTTACGCTCTTGTGCTTCGATTCACATCTCACGAACGCAACAAGTTAGGCCTTCGGATTTCGCAAGTTAAAGAAGCTCTGGTCGAATTTTTAATTATTAGTTGGTCACAATGAAGCATGGCGCAGATTGTCGCTAACAAAACCATCCATACAAATTACGACATGTGCTACGAATATTTTACTGAATATGGTACTGTTACTCAAACAATGAAGAAGTAACTTGTCAAGAACATGAGGAGGCAGGTACTAAGATTGTTTGTCATGTTTGTCAAATTTGTTAACGTGGTCGAGTATCTAGTCAATACTCAACACTGACATTTTAATTACACTAATGGCCATTAAAATTGCTACACCACGAAGATGACGTAATACAGACGCGGAATTTAACCGACAGGAAGAAGATGCTGTGATATGAAAATGATTATCTTTTTAGAGGATTCACACAAGGTTCGCGCCGGCGGCGACACCTACAACGTGCTGACATGAGGAAAGTTTCCAACCGATTTCTCATACACAAACAGCAGTTGACCGGCGTTGCCTGGTGAAACGTTGTTGTGATGCCTCGTGTAAGGAGGAGAAATGCGTGCCATCACGTTTCCGACTTTCATAAAGGTCGGATTGTAGCCTATCGCGATTGCGGTTTATCGAATCGCAACATTGCTGCTTGCGTTGGTCGAGATCCAATGACTGTAAGCAGAATATGGAATCGATGGGTTCAGGAGGGTAATACGGAACGCCGTGCTGGATCCCAATGGCCTCGTATCACTAGCAGTCGAAATGACAGGCATCTTATCCGTATGGCTGTAACGGATCGTGCAGCCACGTCTCGATCCCTGAGTCAACAGATGGGGACGTTTGCAAGACAACAACCGTCTGCACCAACAGTTCGACGACGTTTGCAGCAGCATGGACTATTAGCTCGGAGACCATGGCTGCGGTTACCCTTGACGCTGCATCACAGACAGGATCGCCTGCGTGGTGTACTCAACGACGAACCTGGGTGCACGAATGGCAAAGCGTCATTTTTTCGGATGAATCCAGGTTCTGTTTACAGCATCATGATGGTCGCATCCGTGTTTGGCGACATCGCGGTGAACGCACATTGGAGGCGTGTATTCTTCACCGCCATACTGGCGTATCACCCAGCGTGATGGTATGATGTGCCATTGGTTACACGTCTCGGACACCTCTTGTTCGCATTGACGGCACTTTGAACAGTGGACGTTACATTTCAGATGTGTTACGACCCGTGGCTTTACCCTTCATTCGATCCCTGCGAAACCCTACATTTCAGCAGGATAATGCACGACTGCATGTTGCAGGTCCTGTACGGGCCTTTCTGGATACAGAAAATGTTCGACAGCTGCCCTGGCCAGCACATTCTCCAAATCGCTCACCAATTGAAAACGTCTGGTCAATGGTGGACGAGCAACTGGCTCGTCACAATAAGCCAGTCACTATTCTTGATGAACTGTGGTATCGTGTTGAAGCTGCATGGGCAGCTGTACCTGCACACGCCATCCAAGCTCTGTTTGACTCAATGCCCAGGCGTATCAAGGCCGTTATTACGGCCAGAGGTGGTTGTTCTGGGTACTGATTTCTCAGGATCTATGCACCCAAGTTGCGTGAAAATGTAATCACATGTCATTTATAGTATAATATATTTGTCCAATGAGTACCCGTTTATCATCTGCATTTCTTCTTGGTGTAGCAATTTTAATGGCTGGTAGTGTACAATGTTTGGGAATATGGAATTTGTAAAATATTCCGTAAAGATTTGTGTAGATATGGTTGTTGGTAATTCCTGCCGTTACATTGAAGCTTCGCATTTGTATGAAACAATCGGATTCCTGTATCAAAATCTTTACCCGCTTTTCATGCTGTGGCCTGCTACGATTAAAATCACGCATTCTATTTCTAGGGAAAAAAGGCCATTGACAGCCCTGAAAAATTCTACGTAATATCAAAAGGCTTTCACAGATTTCGCAGATACTCTTCTGACACTGGCAATGTACTGAACGTCTTAGAACAATCGGGGCGGTAACGTGCACATTATACAACAACAAAAATTAATGATTTGGATTCTGTTAGATTAAACATTTTTACACAAACATATAAAATGAAAAGTGAATCTCCTGCTACCGCCCTAAATTTGGATTTATCTTGTTTTAACGCCTGCAATCTGCCGCATTATAAAACAGAATCGGAAAAGCATTTATTGAAAGCAATATATATTTAGCAAACATTGGGTTAAGCTCATACGAAAAATCTAACAGACCTAAGACACACAGATTTCCGATGGTATGAGAACGAGGTAGGTGATGATTTTTCAAGATTGTCCGGTAGTCAGTTACCAGGATCGAGCGACGTTATTTTGGACAAATAATCAACATCTATAAAAGGCTTTGGTCGACGGAGATAAGCACAGCAGAAATTTTTGGAAAGGACTTAACAGTGTTCAGGAAGTATAGCTTAAATACAGTTGGTGGTGTTGTTTTTAGAAGTAGTTTTTCTTGTAGCGAAGTTGAAATAGAAAATTCCTGTAAGTTAGTATGGGTGGAGGTTATGCTTGACAACCGGAATAAATTAATTATTGGCTCCTTTACCGACATCCTGGCTAAGCTGATTCAGTGACTACAGAGTTCAAAGAACACCTGAGTCTCATCTCAAATAGGTGCCCGACTCACATAATTAGAATAGGTGGTGACTTCAATCCATATTCGATATGTAGGCGAAAATACGTGTTTAAAGTCGGTGGTAAGCATAAAACATCGTCTGAAATCGTACTAAATGCTTTATCAGAAAATAATTTTGAACAATAAGTGCAGGAGCCCACTCGAATAGTAAACGGTTGCAAAAACATACTCGACCTCTTAGCAACATAACCCCGAGCAAATATTATAATGTATATCACAAGATCGGTGCAGCGAGAGTGAACACTGTAACATCCAAATCCACCAAAATAAATGCAAACTATATGTATTTTTTTAAGGGGATAAAAATTCGCTTGACACCTTCTTAAGAGACAGTCTTCACTCCTTCCAAACTAGTTATGTACAGGGTTGTTGTAATTAAACTTTAGCTACTTGGCAGAGCTCCCATGAAAAGTGAGTGATCGTAGGACAATGAAACTTTGTGGAAACATCTGCAAGGACATGCGGAAAAGAAATAACGAATAAACATTTGAAAGAAACATATTAATTTCCACATGAGAGGGTAACATTTATTAAATGTGTACCATGTTTACATTGCAGATTACAAACGTTGCTCAGTTGACAATCATCTGCGTAAACGACAGTCTGGAACCGTACTAGAGATTGCTCTTATCGCTGCCAGAAACATCTCACGTGGGATGATGGCTGCCTCCCTCGTTGTGCTCATCTTCAAACTCCAACCCCACATCCAGAAATCACACTGATTCAGACCTGGTCATTTTGGTGGCCACGCATTTTGGAACGATGGGCCAATGATTCGGTGTTCTCCAAATGTGTTACGGAGTAACCCACTGACCGAAAGAGCATCGGGCATCAAAACAGCTGAGACCAAAGCTCCTCTCTCTGGTAGGGTAGGACGAAACAGATCACAGTAATGTGTGCCGTTCACGCTTCATGTCTTTGGTCTTTGATTTCTGAGTTCCTCCTATGTGCCTAAGGCTATCTGTATTACAGGGCTTTATCGTCGCCGTACCAAAAGCGACTCCTAACAGCAAGTCACGAGGTTAACACTACCAACAACGCAAACCCTGCAGCGTAAATGGGTACATCATTCCTATAACGTTGGTACGAGCACAGTAAATAGTTTTCCGTCAGCACTGACTCAAGCAACCAACGTTTAATTATAACCATCCTGCAAGTGTAGATCAGTTGTGGCTTAAATTCGAAGAAATAGTATTGGTCGCAGCTGAGAGATTAAAACCTAATAAATTAATATAATGGTACTGATCCCACATGGTACACGAAACAGGTCACAACATAGTGGCGGAAACACCGTAAAACGCCCGTCAAAAGAATGCAAAATCTCCAAGATTGGAAACGTTTTCCTAAAGCTCGAAACTTGACTTGACTGCGAGCCGCTTTTAATAGTTTCCACAACGAAGCTCTGTCTCGAAAATGGCAGAGTGTCCAAAGAGATTCTGGTCATATGTCAAGCATACCAGTGGCAAGACACAATCAATACCTTGACTGCTCAATAGCAATGGTAATATTTCCAACAACAGTGCAGCTAAAGCGGAGTTACTTAACACAGTTTTCCGAAATTCCTTCACGAAAAAAGACGAAGTAAATATCCCCGAATTCGAAGAGCAGCTGCCAAGTTCAGTAACTTAGAAGCATATATTCTCGGTATAGAGAAGCACCTTAAGGCACTTAACGAAAGCAAGTCTTACGGCCCACGTTGTATACCAATTAGGTTTTTTTTTCGTATTATGCTGACACAATAGCTCCATAGTAACTAATCATATACAAATGCTCGCTCAACGTAACATCCGTATCTAAAACTGGAAAGTTGCGCAAGCCACAACAATACTCGAGAAAGGAAGCAGCAGTAATCCGGTGACTTACAGACCCATATCACTGACGTTGATTTGTAGTAGGATTGTGGAACATATACTGTGTTCGAACATTATGAATTGCATCGAAGAAAACGACCTATTGACACATAGTTGTCATGGATTTAGAAAATATTGTTCTTGTGAAACACAACTAGCTCTTTATTCACACGAAGTGACGAGTGCTATCGATAGGAGCTTTCAGACTAATTCCATATTTCTAGCTTTCCAGAAGGCTTTTAAGGCCGATACTCACAAGAGAATTGTAATCAAATTGTATGCCAATGAAGTATCGTCTCAGTTGTGCGACTGAATCGTAATTTCTTGTCAAAGGGGTCACAGTTCATAGTAATCGGCTGAAAGTCATCGAGTAAAACAGAAGTGATATCTGGCGCCCAGCAAGGAAAAGTTACAGCCCCTCTGCTGTTCCTAATGTATACTAACGATTTAGGAGGCAATAGAAGCAGTCATGTTAGATTTTTTACAAATGATGTCGTCATTTGCTGTCTGGTAAAGTCGTAAGAAGATCAAAACCAATTGCAAAATTACTGAGACAAGGTATCTGTATGGTGCGAAAACTGACAATTGACTATAAATAATGAAAAGTGTGTGATCATCTGTGATTCTCCACATAAATATTAAAATAAATCCGTTAAATTACTGTTACTCGATAAATCATAAAAATCTAGAAGCTGTCAGTTCAGCTAAATACCTATAATTACAATTACGAATAACTTAAATTAAACGATTACATAGATAATGTTGTGAAAAAGGCAGACCAAAGACTGCATTTTATTGGTAGAACACTCAGAAGATACAACAAGTCTACAAAAGAGACTGCCTACACTATGCTTTTCCATCCTCTGCTAGAGTAGTGCTGTGCTGTATGAAGTCCTTACCAGATAGGATTGACGGAGAACATCGAAAAAGTCCAAAGAAGAGCAGCTCGTTTTGTATTATGGCGAAGTAGGTTAGAGTGTGTCACGAACATGATAAGCGAGTTGGAATGGCAATAATTAAAACAAAGGTGAGATATTTTCACGACATTCCAGTCACCACCTTTCTCGTTTGTACGCGAAAGTATTTATTGGCGTCAACCTACATCGGAAGAAATGATTCTCATAATAAAATAAGAGAAAGCAAATCTCTTACGGAAAGATTAAGTGTTCATTTCTCCTGCATGCTGTTAGAGAGTGGAACAGTAGAGAAATAGCGTGAAAGTGGTTCGATGAATACTCTACCAGGCACAAGTGTGAATTGCAGTCATGTAGACAAGGGCGTCCACACGATAGTTTGAGGGAGAGGGGTGGGGTGGGGGGGGGGCCTACACGTGGAGGTACGGACTATTTTTAATATTTTGGAAGACGAATGAGGACGTGTAAGTATCCATAAAAAAGTTCCAGTTACGACCCAGTTAAAAAGCTACAATATACCAACTTTTAAATCATTTTCTTAACAGAAAAGCACCTCACAAAACTGTATTTCTTTCCTTTGCCTGAGGGCCAAGAGGGAGGGGTAGGGGGCGTCCTCGTATGTAGATGTAGATGTAGCTGTAGGGTGGATACCCGTTGCAGGCCGTATCCCTTTCGTGGGAGCGGGAAGTATATTTACCGCCAACTGTATTTCTTTACTGCGTTCGTGGTAACACATTGTACGATTTCATGTAAATTGGAGGAGGAGGAGGGAGAAAGGAAAGGGAAGGGACTGTTGATATCAGCTGCATTAGGAATTTGTGTGGCATCAGAGGCGAAGAGTGAAAACATGTGCCGGACCGTGATTCGAACCCTGAATCTCCTGCTTACTTGGCAGTTGCGTTAAGTGCTGCGCCACCCAGACACAATGTTTATCGCGACTGCATAGAGTATCTCGGCACGCCTCTTGGCCAATTCACACACCCACCTCGCACCACCTATCCGCAGTCCCAGCACATGTCCTCCGTGCTCGCTGCTTTGAGATTCCCGCAGTAGGTTGGACATTTATTGTGTATCCACACTGAATGTGGTGGATCCGTTGCCCATCAAAGAGTATCAATGATATGAATGCGTGGTATCTGTTCTTTGGGATATGGATCCACCACATTCAGTATGGACGCACAATTGCATCTGACCCACTGCAGGAATATCAAAGCAGGGGACGTGGAGCACACGGACAGAGACTGCAGATAGGTGGTGTGAGGTGGGAGTGTGAACCGGCCAAGTGGAGTGCCGAGATACTCTGCGGAGTTGCGATAAACACTGTGTCCGGGTGGCGCAGCAGTTAACGCAACTGCCAAGTAAGCAGGAAATCCGGGTTCGAATCCAGGTCCGGCACACGTTTTATCTCGTCGCTGCTGATGCCACAGGAAGTCCTCGTGCAGCTATCAATAATCCCTTTCCTTTCATTTCTCCTCCCTCCTCCTTCGGTTCTCATAATACAGGGTCATCATCATTTATCCAAACAGTAAAGCTGCACGCCCTCGGGAAAAATTACGGCCGTAGTTTCCCCTTGCTTTCAGCCGTTCGCAGTACCAGCACAGCAAGGCCGTTTTGGTTAGCGTTACAAGGCCAGACCAGTCAATCGTCCAGACAGTTGCCCCTGCAACTACTGAAAAGGCTGCTGCCCCTCTTCAGGAACCATACGTTTGTCTGGCCTCTCAACAGATACCCCTCAGTTGTGGTTGCACCTATGGTACAACTATCTGTATCGCTAAGGCACGCAAGCCACTTATCAGGAGAAAGGAAGCTGGCGTTCTACGGATCGGAGCGTGAAATGTCAGATCCCTTAATCGGGCAGGTAGATTAGAAAATTTAAAAAGGGAAATGGATAGGTTAAAGTTAGCTATAGTGGGAATTAGCGAAGTTCGGTGGCAGGAGGAACAAGACTTTTGGTCACTATACTCGATGTTAACAAATTTCTCTTCTTTAGAAACGCTTTCCTTGCCATTGCCAGTCTACATTTTATATCCTCTCTACTTCGACCATCATCAGTTATTTTGCTCCCTAAATAGTAAAACTAATTTACTACTTTAAGCATCTCATTTCCTAATCTAATTCCCGCAGCATCACCCGATTTAATTCGACTACATTCCATTGTCCTAGTTCAGCTTTTGGTGATGTTAATCTTATATCCTCCTTTCAAGACACTGTCCATTCCGTTCAGCTGCTCTTCCAGGTGGCATTAATTCAACGAAAAGCGCCGTGTTTCATGGCGGATTCGTAGATGCAGCGTGAGAGAGTTACAAAGACAGAGACGCCCATCAAACTCTATGGCAGGTGCTACAAGGGAGACGTTGTGTGAAACGGAGAGATTTACTGTTGAAATTTGGATAGCAGACGTTCCACAAAGATTTGGGTAACATTTGACTTCCTCCCACGTTCGTCTCGCCAAATGACTGGGCGAGAAAGTAAGATAAATTAGAGCCTATATGGGGGCTCTCAGACAGTTGATAGAACGAAAAACCAGTCCAAGTTGCAAACATTATATTTTTCATTCGATGAGTAGTTTCGGGCGCTGGCCCATTTTCAAATCAGACAGTTGTTGTCCCCACACAACAGGTAGGTGAAGAGCCGTGGAGGGAGGGAAGGGGGGGGGGGGGGGGGGAGAAGGGGCAATGATGGTGGCATATGTAGATGTACACGTGGTTGGGGACAAAAAGTACGATAGTGCAGTGGGTTTGAACCCTGCTGGTGAAAGAAAGTTTCATAATCAGTCTTTGGACGGTGAGGATGGTGGTGGTGTGGTGGAGGAGGAGGGACAGTTCCAGATCACCACATTCAGCCGTGTTTGATACAGGCAACGATTCTCCCGTGGCATACCTTCTTCCTGTCACCACATGCATGGGATGTGCAGTGCTTTCAACACGAATCTACATTTACAATAGTGCTGATGACTTCTTCATCGAAAAAACCTACGACCTTTCAGCGGTTGTGATACACGCAGGTGCGCACGTCACAAGTAGTGAAATGCACCGTGTTTGCAGAAAGAATCTGTCTCAGGATTTGAACTTTGTTGTGTATGACGATGCGAAAAGCGAGAAGAATGTGCCCGTATGTGGAAATTCTTTTCATTTAAACTGCTGAGCAATCCCTCACAATAGCCCCGCTGCAAATTCTACATTACCGTTATTTGCGAGTAACGAGGAGCGTTCAGTAAGTAATACAACACATCTTTTTACTCGGCCAATTTAGGCTGAAAAATGCAGAATTTGTTGTGGATCGTGGTGGAATATTCCCACTTCCGCCCCTACGATTTCATGAAGTTCCGATAGGTGGCGGTGCTATACGTAGCCTTCACAATGGCGTCTGTAACAGAGTTGCGTTCTAAGGAGAGAGCTGTCACTGACCCTATTTTGGCGGAAAACCAGAGCATCGCAGATATTCATAGGCGCTTGCAGAATGGCTGCACAGCTCCAACAGTGAACAAAAGCACGGTGAGTCGTTGGGCGAAGCGTCTGTCATCATCGCAACAAAATCGCGCAAACCTATCCGATCTCCCGCGAGCCGGCTGGCCACACACAGCTGTCGCTCCTGCAATGTTGGAACGTGCCGACATTCTAATTCAGGCTGATCGACGGATCACAATCAAAAACCTCGCTGCTCAGTTGGACGTCTCTGTTGGTAATGCTGACACACTCATCCACCAGCTGGGTACTCAACGGCGTGAACCTGTTAGATTCTTCGTCGCTTAACGGAAGGTCATAAAGAGCATCTGTTTGGCCCGGTTAAGGATAGACTCCGTGGGAAGCAGTACGTGAATGGTTGGGAGATTGTTGATGCAGCAAGACGGCTCCGACGTTGACCAATAGAGTGGTAGCATGCGGGCATACAGGCCCTCCCAGTAAGGTGGCGAAAAGCCGTCGCATTGAATGGAGACTTTGTTGAAAAATAGGGTTTTGTAGCCAAAAGAGTGTGGTATAATACGGTGTACTGTAATCCTGAATAAAACTAACCTGCTTCCAGAAAAAAATGTATTACAGCACTTAACTGAAAGCCCCAAGTACTAAGGGGTTGGGAATTTGCCTTCCCTTGTCCCCATATTTCTGAAAGTGCGCTTCTCTCCTAATTTCAAACTATGTTGTGAGGGCTACTTACAGATCGGTTTTAATCTCGCCATCCATTTCATCGTGTCCGTTTAATGTGTCCATAGATCAAGCTGCATTTTCAAATATTGCTATATATATTGATGTATTGTTTGAATCTTCTTGTGCCTCCGAGTCGGCATTGTTCGTTTACATGTAACGATCCTGAAATTTTTCTTACAATTTTGCGATCCTTTTTCACAATACTTTCAGTGTTTGTTTTTCCGTTCAAAATTAGTGCACCTGATCCACAGAGGCATTCTCATTTATTTCTGTATCGTGATGTCATAGATCTGAGTGCCTGGAGATTTTGTTGTAGGTATTTCTGGTGAGTCGATATGCAGTTCCAGTCTTTCAGCATGTAATTTCGTTTGCTTTTGATTCGATTCCCTTTTCCTGAATGGTTCCACTGAGATATTAAAACTGCAGAACGCGTTTAGTTTTACCATATTATGGCCGACATTATTATTATTACTGTCTTTCTTTTTTTTTTCTCAGACGTTATGTCTGGTCAAAAATGGAAAGTGACGCGGACCTTGATCAAGCGTGACTTCCTTTTAACTGTACGGTATATGTTACATTGCATTTAGGAACTTTCGGGTAATTGAACATGTATCAATAATTACAGATTTCTTTAGTTGTATATGTAAGTTTGGATGTAGCTGTATTGCGTTGATGTACTGGTGGATATTGTGTGGTATGACTCCTGTAGTTGATAGTATAATTGATATAATGTCAACTTTATCCTGATGCCACATGTCCTTGACTTGTTGGATGTATTTTTCAAATTTTTTCTCCCGTTTACTTCTGTATATTTGTTGTATTGGGTATGGATATTTCGAGTAGTTGTGTTAATTTCTTCTTTTTATTGGTGAGTATGATGTCAGGTTTGTTATGTGGTGTTGTTTTATCTGTTGTAATGGTTCTGTTCCAGTATAATTTGTATTCATCATTCTCCAGTACATTTTGTGGTGCATACTTGTATGTGGGAAAGTGTTGTTTTATTAGTTTATGTTGTATGGCAAGTTGTTGATGTATTATTTTTGCTACATTGTCATGTCTTCTGGGGTATTCTGTATTTGCTAGTATTGTACATCCACTTGTGATGTGATCTACTGTTTCTATTTGTTGTTTGCAAAGTCTGCATTTATCTGTTGTGGTAATGGGATCTTTGATGATATGCTTGCTGTAATATCTGGTGTTTATTGTTTGATCTTGTATTGCAATCATGAATCCTTCCGTCTCACTGTATATATTGCCTTTTCTTAGCCATGTGTTGGATGCGTCTTGATCAATGTGTGGCTGTGTTAGATGATACGAGTGCTTGCCATGTAGTGTTTTCTTTTTCCAATTTACTTTCTTCGTATCTGTTGATGGTATGTGATCTAAAGGGTTGTAGAAGTGGTTAAGAAATTGCAGTGGTGTAGCCGATGTATTTATATGAGTGATTGTTTTGTGTATTTTGCTAGTTTCTGCTCGTTCTATAAAGAATTTTCTTAAATTGTCTACCTGTCCATAATGTAGGTTTTTTATGTCGATAAATCCCCTTCTTCCTTCCTTTCTGCTTAATGTGAATCTTTCTGTTGCTGAATGTATGTGATGTATTCTATATTTGTGGCATTGTGATCGTGTAAGTGTATTGAGTGCTTCTAGGTCTGTGTTACTCCATTTCACTATTCCAAATGAGTAGGTCAATATTGGTATAGCATAAGTATTTATAGTTTTTGTCTTGTTTCTTGCTGTCAATTCTGTTTTCAGTATTTTTGTTAGTCTTTGTCTATATTTTTCTTTTAGTTCTTCTTTAATATTTGTATTATCTATTCCTATTTTTCTCTGTATCATAGATATTTATAGGCATCTGTTTTTTTCCATCACTTCTATGCAGTCTGTGACATTACAGCCTTTATCACTGCGATTTTTAACATGTAAAAGTTTTTTTTTCTGTATTCGCGTCAGTATGTGCGAACTTTTAACATATACCAATGAATGTTGTAACCAGATATCTTTGCCGCGCTCCTAAAAAGCGCAGAATATCACGATAGCTATAAACTGTTATACACTGCTATCGATCCGTAAAAAAACGACGCACCTATGTTTCAAAATAACAATTGCCAATTTTTACTTCAGCAGGGGGCCGCGCCGCTCTCTAGCTGTTCTTCTGTGAAAGTGTTGCGAGTCGGACTCAAAAGTATTGTGCTCCATACTGATATAATCATTTTATTGTAACTTTAAGAGTTTAAGTGATTAAAAATATATGTAGCCACAAACAAGCGAGAATGTGTATCATGAAATTTCGCTCCACCGCCACAATGGGTGGCCACGTTAATTTAAGTTTCCGTTTCATAATATAATACTTGAAGCCTTGAAGTTTATTTAATTCCAAAGAAAATCTCTCAACCTTATTTTCATTAATTATACTTGTGATAATCTTTTCTGTTTAAAAGATTTATGCAGCTTATGATCCAGCGTGTGTTCTGTCGGAACAGGAGGCTGTCGTGACGACATCGTTATAGTATTTATTCAAAGTTCTTTCAGTTCCGTTTATATGTTCGTACAAATCCAATTAGTTGGTCCCTTAGGTTTCTTTCGTGTAACTTCTGTTTTCTCCGCGCGATCTTCCTCCGAAAAAATTTCTGTTCATTTTTTAGTAATTTTCGATATCGCGAATGAGAAAAGACAGCCGCCTCCTGCTCCGAAAGGAACACCACGACTTTTCTAACGTCGGAGATTACCGCACGAATTTTCCGCTATAAGGTAATAGAATTTCTTAAAGCTGGATCAGTTACACATGTTGCTGCTGTTCTCCGACAAATCTGGTGTGATTAATAGTAATTTATTCTGTCACGACAAAAAGAACCAATTTTACTTTTACCAAAGCAACAAAGCTTTCAATTAAATTACTAAAAAAAAAAGTCATACCAGATCTGGCGCCCGAACGGGGACTTGACTAAAATATTGAAAGTGTCAAGGTACTAATGTATGATTGTCTTATTTCATGTATCGCTCTTTGGAACCCAATGCTGCATAAAATTACGGATGAGCAATAAATATACGCAATATTGAAGGACGCGGTATTTACACAAATATCTTGGGATTTAATAAGACGCAGATTTGCAGTTTTGAAGACAACGCCGAGTGAGTGCCAAATTTTAGTTTGCCATAGTTCTGTCTAAGGAGTGGCTCATTTGACCTTCAAATTCGACCTCACTCTATCCTTTCTGTAGTTTAACGTAAAAAACAGCTTTTTTTCTACGTAAATATTTGAACATTTTCTGTAACCTTTTGCTTGGACTATTTGTTTTATACTGTAGTTAGTATTCTCGTGTAAGTTTAAGATGGATGCCATTTCAGTCTTTTCTGTGTAACAGCGTTGGCAATCAATTGTTTCAACGGCGTTGACTCCATCTTGTCTTTTTGCTACAGACGTGTGTCAGTTATTACCCAAGTAACATTAGACATTTGACGAACGCGCCGCGACTGTAACTTGCGCGGCAAGAATAACTGACAATCACAATTTCAGTTGGCAGTACCTATTTTAAGTTGGCAATAGTTGAACAAACATACCGACTCCGCTCACGCGGAACGACGGCCAGGGCAGACGACAGACAAGAGGTAGCTAACGTGGACGACACTCAGCAGGAAACACCCACCTCCCCGATAACGGTATCAATTGACATTGTCAAAATGTTACAGGAATTGATACTAGACAGACAGGAGAGGGAACAGCGTGAACGTGATCGCGAACAACGTGAGAAAGACAGACAAGTTTTTATCAGAGTTGAAAACGGATATGACGACACAGATTGACTCAGTTACTACGCAAGTAGGCTCTCTCACAGCACAGATTGACTCAGTTAGGAATGACGTAAATACCACCATTGATGCGAAAGTAGGTACCCTCACTACGCAACTCGAGGCCGTAAAAACTGACGTAAATACCACCATTGATGCGAAAGTAGGTACCATCACTACGCCAGTAGGCTCTCACAGCACAGATAGATTCGGTTAAGGGTGACGTCACGGCGCAAGTAACCACTTTGACAACACAGATAAGCACTCTGGATAACAAAATTAGTCAGAATCTCACAACTCAAATCGAAGCGTGTCGCAAAGAAACCGATTCGGTAAACCTTGCGTATAAAACAGTTGCACGACAGGTAGACGAGTTAGCGTAAGCGGTAGCCACTGTAGAATCAAAAGTAAGTGCAATGGCGAATGACATTTCGGACCGAACTATTGAGGAAAGAGTTAACAGTAGTGTTACTTCGCACACTAAAGCACTTACCGAACATTACAAAGAATGGATTGATGTACAAGAGAAGCTCGTTGAGGAGAAGGTTACACGTGACTTGAAAGATGTTAAATCCGCAACCTTAGACATATTATCTGCGCCCGGCAGTTCAGGAGACACTGTTTGTACTGAGCTAGGCCAAATTAGACGAGTGTTTACCCGGGATTTGCCGGAATGGCGGAAGCAAGTAACAGATGAGATATCCGACCTGAAATAGCAAATTCAAACACTACAGTATGATAACCAGAGTGACGGGAAACACTCACTACCTTCTGAGCCAGATGAACATCAATACCAGACAACACAACACACCAAAGTACATTCCGCGACCGAAAAATGAATTTAGCGATTCACACAACAACAACACTGAACAATTGACACTCACAACCCTCATGAAAGAGAGTGTATTGAAACACAGGGTTTTTCAACCATTCCAACCGGAAAAGCGAAATATTCATCCAGTCGTTTACCTAAAGAACTTTTCAGGAGTCTTTCCAGCTGCCTAGAATTACAAAAAGAGAATACAATTCATTACCGGATACATACAAGGAGAAAGTGCTATATGGGGAACCGAGATGGTTGATAAGTGCAAAACATTTAGCGAGTTTGAGAAGAACTTTTTAAGCAAATTTTGGAGCGCAGGTGTTCAGCAACGCCTACGCAAAGAGGTCTACAACGCCGAACCTTTCCATTCGAACAGTGGCGGACTTCGCCGGTACTTTGAAAAGTACTTGAGAAAGATACAATATTGGGACACTCCCATAACAACAAAAGATGTTATGATTCTTAAGTCAAAACTGCCCATTTCCATACGCGAAAAATTAGTGAACGTGTCAGAGGAAGATCAGGACGCATTTTTATCCGTCCTTGATTCGCTCGATCTTATACACGAAGACGCGCGTGCGAATGCTAACCGTAAGAACAACAACGCAGGCACGTATTCGAATGGAAACGGTAGTAATGGAAATGGTTCACACGAAACACAATACGGAAACAAACAGTACAATAACCGCAATAGAGGCCGAAACAATGGTTACCGTAATGGTAAACACAAAAACAAGCATTACAGCAACCAACGGTACAATCCAATATACAACACGAAACAACAGTATTACGGGAATGCCCCATACCAATCAAACAATAACGGTAGTAACTTCTACCAGAATGGGAACAAATACAAGGGTAAACGTTGCAACGATCAAAATCGCGGAGGTCAGCTACCTCCACCACAACCCTATGGGCAGCCACAACACCAGCAACAACAGCAATACACGCCTCAGCAACAACCATTCATGCAACAACAACAGTACACGCCACCACAACAGGACTTTAGATACAATAACAATAAACCAAGAAAACAATACAGTCCACCGGTATATTTTACGCAGGCAAGTAATGTACCGATTTTTCAGCCTGGTAACTAAGTGCAGTACCAACAAGGGTTTGATACAAATCAACACACACAATGGGTAAAAAACCAGCGAGGATGGTCAAGTGATGTGACAGAAGAGTCAAATCAGTCGCATCACAAGAAAGCGGAAAACTAAAGGCAGCACCTTTTCGCCTCCTTGGGGATGCTGCGGGACATAATGGGGGCAAACTCGACCTTGAACGACTTAACGTAATACGTTATGATCGCGACACTAACTTGAGAGACGATTTGTTGCAGGAAAATATTGAGACAGACTTGAATGACGAATGGGGAGACGAAGTACAAGCAATGACTAAAATTTACATAGCCAATACACCAATGGATGCTATTATTGATACTGGTGCAAACGTAAATGCTTTATCACTATGTATGTTTGAGAAAGTTTCTGCAGGGATGAAAATTTTAACGTTACCAGTACAAGGTTGTTCAGTAACAGGAGCGGTAGGATCTTTATCACAGCGAGTCCATTTGCAAGCTCAGGTACCGATAAGGATTAATTCTACTTCTTTCATGTGTGGATTTCTAGTAGTTAAGAATTTGTCAGTGTCATGCTTATTAGGAATGGAGTTCCTGAGGAAGAATAAGGCAGTGATTGATATAGAAAAGGGTATCTGTACAATCCGAGTAGGTGAACAGGAGGTAACGCTGCAATTGTTGCGCGGCAAGGTCAAAAGAGTCAACACTGAGCACAAAGTTAAGGTACGCAGACTGGTACAGCGAATGTTTTTGAACCAAGCACACATGACAAGACAGGGTAACAGTTGGACGGATTTTGATACTGATGACGGACTTCCGACTAGAGAAGAGATTTTGAATAAAGTAAGCGAATCAAGTGAACTTTATTACAGACAAAGGCAAGATTTACTGCACTTACTTATGAGGTATCTTTATGTCTTTTCTTCGAAACCTGGAGTAATACGTGACTACGAATATGACATGAAGGTCGCTCCCCATTCTACTTTTTGCAAGACAACGTACTCTGTCCCGTATGCAAGGCGCGAGGCTGTGAAAAATGAAATACGTAAAATGCTTAAGTGGGAGATCATTGAACCGTCAGACTCACCTTACAGTAGTCCGTTATTGTCAGTTTTGAAGCAGGATGGTAGTGTACGTATAGTTTTGGATGCAAGAAACATAAATAAAATAATTATTCCAGTAAGAACTCGACCTGAGGCTATGGATAAACAATTACAAAGGTTCCATGGAGTAAAATTCCTCACATCGGTAGACTTGAGATCGAGATACTGGCAGGTCAAGATGACATGACAGTCTCGAAAATATACAGCGTTTATATTTGCAGGTAGATCATACCAATTCAAAGTAGTTCCATTTGGTTTGAATGTGAGTTCAGGCGTATTCATAGCTGCACTTGATCATGTATTAGGACCTGAACTGTTGGATCGAGTAACAGTGTATGTTGATGACTTACTGATTGCTACGAAATCTTGGGAAGAATATTTAGACATAATAAGCTAAGTTTTCCAGAGGTTTGTTGACTATGGAGTCACAGCTAATCTACATAAGTCTAAATTTGGTAAAAGCGAGATTAAAATTTTAGGACATCTTGTATCATCACAGGGAATTACCCCAGATCCAGACAAACTAGCAGCTATTAAAAACTTTCCTGTGCCCTCTTCTAAACGCCAGTTGAAAGGCTCCTCGGAATGACTTCCTTTTTCATAAAGTTTATTTCGGACCAGTCGATGAACAGTCAAGCATTGCATGATCTTCTAAAGAAAAATACTCACTGGCATTGGACGCCAGAGTGTCAGGCAGATTTTGATCGAATTAAACAAGCACTTCTTAACAGCAATATTTTGTTCCATCCAGACATGGATAAAGAATTCTGTATTTCGTCAGATGCTTCATTTCAGGGGCTTTGTTCTTGTTTGTTTCAAATAGAAGTAATTGATGGAAAAGAGGAGATAAGAGTTATCAGCTTTGCAAGTAGGGTTCTTACAGAATGTGAGAGGTCATACTCGGTGACAGAGTTGGAGGCTCTTGCCGTTGTATGGTCCTATAAAAGGTTCAATTACTACATCCATGGTCTTTTCTGATCACCAAGCTCTTAGTTTCTTGCTCTCGTGTAAACTTCTTCATCCTCGTCATACACGATGGAGTCTCTTCTTGCAAGAGTATGATTTCGAAATAGTATACATCAAGGGTAAAAACAACATTATCGCGGATGCTGTCACGCATGCCACAAGGACTTCCCGAGTCCAGTGAACTTAACGAGCAAATGTCTAACTACCGAATTATTCTAATGAAAGACCCACTACACAGAAAGTATTTCCTTCAGCTCTGCAAGCAGATGCGTATACTCCAAGAAACAGATCCCAAATGGCGTAAGGTCAAACAACTTCTAACAAAACCCGATCACCACTTTTCCAAATTTTATAAACTACACAACGATGTTTTATTCCATCGAACTTCTCTCCTCTCTGGTAGATGGTGTGTGTGTGTATACCACACGCATACGTTAAACACCTTATCTGGTACACACATCTTTCCTGGGGTCATTATGGACCTGAAAAATGCAAACGAAAGATTTCTGCGTATTGCTATGTACCAAACTTGCACCATCGAATCCACAAGTTGTTAAGTACATGTCTTATCTGCCAGAAGGCAAAACCCTTCAACCATTCGAACCTAATTCCTCTGAATCCAATTATTGCTGAGAGACCAAATCAAGTTACCTTCCACACTTCTCAACTGGATTTACACCTGCGGAATTAATGACGAGTCATCGGGAAAGAAATGAATGGTTAGATCCCATACCTAAAATTGTAGAACCAGAATTAGATTTAGATGCAAAACTTAGGCAAGCATTGGTATCCTTAGCTGTACAGGCGAATCTACGCAAGAAGTCTTATGACAAGAAGGTATCTAAGTCTCTTACATATGATATTAATGAAAAGGTACTTTTACGGACACATTTTAAGCCATCGAAGTTGTTGAAAAGAAATCGGAAATGGAGGCTATTGTACGACGGACCATTTGTAGTAATTAGAAAACCACATATAGGATGTTATCTAATAGCGGATCCAGCATCAGGCAGAATTAAAGGATTGTATCACCACCAGGATCTCAAGAAGTATAACGAGGCAAAGTAACAAGCAAAGGAACATTAGCCTAAGGTTTAACCTGTGAAACACTTCGGTATTCAAACACTTCCAAAACGAGTACTCACACTTTGGCGAAAAACTATGGAGGTAATTGAAGATTTGATTTATTATGGCTTACGAAAAAGAAAGCACATTCCATTTGAGAGGACAGATTCTCAGTTAGTTTTAAGTTAGTCATAGGTGTAAGCAGTCCAAGTTGGCTGTTGGCATTGAGGAATGCCGTTATTGGTGAAAGGAGATACGGAAGGAAGTAGCAGATTGCCACCTTCCAACTCCAATGAATATATATGTATGTGAAATATTAGGTTAAGCAATTTCTTTTTCAGCCCTCAAGATGGAATGTTAGCCTTTAAGTGTACAGAGTACAGCCTATTGCGTGTAAACAGTGCGTTATTGTAACACCGCCATTAACTGTATACCTTTTGTTAGCGCGATCTTCAGAATTAAACAGATTTGTGTAGCCAAGTGTTTGAACTGTCAAAAGCAGTAAATAACAGAGAGAGAGAGAGAGAGAGAGAGAGAGAGAGTATCACGTAGTATTTGATAGTTTTCAGGAGATTCAATCTCAGATTCAAAGTATCATCTACGAACAGTAAGCCTCATTAAGATTTAATAGCTAAGCAACAAAGCATTCCCTTTATTCTGTTTTACAACAGCTGTTAGGTCATGTAGTCGAGAGTGCCACTACATGGAAACATATACGTCGTACTGACAAGTCTGAAGTATTCCTTATGGTAAACGTTTCTTCTTTAAACATGTAAGATGCACTAAAGTAATTAGCTATTTCACAGCCAAGCCCGACAATCGCCCAGAAGGAAGCGTGAGAAACTAGAAAGCTGTCACCAGATATGACTCACATTATAACAATAAAACTAAGATCTGATATTAAAGAATAGCCACTTGAAGGCACACGTGACGCATGTCATGCATCTAAGGTCACAAAAATATCCTAGTGTAGTTGTGCTAGAATTTGTATATGTATATAGTGTATTTATGTTCATTTGATCCTCTCCTCTTCCACTTCCCCATCCTATCCCATTAAAAAAAGTGAGGATTAGCATTTGACAGGCTCATCTGAGTGCTCTTTAGACGGTTGAAGTGGAAACGAAATTTGTGGGAGAGATCCGTTAGCGAAAGTTTTGTTCTAATCGGGTATCACGAGTAGCAATGTTGAGAGATTATAATACATTCCGCGAGTAGTACTTGCAGCCAGTAACTTTATGAAGCATGAATCTTCCGGAGAGAAATGCATGAGTATGCTCGACCAGTAGAGACAGAATTTGTTCAATCTGTGCTCTACATAAACAGTGACACTAAATTTTGAAGAGAAACGAAATAACAAGCTGCTTAAAAGATTTGTTTTAAGAAAAATTTTACCTTTGTAAAAGGGAGAGAGAATAACTGAAATAATCGTGCCCTGATGCACAAGTAGTGGTATTCAATACGCTAATCCGGCGTGGCGTGACTGAAAAGGTAAAGAGAATTTTGTGACTGTAAGCAAACTTAAGAAATGTATGTATGTATGTAATTTATGGACATTGTTTAATCTTGTAATGTATTTACCTGTGAGTAACTTGAACTGTGAACTTTGAAATCGCAATGTGAGATGAGAGATGTGAATTTGCAGACGTTCTAAACAAAATGCGAGTGATAATGTGTACAAAATGCGTGTGCAGTGACGTGTGTACACGCAAGTGCAGGTAGTGACAGCGATCACAGCAAAACATTTTGCAAACTATATGTAAAATGTTGGCTTCACTTACCTGTGTGTAAGCAACATGGCAGGTCGCAGGGACTGTCGTGAGAAATCCTCGAAACAGACGGTGGTATTTTCTACCCAAGTTTTCGATACGCCGATGGAGAAAGGACACTAGACGTGTGTTTTCCGCGTGTTCTCATCTTAGCAGAGCGCGAGTGACACACGTTAAACTTCATACGAGCATACACGAGGGCGTGTTGCACTGGACTAGTAACCGGCAACAGCGCGGAGCTGCTTCAGTTGGACTCAACAATTAACATTTGAAACACAACCGACGCGCGCGCTGTGGAGGCGTGTCATTGACCTTAGAATGTTTTCCGTCTCACAACTACGCAAGAGACATTGTTAAAGCTATCACAGTGAAACTTAATTATGAACTTTATTTATTCTGTAAAAAGAGAAGTCGCAGCTTCAAATTAATTTCCATTTAATCAGTCACGTCGGATATTTTGCGATAGATTATTAAATAAAGACAAGGCATTACTGAGCACTGAAACGTTAAGTGGAACTGGAACCGCCGTCTGCTTCACGTCTGCTGTGCAGCGAGCTACCTTAATTTAAGTATTAACTGTATTTTTCTTACTTGTCACTTCTTCTTCGGTGTGTTTTTGCTTTTAGGAAGCTTTAATTGTCGAGTGCTAGTAATAGTGGTCCATAGATTTCGTGTTTGTTCTGAATACAGTCAGAGAGAGTCCCTTTAGTCAACCACAGTGCCAGTAGTGCTAGTGTTTGTTTTCAATACAGTCCAGAGACAGGTTGTGCTATTTTCATTGTTTTCTACAAGAAGTGGTTAGCAATCACAGTTTAGTCAATAATCAGCCGCCTTTAGAGAATTAGCAGTCTAGTTAAAAGTTGATTAAGTCTCTTCAGTAAATTGATTCCTTAGGATGGATAGGATGTGTGACTGCTGTGTACGGACGCAGGAAGAGATGGCCACTCTTCGCGAACAGCTGAGCATGTTGATGGCCGCGGTCAGCCGTCTTCAGGCTGCTGCCTCGGAGTGTAGCGGCAGTGGGGAGACTGGTGCGTGGCAAGGTACATCCCAGGTGTTACATGCTTCACCCACTGTCCCTGCTGTTGAGACATCTTCGCGGGTACCGGGCTCGGTTGGGTCACCCTCTCCCCAAGGGGAGTGGCGGGTTCAGCGGCGTTCGCGGCGCACGAGGCGGAGGGTCAATGTGGAGGCTGGCCGTGTGGCATCGCCCGCTCTGCCTGTGAGTGGACATGTGGCTGCTCCTTCAGCAAGGTCCGAGCAGGCACACGGGGGGAGGGGTTTATTAGTTATTGGGAGCTCCAACGTTAGGCTGATGATGGAGCCCCTTAGGGAAATAGCGGAAAGGTCGGGGAAGAAGGCCAGTGTTCACTCTGCTTGCCGTGGGGTCTCATCCGATATGTGGAGGAGGCCCTACCGGCGGCGATAGAGAGCACTGGGTGCACCCGACTGCAAATTGTTGCTCATGTCGGCACCAGTGACTCCTGCCGTCTGGGTTCAGAGGTCATCCTCAGTTCGTACAGGCGGTTGGCGGAATTGGTGAAGGCGGAAAGCCTCGCTCGCGGGGTGGAATCAGAGCTAACTATTTGTAGTATCGTTTCCAGAACCGATCGCGGTCCTCTGGTTTGCAGCCGAGTGGAAGGCTTAAACCAGAGGCTCAGACGATTCTGCGGAGAGCTGGGGTGCAAATTTCTCGACCTCCGCTATCGGGTGGAGAAATGTAGGATCCCCCTGAATAGGTCAGGCGTGCACTACACGCCGGAAGCGGCTAAAAGGGTAGCGGAGTACGTGTGGAGTGCACATGGGGGTTTTTTAGGTTAGAGAATTCCCTCCCTAGGCCCGACAAGGCGCCTCCTGAGACGGGGCAAGGCAGGAGTAGGCAAAATGCAACAGGGAATAACAATATTAATGTGCTAACAGTAAACTGCAGGAGCGTCTATAGAAAGATCCCAGAACTGCTCTCATTAATAAACGGTCACAACGCCCATATAGTACTAGGGACAGAAAGTTGACTGAAACCACATGTAAACAGTAATGAAATCCTAAATTCAGATTGGAATGTATACCGCAGAGATAGGCTGGACAGTGAATGGGGAGGCGTGTTTATAGCGATAAGAAGTGCAATAGTATCGAAAGAAATTGACGGAGATTCGAATTGTGAAATGATTTGGGTGAAGGTCACGGTTAAAGCAGGCTCAGACATGGTAATTGGATGTCTCTATAGGCCCCCGGGCTCAGCAGCTGTTGTGGCTCAGCACCTGAAGAATAATTTGGAAAATATTTCGAGTAGATTTCCCCACCATGTTATAGTTCTGGGTGGAGATTTTAATTTGCCGGATATAGACTGGGAGACTCAAACGTTCACAACGGGTGGCAGGGACAAAGAATCCAGTGAAATATTTTTAAGTGCTTTATCTGAAAACTACCTTGAGCAGTTAAACAGAGAACCGACTCGTGGCGATAACATATTAGACCTTCTGGTGACAAACAGACCCGAACTATTTGAATCAGTTAATGCAGAACAGGGAATCAGCGATCATAAAGCGGTTACTGCATCGCTGATTTCAGCCGTAAATAGAAATATTAAAAAAGTAGAAAGATTTTTCTGTTTAGCAAAAGTGACAAAAAGCAGATTACAGTGTACCTGACGGCTCAACACAAAAGTTTTGTCTCAAGTACAGATAGTGTTGAGGATCAGTGGACAAAGTTCAAAACCATCGTACAATATGCGTTAGATGAGTATGTGCGAAGCAAGATCGTAAGAGATGGAAAAGAGCCACCTTGTACAACAACCGAGTTAGAAAACTGCTGCGGAAGCAAAGGGAACTTCACAGCAAACATAAACATAGCCAAAGCCTTGCAGACAAACAAAAATTACGCGAAGCGAAATGCAGTGTGAGGAGGGCTATGCGAGAGGCTTTCAATGAATTCGAAAGTAAAGTTCTATGTACTGACTTGGCAGAAAATCGTAAGAAATTTTGGTCCTATGTCAAAGCGGTAGGTGGATCAAAACAAAATGTCCAGACACTCTGTGACCAAAATGGTACTGAAACAGAGGATGACAGACTAAAGGCCGAAATACTAAATGTCTTCTTCCAAAGCTGTTTCACAGAGGAAGACTGCACTGTGCTTCCTTCTCTAGATTGTCGCACAGTTGACAAAATGGTAGATATCGAAATAGACGACAGAGGGATAGAGAAACAATTAAAATCGCTCAATAGAGGAAAGGTCGCTGATCCTGATGGGATACCAGTTCGATTTTACACAGAGTACGCGAAGGAACTTGCCCCCCTTCTTGCAGCGGTGTACCGTAGGTCTCTAGAAGAGCGAAGCGTTCCAAAGGATTGGAAAAGGGCACAGGTCATCCCCGTTTTCAAGAAGGGACGTCGAACAGATGTGCAGAACTATAGACCTATATCTCTAACGTCGATCAGTTGTAGAATTTTGGAACACGTATTATGTTCGAGTATAATGTCTTTTCTGGAGATTAGAAATCTACTCTGTAGGAATCAGCATGGGTTTCGAAAAAGACGATCGTGTGAAACCCAGCTCGCGCTATTCGTCCACGAGACTCGGAGGGCCTTAGACGCGGGTTCACAGGTAGATGCCGTGTTTCTTGACTTCCGCAAGGCGTTTGACACAGTTCCCCACAGTCGTTTAATGAACAAAGTAAGAGCATACGGACTATCAGATCAGTTGTGTGATTGGATTGAGGAGTTCCTAGATAACAGAACGCAGCATGTCATTCTCAATGGAGAGAAGTCTTCCGAAGTAAGAGTGATTTCAGGTGTGCCGCAGGGGAGTGTCATAGGACCGTTGCTATTCACAATATACATAAATGACCTGGTGGATGACATCGGAAGTTCCTGAGGCTTTTTGCAGATGATGCTGTGGTGTATCGAGAGGTTGCAACAATGGAAAATTGTACTGAAATGCAGGAGGATCTGCAGCGAATTGACGCATGGTGCACGGAATGGCAATTGAATCTCAATGTAGACAAGTGTAATGTGATGCGAATACATAGAAAGATAGGTCCCTTATCATTTAGCTACAAAATAGCAGGTCAGCAACTGGAAGCAGTTAATTCCATAAATTATCTGGGAGTACGCATTAGGAGTGATTTAAAATGGAATGATCATATAAAGTTGATTGTCGGTAAAGCAGATGCCAGACTGAGATTCATTGGAAGAATCCTAAGGAAATACAATCCGACAACAAAGGAATTAGGTTACAGTACGCTTGTTCGCCCACTGCTCGAATACTGCTCAGCAGTGTGGGATCCGCACCAGGTAGGGTTGATAGAAGAGATACAGAAGATCCAACGGAGAGCAGCGCGCTTCGTTACAGGACCATTTAGTAATCGCGAAAGCGTTACGGAGATGATAGATAAACTCCAGTGGAAGACTATGAAGGAGAGACGCTCAGTAGCTCGGTACGGGCTTTTGTTAAAGTTTCGAGAACATACCTTCACCGAAGAGTCAAGCAGTATGTTACTCCGTCCTACGTATATCTCGCGAAGAAACCATGAGGATAAAATCAGAGAGATTTGAGCCCACACAGAAGCATACCGACAATCCTTCTTTCCACGTACAATACGAGACTGGAATAGAAGGGAGAATCGATAGAGGTACTCAGGGTACCCTCCGCCACACACCGTCAGGTGGCTTGCGGAGTATGGATGTAGATGTAGATGTGGATGTAGAATCCTGTCCAGATCCTATAAAACCTTTACCTGTAAGTCTAGATTATAGCACGAACCTAACACAGGTTTCTTTATGTTTATTTGCATGTAAACGACATGACGCTTGATGCGAGACACTAGAGAGGCAACACGAGCGAACACAAAAAAGACGCTGCCCAGGGTCGTGACCTCTCGGACGACGCCGCTTACCGAACGAGAATAGACGTTCCAGACTCCGGTAGAGTGAGCGCGTGACAAATAAGTGTACAGTGTAGTGTCAAGTGCAACGTCCTGATTAACAATGACATTCTAAAAGAATCTAATGAAACGGATAAAAAACATTACGAGACCAAACAGGTCACAGACAATTTTAGAGGACTGATTAAGTAATTATTTCAATGTATCTGTGTATGTTTGTCTACTGACATGTTTTGTTTTCTGTATAGAGTATTATTCATTTATCTTTGTGTGTGTTAGACTTAAGATTATTTTTTGTCATATTTTGTTTCACAGTAACAGCAATTAAGATAACAGTGCAAGGACACCTTACAATGAACTGAGAGAAGTGCCAAAGTGCACAAAAGACACTGAAAGACTTTATTTGTTTTCATAACAGTACTGGAAGCATAAAATAACTAGATGAACACTCATTCCTGTTTTATGTTAGAACGAAAGTAAATAGATGATAAAACGGAGTAATGTCTTGAAACTACATGTGAGTCCTGATGATCCTTCCGGAATCATCATGCCTCACATGGGAGGCATTGTGACATTACAGCCTTGATCACTGCGATTTTTAACATGTAAAAGTTTTTTTCCTGTATTCGCGTCAGTATGTGCGAACTTTTAACATATACCAATGAATGTTGTAACCAGATATCTTTGCCGCGCTCCTAAAAAGCGCAGAATATCACGATAGCTATAAACTGTTATACACTGCTATCGATCCGTAAAAAAACGACGCACCTATGTTTCAAAATAACAATTGCCAATTTTTACTTTTGCAGGGAGCCGCGCCGCTCTCTAGCTGTTCTTCTGTGAATGTGTTGCGAGTCGGACGCAAAAGTATTGTGCTCCATACTGATATAATCATTTTATTGTAACTGTAAGAGTTTAAGTGATTAAAAATATATGTAGCCACAAACAAGCGAGAATGTGTATCATGAAAATTCGCTCCACCGCCACAATGGGTGGCCACGTTAATGTAAGTTTCCGTTTCATAATATAATACTTGAAGCCTTGAAGTTTATTTAATTTCAAAGAAAATCTCTCAACCTTATTTTCATTAATTATACTTGTGATAATTTTTTCTGTTTAAAAGATTTATGCAGCTTATGATCCAGCGTGTGTTCTGTCGGAACAGGAGGCTGTCGTGACGACATCGTTATAGTATTTATTCCAAGTTCTTTCAGTTCCGTTTATATATTCGTACAAATCTAATTAGTTGGTCCCTTAGGTTTCTTTCATGTAACTTCTGTCTGTTTTCTCCGCGCGATCTTCCTCCGAAAAATTTTCTGTTCATTTTTTAGTAATTTTCGATATCGCGAATGAGAAAAGACAGCCGCCTCCTGCTCCGAACGGAACACCACGACTTTTCTAACGTCGGAGAGTACCGCACGAATTTTCCGCTAAAAGGTAATAGAATTTCTTAAAGCTGGATCAGTTACACATGTTGCTGCTGTTCTCCGACAAATCTGGTGTGATTAATAGTAATTTATTCTGTCACGACAAAAAGAACCAATTTTACTTTTACCAAAGTAACAAAGCTTTCAATTAAATTACTAAAAAAAGTCATACCAGAAGTCGCTGTGTTTATCCAATATGTAATCTTCTTGTTTAGTGTGTTTTCCCTTGACTGTGCTTTTTTCTTACATTTGTCTGTTCCAAAAGCCATATTTGTATCATTGCTGAATACTTCTGTTATCTTTAGTCATTGGTTGAGTTGTTCATTTGTTGCTGCCAGTATTTTAGATCATCCATGTATAGCAAATGTGTGATTTTGTGTGGGTATGTTCCAGTAATATTGTATCCATAATTTGTATTATTTAGCACGTTGGATAGTGGGTTCAGAGCAAGGCAGAACCAGAAAGGACTTAATGTGTGTCCTTGGTATTTTCCACGTTTAATCTGTATTGGCTGTGATATTATTTGAATTTGTTTGGATATTAAGTGTGGTTTCCCAATTTTTTATTACTATGTTTAGGAACTGTATCAATTTAGGATCTACTATGTATATTTCCAATATTTGTAGCAACCGTGAGTGGGGTACACTATCAAAAGCTTTTCGGTAATCAATGTATGCATAGTGTGGCGACCTTTGTTTAGTTTTAGCTTGGTATGTCACCTCTGCATCTTTTATTAGTTGCTCTTTACATCCTCGTGCTCCTTTGCAACAGCCTTTTTGTTCTTCATTTATAATTTTATTCTGTGTTGTATGTGTCATTAATTTCTGTGTAATGACTGAAGTTAATATTTTGTATATTGTTGGTAGGCATGTTATGGGGCGGTATTTAGCTGGGTTTGCTGTGTCTGCTTGATCTTTAGGTTTCATATAAGTTACTCCATGTGTAAGTGTATCAGGGAATGTGTATGGGTCTGCAATGTAACTGTTAAATAATTTAGTTAGATGTGAATGTGTTGAGGTGAACTTCTTTAGCCAGAATTTTGCTATTTTATCTTTTCCAGGGGCTTTCCAATTGTGAGTAGAATGAATTGCTTTGGTGACTTCATGTTGCAAAATTATCACTTTAGGCATTTGTGGCATCATCTTGTATTTCTCTGTTTCTGCTTCTATCCATCGTGCATGCCTGTTATGTTGTACCGGGTTTGACCATATGTTGCTCCAGAAGTGTTCCATGTCTGTTATGTTTGGTGGATTGCCTATTTTAATGTGTGTGTTATCTATTGTTTGGTAAAATGTCTTTTGGTTTGTGTTGAATATTTGGTTTTGTTTCCTTCTATTTTCACTTTTTTGTATCTTCTAAGTCATTTGGCCAATGATTGTAATTTCTGCTTCTTTTCATCTAATTATTATTATTATTATTATTATTATTATTATTATTATTATTACAAACATGGTGTCCATCATGTTACTCATTTCCTGACTGTTACGGACCGCTTAAAAATAAGCAGAAATTGCAAAATCACTTTCGTTTCCCTTTGTAGGAATTTAAGTTTTCGAGATGGAACGCCGACTGCCCAAATTCTGTTTAAATGAAATAACATAGAGACGCATAAAATGAGGTTGATATATTATGCAAATGTAAAATCTATGCCAGCTTATGTAAAGATGTATTGTCACGGAACCAGTGGTAACACAGGACATCACAGGGGCAGTGAACAATGAGTGAAGGGCATTCACAGTGTACTCTCCCAGACACTGTATGGTGTTTGGCATAGGTTACTGTGTACCAGTAAGACGAACGGCACTATGATTACGTTTGGGGCGGGGGAGGGGAAACACTAAGAAAAACTCGTAACTGTTTCAAGGCAGTAATATGGATTTCATTCTTTCGTTTACGCCATAGTCCCACAGCGATCGCAGGGTCGGCGTGGTTACAACGGATTTGGCAGTGTTAGTGTTAGGGATGGCCAGATGCCCTTCTGCCCTTCCTGCCGCCACCCCGTACCCTGCAGGATGGAATCAGTGTACCCCAACTGTCTGTGTCTATTGTAAATCGTGAAATAGTGCGGACTTGTTTCAAATGTCGCGACACATGTAACTGAGGCAGAAAGTGGGGATCAGCCCGATATTCACCTAGTAGGATGTGGAAAACGGCCTAAAAACCACATCCAGGCTGGCTGGCACACCGGCACTCGTCGTTAATCCACCAGGCGGATTCGATCTGGGGTCGGCGTGCCTACCCGAGTCCAGGAAGCAGCATGTTAGTGCTCTCGGCTACCCTGGCGGGTTTCAAGGTAGGAATATGGATACTGCTTTATAATTAGTAATTAAGGAACTAGTGCCATATTTTGTAATGTGAGACTTATGCGGGAAGTTCAGTTTTCTTTTCTATTCGACACTTTTATTAAGGTAAAACACAAAAAAACAAGTGATTCAGTTAATAATAAAATTGTCTTAAAAATTTAGTATGAAATGTTGTATGGTGTGTAAAATCTATCGATACTTTCGCAATTGATTAAAATTTTATGCCAGTTTTATATTTTGAAACAAAAGTACAACTAAACAATAAATTTAAGACTGTATGTAAGTTTTGGAGATTATAGTGGGAAATGATAACTACTTACTGCATCCAGGTATCTAGCAGCTTTCACAAAAATTAGAATGATAATTCGTCAGTTTGGAAAAGTGTCGAACCAAAACACTTCAGCCGCCTAAATTTCCAGGCGTTATTTCATTTGAGCAATCAGTTTCAGCGCTACATTACGCCATCTTCAGGCCCTCTGACTGACGTGTTGGAAGAATCCCACCTCCGGTCCAGTCAAAATAGGGGCCAACATTCAGTGAATAGTATCCGTAGATTTCTTCTTAACTCGGCGATCCTTCGATCATCGCTGTGTGAAGAAGAAATCTAAGGATACCAGTCACTGAACGCTGACCCCTATTTTGACTAGACCGAGGTGGGATTCATCCTACACATCAGTCAAAGGGCCTGAAGATGGCGTAATGTAGCGCTGAATCTGGTTGCTCAAATGAAATAACGCTTGGAAATTTAGACTGCTGAAGGTGTTTTGATCTGACCTTTTATACATAAAGATGGACTTACAGCGTTTTTAAGAGAGTTGTCTTCGACTATGCTGTTCTTGCTATGGACTGCATGACACATCATTTCGAAATTTATACTTCTCTCAGCGGTGAAATGCTTCGCCAATGAAGCTTTTAGATCAATTGTGTGTTGTCCTTCACTGTACGCGAGAGAGGACCGTGGTATCATTGTCCCCATGGAACAGGTTTATTTTACTCTTTTAACTTCATTAAAAACTGTGTTATGTCAACGGAAATGGCAGAAAGGTGGAAGATCATGCACCTCCTGGTCACCCCTCCCCGTCCCCCTCTCACAACTTTTATTAGAGTCCCGTACCGGTATCGTTTCCTTCACACCCCCATCCCCCTTTTGCAGATGCTAAGCGGGAAAAAAGATTGTGCTCGTCTGTACGAAATCGACTTTCTCTAATTTTAGCGTAGTGGTCATTACGTGAGATGTATGTTGTCTATGTCTACCAATATACTCCACAATCCACAGTGTATTGCATGGCAGAAAGATATTTTGTATCAGTTGGATAACATTTGTTTCAGAGCATCTCTGTGATACTCCCACGCTGACAACAAATCAGTGAGAGATCGTGCCATTTGTTTGTAAATCCTCTTTATATTTAGCTTTTAGTCTTATGACTTGTTACGTTTATATTCAATACAACTTCCGAAAGACCAAAACCGTATGTCGAAAACCGATTTTCGTCAGCATGTTTTTATGTCAATACCTGAATCGATTTTCCTACCTTGGCCTGTGGATTGGTCAAATATCAGGTTTCCAATCGTCTGTTGTAGGCCTCTGGTAATAAACTGTGCCGATTTCTAACGAAAGCTGTCTCTCTTCAGTTAAATATAGGTGATGTACAACTAATTGCTCAGTCTAATATAACTTCTTAACTGCAGAAGAAGTCATGCCGTCCACATTAACTGGCACTCTTGACAAGTTGTAACCTAACAAAGCTAGCAACTTTTGAAAAACAAGACCATTTACACAGGAGTAAACATCAATTGCGGAAGAGGAAATGCGACAACTAGCACCGGATTTCCTGAAACGATATTTGAATGGTTACATGACCAATCAGAAACGGTTTACAAAAACAGGATTTGGCAGCTCCGTGTGAATGTAGCGTGGTTCTCAGATCTACAGACAATATTCAAGAACTGAGGATTTTTCGGAAGACATCCTGTTTCGGTGAATCATACTTCTCGAAGTTTATCCGATCTAACACCATCTGGAATCTGCCGTCCCAAAGCCTGACTTATGCGGTTGTTCGATCTCAAAGGGCTCCAAATAGATAGTTGTAGATATATGACGGTTGTGATTTATTGCAGTGACTGATCGTCGAATATGTTAACATTTGACATGGATCTTTTGTTCATCTATTTACACGCAACAAGCATTACAATTATTTATGTACGTCAGGTACTGTTATTTGCACAAGAGCTCATCTTTCTCATGTTTTTTCTAACTAAATTCCATCCGAACAGGCCTGGATGCGGATATGGAGGGCCATGTGGTCAGTACATCGCTCTCCCGGCCGTAAGTCAGTTTACGATACCGGAGCCACTACTTCTCAATCAAGTAGCTCCTCAATTTGCCTCACAAGGGCTGAGTGCACCCTGCTTGCCAACAGTGCTCGGCGGCCCGGATGGTCACCCATCCAAGTGCTAGCCTCGGTGATCTGACGGGAGCCGGTGTTACTCAAATGGGGAAATGCCACTAGGCGGTTTCAGACCAAAACGGTTAGCGGTCGTACAGAACCGAGTGTACGATGGTAAACCGTACACAAATCTGGAAGGACAAACCGAGAGGAATTCCTACGTTAAGCTAAGAATCGTCAACAGCGTAGAAACAAAACTTGAATAGCAACAAGAACAAGGATGTCGTGCCACTGTATGCGGATAGTAATGTCATCAACCGGAAAGTCCGGAAACAGATGTTGCCCGAGCTCGCCTCTTTAGCTGAGTGGTCAGAATGTGTGTCTACCATGCGGTGGACTCGCTTTCGATACCCCACCGGTTCGGAAATTTTTCTCTGATCGACAGCTGGGTATTGTGGTGTCCTCATCATTATTTCATTACCATCGACAAGCATATCGCCCAATATGGACCGAAGTGGAAAGACTTACAACTCGGCGGCCGAAATTCCTCAGGTAGAGACCACCCGCTCATCAATGCCATACCATCATTTCATTTTTTCAACTGGCCGAAGAATGCGTGTTCCAAAAAAAATGGCTCTGAGCACTATGGGACTTAACATCTGAGGTCACCAGTCCCCTAGAACTTAGAACTACTTAAACCTAACTAATCTAAGGACATCACACACATCCATGCCCGAGGTAGGATTCGAACCTGCGACCGAAGCGATCGTGCGGTTCCAGACTGTAACGCCTAGAACCGCTCGGCCACACCGGCCGGCTTGCGTTGTTCTCTTGCCTCGATACGCTAGAGCAGGAGTCTCCAAACTTTTTAGTCCGCGGGCCACATTGACTCCTCCACGAAGTCATAAGGGCCAAGATCTACCTAGTGGGATTAGATCACCCTAGCACTCCACACTAATGTAAGGCTAAAGGAAAGATGAAATCGCAAAAATCTAAGGTTGTGGGAATCGCTAGCACTGAAACGAACTACGATTTTTATTTAATTACATAATTTTGATTGGTTTCAAATATCGAAGCAAATTCAAACGATATCAAGATATTTCAAAATCCCTTTGACGTCGATATAGAAGCGCTACCTGCAGAACTTCGCTTTGGAATTATTGATTTGAATGTAGCGACTTTTTTGAAGAAAAACGTTCAAAGTCAACATTACTGGAATTTTATAAGTGTCTTCCATCCACACAGTTTCCAAATTTACATAAATTTGCCCGTGGCTTTTTTTCCGCTTTTGGCACTACTTATTTGTGTGAAAAAACTTTTTCCAAAATGAAACATGCAAAAAGTATTTACAGATAAAAAGTTAAGTGATGAGCATTTGAAGTCGCTGGTGATTATCTGTACCAGTTAACTTGATCCACAACTGGAGGTAATTATGAAAGGAAAGTTACAGCTACATAAAAGTCACTAAGTATCACTAAGTTGTTAAATTTCTTTACGTGAATACTCTTAACACTGTGAGTTTTCAAGGTATAAATTAATTACAGATATTTTTTTACGTAAGTTACAACTAAAATATCCAATATCACTATGTACACCAGGTATTGTATTTTCTTTAAATTGCCTTTAAATAAAAATATTTTATACGATTTACTTACTATGTGTATTTTACAACGTAATCACAAGAAAGTGAAACGTCGCTTAAGAAGCATCTTCCATAGTGATTGATTACTAAGGCTAGCCGCCGAAGTGGCGTCCACTTGAAAGACTTGCACCAGACTCTTGAGTACAATAAAATGCAAAAAAAAATTTACTTAATATGTTTTCGCCAAACTAGTCTGTTAACCGTTCTTTTTTTTCACTATCGCACGGAGAATAGTCTGTCTGTTTATCGCGAATAGCCACAAGTTTATCCATGACCTTCCGCTTTGTAAAGTAGAGTTCCGACAATGTCGCGGCGTATTGCTCGCGATAGGCCTCGAAACTCAATTGTTGGCGGTATAGGTACCACCTCAAATACTTGGCGGGCCGGATACCGGGTGTGTCGTGTCCTCCCTCGGGCATGGGTGTGTGTGATTGTCCTTAGGATAGTTTAGGTTAAATAGTGTGTAAGTTTAGGGACTGATGACCTTAACAGTTAAGTCCCATAAGATTTAACACACGTTTTTGTTAAAGAGTTGAACTGCATCCAGGGCCTACCTTAGGCACATGCAAACGGTCCAACAACAAAGGCTGAGCCAAAATTTCAAGAAAAGAAAATTGGCAAGAACTCGAATCAATTTCATTATGAAAGTGGCGATATGGTTAACAGGGCATAACTTCCAGAGGAAAAATGCAAAACTGATTTTTTTTCCTACCCTGTCATTGACACATTATTGTAAGACACATTAAATGTATTGGCAGTTGCGAATAGGGACTACCATCAGCCGTAGAATGGAATGACGGCAATGAAAATTTGTGCCGGATCGGCGAACCCAGATTTCCCGTTTATCGCGAGCCGATACCGGGCAAGCGACTTTCAAGTATAACGTCTGACCTGTAGACCCTAAGGGAATACACATAATGGATGTACAAGTACAGGTCACAGACGCACGATTTCCATTTCCCAACGTTTATAAAGGCAACAAAATTTTGTGAACCACGCCAGTGAGCGTTGCTTCCTCTGAAAGGAGCTTTTCACGTTTGAAAATGATCAAGTATTATTTCACGAGATGCACCTCACAAAAAAGCCTGTTTTCTCTTTCCATGTTGACAGTGGTTTCAAAACTGAATTTTGATGATATCGTCGATGGAAATTTTTTTTGGAAATTTGTGGTGTGTTCCTGTGGGACCAAGCTACTGAGGTCATCGGTCCCTAAGCGTATACACTGCTTAATCTAAATTAAACTAACTTTCGCTAAGAACAATACACACGCCCATGCCCGAGAGAGGAATCGAATCTCCGACGACGGGGGGTGGGGCGTTAGCCGTGCGAACCGTGGCAAGGCGTCCTGGACCACGTGGTTCCAACACGTGGCCATCGTTGATGAATTTGCTCGCCAAAAAGTGAGGAAAAAATGTTTTGTGTGAAGTTTGAAAAACCGTCCATAACTTACAAAACATTTAATTATATGTAAACATAGAGCAAAGTGAAGTGATGAATATATCTAACAGTGTATCCTGCACAATATCTGTGAACCTTATTGGAATTTGAATTTCATTAAGTTCGCAGGATTCCCATAGTCAGTTAGTTTTTATTATTAACATTTTATTAATTACGTGCCTGGTAAGGTTCCTTCTCCCATGAATTATTTCCTTATCATAACAGTAGGTCTGTCTTAGTAATAGTCTTTCGGTATACTGGCAGTATTAAGTTAACGACGAAACTCACAATTCTTTTATAAGTGGCAAAGGTGTATCATCTTTGTCGGAGGAGAGACAAGGAAAAGTGGGGAGTAGTAAATGATAGATGTGGAAGACCATCATGGAGAAGTTTTGCACAGGGCCTCGCGTCACTTAACGTCAGCTCTGATTGTATCCTATTAGTCCATAGCGACCGGCAAAGAAACAACGACACATAAGAAACACAGGAATCCTGGAACTGCTGCACACCAGTCTACCAACACGAAAGTATACTTTAGTGTAGACAGCTTGTATCAAAAAACTGTAAGAAAAGTAAATACACTGGAGAAGGGTTTACGACTGGACAGAAGACTTACACTAATAAATACGGTATCGATTAATTACTTTCTTATTGGTAATTAACAGAACTATATTCTAATTGATCGGGTTGTTACGACTAGATCGGACAATATTAGGGAATTCCCCTGCAAATTTTGCGGTGTTGTGAACTTACGACAGGTACGCCCACTTTTAGAAATGAGCTAAAATCGTTACGACTCATTGTAGATTTGGACACCAGCGTCTTTCCATTGTACTGTAGGTAGAATAACATCCATAACAAACAAGATAGATCTTTTTCCTCCCAGGCGAGGAGGGAGGAGCCCGTAATGCGGGGCGCCGCTAGCATTTGCTAGCTCTGCTTACTTGGCTAATCCAGCACCGACGGGACCTACAGTATAAAATTGGCAATTATTTTTCAAAAATCCAAAAAATTGTTAGTCTCATGAGTGCTCCCAATCTCATTTCGCAACTTCTATGATCTGGTCAATGTTCTGAGATGTGTGGTCATGCTCCAAGAAACTGGAGTTCAGTGCAGAGGTGCATTGGATATCTTCAGAGGTACTGCTGGCTCCGCAAGAATTGTAGTTAAGCTGATTGCTCTGCGTCTTGCGTAACAGGGAGTACCTCTGAAACTGTACAATACAGCTCTGGACTAAACGTCAGGAGTAAAAAAGTTTCATGGACCACGACCTTACATCTCAGAAGACTGACCAGCAGCTAAGACAACAGACCGCGAAAGCCTTTATTATGTGACTCCTATCGACGTATTGTTCAAGGAGAAAGTAACTGATTATAGCGAACGTTATCACGAGGAAATTTCTCCAGAAATCAGTCTGATCACGATAAGATTGCATCGTCTTCTTGTATGCTTGGTATCAGCGCTTTTCAAAGACCTCGGCTCAGTACGAGTGAATATGTAATGAAGCAGCAGACGATACTACAGACCATTTCTTTATTCTGTTTTCCTTCGTATCAGAAATCTGCAACTGAAATAACTCTTGTATACCTTTCGTGATTTATTTTGTATACACGATATTCTCAATTAATTTGCTCTCCTGAAATATGTAAGGGCTGACTATAATCGAATGTTATTGTATGCCAAGAGACGGGTTTTTATTGGCTGTGTAGATAATGTTATAAGGATTGCTTATAGTGCAGACTACAAAACACACTCAGAGAATGCTTCGCAATAAGTAATTATTTTACTGATTACAACAGCAAATTATTATTTGGCAACCGATAATTAGATAACTAACTCAAAAACAACTCGAAAGAACAAACGAGTATTACCCCTGCCAGTCGACCAAAGAATAATTACGTCTCTTCACTTGCTGTCCGTAACTGGCGTCTCCTCACAATATACTTACCTTTGTAACTACAGTGAATCCGATATCGCTGTAACTTTTCCACAACTGAAACCTCGAAACGTCCCAACATCTTATCTCGTATCTGATGTCCTAAATTAATGGATTAAAATGTTAACTGTCCAAACCTCCCGTACCCGAGCGCAAATGTTCGCGAACAATATACATTTAAAGTCGTGGGATACCTATTAATATCGTGTCGGACCTCCTTTTGCCTGGCTAGTTCAGTAACTTCTAGCATAAACTCAACAAGTCTTGAAAGTCCCTTGCAGCCGTGCTGCCTCTGCAGCCGTCCATAATTGCGGAAGTGTTCCCAGTGCAGGATTCTGTGCACAAACTGACGTCTCGGTTATGTCCCATAAATGTTCGATGGGACCCATGTAGGGCGGTTTGGATGGCCACATCATTCGCTTGAATTGTCCAGAATGTTCTTCAAACCAATCGCGAACAATTGTGGCCCGGTCACATGGCGCATTGTCATCAATAAAAATTCTATCATTGTTTGTGAACATGAATGGCACAAATGGCCTCCAAGTGGCCGAACATAGCCATTTACAGTCATTCTCAGCTAAGTTGGAGCAGAGGACTTAGTCCATTCCATGTGAACTTAGCCCACACTATTGTGGAGCCCCCACCAGTTTGGGCAGTGACAAATTTGGTAATGGCTTCGTGGGTCTGCGCCACACTCGAATCCTACCATCAGCTCTTACCAACTGAAATGTGGACTCATCTGACCAGGCCACGGTTTTCCAGTCGTCTAGGATTCAACCGATATGGCCACGAGCCCAGGAGAGGCGCTGCAGGTGATGTCGTGCTATTAGCAAAGGTACTCACGTCGGCCGTCTGCTGCCACAGCCCATTAAAGCCGAATTTCGCCGCACTGTCCTAACGGATAAGTTCGTCGTATGTCCCAAACGATTTCTGCGGTTATTTCATGCAGTGTTGCTTGCCTGTTAGCAATGACAACTCTGTGCAAACGCCGCTGCTCCCGGTCGTTAAGTGAACGCCGTCAGCCACTGCATTGTCTTTGATGAGAGGTAACGCCTGAAACTTGGTATTGTCGGCACGCTCGCGGAATATTGAATTCCCAAACGATTTCCGAAATGGAATGCACCATGCTTCCAGCCCCAACTACCATTCCGCGCTCTAAGTCTTTTAATTCTCGTGAGTACAAATAAGAGCTCCGCCAATGTACTGTACTCCTATACCTTCTGTGAGTGATACTACCGCCATATGTATAAGTGCTGTATCTAACAGCAAGAGGGAGTACTGATCCCGAAATTGTTCAATATTATAAAAACTATTGTACGGTACTAAGAAAAGTTAAAGTCCAGAAGCATGTGTATCATGTCTGAGATCAGTGACTCTGATAATAAAATTAAAGCAATTTCGAATATTATTGAATGGGAAACAGGGCAACCAAGAGCACAGGAATACTTTAGTGCCATAAAACTGAATGACAAGTGTACTAACAAACAATCAGAAATTGAAAATATTTTCAATAATATTTTTTAAATGTTGTGGAGAAAATAGGATCTAGATCTTCACTAGAAGAGGCAAGGCTTCTAATAGAAGAGGCCATACCTGTGCAGTTTGAAACAATTGTATTTCCACCAACCACTCCCTCTGAAATCAGTAAAATAATAAACTCACTGAAAAGTAAAAGCTCTTACGGAATTGATGGCATTTCCAGCAAGGTACTTAAAGCTTGTTCCCCACAGATAAGTAGGATTCTCATCCACGTATGTAATAGCTCTTTGGAGCAGGGTGTTTTCCCCGATAGACTGAAATATGCCATTGTAAAACCATTGTATAAAAAGGAAGATACGTCGGATGTCAACAACTACCATCCAATCTCTCTTCTGACAGCTCTATCAAAATTTTTTGAAAAAGTAATGTATTCAAGAGTAGCCTCCGATATTTGTAAAAATAAAGTACTAACAGAATGTCAGTTTGGTTTTCAGAAAGGCTTTTCAACAGATAATGCTATATACGCTTTCACTGATCAAATATTAAATGCTCTGAATAACTGGACATCACCCATTGGTATTTTTTGTGATCTCTCAAAGGCCTTTGACTGTGTAAATCATGGAATTCTTTTAGATAAGCTAAATCATTATGGTTTGAGGGGGGGCAGTGCACAAATGGTTTAATTCATACTTAACTGGAAGAATGCTGAAAGTTGAAATAAGTGGTTCATGTAATGTTAAAACAACAGCTGATTCCTCAAACCGGGGAGTTATCAGGTACGGGGTCCCAGAGGGTTCGGTCTTAGGTCCTTTACTGTTCCTGATATACATTAATGACTTACCATTCCACATTGATGAAGATGCAAAGTTAGTTCTTTTTGCTGATGATACAATTATAGTAATAACATCCAAAAACAAAGAACTAAGTGATGTAATTTTAAATGATGTTTTTCACAAAATTATTAAGTGGTTCTCAGCAAGCGGAATCTCTTTAAATTTATATAAAACACGGTATATACAGTTCCGTACAGTAAATGGCACAACTCCAGTAATAAATACAGACTTTGAATAGAAGTCTGTAGCTAAGGTAGAATTTTCAAAATTTTTTGGTTTGTCCATTGATGAGAGGTTAAACTGGAAGCAACACATTGATGGTCTGGTGAAACGTCTGAGTTCAGCTACGTATGTTATAAGGGTTATTGCAAATTTTAGTGATAAGAATCTCAGTAAATTAGCTTACTATGCTTACTTTCATTCACTGCTTTCGTATGACATCATATTTTGGGGTAATGCATCGTTGAGTAGAAAAGTATTCATTGCTCAAAAACGTGTAATCCGAATAATTGCTGGTGCCCACACACGGTCATCCTGCAGACATCTATTTAAGGATCTAGGGATCCTCACAGTATATATATTCACTTATGAAATTTGTTGTTAATAATCCAACCCAGTTCAAAACTAATAGCAGTGTGCATAGCTATAACACCAGGAAAAAGGATGATCTTCACTATGCAGTGTTAAATCTGACTTTGGCACAGAAAGGGGTAAATTATGCTGCCACAAAAGTCTTTGGTCACCTACTAAACAGCATCAAAAGCCTGACAGATAGCCAACCAACATTTAAAAATAATCAAAATATCCACGGGTGTACTGCCGGTCTATAGTGTCCAACGGGCACAATATTTCGGCGATCAAACATGTCGCCATCATCAGGTGAACTGACGGACTGAGCTCCTGTGAACGTGACGGCACGGAGATCCGTACGCTATGGCTGCTCAGAGGGAACTGGGTTCGGTGACGCTGACGCTGGAATGACGAGCTTGTCCTTGGCTCGAGGTGGTGCAGTACAGACATACATATGTCGTTCCTGCAGTTCCTGTAGGGGAGAGAAATATATATTAACAGTCTAGTCGAATGGTCCTGTCTGGTTTTACCTGAAAAAGAGAAAGACACACTCTGTTGAGGGATTAGTAAAACTTAATCCCTCAGCAGGTCAGGCCAACGCGTGGTTGGCCTGCGATGTGGTTGTTGGCCCAGTCCACGGATGAGCCGTTGCGGGAGTGTTCCGTCCTCTCGTAGAACTTCCTGGCGATGGCGCGGAACCTTTCTCGGAGAGGCAGGATTCCGGTGTCCTCGTGGAGTTGGCGCGTCGAAAAGCGCCTCGGAAGATGCATAGCAGTCTTCAGGGCGCGGTTCTGTATCCGTTGCAGAGTCACAACGTGAGCATCTGCGGCTTTTCCCCAGACCACGGCCGCATACTCTAACAGTGGGCGAACCAATGTTAGGTAAAGCGTGATGCCGTGCTGCGGTGGCAATGTCGACTGCGGGTTTAGCAGTGGATACAGGGCGCGGAGGCGTCCAATTGCTCTCCCTTTCACATCACGGATGTGATGCTTCCAGGTGAGCCTGCGGTCTAGGGTAACCCCTAGGTATTTCGCCGTCCCACTCCATGGGATAGGTTCTCCCAGGATTTCGAGCGGCGTAAGCCCTGGCGGCAGAATTCTTCGAGTGAAGACGACTGCCTGGCTCTTTGTGGCGTTGAATTTCAACCGCCACTTTGTTGCCCATGAACCCAAGGCGTCGCACCCGCGTTGGAGGCGGTTTCTCAGCACCTGGGCATTCATGCTGCGCGTGAACAGGGCTGTATCATCAGCGTACAGCGCCAGATCGACTCCTGCCACTTTCGGCGCGTCTGCAGTGTACAGGGAGTACAGCGAGGGGCCGAGAAACGACCCCTGCGGCACCCCTGCACGTATCTGCCTGTCTGTGGACGTACCGTCGTCAGCCCTCACGTGGAAGGTGCGTTCGGACAGGTAAGACCGCAGCAACGTCATGTGAGACGTCGGTATCCCTTATTTATAGAGTTTGAACTCGAGACCGTCGTGCCACACCGAGTCAAACGCTCGGGAGACGTCGAGGAACACTGCGCCAAGGAATTCCCTTGTTTCCAGTGCCCTCATGGCCGGTTCTACCACCCGCAACAGCTGGTGGGAAGTGGCATGCTCTTTTCGGAATCCGAACTGCTCGTCCGGGATGATGCCCTCCTGGGTGACGTGTCGCATCAGTCTTCTCGCGTACAGCCTCTCGAAAACTTTCGAGAGGGACGGGAGTAGGCTGATGGGTCGGTAGCTCGATGCCTGGCGTGGGTCCTTGCCAGATTTCAGGATGGCCACGACCTCCGCGTGTTTCCACGCAGAGGGGTAGTCACCCGATCGGAGAATCTCGTTGAAAACATCGGCAAGTTGCCGGTGTAGGCCCGGTGGAAGGTTCTTCAGCAAGAGGTTTGTGACGCCATCGCTGCCTCCGGCCTTCTTGGGGTTCAGCGAGCGAATTTGCACCGCGACTTCCTCCTCCGTTATCGGCTCGATAACGTCGCCTTCCTCCCTTGCGCCGCGGAAAGTTGGTAGTTGCTCGTGGAGTCGCCGTATGTGGTCGTCGTCGATGACGTCTGCCACCGGTGTGAAGTTGGCTGCAAAGGCGTCAGCCAGGACGCTGGCTTTCGCGTCGGGATCGCTGGCGAAGTCGTTCCCGACCTGTAAAGGCGGGGTTCGCTGTCGCCGGCGTAGGAAGGACTTTACCACCGTCGATGCACTGCCATCCTCAGGATTGAGGGTAGACACAAGGTCTTCCCATTCCTGGTTCCGGTGATGCTCGACTGCTGCCTTAATTTCCCGTCTCATGCGGTTTAATTGGCGCTTCGTGTCTGGTAGGCGAGTGAGCTGCCATTCACGAAACAGTCGGTTCTTCTCGGTGATCGCGTCCAGGATAGGGCGCGGTAGCTGTCGCGAGAAGTCTCGTGTTCCTTGGCGACGTCTCGGCGTGGCTTCCTCAGCTGCTCGGAGTATTCTTCGGGTGAAGAATGCTAGGGCGGCGTCTGCCCCTACCACGGTGGGGTTTGGCGCGTCCTCGAGCAGTTCGAGCGTTTTCATCTGAAAGCGCTCGGCGTCGAGCCTGCGATAGCTCGGACGGCTGTCTGGAAGCTGGGTTCGGTCGCGGCGGCGGCCGATTTAAATACCCTCCGCCCGCGGCGCGCTCCCTCCGCCGTCCGCGCCCCACGTCACGGTCGCGCGGTGGAACAGATTGCGACGGCGTCTGAGATGCGTCGGTGTGATGGCTCTGTCCGCCGTGGTCGTCACAACTATAGTTTTGCTCGATTTACTCTTGATTAACCCAATCGCTGGTTCCCAAGCCTTGTTAAGATTATAGCCACAGTCACGGTTTATGAGGTCTTCTTGGTGCGAATTTCGATGGCCTCTCTAACAACGCTGTCTGCGTGCAAATACAGATCAGTGTGCTGCCACCACCCTTCACAGAGGAATGGGGTACTTAAAACTCTAGTACATAGGGCGCGCACTATCTCTGACGCAGAGAGTCTACCCCAGGAATTGGAACATCTGAGAACTGTATTTCGAAAAAATGGGTACTCAGAGTGGCAGATTCAACGTGCTCTCCGACCAACCACTGCAGCACAACCTGTTGAGATGGATGAAGTCGCGAGGGAGGAGGTAGGCACTGCATTTATTCCATACACAGGCGCACTCTCGGGGAAAATCGCTCGCATTCTTAAGAAACACCGGGTAGGAACTGTATTTTGTCCTCCCAATAAAACTCGTGCACTGGTGGGGAGCGCCAAAGATGACCTCGGTTTGAGGAACGCCGGCGTGTACCAGATTCCGTGTCAATGTGGCAAGTCGTATATTGGTCAGACGATGCGTACCGTCGAGGATCGATGCCGTGAACACCAGAGGCACACTCGACTGATGTATCCGAGCAAGTCGGAGGTCACTGAACATTGTTTGTCGGAAAATCACGCTATGGAGTATGACCGCACGAGGATTCTGGTACAGACGTCGAGATACTGGGACAGCGTTGTTAGAGAGGCCATCGAAAGTCGCACCAATGAAGACCTCATAAACCGTGACTGTGGCTATAATCTTAGCAAGGCTTGGGAATCAGCGATTGGGTTAATCAAGAGTAAATCGAGCAAACCTATAGTTGTGACGACCACGGCGGACAGAGCCATCACACCGACGTCATCTCCGACACCGTCGCAACCTGTTCCACCGCGCGACCGTGGCGCGGGGCGCGGACGGCGGAGGGAGCGCGCCGCGGGTGGAGGGTATTTAAATCGGCCGCCGCCGCGAACGAACCCAAACCACGCGGAGCATCCAGCAGATGCGCGAACTGCGGCGGTCCTCACGCCGCCAACTCGCGCAGCTGCAGCTACCGTCGGCAGCACACCACAGCAAATTCCCAGGTGCCTGCCGCCAAGTCGGCAGCACTGCCTGCCCGCTCCGGTGAGGGACGAACTTCGTGCCGCGTCGAAGCGGCCACTGACGGAGCGTTGGCCGACTTGCAACCAGCCTTCGTGGCCGAAAGGGCCGCTACGAAGGATGAACTCGTGGCTGTCCACCGATAGCTGCGGGAGGAGCTGCAACTTCTCAAGAAGGCGCCGCCTGTCCCTGCTCCCGCCGCCCCGTGAGGCGGCCAGTGGGGATAGACGCCGCCACCCAGACGTCCACCGACTCGCCTCCTGCAACAATGCCGGCGGCTTCGCGCATGGAAGTCGACGTCGGGACGCCTGCGCTGTCTACTCCCTCGGAGACAGACGTGGAAGAACTGGCACAATCCGAGGAAGAGATGCCGACCGCTTCCTCGCAGGCTGAAGAAGAGGAAACCGAGGAAGAGATGCCGACCACTTCTTCGCAAGCTGAAGGAGAGGAAACCGTCGAAGAACTGCCCCTTCCGCTTCCGGACGAGCGGAGCGTGCAGCCCTTCCTGAAAAAGATCGTGGCGTCGCTGAAGGACGGGACGTACCCTCATGGGGACAACCCGTACCCCTTCACGCCGGCGCACGCGAAACCATCACTGCCTCACCAACCGTGCGACCTTCGCCACACGCGTGGCATATTGCGTGAGGCGGTAACGAGGAAGGAGCTAATACTGCTCAACAGCCGCCCCATCTTCACCCCTGCCGACTGGGAACACATCTGCCAGGTCACAGAGAAGTGGGTGAAGGAGGAGTGGCGCTCCGGCAGGCGTCAGCCCGCCCCAGAGGACATACCAGCGATCAACTACTTCGCTAGTTTAAACTCAGCGGGGTAGCCAGAGGCCCATTCGAACGAGAGGCCACCCATACGACAACATAGAGGATAAAGGAGGAATAGCAGCACTGCTGCTTAGCCTCCATCATCTCCGGACAGAGGATGTCCGTGATTTAAGCGAGACGAGACGAGACCGAACCCAGTTCCCTCTGAGCAGCCATAGCATACGGATCTCCGTACCGGCACGTTCACAGGAGCTCAGTCCATCAGTTCACCTGGTGATGGCGACATGTTTGATGGCCGAAATATTGTGCCCGTTGCACACTATAGACCGACAGTACACCCGTGGATATTTTGATTATCAAATACGCCGGGAGAAACTCAAGAATCACATTTAAAAATAAATTAAAAGAATTTCTAGATGACAACTCCTTCTACTCATTGGCTGAATTTTTAGATATAAATTAAGGGAGGGGGAAAAAACAAACTTAAACATCAGTTTCATGCAATATTTTGTGTAATGTAATATCTTGTACAGACATCTTTTATTAACCTGACACGTTCCACATCATTATGAAGTGTCGTATTCATGATCTATGGAACAAGTATTAATCTAATCTAATCGAATCTAATTTGCATATCGGTTCCCATGTCTTTTGACGCCTCAGTGTAGATTTTACTGTTCTGGCTGGCATGAACTGGCCATCAAAAAGGGGCCTACTACAAAAATCCGCGATTATGCGCAACGGATAATTATTTAAAGTGTTATTGTAATCCTAAATTTGTATTTGACTGCCTAAGCTCACGTAACTTCTGCTATAGCGAAAGTTCCGCTGCTTCAATATGTGAAATCTTATGGGGCTTAACTGCTAAGGTCATCAGTCCCTAAGCTTACACACTACTTAACCTAAATCATCCTAAGGACTAACAAACACACCCATGCCCGAGGGAGGGCTCGAACCTCCGCCGGGACCAGCCGTCCGCTGCTTCAGGTGAATATCAATTTCAAATAATAAGCATCACAATCAAAGAGTAATTATTCTTCCCTACAACGTTAAAATGCATTACTTGAACAGGAATTAGCACTGCATTAAATTCATTTTCGGTTCATCACACTGACACACACATCATTCAGTAAAGTAAAAGTCCTTTCATTGAGCTAAAGTTACAGCATATATCCTGAAACCATATTTACAGTCAATGTGCCTCGCAAAAAGTTGTAGCGACGGAGGTGTGTAAACGGCAAGCAGATGACGCAGCAGATGATGATCGGTAGTTGCAGCATGGAACTATTTTTATGGCCGGGATTTGCTCCTTGTTAATCTTTGATTTACCTTCGTGCTTAGCTACATTAGTAAAGTACGAAAGATTCCGTATCTCTATCTTTCGTTCACTACTATTATTCACGCCATATTGGTGACTCTGAAGAAGCAACCCAAGAAGAAATAGAAGATGAACAAAAAGATTATAGGGGGCTACAAGACCTGCGAGAAAATAACCACACGGCTTTGCGGCTGCGTTGCATACTGGAATTGTAATAACAGAATTTTGTGTGATACATTAAGAGGTCAATAATGACCGTTTATTCCGACGGAGTTTACATTGCGTATTTTCCGAGCTTGCATCCATTGGTCCACCCAGGTGTGATACATCAAGAAGTCAACACTAACCATTTATTCCGACGGCGATTAGATGGCGTATTTTTACGATTTGCATGGATTGGCCCACCCAGGTATTAGAGCAAGTGCGAAGCTAGTGGCGAACAAAGTCGTATGGCCAAGCGTACAAAAATACTGCAGAAATTGGGCACAAGCATGCTTGTAATACCAGTGTAACAAAATCAGCCGACACGCTCTTCCACTAATCACACAGTTTCCAGGCCCGACTAGAAGATTCAAAAAATGATTCAAATGGCTCTGAGCACTATCGGACTTAACATCTATGGTCATCAGTCCCCTAGAACTTAGAACTACTTAAACCTAACTAACCCAAGGACAGCACACAACACCCAGTCATCACGAGGCAGAGAAAATCCCTGACCCCGCCGGGAATCGAACCCGGGAACCCAGGCGGCGGAAGCGAGAACGCTACCGCACGACCACGAGCTGCGGACGACTAGAAGATTCATGTGGATTTAGTAAGCCCACTACTGTCTTCTAAAAAACAACGGTACCTGGTGACAATCGTGGATCGTATCACAAGATGGCCGGAAGCAACATCGGTAGCACACAACTCGGCGGAATCTGTGGCGATAGTATTCGCAGGCACGTTTTGGAATTCCACACTCGATCAAGACAGACAGAGGTCGTCAATTTCGAATCACAGGTGTTCATAGAGGTAATGAATATCTGCAGCTGCAACTATCTATGAACAACCAGTTGGCCATTCAGCAAGTAACGGGATGATGGGAAGATTTCTCCCAAAGTCAAAGGCAACGCTAATGTGTTACGAGTCAACATGAACCGAGGCGTTACCTCTCGTATTATTAGGCGTACGCACAGCAGTAAGATGTACTAAGTTCATCGTCGGAATTGGTGTATGGAGAATGGTTGCGAGTTCCTGGAGAACTAATTATGCCGAAGATTCCCTCAGCTGCGCAGAAGCCGAGAATAGAATTTTTTGGCAGCTCAGCAAACACATAAGTGGAAATGCTGTGTGGCTAGGGCCTCCCGTCGGGTAGACCGTTCGCCTGGAGCACGTCTTTAGAGTTGACGCCACTTCGGCGACTTGCGTGTCGATGGGGATGAAAATGATGATGTAAAGGACAACCAACAAACAGTCCCTGAGCGGTGAAAATCTCCGAAACAGCCGGGAATCGAACACGGGCCGTTAGGTATGACATTCCGTCATGCTCACCACTCGCTACCAGGGGCGGACATCAAACACACGAGACAGTTGCAAGCAGTGCCGCCCTTCAGACAAAGGGATAGAAGGGTTTTCCTGCATAAAGACTTGTAAACATGCTCCTTCGTCTGGATACATGATAACATCGAGTGAATGCCCCTAAAATCGCCTTATATGGGTCCTTATAAAATGTTGACAAAAGGAAACCGTGCTTTTAAATTAGAAATAAATGGGAAGAAGGAAACATCAACAACTGAATGATTGAAACCATGTTATCAGTATCCATGTTATCAGTACGCTGACATACCTGAGGCACCATGCTTTGAAAAAGAAAGGAAGGGGGGCAGGGGCGAAGGGGGGTGGAGGGGGCTGGTGTTGATTTTTGTATTTAATATGTTAATAAAGCACGAAAAGGTTTCTTGCCTGTTCATTTCTTTCGCTATTATTCACACTAAAATGTAACTTTCATGTTTCTCAAACAGTGTCAAGTTCTATATCTATTAATCTGAACTGGCACAATAGAAGATTAACACCAATTTGAAAAGAATGTGAGCGAACGCTGTACGCATTATGTTATAATTCATTAAGGCACAAAGAGATTGCAGACACTGGCAGTGTGTGGGCTTTGATTTAAACCAATGGGGGAAGCTGAAAACTAGTGCTGGACTAGGATTCTAAGCCCGGCCGCCTGCTTACTAGGCAAATGCACTGACCACTGAGCCGTCAGGACGCAGTTGTCATCACAACTGCACGGGCTACCCCAGCACACCTCCCATCAGACGCAAATTTTCGTCTTATTCACACACTACTGATGTAGTACCTTTGTCCATTATCCTCATTAATCGCGGCATTTCACCGAGCCCCATAAGAGCTCGAGCCTAGTGTGCATCTCCACTGAACAAGTCATTGGCTGCCTTCATCTTAATTATATGCGTACACTATATGATCAAAAGTATCCGGGCACCCCCATAAACATACGTTTTTCATATTAGGTGCATTGTGCTGCCACCTACTGAGAGGTATTCCATATCAGCGACCACAGTTGTCATTAGACATCGTGAGAGAGCAGAATGGGGCGCTCCGTGGAACTCACAGACTTCAAGCGTGATCAGGTGATGGGATGTCACTTGTGTTATATGTCTGTACGCAGGATTTCTACACTCCTAAACATACCTAGGTCCATTGTTTCTGATGTGATAGGGATGTGGAAACGTGAAGGGACACGTACAGCACAAATGCGTACAGGCCGACCTCGTCTGTTGACTGACAGAGGCCGCCGACAGTTGAAGAGGGTCGTAATGTGTAATAGTCAGACATCTATCCAGACCATCACACAGGAATTCCAAACTGTGTCAGGAACCACTGCAAGTACTATGACTATCAGGTGGGAGGTGAGAAAACTTGGATTTCATGGTCGAGCAGCTGCTCATAAGCCACACATCACGCTGGTAAACGCCAAAACGATGCCTCGCATGGTGTAAGGAGCGTAAACATGGGACGATTGAACACTGGAAAAACGTTGTGTGGAGTGAAGCATCACGGTACACAATGTGGCGATCCGATGTCAGGCTGTGGGTATGGTGAAAGCCTGGTGAACGTCATCTGCCAGTGTTTGTGGTGCCAACAGTAAAATTCGGAGGCGGTGGAGTTATGGCTCTGAGCACTATGGGACTCAACTGCTGTGGTCATTAGTCCCCTAGAACTTAGAACTACTTAAACCTAACTAACCTAAGGACATCACACACATCCATGCCCGAGGCGGTGGAGTTATGATGCGGTCGTGTTTTTCATGGATGCGGCATGCACGCTTTGTTGCTTTGGGTGACACTGTCACAGCACAGGCCTACATTGATGTTTTAAGCACCTTTTTACTTCCCACTGTTCAAGAGCAATTTGGGAATGACGATCGCATCTTTCAACACGATCGAGCACCTGTTAATCATCATTTCATCCTCATCAATGGCGTGCAAGTCGCCCAACGTCGACTGAAATAAGATTTGCACTTGGTGGCCGAACATCCCCGGATGGGGCCTTCCGGCGAATGATGCCATACGCTCATTTCCATTTTTACCTGTTTATAATGCTCTGCCTGTGGTGGAGAGGTTACACGACAATAAAATCTCTGTAATGGACTGGCCTGCACGGAGTCCTCACCTGAATCCTATAGAACATCTTTGGAATGTTTTGGAACACTGACCTCAAGCCTGGCCTTACCAGCGAGACATCTGTACCTCTCCTGAATGCAGTACTCCATGAATAATGGACTGCCATTCCCCAAGAAACCTTCCAGCACCAGACTGAACGTATGCCTGCGAGAGTGGAAGCTGTTATCAAGGCTAAGGTTGGGTCAACATCATATTGAATTCCAGCATTACCGATGGAGGGGGCTAAGAACTTGTAAGTCATTTGCAGCCAGGTGTCCAGAGACTTTTGATCACGTAGTGCATATATATTTTTGTCTGTTCGTTCTCATCCCAGTCCACCACAAATATTCAACATTTCCCATGATTTAAACAAATGGCCATTTGCAACCAATGCCTGTAATTCCTTTGTGTCTGAATTGATAGTGGCTTCTGGATCAAAACGGTGTCTGTTCTTTCAGACATGTCCGAAAGAACAGACATCCCATAAATATAATTCAAGTCTACATTGTTGTCGCCGACAGCTTCTACAAGCACATTGTCACTCGAGTGATTGTTTCATTGTCTTCACACCACTCATGCTCCTCCGAATGGGTACTGCATCCCCTGGCCAGTTTCAGTGTGTGGCGGTCTGTACTTCAACACGAAACGATTTAACAGTTAATAATATTTAATTCTTCACGCTTTCCTGGTAAACTGAAGACATTTTGAAAAAACAGGACTTCTGCCGGATGTTCGCGTCGTTCTCGCACGATATTTCGATGGCGTAACTTGGTCTTCTTGAGGCGCTACCCAAGAATGGTCCTTGGGCGGATTGAGTCCAGTATTTATGCCTGTAAAGTACTGGGCGCTTCCTAGTCGGTCCGCGCCGCATCGGGTGTTCCCTCCCATGGTCCTTCCTGGTCGCTGGTGTTCCCACTGCCGTCCGCTCCCGGCTCGGCCCCTCTCTGGGGTCGCGGTCGTCATCTGTAGTGTCTGGTTCTCTGTATCCTGGCTGTTTCTTTGATCTCCACGACCCTAGAGGACGTCCTAGTCGGGCGCGGACGTCGGTTGGAACACCAACGATCAGAGGGAACCATTGGAGACGAAACACTCGACCGGGCGCAGACCGATTACGGAGTGCCAGCAAGAAACAGAAGTGGAAACCGAGGAAACAGCCAGGATACACAGCACCAGACACTACAGATGACGACTGTGACCCCAGAGAGCGGCCGAGCCGGGTGCGGACGACACTGAGAACATGCTGTCGTGACTTCTTAAGGCTTCTTGCTTTGTTTTTTCGTAGGCTAAGCAGCCTATACTGCTATCTGTACAGCTGCCTATGTGTTTACTTTCTTCTCTTTCCCGAATTTCCTTCCTGGTGTCACTAGTGGTGTCTTCTTCTTCTTTTGCTGCTGGTGCGTAGTCTTGCAGGACCGGCTAGTGTGTGATCAATAGCCAATGGACTTGGTTCCCAAGTCCATTAACAAGTTGGTTGTCGGCTTCCCTCATTGCCGCATAGAAACTTGCTGCTAATTGCCGGAAGCACTGTTTAAGCGGCGGTATTCCGGCGAGTTCGAGCAATTCCCTCGTGGGGAAATCACGTGGTAGGTGCTGTGTAAGCCTGAGGGCTTTGTTCTGCATGGTCTGGGGCAGCTCCCACTTGCAGCTCGACTTCCATCACTCAGCAAATTTTTTTACGGCATCGACCTAGCATTGTTACGCTACCCAGTCGCATTAGTGTTACCAACTGTCAAAAGCCTGAATAACGATGTTTTGTAGCGCGAGACACTGCAAGATGTGCAAGAAGAGAGTCAGTGAGATTCTGGAAGCTACCGACAGAGATGTAGACCCGTGCCAGCTCCAGTGCTGTGGCCAACTGCGCTAGTATCTCTTTTGAGGGACCAAGTTGCAAACAGCCCGATTGAGATGGTCCCATGGATTATCAATTGGGTTTAAGCCTGGTAAGTTTGGTGGCCAGTATGGTAAATCATCCTGGCGTTTTTCAAACCACACCCGTAGACTGCGATCTGTATGACAAGTTGCATTGTCCTGCTGGCAGATGCCATCATGCCAAAACAAACTGCATTCTCGGATTCATGTGGTTCTCAAGGATATGTGCGTATTTGTGTTGATCAGTTGTCACTTGCAGAACGACGATATCACCCAGGGAATGTACTACACCCTGAAGAAAATGGTTCAAATGTCTCTGAGCACTATGGGACTTAACATCTTAGGTCATCAGTCCCCTAGAACTTAGAACTACTTAAACCTAACTAACCTAAGGACATCACACACATCCAAGCCTGAGGCAGGATTCAAACCTGCGACTGTAGCGGTCGCGCGGTTCCAGACTGAAGTGCCTAGAACTGATCAGCCACTCCGGCCGGCACTACACCCTGAACCTTTCCAACGATTATTGCAGGATGTTTGCTTTGAGATGTTTCACGCTGTATGTGCCATCAGGCATCAGTCTGATGGAGGATAAAACGTGATTCATCTGAAAAGACTGCCTGTCGCCAGCCTTCATCATCCGATAACACTAGTCAACATGGGGGTATATCACTTAGGCGTCTGCTGCAGAGGCCCATTCACAACAGCAACGTTCACTGAATGGTCCTTGAGGAGACAGTTGGCAGCCCTATGCTCATTTGGGCGGTCAGTTGCTTAACGATAGCATATCTATTCTATTCGCCTGTACACATCTCTGTAGCCGTCATTCACCTCCCACCCCCCCCCCCCCCCCCCCGTCATCTACAGTGTGTGGTGCAGCACAACTGTGTCGGTGCCATTTTCAGATAGTGTCATTTTGTGATTCATAGGATACTTTAACCACATCGGCATTCGAAAAGTTTATAAACTTAGCCATTTCGGAAATGCTTTCAACTTTACTCCAAAAGCCAATGATAATGTCCGTTTGGACACCAGATACACTACTTGATCAAAAGTATCTGGACATACCCAAAAACATACGTTTTTCATATTAGGTGCATTGTGCTGCCACCTACTTCCAGGTACTCCATATCAGCGACCTCACTAGTCATTAAACATCGTGAGAGAGCAGAATGGGGTGCTCTGTGGAACTCACAGACTTCGAACTTGGTCGGGTGATTGGGTGTCACTTGTGTCATACATCTGTACAGAAGATTTCTGCCGAGACTGCCGACAGTTGAAGAGAGCCGTAATGTGTATTAGACAGACATTTTTCCAGACCATCGCACAGGGATTCCAAACTGCATCAGGTTCCACAGCAAGTACTATGACAGTTAGGAGGGAAGTAAGAAAACTTGGATTTCATGGTCGAGCAGCTGCTCATAAGCCACACATCATGTCCGTAAATTCGAAACAATGCCTTGCTTGGTGTAAGGAGCATAAACATTGGACGCTTGAACAGTGGAAAAGCGTTGTGTGGAGTGTAGAATCATGGTACACAACGTGGCGATCCGATGGCAGGGTGGTGGGTATGGCGAATACATGGTGAGCGTCATTTGCCAGTGTTTGTAGTGTCAACAGTAAAATTCGGAAGCGGTGGTGTTATGTTGTGGTCGTGTTTTTCATGGAGTGGGCTTGCACCCCTTGTTGTTTTGCGTGGCCCTGTTACAATACAGGCCTACATTGCTGTTTTAAGCACCTTCTTACTACCCACTGTTGGAGAGCAATTTGCGGTTGGCGATTGCACCTTTCAAGACGGTCGTGCACCTGTTCGTAATGCACGGCCTGTGGCGGAGTGGTTACACGACAATAACATCCACGTAATGGACTGGCCTGCACAGCGTCCTGATCTGAATATTATAGAACACCTTTGGGATGTTTTGGACCGCCAACTTCATGTCAGGCCTCACCGACCGACCTTGATAGCGCTTCTCAGTGCAGTACTCCATGAAGAATGGAGTGCCATTCCCCAAGAAACCTTACAACACCTGATAAACGTATGCCTGCGAGAGTGGAAGCTGGGCGGACACCATATTGAATTCCAGCCATACTGATGGAGGGGTCCACGAAATTGTAAGTCATTTCAGCCAGGTGTCCGGGTACTTTCGACCACATAGTGTAAATCACTCTGTTTTTGCATTATGACAACGAGTGCGCTGTTTTTCTGGGTCCCTCAGACACGTTTTATATACCCTCTACTGCTAGCGCTGCCACCTGCCATCTGCGAGTAGTTATTGCGCGTTGACGACGAACGTGCGCCATGATCATGTTAATGTGACTGGCCCATGTATTTTAATTGGGGAAATAAGTAACTGCATGTACGGTCAACATAATTGGACCATTACTGGCTCATAAAACATTTTACCCGACGTGTAGCTACGTGTTATTTACTCTTATATGTTGTTGTCAACAATATGACTCAATCGCTGTTGCCAGCATTTCTCTCTTTTTTGTACCTTTCTTAAATTATTGAAAATTTTCATAAGAAGATAAGCATTTACCGTCCTGTCGACAACGACATTGTTAGAAACAGAGTAAGCTTGGATTGGACAAGGGTACCAACCATGTCTGTTTGAAAGAAGCTATTCTGGCGTTTACCCTGTGCGATTTTGCATGACCATAGAAATCCCAAATCTGGGAATCTGAGTCGTCGTCTTCCTGAAAGATGATTATACGGTATTTGCAGATGTTTCTGGCTCTGCATGGTGCGAAATTTAATACACAGAGCTGCCAACTATGGTGGCAGCAATAGGTCACACCCAGTTGGGCATCATGTCAAACTGATGACAGATACTGGCACATCAGTCCTTCTTGCTTTAACACTGTGCCAGAGATCGTCAGGTGTAGAAAGTGGTAAATGGTGGCATACTAGTGTCTTGGTAATCCACGACCAGACTTTTTCACCAGTGTGACTCCTGTGGAACGTCCTAGCCAGAGAATACACTCTGTACCAAGCAAGGTAGGAGAGCATGCACAATGTGCAGTTGATGAAAGATAACATCATGGGCCACAACCACAGCCTTAAACTTATCAGAAACGTAATGGCTGCTGTCCGTATCACCAGCTAACAGAAACCATAGACGATCATGTTGTGTACCCAGTGGCACCCGATACCATCACATCAGGTACTGGGAAGAGAATGACAAATGCAGTTTGGCAAAGTTCATTCTCATCACATCCTCTTCACATGGATAATCCTTTTCCTTCATGAGACTGTTCACAGAACAAGGATTGGTCTGATCCATGTGGATTTGGCTGCAGGCAAGTCCAGTACCCTCAGTCTAGGTACGTGACATATCTGTATCACCCTGTACAGCCGAGAAAACAATATGTCCATCCTCTCAGGAGCTGTTCACACTGTGTTATTGCAATCCTCCATGATGTTAGGTGTGCTCCTCTTGAAGCCATTAATTCCATATTCACTTGACAGGCATGGGACACTGACTACTGCGAACAGCAATTTCAAGCAACGAGAAAGTGCAGTGTGGATAGGCCACAATCCAGCCTCTGTAGAATTCAGTCATATACTGGTGGACACCTCGCCTTCTTATAACATGCATAATTCAATATTCTTGCAAAAAAATTACTTTCAAATGCGATTTCTGACTGAGTTTTTGTTTGAGGGCATTGCTGCAGTAGACATGTAATGTAGATTGATTCCAATCTGGGTATATAAGCAATGACATGTAGACAAGTGATTAATATAGCAGTAATGTTTTTTCAAAGTGTGTGCGGTAAATGAAGATACATGAACTATGGTGATGTTATTACTAAATGTGTCATGACCAGTGAACTGTTATTCTTATCCTGGCTTTCAAAGAACAAACAATAGTACTCATCCATCTGAGGATGAAGATTGTGTATGGGGCAGCATGTCAATTGAAAACCACTGTTGTGGAATGGTGTGCCAAGGGGCTCTACTGCTGTATGATACTGCACATACCCATATTGCAAATGTCATAACGTAGAAGTTATGCCATCTCAAGTGGGAGACACTTGAACACCTGCTCTGTAGTTCTGATCTCTCCCTATGTGTATACCAAGCCTTCTGTCCCTTACAAAAGGCCTTGAAGGGTTGAAGATTCCTGTGTGATGAGGATGTTCAATGGTCAGTTACAGATTTCTTCACACAGCAGGACATGTTGTTTGACCAAACATGTATCTTCAACCTGTTGCGTCGGTGGCATGATTACCTCAGTGCTCATCGCATTTTTGTCTGACTGGTGTACCATTTCTGGACTGTAGGGCATTTGAACTTTTTGATCGCATCTTATAGATGATGATGTGCCTACCTACCTGGTATGGTTACACTGAAATGCTTATCATTTGCACATAAAAGTATGTAGTTTACTTCATGTCAATTTGACATTTGTTGTATACCACCTTCCTCATGTTCCAATTTTAATGGCCAGTAGTGAATAAGCACAATAAAGCCAGTCTGTGCAATAGTAAATGTCTGATGAGCCAAAATCTGCTGCAGGATAACATTCAATACTGTGTGACAGCAGCTAGTGCATGATACAAGGGTAAATCCAATGCAAGACCCAACTAGACTCAATTTTATCACACTCTTTACAGTTTGGACCTATCATCCTGTGATTTTCATTTGTTTGATTTGAAGATGAAAAGGGTGTGGAGGAATTTATATGCAACTGGCTCCTGGTGCATCCAGCTTCATTCTACAATGCTGGAATAAAAAATCCTTCCTTCTTGCTGAGAAAAATGTGCTTCTGAAAGAGGAAACTGTGTAGAAAAATAAATTATATTTCCCTTTTATTTTTCAATAACTATTTTTTTAGAAAATAAAATCTTTTTGGAATTTGATTTGCCCTCATTATATGCTTGTATCGTCCTTGAAATCCTGACCACAGTGTGGTCTAGACATTGATGCTCAAACCTGTCCCACCCTTTGATGGTGGCCCAACTGAGGTTGTCGGCAATGAGCTTGCTGCTGCACATGCAGTACAACATGTCAGAGCCACTTGCTGAATATGATGGTAGTGCTACATGGCCATCTGGAGTTCGGTCTTCTCATGACCATGCATTCTTGTTACCACAGTTGCCAGCATTCATGCACAGTGGCTACATTCCTGCCAATCTTTCTGCAATATCACAGAAGGAGCATAAAGCTTCTCTCCCATGCACTACATTGATCAAACTCAGTTAGGTGTTGATAATGGCATCTTTGTTGCCCTAAAGGCATTCTTGACTATCGTCAACTTACCATCCCCAGTCTCAAACTAGCATTCAAATCTGTTACAGAGTGTATTTAAAACAAACCTGATTTACATCCTCATAGTGGTACCACAAGTGCCACACTTATGTGACTGGCACAAAATTTGAACAGACATCAACTTCCATTTATGTGCATATCTCCTTCTTTGTGCTGTAATATTTTCTCCATCGGTGCATATGGTGAAAATTAATGGTCCTATAACTCTTTTGGTATGCACCACTTTTATTTTATGTCTGAAGATTCCTCTCGATTGAGAATAGCATGCTGTGTTCTGTTTTCTAGAAACTCTTCAACCCAGTCACACAGCTGGTCTGATATTCTGTGTGCTAGTACACTCCTGGAAATGGAAAAAGGAACACATTGACACCGGTGTGTCAGACCCACCATACTTGCTCCGGACACTGCGATAGGGCTGTACAAGCAATGATCACACGCACGGCACAGCGGACACACCAGGAACCGCGGTGTTGGCCGTCGAATGGCGCTAGCTGCGCAGCATTTGTGCACCGCCGCCATCAGTGTCAGCCAGTTTGCTGTGGCATACGGAGCTCCATCGCAGTCTTTAACACTGGTAGCATGCCGCGACAGCGTGGACGTGAACCGTATGCACAGTTGACGGACTTGGAGCGAGGGCGATTAGTGGGCATGCGGGAGGCCGGGTGGACGTACCGCCGAATTGCTCAACACGTGGGGCGTGAGGTCTCCACAGTACATCGATGTTGTCGCCAGTGGTTGGCGGAAGGTGCACATGCCTGTCGACCTGGGACCGGACCGCAGCGACGCACGGATGCACGCCAAGACCGTAGGATCCTACGCAGTGCCGTAGGGGACCGCACCGCCACTTCCCAGCAAATTAGGGACACTGTTGCTCCTGGGGTATCGGCGAGGACCATTCGCAACCGTCTCCATGAAGCTGGGCTACGGTCCCGCACACCGTTAGGCCGTCTTCCGCTCACACCCCAACATCGTGCAGCCCGCCTCCAGTGGTGCGCGACAGGCGTGAATGGAGGGACGAATGCAGACGTGTCGTCTTCAGCGATGAGAGTCGCTTCTGCCTTGGTGCCAATGATGGTCGTATGCGTGTTTGGCGCCGTGCAGGTGAGCGCCACAACCAGGACTGCATACGACTGAGGCACACAGGGCCAACACCCAGCATCATGGTGTGGAGAGCGATCTCCTACACTGGCCGTACACCTCTGGTGATCATCAAGGGGACACTGAATAGTGCACGGTACATCCAAACCGTCATCGAACCCATCGTTCTACCATTCCTAGACCGGCAAGGGAACTTGCTGTTCCAACAGGACAATGCACATCCGCATGTATCCCGTGCCACCCAACGTGCTCTAGTAGGTGTAAGTCAACTACTCTGGCCAGCAAGATATCCGGATCTGTCCCCCATTGAGCATGTTTGGGACTGGATGAAGCGTCGTCTCACGTGGTCTGCACGTCCAGCACGAATGCTGGTCCAACTGAGGCGCCAGGTGGAAATGGCATGGCAAGCCGTTCCACAGGACTACATCCAGTATCTCTACGATCGTCTCCATGGGAGAATAGCAGCCTGCATTGCTGCGAAAGGTGGATATACACTGTACTAGTGCCGACATTGTGCATGCTCTGTTGCCTGTGTCTATGTGCCTGTGGTTCTGTCAGTGTGATCATGTGATGTATCTGACCCCAGGAATGTGTCAATAAAGTTTCCCCTTCCTGGGACAATGAATTCACGGTGTTCTTATTTCAATTTCCAGGAGTGTATTTATTGCAGAACTATACTGTCTTGTATACTTTCCTATCAGAATTCATTAAGAAAGTCTCTACGAAAATCACCATTGTCCTACACTCTATAACACATCATTCTTAACAAAATGTGATGATTATCTAACACCAACTTCTGTGTGCAAGGAGTCTGCCTCAGAAAATTAAGTATCACAATGTTATTTCCATATCTGAGATGCTGAGTCACAGAGAGGCACAACGAAAAGACTGTCACAAATAAAGCTTTCAGCCCATAAGGCCTTTGTCAAAAATACATGACAGACAGACACACACACACACACACACACACACACACACACACACACACACACACACACACACAAATGCAACTCACACAGACATGACTGCAGTCTCAGGCAACTGTAGCCACACCACGAGCAGCAGCACCAGTGCAAGACGGGAGTGGCAACTGAGTGGGGGAAAGGAGTAGGCTTGGGAGAAGAGGGGGAGGGATAGAAGGGCATGGTTGGCAGTCACTTCAGTGCCACTGGGGAGCACACAGGGAAACGCGGCTGCTACAGTCACAGGTTTGAATCCTGCCTCGGTCATGGGCGTGTGTGATGTCCTTAGGTTAGTTAGGTTTAACTAATTCTACATCTAGTGGACTGATGACCTCAGATGTTAAGTCCCATGTGCTTAAAGTCATTTGAACCATTTGAACACAGGGAAGGTGGAAAGGGTAGGGCAGCTATGTGCAGTTGGGAGGTTAGATGGAGGGTAGGTGAGACCTGGCAGGGGTGGAGGGTAGCAGAAAAGGAGAATTAAAAAGACTGAGTGCAATGGTGGAGTGAGGGCTGTGCAGTGCTGCTGGAATGGGAACAGGGAGGCTGGATGGGTGAGGACATTGACTAACGAAGATTGAGGCCAGGAGGGTCACTGGAATGTAGGATATATTGCAGGGAAAGTTCCCACTTGCACAATTCAGAAAAGCTATCGTTGGTTGGTAGGATTCATATCATGCAGGCTATGAAGCACTCATTGAAATTAAGAATGTTGTGTTGGGCAATGTGCTCAGCAACCGGGTGGTCCATTTGTTTCTAGGCAGCAGTTTGTCGGTGGCCATTCATGTGAACAGACAGCTTGTTGTTTGTCATGCGCACATAGAATGCAGCACATGTTTGTAGCTTAGCATGCAGATCATGTGACTGGCTTCACAGGTAGCCCTGCCTTTGAAGGGATAGGTGATGTTTGTGACTAGACTGGAGTAGGTGGTGGTGGGAGGATGTATGGGACAGGTATTACATCTAGATCTGTTACAGGGGTACAAACCATGAGGTAAGGGGTTGGGAGCAGGGGGTTGTGTAGGGATGGACAAGTATACTGTGTAACTTTGGTGGATGGCAGAATACTGCTGTGGAAGGGGTGGGAAGGATAGTGGGTGGGAACATGCTCTATCTCTAATGATCTCATGGCTGCAGTCCATATTTTCTGAATTACAAATGTGACAAGATGGAGATGTGTGATTATCCTATATTGAAACATGACTTCTGTGTAACGCAAGGAGCCCACTAGAGAAAATTAAGTATCAAGACATTATTTCCACATGTATAAAATGTTTTTTGCTGTCTGTCTGTAGAGAGCATCTCACCTCCAAAGGACACTCAGTGAGGAAGGAGTGTTAATATATGTTGCAACCAGCTGGTGGACCCTGAGAAGTTGGGGTGCTAGGGGTGGGGGAGGGGTGGGGTGGCAGTGCACATGTGCACTCTCCCTCTTCCTTGGTCACTGCAACTTATCCACTTCTTCTCACAACTCCTGATGGTACAGCATGAGTGGACTGCAAAAATAAATAAATAAATCTGTAGTAGAGGCTAATAGTGAAGTTTTATTCATGATCTGTAGTTTATTTGTTCTACCAATAGTGTGACTGTTCAGTGGCAAGTGTGTAACCTTATTCCTATGGAGGTCAATTGGTTTGTCTTCCTCCCACAGTGTAAATGGGTAACAATTGTGATACTGATATGTACACAGGGGTCTTGCCAGAATCAGTGTAATTGTGGAACCTATTGGGCCAGCTATTTGGTAATACACATTCATAGCATAATTTAGTGGTAATTATTAAACATGGGATCAGTGTAACTAGTTTGGTAGGTCAGTTAAACTCAGTCTTAACTATTAGACACAGTAATTGTGTAGTAATCAGTAGGACAAGGTCTCAACTTAGTTTTTATCTTACTGTTCTGTCTGTAAATGCCACTGTGGTGTCGAAACACTTGTTATGGATAAATGTAATGACCGTAGCTTTCCCCCTAATTATAAGTTAACCAACTTGTCTAGAGAACTGGAGGGAAGGGATGTTTGATAGAGACATCACAGTCTGCCATCTGGATCATTAACTTTTACTGTGATGTCACAGTCCACCATCTTGAATAAATTTGGCAACCGTGTAGGCTGCCCTAGCTTTTCCCACCATTTATACACCACCCAAAAAGGGGGATGGTGTGACCTTGATATTGGTGTAGATCTGGCTTCAATACCAAGTATGACAGCAGTGGTACAGTTCCTTTACTTATACAATGACAGTTTGATGCTGCTGCAATAAGAACTACGAGAAGTCTGTAAATGTTCAAAGGAGGACAACAGACTTTCCAGTAATCATCCAGCAACAGTTATTATCTTGATTTTTCTGCCTGTTAAAGAAGAACAAGCTCTGTAGACTTTGTCTCTAGTAGTAGCAATGATTGATAGTAAGTATTTTCTGTGCATTAGTCTACAAAGGCGAACAACCACTGTCTTGCACATATCTCCTATTGTGAATGATTATGTATAGTCACAGTGAGCAATATTCAATATTTTATGTGTGTCAGAATACAGGAAGATACAATTACTGACTTTTACTTGTCTCCCATTGTGGTTAAAGTATTTGACTGTGTACTGTCAGAACAAATTACAAGCACAGTCCTCATTTCTGACAGCATAAGATAGAACCTAGGGACTGGGAGCTGCTCGGCCATTCCAAAATCACCTGTTCTAAGCATCCTGAAGGACTTTCTCCTTCTCACTCTGTTAAAGGGAGCTTGGAGCTGAGCCCATTTTCAATGATCTGATTACACCACACAGGTTACACCTTCACGCCTGTGCCAGGATGTAAAACACCTCACTAATGGTTATGCATTTTAACAACTGTTGTACTCTCAAAAGTGACTGTATTAGAGGAAAACACTATGTTAGAGACAGGGTGCTGCCACAGTGAATGGAGTAGTTAGCTGCTCCATATGACTTGGATGCCATCAGACATGATACAGACTTTTGAAGTGCAGGACTGGAAAAGTTCGTACAATGATTGCATTTCATCATAGCCAGATCATGGGTGTTCAGTGTGTGGAACACTACAGCTACAGTATTGTGGCAGATCTAGGGGTCACTGCCTATGACCATGTTTCATAGCATTGCACAGACAAATTGCAACTCACAAGATCACTTACTAATTCAATGTTAAATCTCACCAACAGTGAGCAGCCATGCTATCCAGAACTACAACCTCACCAATGTATACTGAAACCACTATCACATGCATGTACCTCTGTATACTACACATCACATGACATTGAGTTTAGTATGCATATAATAACACTACTAATAGATGTGCAAAGGGTGTAAAAAGCTCATGCACACTCATGAATCATGGTCCATACTGATGGCTTTTTGCAAGTTCCACATTTGGTGATACGTACTTGCTCAAGAGGCATAGTTCAAGGAGCTGATGGAGGTATTCTCAGTGGGTAATATTTATGTGATATAAAATAAGGTTCTAACATGTCTGTCATTTTCTTTCACCATAAAATTATACAGGCATGTACTAGTCTGTTCACCTGTACCACACCATCGCTTCCACATTGAATCAGAATAGTGTAAAAGACACTACACACATAAAAGGGTATTTGTTTGGACATCCAGATCACTTAACCCCTCTGTTACTGAGCTCCTCTGCGATGCCATATGCTTGACCCAGATCTGACCAGTCTGCATTTTGTTGTGGATCTGGATGGTTCATTAAATTATGTATCACTACTGTAACGTAGGTAGATGTCACTAAACCCATTTTTCATGAATGTATGTTACTTGAATCATCTGAAATATAATCTTCCAGAATTTTAAGATTAATCTTTCATGTCATATGCAGTGTCTTTCCTCTAACATTAGCCATTGCAAATTATTGATAATTCCTACTTGTTTTTATTCATACTGAACAAACTCATAATGAATTGAATAATTCTTCTTAGAATTTTTTCATACTTTTCTCTTAAAGCAACTACTTAAAGGAGCCACAATGGTCAAAATAATTTAAAAATTCCTCAAATGAATATTTGGTACATGACCAATATAATGTCCCTGGCATTATTTTAATAACTTTCATGTACACGGTGAGACAGGAGGGAAAGTACATGCTTTGATGGGTGATAGTACTGACGATCCTGAACAAAAAACTTCTAATAAACAAATGCCGTTTTCTTAACTGTCTCCACGTAAACCAGTTAAAACAGCTAGGAATGGAAAAGGTGTAGGTGATTGTAAATTAAGATACTGTTATGTTATGGTTTGTTTAATTGTGTACATTTTCTCACAGAAGATCTTCAAACAGACCACCATCAACTTCAATGCGTGTTGCTGCTCTTGTAGTCAGGAGGTGTGTCACTGATCCAAGCTCACTTTTGCATTGCTTTATCTGTGCACAAGACTGTAAAATATGAGTGAAGAGTTCCTCTCTTGTGTCCACTCTGTGCTTGTAGATGTTGCTCTTCAGCCACCCCCACAAACAGTAATCCATTATGGTAAGATTGAGTGACCTTGGTGGCCAATCCAATGACCAGGATATGTTGTGTTGAGATACTGTGTCACTGGCCATATGGAATGTGTAGGAGCTCCGTCATACTGAAAGTACAGACGAGCTCTATTTTCAAATGGATATCCTCCACATCTTCTGGTAACACGTTTTTAAGAAACTCAAGATACCATGTCCCAGTAAGACATTGAGAAACGTCATTGAAAATTCATTGCCACAGTAGTGTGAACACTTTCATTCGCCCATACATGAGAATTGCGCATGTTGTTGATCACAAGTTGTTGATCCATTGTGGGTAAATGTTGACTCATCAGTGAACAGAATACATGGAAATAATCGCTCATTGGCAATAATCCATAGACAAAATTCTTGCCAGGCAGCAGCATCTCCTTCATGCAGATGCTGTACATTCTGCTGATGAAAGGGCTACAGACCATGCTTGTGTACTGCACGAATCATGTTTGTGGAATATCAAGTTGGGCAGCAATTCTTCTAGAACTAATAGTAGTGTTGCATTCCACTACTTGAAGAATGTTTTCAACTTCATTAAGAGTTTGTTACACAGGACGTTCAGAGACAACATTTATGTTAGCAAGTGTATCACGCTCACGCAATTCATGAAATGCTCTGCCCTGCTAAACACTCTGCTATCTAGCACCCAGTGATTCAGATATCATTGTTGGTATTTTCACACAGCAGCTCTGGAATTCCCATTGGACAAACCATAGACAAACACCATGTCAGTGTACACTGCATGTGTGAAGATCCGTGGCATTTTCACTACACAAAACTGTATTCATTGTTCACGTAACAACACTGTAGTACCGTGCTCTATGACAAGCACTGTCGGACTGAGACTTGAGGTAAACAAGTGCACTATGCACAAGTGAACTGCTTACTGACATGGTTAGTAAGGATGGCGCTACACCTTTTTCCATTCCTAGTTGTTTTCATTGGTTTACCTAGAAACGGTTAAGAAAAGGGCATATGTTTAGTAGGAGTTTTTTGTTCAGAATCACCGCTAGTGTCACCTCTCAAAGCATGTACCTTTCTTCCTGACTCACCTTGTACATTTCTTGCTCACAGCAAGACTTACATGATCATTCTACCTTAAATAACTCTGGATAGCTTCGTAAATATTTGAAACATATGTCTGCTTCTACAACAGGCGAGGATTCATGATGTGGTGTCCAGCTAATTCCCACCCATAAGATTTTGTCTCCCCTCAATCCCAAAACAGGTGGCTCCCTCTTGTCCTGTCCTTCCTTTCTAATGATCCCCAACCCATTCCTTTCTCCTCCTTGAGGAAGGGACTAATAGTTCTGAAAGCTAGGATAATGTCATGGTTTTTGTGTGTGCCTATCTGTAGTACTGATATTGCAACCCCTGAAGATGAATGTTGTTCAGCAATTTTGGCTCATTACTTTAAAGTTTTTCCATCTTGTGTTCTCCACTACATGTTAATAACATCAGAAATTTCTTCTTCAGAAATTTGGTATTTCAGATGGTCTCCTAAAAAGAATGCACAAGGATTAAGCTCTAGCACTCAAGCTAATTACACTACAGCACTACATAGAATCCATGGCAAATACTTCTGTAAGGAAAAACTGTGTGGGGGGGGGGGGGGGGAGGGGGGGCATGCACACATGTATTTGTGCATGTGCAAGCAATCTCACTCTGAAGAACGATTTCTTTGAATCTCCTTTATGTTCCTAACAATGATTCATTCCATTTACTTTTTATTTGGTTGTTATCTTTACTTCTTAATTATTTGGCTTGATATAAGACCAATTATGAAAGCAGAGCTTTGATTTTACAGCCTCCATCACCTCCACAGCCTTGGGATGATATTATAAATGCTACAGAAGATGGAGCATGGTGCCCAAATGCAGAGAGTGCAAATGGTACCTCAGAGGACTGCCTGTTTCTCAATGTGTATACAACCAAAGTAAGTAAAAAAAACTTCTAATTAACTCCAAACTGTTTCCTTGTGGTTTCAGGAAACAGTCATACAAACTTTCAGTAACTTCTGTAACTATCTGATGTATTTTGCATTAAATATAGCATATGTTAAATTTTCTCTTTGTTATATAACTTCTGCAATAGTTTAGCAGAAATGTGTGTCACAACATATCATCAATTATACAATGCATACAATACCCAGTTATGAAGGAAGTGTTTAATTATCACAATAGTGTGTACTGAGTTGTCAGGATGGGTGTCTAAACTGTAACCTCTCAGCCATCAGCACATGCTGTAGTTCGAGTAGTAAAATCATACCAGAATAGATTCACATAACTCTTACAATTTCCATATGTACAAAAGATAGTCATTAACTTGATACTTACATATACAAGCAACAGCTTAAGTACTAATAACATTCACACATAAAGCATATTTTTGCTAAAAATAACATATTTGGCTTTAAAAGCATACAATCAATAGCATAATAAAACATGTCACCCTGACTTCCAAAGAGTTTAATTAAGTAGTCTTAAAATAGAGTAGTAAGTGTCATGCCATATGTGTCAGAAAAATCTAAATGTATATACATTATTATGTATTATAAGATATAAAAGCATGCTTTTACACAAGATGGGCAGAATAAAACTGGTGTAGTAAATATTTCATGCACCTTAAGATAGGCATCCCAACTTACATCTTCCACCCCAAGATGTAGATGGCAGTATAACCCATGCCCATCATAAGACTGATTTTGCCTGGTGGTGTTGTGGGCACATGACATGGCAAGGACAATATTTGAGCAGAGCAGAGACAAGTGGGGAACCATTCTAGAGATGCTATGGGCCAGAAATGGAGAAATCCATTGGCTTAAGTGACTCTGACACAGGGCAGAGTGTTACAGCCCAGTACTTGGGAATGGCCATCTTGGAAACATTGTAGTGAGTCAGCTGTCCATGTACTACTGTCATGAACATCTATAGAAAGTGGCTGAGGGTGGCAAAACCATAACTAGGTGACAATAAATTGACTATCCACATTTCATCATCACGGAATGTGGAGTATGGAAGATTGTCTGCCTTGTATACAAGGCAATCTGTGACAGTTCTGACAACAATGTTTCAATACACACTGTTTAGTGCACATTGTCAAACTTGGGGTTCTGCCATAGACAAACCCTACCTCTTTGCATTTTGACCCAGTGACATAATCAATTACAATTTGCATGGAATCATCAAGACTGGACTGCGGACCAATGGAAATGTGCACCTGGTCAGATGATCCATGCTTATAGTCACACCAGGTCATGGTCACATACAGATGTGCTGTCATCCAGATAAAAGGTTGCTCAAAACATCAAAACATACACTGTGCTGTGGACACAGGGCAGTGGGAATAGTAATATGCTATGGAGGAGGAGGGGGGGGGGGGGGTCAACTGGGCCTCCGTGGTTCTGTGGTAGTAATTGAGGGTACCATGACAGCTGAGGACGACACGAATATTTTGTGAACCATCTGCATACCTCCATGCCTGACAGCAATGGCATTTTCAAGCAGGATAACTGTCCATATTGTAATGCAAGAATCAAACTACAGGAGTGTGAGGAGCGTGATAGCGAACTCATGTTAATGCCTTGGCCACCAAATTCACCTCATGTGGACCCAATGGAACACATTACAGAGTTATTTGGTGCCAACTTCACACCCGCAAACCATCAGTCCATAATTTTTTTGGTCTTGTGTGAACTGTGAATAGACATCTGGTGCTATATACCTCCAGAAACCTACACTGGAATTGTCAAATCCATGCCATGTGGGTTTAAGCAGATAGTTATAATACTATATTTTGGCTCATCAGAGTATGACCCATAGGGGCTACTGAAGGATTAGAACATACAAGAATTCTGAGATATTGATGATCAACTTAATAACTGTCAGTGTATGAATTTGATTCCTGGGCAGATATGAGTTTTAATTTACCACAAACACACAGTACAGTCTTGACTCATTCCACACCTCAGAAGAGTCCATATCAAATGGTTCAAATGGCTCTGAGCACTATGGGACTTAACATCTGAGGTCACCAGTTCCCTAGAACTCAGAACTACTTAAACCTAACTAACCTAAGGACATCACACACATCCATGCCCAAGGCAGGATTCGAACCTGCGACTGTAGCAGTCACGTGGCTCCAGACTGAAGCGCATACAACCACTCAGCCACACCAGCTGGCAGAGTCCACGTCATGATGGGATTTATGGAAGTTATTGTTTGAGTGCAAATTCTGCCACTGACCAAGAAACACCATTTATAAATTCTCTTCTAAACCATTTCAGCTGCCTGAAGGTAGACAAAATACTGGGAGACCTGTGCTGATCTTCTTCCACCCTGGAGCTTTCTACAGCATGAGAGGGAGCAGTGACCTGTTTGGCCCCCAGTACCTCATGGATGAGGATATTGTTCTAGTAACTGTCAACTACAGACTTGGTGCTCTAGGTATGTACATTTAACATGTGGTCATTTTAAATTTCATCTCATATTTTTCCACATTTAGACCCAAGTACAGCAAGTATTGTAGTAATAATACCTTCATGACATAAATTGCACATACATAAAATAAGTGAAAAGAACCACTTGCCTATAGCAGACTGAAGAGTGGCACATAGGGTCACATTAAGGAAAACAGTATTCACTGGTTTTCAAGCTGTGGCTTATTTTATAGTAGAAAGTACACACATCATTCACACAGACAAACAAACACATACTATTGCAGCTGTAGAGACACTGATTATTGATTATTGATTACTGAGAGCAGTTACCTGGGCTGATGAATGTGGGATGTGGTAGGGAAGGACGCACAAGACAAGGAAGGGATAGCACAGCAATGGAAGGCAGGAGTATGAAATACAGATGACTCAGCAGCTGTACAAGATGAAAGATGTACTGAGGGGGTGCAGCATATAAGTGATATAAAAAAATTAGAGCGGGGAAAAAGAGATGGAGAGAGTGAGAGGGGGGGAGGGAGGGAGCGAGGGAGGGAGGGAGGGAGGGAGGGAGGGAGGGAGGGAGGGAAAGAGATAGACAAATAGATAGATAGTGTGTGTGTGTGTGTGTGTATGTATGTGTGTGTGTGTGTGTGTGTGTGTGTGCATGTGTGTGTGTGTGTGTTGTGTGTGTGTGTGTGTGAGAGAGAGAGAGAGAGAGAGAGAGAGAGAGAGAGAGAGAGAGAGAGAGCGGGGGGGGGGGGGGGGGGGGAGAGGGTCCACATGGCATGGGTTGGACTGGGGGAGAAGGAGGGGGGAAGGATTAAATGGAAGAAGGCAGTACACAATCTGGAAGAAGGGTAAGGAATAGTGTGGACAACACTGAAAGATAAAGGGGAAAAGGTAAGGTGAGGCACGGGGAAAACAGGTTAGTGGAGGTTTAGGTCATGGTGATTGTGAAAATGCAGGATATGCTGGAGTGCTTTCCCTGGTCCTCCCTTATGTACTTAAAACTAAAATTAAGAAGAACATGTAAATATATATCTTCAACTGAAGATGTCAGCAAGAATTCATTTTTGCAACAGCAACTATATTATCATGTCACAGTTCAGTCAACAACTTAAACAATTTTATTGACAATTCCCATTATCTGTCAAATTTTTGAAATATTTAATGAAACATTTTAGACTGTTTTAATTATTTTCTCCATGCCCTATTTACCACAATGGCAATAAAATCATGAGGTACTTTCAGGTTTCTTGAGTACTGGAGACTCTGTTCTTCCTGGAAACAATGGATTCAAGGATCAGGTACAAGCTCTTCGATGGGTGCAGCAAAACATTGCTTCCTTTGGTGGAGATCCAAACAGCATCACAATTTCAGGGTACAGTGCTGGTGCAGTTAGTGTCTACTTGCACATGCTTTCTCCAATGTCTAAAGGTACCTCACCCAGTTTTAAACATTACTTTAGGGATAATACTGTTTGAAATATTGTCTTAGTAGTAATATAATCATTTAGCCTTGTGTCACTAGAAATTGCTTGCATAATAAAGTAACAGAAAAATACCCATCATCCCACACAGATAAATATAATTGTAGGTTGCTAACTGTGGCCTGGAGGCATTTTTATATGTCCGTTTATCAAATTTTTTAAGAATCTTATTCATTCATCTGTTCATTCGCACATTATATTCTGTAAATTCTATCACATGACAAAGCCATGTAAATAATGGTATAAAGCCTTTAAATGTACATAAATAACTTTTATTCACACACTAAGTCCAAGACCATTTGGTATGGAAGTTAACAAGGGGCCGAATTTACAAGTTTACAGCAAAGTGAGGTCATATGCACATATTTGATAATTTCATGACATACAACACAGGGAGAGGACCAGTGTACAGTGTGTACAGTGTACAGTGTACTGATTCAATATGCAACATTACATGTACATGTTTGTGCAAATCTTTGAGGACAAACACCTGATGGTTGTCAGTGGCAGTTCTGCCGTTGCTGCCACTGAGTAGTCTGCTGGAATGCACAGAGGCTCACTGTATACCATTTCAGCCACAGGTACATCAATGTCATGTTTAAATGCATTTCAGAATCCTAAGAGAACTATGGAAAGTGCTTCAGTCCTCTTCTTTTGGTGACACACTTGTGATGCCTTTAAAGGCCTGTGATGCTGCACAACCATAGCATTAGTAGTGGGTCATACCTAGTTATGTGGTGCCATTGGAAACTGCACTGTTCGGCTAGGTGCTTGAATATGATGGAATCAAAATGCTGACCCTGACTGGCTGTGACATGGAGGTTGCAGCTGAAACAGCCCAACAGACCACAGCTTAAACTTCAAACTGGGGACAGGAATCTGAGTAAGATGTAGTCTGATAGATGGAGTATTCAACAGCTGTCATAACAGTGGGTCCATAGCCTGTTTTGTATAAAACCCTCTGTAGTCTATAGTCTGTGCCACAGAACAGATATGAGACCAGTAGTCAGCCACTAAATTATCAGAACCTTGTATGTGGTGAATGTCAGTGTTGAACTGGTTTATGAACTCAGTGTGCTAGAACTTTCTGGGTGGGATCTTGTCACTAATGTTGTCAAATGTGGAAGTAATTGGCTTCTGGTTTGTTAAAGTAGTCACTTGCAGGATGGAAGTATCTGACAGTCACATAAATTGTCAACAGTTCTCTGTCACATGCACTCCACATTTTTTGAGCACACTGCAGCTTTATGGAGGAAAAAAATGAGTGGTTGCCAGTGTTGGCCCAATTGTTGCTGGAACACTACACTGATTTCTGATTGACTCATGTTGTTGATATAGACAGGTGAGCATGAGACACTGGATGAATGAGCAGCACTGGATGACTTAAGTGGAACATCTTGCCCATTTTGGGGGACCTTTTAACAGGTCACCATCCTGTGGTGCAAGGCCTGCAAGCACACCTGTGAGATGTGTCTGTACAGCCACTGTTGCCAGGAGGTAATGATGGTAAAAATTTATCATACAAGAAGATGTCTCAGTTGCTGGTAATCTGCTGGTTTCAGCAGCGATTGTAGTGTTGGTAACTTCTCTGCCAGTGGGAGTGGGGGGAGGCTCAGCAGGCATCAGTTGCATTCAGCCAGCTGGTTCATTGATGCTGCCATGGCAATTGGAGCAGGCAACTTGAGCAGTACGTAGACCCTATCGTCAACCTGTGGCAGTTTGTCAGGTGACTTATTGCCAAGTTCTAACAATGCTGTTCACACTTTTGGTGGTAGTTGTTGTTGCCAAATGTGTAGCAACAAATCATCGGAACCTGTGGTACTGCCTGCTAAATTACACAGATATTACCAGATCTCCAAGGTGTTTTGCAACCACACCTTTCTTAGTATATCACCTGTCTGATCCTGAGGTCAGCAGATTTTGTATAGTGAGAAATAAAGTCATCTTTAGTCTGTTGTAAGCTTGATTCAGTGGCAAGTGCACAATAATGTCCAAAACTAATGCTTTGATTTTGTGGTTGAAATTACCAAAGTAAATTGTTCATGGTCGTTGGTCACTTGTTGTTGATGGAATATGTATTCCATGTGTGTGAACCAAGTTTGTGGTTTGGTGGGGATGAAAAGCAGAGCCTGCAATTGTAGTTGTGGTACATGTGGACTGTTAGAACTGGCAGACAGATAGTTCATTGTTCCAAATTTCAATCACTGGTACCATTAAAGTTCTTTAGTTTGATATAATCACAGCCTTGGGTTTGATGTGAAAATTCACTGCACCATGGAGTGTAACTGGTTGTGTTGCTTGTGTTCATGGTACTGTTATAGAGTTAAGCATTAAATATGATTGTGCCATGGAAGAATTTACTGGGACTGACAGATTTTTTAAAGTTTGGTTTAACATTTGGTGGGAATGTTCACTACAGCCTATTTGGATAGAGTCATTGCAGAATTAGCAGTGGCTGTTCAGTACAGAAATTAACAAAGAACTGAATTAACAAGGTTACATCAAAGGTAAAAATGCATGCCAAAGATGTCACATGTAAGTATCAATAAATTCACAACATACAAAGACAAAATACATTAGCTATAATCCTTTACGTTTGTAAAGTAAGTTAAGGTACACATCAAGGCAGAACATGAAAGTCAGTAACTGATAGGGCAATCTCCATTTAATTGAAATATATCTGGTGGATGTTGTGCTCACAAGATTTCATTTTACAAAGAAATTATATAGTTACTTCACCGAATTAGCTATAAAATTAATGAGTCTCCATGTAGAAGCAGACATAATTCAAATGAATAATTATGCTGCCTGGAAATAATGGCAGTTCTGTGAATACAGTTTAAAGCAAAATCATACACTACAAGGTAATGTTCTCTTCTCCTGTGAATGCTTTTCAAAAAACCTGTAGTGGGTATAAATTGTTGATAAGTTATTGATACTTGTTGCATGGCAGATTTTGGAGATGTGGTAACTTCATAAGAAATCACCATCTATATAATATATTTTAGGCTCAAACCATGTTAATTGTATGTTCTGTTCTTTTTCATTTTGCAACACCATGACAATTAGTTTTCTTGTGTGACATACTGTAAGACGTAATACCTTCAGTTTATTTATTTAAAGTCTGATACATACTTTTACAGCATTTTGACTCTTTCCAGGTTTGTTCCATCAAGGAATTGCAATGAGTGGTGCTGTTCAGTCCATAGTAATTAAGGATCCATTGCAACAGGCACAAAAGCAAGCAAGATTACTAAACTGCCCTGATGGAACTTCACAGGAAATAGTCAACTGTTTGAAAGGTAAAGAGGCTCAAGAAATTGCTGATACTCTAGGAGGATTTGTGGTAAGTGTAACATGTTGCCTAATTAATGCCAGAGATCATAAAATGGAGTATTATTAATTAACTTAATTTATTTTTTAAAATTATCATTAATCATCCAGTTAACTGTATTTTTGTTCTAACTGACTAGCCATTGCTGCATAGATATAAAAAGTATACATTCTTCTCAGTAAATATCAATTCAGAGCGAAATGTTGACCCTGTGTGTGTGTGTGTGTGTGTGTGTGTGTGTGTGTGTGTGTGTGTGTGTGTGTGTGAAGGGGGAGGGGGGAGGGGGGTGTAGGCAGTTGCCATCTCCAGATATCAACAGCACTGGCAATTGGGCATGATGTCTAAACAGCCCAAGAGGTGCTGCAAGTAGCTAGATAGCTGGTGTGACATTCCAAGAGTGTTTCCACCAACTGGATGTAGGGCAATACCAATGTAAAACATTTTTTGTGAGCTGTTTTTCTTGATAAATATTAGTTGGTGACCGATCCAATATAAAATGCTGTGTGTAATTTACAATTCAGACAGTACACTACCTCAGCTTACATTTCCTTTGTTTGTGCAGTGATAGTATGTGGCATTAGGAATGTGAAATGAGCCATATTGTGATAGTTTTAACTGTATGGTAGATAGTTATATGGCAGTGAAGTATATTTTCAAATACTCCGAGGCCTTTCAATTTTGTTTCATAGACAGGAGGATGAGCAAATGAGTAAAGGCTATTGAGGAAGGTTTGAGGAGGATATGGGCAATGTTGATTTCATTTTAGATCTTCGTTTAGGAAATCATATTGTTGAAATAAAAGTTAATTAATTATGCCAGTCTAAGACAGTGTTGAAAATAAGGACATATTTGTCAAATTTTTGTGTGCTACTTCTCATGTTGGGTTGCTCCAAAATGTCTTGAGGAATCTGTCACTGTATCTCGTGATTTTGGGGAACAAATATTTTCATCTCATTAAGTTATCTCCTCTGAAGTTTAAGTTTGTGCAGGAGGATGTGACTCATGCAGAATGAATGAAAGCTGACAAAATGAAGATATTCTTTGTTGTCAAAATAATATGAGCAACAGTGTTGAAATGTCTACCATAGAGATGAAATGTTAGTGATATGTCCAGAGTATGTAAATTCTGATGAAGAAGGTGCTGAATAGTCCCATGAATCAATGAGGGAAGTTCAAGCCCATCATGAGTCCAAAAAGTCAATGTTGTATTTGAAACAAGACTGAAAGTACTCAGACTCTTAAAACACTGTATACAAGCGTTCATTGAATATGCAATGATAGGAGTGAGCCATTCAAATTCCCATCACTGTTCCTCTAATTAGTTTATGAATATATTAGTATTCTGCTTTACTGGCATTTTTACAACTTGGTTTTCTTGCTGTGCCTTTTTACTTAGTCATGGGCACTAATAACCACTCAGTTGTGAGCACCACACTGAACATAACAGTCTGGAAATTACAAGATAGTTGTTCAAATTGTAATTTATTACATATGTTTATTTATTTCCCTTCACATTTTGAGTTACCATACAACAAACTAATATTTATCTTCCATCTAGTTTCTAGAATTCAGATCATTGTTATCATTGTAGAATCAACTTCTCAGTATTGATCTGGTATTAAAGTGACATTGTCTATACATTTTCATTATCTTTCCTGTATCCTGTCTCCTCTTACACCTATTAACAGAAATGTTTTAAATGTCCAAAAGTTTAAGTATCATCGTATATTTTTTTCTGGTTTTTATGTCATTCTTGTGTAAGCAACATTGAAGTAGGGGTCTCTTTCACTTCATTTGGCACTATATCAGTCTCACAATTATTCAGTATTATTAAACTGAGAAACATTTATTTCTATCACATCTATCTGTGTATAAGATATAAAGCAGCCTTCAAAGGTGTGTGAGCAAAGTAATGAGACTGACGACACTGACAACGATCTGGCAATACTGTATTGTTCTACTCATTTAGACTGGTGTGTTCATCCCTTCTAGATAGTCAGTCCAAGCTTCAACTCCACACAGCCATCATGTGATATTTCAGAGTGCTGTCAGTGAAGTTGTGTTTCTGTTGTGTGTTACAAGAATGGAACAGTGGAATTTATGGCAATGTTATGCAATCAAGTTTTGTGTTAAAATTGGGGAATACAGAAGTGTGACCCTTGAAAAGTTGAAACAGGCCTATGGGGAACATTCCTTATCAAGAGCACAAGTTTTTCACTTGTGCAAATCATTTTTGGAAGACCAACAAGACATTGAAAATGAACCTTGCTCAGAGGGACCTCCAATTTCAAAATCCGATGAATATATCAAACATGTGCATGCTCTTCAGAGATCAGACCAATGTTTAACAAGAAGGATGATGGGTGACCTGTTAAACTTAAACATTTTCACCATACATTAAATTTTCACTGAAGTTCTGTACATGTAAAAGGTTTGTGTCAAAATTGTGCCAAGAAACCTCACAACTGCGCAGAGGGGCAATCAAAAAAATATGTTTGATGTTATTATTGCCAATGATGATGAATGGTTCAGTCATATGATCACAAGTGATGAATCCTGGATTGTTGAGTATGATCCTGAGCCAAAGCAGCAAAATGAGGATTGGCACATTGAGAAGTTTCCTCAATCAAAAAAGCTCAAAGGAGCAAATCCAAGATCAAAATGAATATTTGCGTTCTCAACAATAGGGGTATCATACATGAGCAAATTGTTCATCCAAGATAAGCTATCAACCATGTTTTTTACAAAGATGTCCTTGAAAGGCCCAGGAGAAGGGTTAATTGAGTGATACTGGACACTGCAGACAAATGAATGCTTTGACAATGCCTTATGCCACATGGCCACTTCCATCACACAATTTTTGACCTCAAAAGATATTCCTGTTGTTCCACAGATTCCTTATTCACATGATCTAAGTCTTTGTGACTTTTTCTGTTTTTGAAACTGAAAAATGTGTTAAAAGGGTGTCATTTTTGGGATTCTGGAGAATATTCAAAAGCGTGTGACTGACATGTTACAGGCCCTATGAGCTGAAGCGTTTCTGCACTGCTGCCATGGCTGGGAACAATGACTCTGCTGGTGTATAGGGAACAGTTTGAAGGGGACAACATTTTTGTTTGAAAAAAAATAAAAGCTCTGGCAGATAAAAAACCAGTCTCATTTCTTTTCTCACACACCTTGTGTGTGTATGTCCACAATCTCTTCCTAAACATCTGGATTGGTTTTAACCAAATTTGACAAACAAACATCAAACAGGTATCATAATCTTGAGGTTTACAGCATCCTAGCTGTAATACAAACAGAGATATGGGCAAAAAGACAGGCATGTGTGCAAATAGTATCAGCGTGCTTTGCTAGGCAACCTCCATGTCAGGGGCTAAAATGATTTTCCAACCCCCTATATAAAGGCTGCCCCCACCTTCAGTCCATCTACCCCCAACTATTTATCTCATTCACCTCCATATTCTTTTCCCATCTTATCCTCACCCATCTCTCTCTCTCCCTATCCACCACCCCCTCCCACATTCCTCTGTTCACCTCATCTTCCCTCCTCTCTCATTATCCACTTCTCACCCCCACCCTCTCGCAGCAGTGCTTATCAACACTGAGTAGTTAGATCGGGGGGGGGGGGGGGGGGAGTGTGATGTATCCAGCCCCTACTGTTTAGGTTACCCAGCATTAAAGACAGGTAGTGTGGGAATAGTTGTAACCTGTTTTATTGACCTGCACTGCAGCACTCCCTGTGTCAGGTAAACATTTTTCAAGCTCCTGACATTTATAGGCTGCTTTGCATGACGGCCTTTATCAATCTCCTTTGCAGGAGTTACATGGGCAGATAAGCATGACTGGTGGAAGATTAAGATAGAGGATAGGATGGACAAAGGGGTAGGAGGGGATGCAGGATTCAGGAGGAGGGGATGGACAGAGAGAGGTGGAGAGAAGGAGATGGATTGGGAGATGGGGCCAGGAGGAGATGGATAAGGAGAGAGAGGGGAAAGGGGAGATGGACAGAGGGAGAGGTGACAAGGAAGAGATGGACAGAGAGGCAAATGAAGGTGGGAGGACAGGGATATGGAAGGTGGAAGGAGATGGACAGATAGGGAAATAGGGACTGGATAGGGAGAGGGGCAAGAGGAGATGAGGAGATGAAAATAGAGATTGAGGGGCAGGAAGAAATGGACAGAGAGAGAGAGAGAGAGAGAGAGAGAGAGAGAGAGAGAGAGAGGGAAGGGCGGTAAAAATGGAGGGAGGGGTAAAAGGAGGGGACAGAGGGGGTGGACAAAGAGAGGGGGTGAGGAAGGTGTGTGTGTGTGTGTGTGTGTGTGTGTGTGTGTGTGTGTGTGTGTGTGAGTGAGTGAGTGAGTGAGTGAGTGAGAGAGAGAGAGAGAGAGAGAGAGAGAGAGAGAGAGAGATAGAGAGAGAGAGAGAGAGATAGAGGGTGGGGAGGAGACATGGGTGATGAGGTTGACTGAGAGACTGTTGCAGAGGAAGAGGATGACTGAAAGTCTGGGGGGGGGGGGCAGGTTGGGGGAGGTGGGGAAGGGGAAGGAAGAGGATGACACACAGAAGAATGGAGGGAGGAAGATGAGGTTGCAATATACACTATGTGATCAAAAGTATCCGGACACCTGGCTGAAATGACTTACAAGATCATGGCGCCCTCCATTGTTAATGCTCGAATTCATTGTGGAGTTGGCCCACACTTAGCCTTGATGACAGCTTCCACTCTTGCAGGCATACGTTCAACCAGGTTTCTTGGGGAATGGCAACCCATTCTTCATGGAGTGCTGCACAGAGGAGAGGTATCGATGTCAGTTGGTGAGGCCTGGCAGGAACTCAATGTTCCAAAACATCCCAAAGGTGTTCTATATTATTCAGGTCAGGACACTGTGCAGGCCAGTCCATTACAGGGATGCTATTCTCGTGTAACCACTCTGCTACAAGCTGTGCATTATGAACAGGTACTTGATTGATTTGAAAGACCCAGTTATCATCCCCGAATGGCTCTTCAACAGTGGGAAGCAAGAAGGTGCTCAAGACACTAATGTAGACCTGTACTGTAATAGTTCCATGCAAAACAAGAGGTGCAAGCACTCTCCATGAAAAACATGACCACACCATAACACCAACGCCTACAAATTTTACTGTTGGAACTACACACACTGGCAGATGATGTTCACTGGACATTTGCCATACCCACACCCTGCCATCAGACCACCACATTGAGTACCATGATTCATCACTCCACACAACATTTTCCTGCACTTCAATCCTCCAATGTTTATGTTCCTTACACCAAGCAAGGCATAGTTAGGCATTTACTGAGTGATGGGTGGCTTATGAGCAGCTGCTCGACCATGAAATCCAAGTTTTCTCACTTACCACCTAACTGTCATAGTACTTGCATTGGATCCTGATGCAGTTTGGAATTCCTGTGTGATGGTCTGGATAGATGTCTGCCTATTACACATTATGACCCTCTTCAACTGCTGGCAGTCTCTATCAGTCCAGAGATGAGGTTGGCCTGTACAGTTTTTTGCTATACGTGTCCCTTCACGTTTCCACTTCACTATCACATCAGAAAGAATGGACCTAGGCATGTTTAGGGGTTTGTAAATCTCCCATACAGACATATGACACAAGTGACACCCAATCACCTGACCACGTTCGAAGTCCATGAGTTCTGCGGAGCGCCTCACTCTGCTATCCCATGATGTCTAATGACTACTAAGGTCGTTGGTATGCCTACCTGGCAGTAGGTGGCAGCACAATGCACCTAATATGAAAAATGTATGTTTTTGGGGGTGTCCAGATACTTTTGATCACATAGTTTATATAACAAAGAAAACAATCAATATTTGACAAAATAATTTAATTGGATGTATAAAAAAATCTACTCATCAAGTGGCAGCAGAACACACACACACACACACACACACACACACACACACACACACACACACACACACACCAGAAAGTTATAATTATTCAAGCTTTCAGAGCCAGTGGCTCCAAAAGCTTGCCTAATTATAACTTTCTTCTTTGTGTGTGTTCTGCTACTGCTTGATGAGTAGATTTTTTATCAATCCAATTAAATTATTGATTTCAAGGAACCCTGAGTCTCCATCAGTGGGGAATGGTACTGCATAATGCTGGAGAAATTACAGCACGCAGTTAAGCAAAATATTTGGAAAAACTGAAACAAAGAGTGCAGCTGCACCATGGAAATATACATTCCAATTATGCAAAAGTTGTAATGCAGAAGTTATACTAACTCAAGTGTATAGTTCTAATATCTTCCAATGTGATTATAACACTTTTGGTTCCTTAAAAATGATTTCAGAGTCAAGGATTCCTGTCAAATGGAAATGTGCAGTAGGCTGTTAGGAACTTCTTCATGCAACAGGACATGGTGTTTTACGCAACAGTTATCTTTGGTCTGGTGTGTCAATAGGATGATTGCCTCAATGCTCATGGCAATTTTGCTTGACTTGCTTCCCAGTTCTGGACTGTATGGCCTTCAAATGGAAATTTTTTGATCACCCCTTATATATAAGTATGTCCAGGATCTCCTCCAAAATCCCTCAATTGACTTCAACCAATTGGCATACAAACTACAAATGTTATGAGTATCAGCACTGTGGGGTTTATAATCTCCTAGCTCCAATAGGAGTGCACATACAGACAAAAACATGTTTTTTCAATGACTGCCATACAGGTAGCCATGCACAACAGGCATGTTGTGTAGTACCACTCTGGTTTATTGACCTGTTTTGGAGGGCCTACATGTTGGAGAGAAGGGATGAAGGTGATATAAAAAGAGAGAGGGAGGAGGAGATGGACATATAGAGGTAGGAGGATTAGGTGTATGGAGAGATGGGTGGAGGAAGAGAGGGGGCAGGAGGAGATGTATAGATGTATATGTGTTGAACACACATGCAGGAGAAATTGTGGAGAAAAAGCTAGTAGTAAATAAATGTTTCTCAACTTTTTTAAATTTTAATTCAGCAGTGATTTTTCTTCTGTATAAATGTGGCTATTTATTATGTTTTCTATGTAGGAATGGGGTTGGGATCCAATGCTGGTGTTTGGAGCAGTTGTTGAACAGGATTATGGAAATGAAGCAGAGAGATTTCTTACTGCTGATCCAACACAGCAGTTCCTTTCAGGAAATTTTACCCATATTCCACTAATTACAGGAACCACTAAAGATGAATTCAGCTGGAAAGCTTTGCGTATGTTGACCTTCTTTCAATTATATATGTACAGTTAATCATTTTATAAATAGTGTTTCATGTATGTTCATTGTTCATAAGTTAAATAACTTTTTATAACTGTGAATCAACATGAACATGTGCTAAAAGAAGTCCATGATGACACAAAACACAGATACAGTGTGTACCTGTGCTATCCTGCTTCTATATGTCTACAATACTCTGTGTCAATGCACTCAAAACATACAGTGAGCAGCACTACACTTAAACAGCACCACTGGCTGCACTGCCTCTTCCATGCACACACATTAACTGTTCATTCGCTAGAGTACCCTCTATAGTATTAATAAATGAAATCCGATTATGAGCCTGCAATCTGCATTGTGTTTTTGCACTGTTGCACCACGTTTATTTTGGACAATTTTGATGCAATTTTTATCTCAAATGAATGTATTGTATGTACTAAGAAACATTAATATTGATCAATGACAGCAAAACATAGGGCTAATAGAATTACTATTTTAGAATTCAAACTGAAACATTTCTGTACAGTTTCATTACAGCAACAAGAAAGCAATTTAAAATAGTTCTCAAATAAAGAAAGTCATGTTCAAAATAAAGTTGTGGTATGGTTTCCTCCTAAATTATAAAAGAACTTTTATATTTCTTACTTCCTTCCTCCCTGGTTTTAATTTGTTTTACAAGTAATGTACAGTTCTTTTGTGATTGTGCTTTCATAATATTTCTTTTGATAATTATGTGTTAGTTTACTGTTCCAGTTGCTCTGCCAGTGGTTTTGTAGAGTATGGAGATGCAGCTGTAGACCTAAGGCCTCCATTCAGAATAATAACATGGGGGGAAAACAGGAAACGTGTTGCTGTTGTGGGGAGAACTCTCATTAGGCTTTCCATTGCTTATATGTAGTGTTCAGTATGAAGCTGTGAACTATGTTCATTCAGCTGAGCAAAAAACTCACCAGTAACAATAGGAAGAGGCATTGTATAACAACATAAAATACTTAAAGATAGAGCTCACATTTTCATGAACAGATGAAATATCTGATCATTTATAACAGTGAATGAAGCCAAAATCTTCTTCATAAATAGGACATTGTAGGGAGACAAAATTAAAATATTGTAATCCTTGTAATGAGCTTTGAATAGGCTCATTATCATATAAGAGCCACTACATGCTACAGTGTGTCAAAAATTGCTATAACCATCACATCAGCTCAAAACACAATAGAAAAGTGTAAAGATGCTATTTCATAATTAATTTTTAAGCACTTTACTTACTGTCCTTCTCTTTTCTTACTGGGCCTTGCATTGTTTACCACAATGGTCCCATAGTCTCTAGCCTCAGTTTCTTCCCCTCCAGTATTGTGAAGAGTGTTTTGCTCCACTTTTCACATGTATTTTTCAAGCAGTCTCTTCTTGTTTCTCATAACATCTCTTGTGATATTTTTGACATGCTGTAGACCACTTCATTGTTCATAATTTCAAAAATTTCTATTTTTGGAGATGGGTCAGGGATTTACATGTTTATAGACTCATAGCAAAAAGAAACTCATGAAAGCTATCAGAAAAGTATAACAACAATAGAAATTCGTGGACAGAACCAAACATAAAGTAAGTGAAAGTCAACCACTCATTGATAGCAGATTGACATGTGGAGCACAGCAACACATAACAGAAAACATCATTCACACTAGCTTTTGGCTACTAGCTCTTTTTCATGGCCACAGGAGTGTATGTTTGTTTGCCTGCATGTTAATGTTTGCAAATGTGTGTACTATTGCTGGAAAAAGAGCTAGTGCTTGAAAACTAGTGTGACTGCTGCTTTCTGTTATGCACTACTGTGCTCCAACCATTGAAACAGTATAGGTGAGTGGTTGCCTCACCCTTATTTTAAATATATCCAAAAATCAGAATACAAACGTGGAAGGAACACACACAGGTGCGCACATACATGCACACATTTACTTGTGAATAGGTCATTCAGTTTCCAAATGAACTCTGAGTCAATTTAACTCTCTCTTTATTTCTTCGGATGTCCATGTGCTTCTTATTTTCAGTTGTCCTAAATATACAAATTCATCGCCTGTTTCTGCAACTTCAATTCAGACCTAATATTTTCTTATCAAGAAACTTCTTGTACCTCATTTTTGTCTCACTGTAATTAATATTCAGCCTTAATGTCAAATTTGTTCAGTTCAGTTCCTCCATCCTTTGCTGAAGTTCTGATGGATTTGAAAAATAAAGGACATCTGCAAATAGATGGTCAATCAGAGACCATACATTTATTCATACTCCTTTATCTCAGTTTTATGATCTGAAGATGTCTTCAAAGTCTACAGAAAATAGTTTGGTTAAATGGAGTCTCACTACCTAACACATACCTCACTTTCAAACTTTTCACTCTACTGATGTAATCAAATTGAAGTTATAGCAAAAAGTTCAAGACAATTTCTGAGCAGAAAGCAAATATTTTTGCCCTTGTGGCTGAATTAAATTATGTAAAATTTGAAACAGATACGTTGAAGTGCCAGTTTTCTTTCTCCTGATAACGACACTCAAGAGGATGTCATTATCAGGAGAAAGAAAACTGGCATTTTACGGATCGGAGCGTGGAATGTCAGGTCCCTTAATCGGACAAGTAGGTTAGAAAATTTAAAAAGGGAAATGGATAGGTTAAAGTTAGATATAGTGGGAATTAGTTAAGTTCGGTGGAAGGAGGAATGAGACTTCTGGTCAGGTGACTACAGGGTTCTAAACACAAAATCAAATAGGGGTAATGCAGGAGCAGATTTAATAATGAATAGGAAAATAGGAATGCAGATAAGCTACTACAAACAGCATAGTGAACGCATTATTGTGGCCAAGATAGATACGAAGCCCACACCTACTACAGTAGTACAAGTTTATATGCCACCTAGCACTGCAGATGACGAAGAAATTGAAGAAATGTATGATGAAATAAAAGAAATTATTCAGATTGTGAAGGGAGACGAAAATTAAATAGTCACGGGTGACTGGAATTTGGCAGTAGGAAAAGGGAGAGAAGGAAATGTAGTAGGTGAATATGGATTGGGGGTAAGAAATGAAAGAGGAAGCCGTCTGGTAGAATTTTGCACAGAGCACAACTTAATCATAGTTAACACTTGGTTCACGAATCATGAAATAAGGTTGTATACATGGAAGGAGTCTGGAGATACTGAAAGGTTTCAGATAGATTATATAATGGTAAGACAGAGATTGAGGAACCAGGTTTTAAATTGTAAGACATTTCCAGGGGTAGATGTGGATTCTAACCACAATCTATTGGTTATGACCTGTAGATTAAAACTGAAGAAACTGCAAAAAGGTGGGAATTTAAGGAGATGGGACCTGGATAAACTGACTAAACCAGAGGTTTACAGAGTTTCAAGGACAGCATAAGGGAACAATTGACAGGAATGGGGGAAAGAAATACAGTAGAAGAAGAATGGGTAACTTTGAGGGATGAAGTAGTGAAGGCAGCAGAGGATCAAGTAGGTAAAAAGACGAGGGCTAGTAGAAATCCTTGGGTGACAGAAGAAATACTGAATTAAATTGATGAAAGGAGAAAATATAAAAATGCAGTAAATGAAGCAGGCAAAAAGGAATACAAATGTCTCAAAAATGAGATCGACAGGAAGTGCAAAATGGCTAAGCAGGGATGGCTAGAGGACAAATGTAAGGATGTAGAGGCTTATCTTACTAGGGGTAAGATAGATACAGCCTACAGGAAAATTAAAGAGACCTCTGGAGAAAAGAGAACCACTTGCATGAATATCAAGAGCTCAGATGGAAACCCAGTTCTAAGCAAAGAAGGGAAAACAGAAAGGTGGAAGGAGCATTCCAACATTTCTACGGAATCCAAACTGATCTTCCCCGAGGTCGGCTTCTACTAGTTTTTCCATTTGTCTTTAAAGAATTCATGTTAGTATTTTGCAGCCGTGACTTATTAAACTGATAGTTTGGTAATTTTCACATCTGTCAACACCTGCTTTCTTTGGGATCGGAATTATTATATTCTTCTTGAAGTTTGAGGGAATTTCGCCTGTCTCATACATCTTGCTCATCTGGCTCTCCGAAGGCTGTCAGTAGTTCTAATGGAATGCTGTCTACTCCCGGGGCCTTGTTTCAAGTCAGGTCTTTCAGTGCTCTGTCAAACTCTTCATGCAGTATTATATCTCCCATTTCATCTTCATCTACATCCTCTTCCATTTCCAAAATACTGACCTCAAGTACATTGCCACTTAAAGTAGTAAAGGAGTTTTGCTATTTGGGGAGCAAAATTACTGATGATGGTCGAAATAGAGAAGATATCAAATGTTGACTGGCAATGACAAGCAAAGCCTTTCTGAAGAAGAGAACTTTGATAACATCGAGTATAGATTTAAGTGTCAGGAAGTCATTTCTGAAAGTATTTGTATGGAGTGTAGCCATGTATGGAAGTGAAACATGGACGATTAATAGTTTGAACAAGAAGAGAATAGAAGCTTTTGAAATGTGGTGCTACAGAAGAAAGCTGAAGATTAGATGCGTAGATCACATAACTAATGAGGAAGTATTGAATAGGATTGGGGAGAAGAGGTGTTTGTGGCACAACTTGACTAGAAGAAGGGATCGGTTGGTAGGACATGTTCTGAGGCATCAAGGGATCACCAATTTAGTATTGGAGGGCAGCATGGAGGGTAAAAATCGTAGAGGGAGACCAAGAGATAAATACACTAAGCAGATTCAGAAGGATGTAGGTTGCAGTAAGTACTGGGAGATGATGAAGCCTGTACTGGATAGAGTAGCATGGAGAGCTGCATCAAACCAGTCTCAGGACTGAAGACCACAACAACAACAACTATAACTACAACAACAACAATGTTGAAGTGAAAAAAATATTTTTGAATCTGGGTAAAAGCAATACATACTGGCAAAAAGGGAAATAGGTCTTCAGCTTCATCTATGTTTCAGCTTACAGTACTCAATAAATCTGATTTGTTGCCTGAAGCATGAAGGGGGGAGCCTCATCCAGCTGTAGGTCACAGTAGGGTGCAGAAGACCTCTAGCAGAGAAACTTGGTGTAGTTCAGTACCGAATGAGAGTAGGAAGAAAAGGGTCTTGCTGCTAGATAGTAGCCATGGGTGAGGTGTAGGCCAGATGGTATGGGACAAATTAGGAACAGGGTACCAGGCCACAAGCACTGTGAAGCTAAGTGCTACTCTTAGTCACATGACAGAGAACACAGGAAATTTGTGTAAAAACTTTGATAAACAGGTTTAGGTTACCATAGTAAGAGGACCAGGAAGTGGTCTGGGCAGAGACAGATATTGCAGTACTAGGGGCGACAACTGTTTGGATTTCATTAACACATACAGTTAGTCCTTGCAAAGGTTGGTACCTAATAATGAAGACCAGTTTATCAACAGTATATTAGTGTATCAGTTTAGTGTTGTAGGATTGCCTTGCCAGATCCAATGATGTACATTATACCACATGTAACAAGCACTATTTTATGACTCCAAACCACACATATAGTTATATACATTCTTAATTCTCAGTGAGCGTGTGTAATGTTTCACATTCAGCCACAAACTGCTGGCAGAGAGCTTGCCAAAACAAAGATATTACTCACGACTTGATTGAGCGTCACCACCATTAGCCCCCCTCTCCCTTATAGTGTGGAGCACAAAACATAAATATTGGGGCATACATGTAAAGGAAACACCAAAGTGAGGAGGGAAAGGGTGTTTAAACGAAAACCATACCTTACATTACATTACATTAGTAACTGAAGTCTTCAAACTAGTGAGGGGAGTGGACGTTCCTGCCTGACCGGGCGAATCCTCGTAAAGCAGTTGAGGGATCCGGGGAGAAGACGGTGGGTTGTGAGGAGCCAGGGTAGCAGACATGAATGCCTGTTGCAGTACATAGGACTTTTAGCATTGATGGGTCAGTACCAACAGGCAAGGGGACATTCTGGAGAAGATGAATGTGGGTTAAGTTGTCATTGGGGGAGATGGCTTGTTCATAGAAGACACACACATTATCTGGCTGCATAACAAAAAAACACTTTAGAGCTGTCAATAAAATCTGTGTTGACATTCACTACCACTTCTGTATATGGGTTGACAGACTCTCCACATGAGTCATCATCAGCGACATCACACGTTCCGAGGCTGGCCCCTGATACGTCACTAAATCCTAACAGGGGAGAGGTGGGGGGCTGCCTGTAGGAGGGGGAGTTGTCACACGCATCACTCTGTAGGGGAATGACACATTAATCTGTAGCACTGTCACACGATTGGGAGTGGGTAATGTCACACGTGCGGGAATGGGCGTCTCATCTGCGGACCGTTGGTAGATGCCTCGTGCGAGGTGGGTGTAGCAGGGGGTGGGGGCTGACTAGGTGGGGTATTGAGCAGTTCTTGCAGAGACCACACTGGTTTGAAATGGCAGACAGATACTGTTTGAGGTGTGACATTAATGAGCACTTTGAACAGGTTGGTACACCGCAATATTACTCTGTGTGGGCACGAGTATGGAGGTCTGAGTGCCGGTCGGACGGTGTCTTTGCCCAGCATGACATGAGTGCATGAGACCAAGTCCTTATGCAGAAATACAGGAGGGACCAAGTGCAGTCGAGGAGGAGGCACACAAATGTTAGTGATTAGATCCTTAACATGCCCAACGAATGTCAAGTCACAGATTTGATCTGGAGGAAGTGAAGGCTGAACTAGCTCAGCTGGGAGTGTGAGGGGTTCTCCATACAGTACTTCTGCCAGGGATTCGCCAAGGTCCTCTTTGTATGCGGCCCGAATGCTTAACATTACCCATGGTAAGGCGTCAATCCACTCACATCTGTGGCACATCAGGGAAGCTTTGAGCATTTGGTGCCAGTGTTCGACAAGCCCATTGCTCTGGGGGTAGTATGCTGTAGTCCTAAATCATTTCACCCCACACAGTTCGCAAAGCTGTCGGAAGAGGGCAGACTCAAACTGGCGGCCCTGGTCAGTGGTGATAGAAACTGGGCAGCCAAAGTGTGAGATCCGCTTTAATAAAAGGGCTCGGGCCACTGCATTGGCTGTGATAGTAGTGAGAGGAATTACCTCTACTTAGCAGGTAAACCTGTCAGTGGTGGACAGTATGTAATGGACGGGATCACCAGTATGGGTATAGTGTTGTAGGATTGCTGGATCCATTGACGTACACTATACTACATGTAATAAACACTATTTTATTACTACGAAGCACACATACGCAGTCATATACATTATTGGTTCTTGGTGCTCGTGTGTACTGTTTGCGCAGCTACAAACTGATTGCAAAGAGCTTGCCAAAACAAAGATATTACATATGACTTGGTTGATAGTCACCACAAGTGCACTGAACAGCCACAACCTAATGCTGAAGTTAATTATTGTAACACAAAACACAATTCAGATTTACACAAAAATGTCACAGTTTGCAATCAGCATTGTTTTTTAATAATTTATCAAAGTAGCATATGCTCTGATAGTTCAATTAATTCAGTCCGTAATTATCACAATCATATCCAACAATCACTCATTTTGGCGACAATAACCTCCTACAACACTTGTTAATAACAATACAGTTCAGTTAAAATGTTCACTAATTTAGGTTACAGAAATAATGTTTAAGTCTATAAACATTAATATTAATGAGTTTTGTAGTTATTGGTGCAAATATTTTCCCATAAATGTAAACAAGGGATTCCACATTGCATTAGAATGTTAATATCCATGTATTATTTAAAAATTTCTAACCAGCAACTTTTTATATGAGCCAAAATCACATTAGTTCTTGTAGTTAATCCAAAACAGTATTAACCATCCTAGCCAATTTTCAAAACATAATTTAATTTACAAAACAATGTTTATCCTTATGTCTGCCTATAAGTAATTGGACATCACCCAATATCGGCAGTTTGTGGCTAGAAAGACAATGCGTAAGACCTATGTCAGGTGCATCCTACATCTACATCTACATCCATACTCCGCAAGCCACCTGATGGTGTGTGGTGGAGGGTACTGTGAGTACCTCTATTGGTTCTCCCTTCTATTCCAGTCTCATATTGTTCATGGAAGTCAAAGTTCAGAATCTAACAGTGGCTATGATGAAATGTGTAATGGAAAATGAAGGTGTCTATGAAACTGAACACTAATTATTTCTTCAAGTAATTAGTTTCTGATAATGTAAAGCAGATAACTGGAAATTCAGAATGTTTAGCTTTCTGTTGGTGTGGGTCATTACATAGTCTTCTACACCTACACCTACATCTACATCTATACTCTGCAACCACCATGAAGTGCATGGCAGAGGGTATGTCCCATTGTACCAGTTATTAGGGTTTCTTCCCATTCCATTCATGTAAGGAGAATGGGAAGAATGATTGTTTGAGTGCCTCTGTGCATGCAGTAATTATCCTAACCTTATGCTCATGATCCCTACATGAGCGATATGACATTGTGCTGTTATGCTGATTAGTTCACAAAGTTTTACATGTATCAGATTATATTGTTAACTTAAATTAGCAGTAACTTTTAATTAACATGATATACAGCCAAACTAAAGTTACTCCTGGAATCAACTTAGAAGAAAGGAATTTCTAATCAATAAATTTAAATGCAGGAAAGCTTAATTACATTTCTGGAATATCAGTAGATATGCCACATGATACTTATATAACAGTATTGAAACTATAGCAGAAAATTAGAGAAAGGAAAAAATAGTTATTAGCAGGGGCTGTAAATGTAACATATGGGTAAGAACCACCATACTATGTCACAAGCCGTGCAAACACAGAGTTGAGCTGGCTGCTGCTGACAAATGAAATCACACATAGTGCAATGCCTCTTGCTATTGGGAGATGGGGATATACTAGACATGGCCTACACATGAATAAGAGATGACTGAGCTTCTTGCAGAAAATGTTTGGGGGGGGGGGGGGGGGGGGGGGGGCACTATCGCACAAAGGAAGATCTTTGTGGTTACTGGCATCAAAGAGGTAACTTGTTTCCATTAGAATCAGGATTCAGGCATTCTGTTATGAAATAAGTTAGATTCACAGAGGAGCCTCATAAAAGGCTTACAAATGCACAGAAAAGTAAGATTGGCTTATACAGGGTGTTTCCAAAATGACCGGTATATTTGAAACGGCAATAAAAACTAAACGAGCAGCGATAGAAATACACCGTTTGTTTCTATATGCTTGGGACAACAGTACATTTTCAGGCGGACAAACTTTCAGAATTACAGTAGTTACAATTTTCAACAACAGATGGCACTGCAAGTGATGTGAAAGATATAGAAGACAACGCAGTCTGTGGGTGCGCCATTCTGTACATCATCTTTCTACTGTAAGCGTGTGCTGTTCACAACGTGCAAGTGTGCTGTGGACAACATGGTTTATTCCTTAGAACAGAGGATTTTTATGGTGTTGGAATTCCACCGCTTAGAACACAGTGTTGTTGCAACAAGACGAAGTTTTCAACGGAGGTTTAATGTAACCAAAGGACCGAAAAGCGATACAATAAAGGATCTGTTTGAAAAATTTCAACGGACTGAGAACATGACGGATGAACGTGCTGGAAAGGTAGGGCGACCGCGTACGGCAACCACAGAGGGCAACGCACAGCTAGTGCAGCAGGTGATCCAACAGCGGCCTCGGGTTTCCATTCACCGTGTTGCAGCTGCGGTCCAAATGATGCCAACGTCCATGTATCGTCTCATGCGCCAGAGTTTACACCTCTATCCATACAAAATTCAAACACGGCAACCCCTCAGTGCCACTACCATTGCTGCACAAGAGACTTCGCTAACAATATAGTGCACAGGATTGATGACGGCGATATGCATGTGGGCAGCATTTGGTTTACTAACAAAGCTTATTTTTACCTGGATGGCTTCGTCAATAAACAGAACTGGCGCATATGGGGAACCAAAAAGCCCCATGTTGCAGTCCCATCATCCCTGCATCCTCAAAAAGTACTGGTCTGGGCCGCCATTTCTTCCAAAGGAATCATTGGCCCAATTTTCAGATCCGAAACGATTACTGCATCACGCTATCTGGACATTCTTCGTGAATTTGTGGTGGTACAAACTGCCTTAGACAACACTGCGAACACCTCGTGGTTTATGCAAGATGGTGCCTGGCCACATCGCATGGCCGACGTCTTTAATTTCCTGAATGAATATTTCTATGATTGTGTGATTGCTTTGGGCTATCCGAAACATACAGGAGGTGACGTGGATTGGCCTCCCTATTCGCCAGACATGAACCCCTGTGACTTCTTTCTATGGGGACACTTGAAAGATCAGGTGTACCGCCAGAATCCAGAAACAATTGAACAGCTGAAGCAGTACATCTCATCTGCATGTGAAGCCATTCCGCCAGACATGTTGTCAAAGGTTTCGGGTAATTTCATTAAGAGACTATGCCATATTATTGCTACGCATGGTGGATATGTGGAAAATATCATACTATAGATTTTCCCAGACCGCAGCGCCATCTGTTGTTGACAATTGTAACTACTGTAATTTCAAAAGTTTGTCTGCCTGAAAATGTACTGTTGTCCCAAGCATATTGCAACAAACGGTGTATTTCTCTCGCTGCTCATTTAGTTTGTATTGCCGTTTCAAATATACCGGTCATTTTTGAAACACCCTGTATAATCAGAATGTTAGGTGACTGAGTAACAAGGTATAAGAGCTTCCTATCTGTTTGCAAATTTAGAAAGCTCTGAAAAGATAAACATTCTCTGCTTATCTGAGTATCACATGAGCATAGGGTTAGAAAATTAAATATAAAAGCTTATACTCTAGCTTCTTATTCATGCAAAACTAATATGGGAAAAGGAAGAATTATTATACATATTAAGACAGAACACAAGTTTGAAAATACTGAGACAAGTAAATTTTGTGGAGATAAGCACACAGAGGTGTGTGCTTGTGAATTAACACTGAAAAATAGCTCACTTTCAATTGTACAATATATAGGTACCCTACATAGAAATTTTGAACTGTTATGAGGAATATGGATTACCTACAGTGCTATCTACTGGACAGCAGTTAGCAGTTAATACTCCATCATGTTTTCAGTATACTACCTTTGTCAGAAAATTTCCAGGATACATTTTTTAAAAAGTAGAATATTAAACCTACCAAGTAACAAAACTAGCTGCTGTTGAAATAGTCCACTTGGTTGTTGTTGTTCTGGTCTTCAGTCCTGAGACTGGTTTGATGCAGCTCTCCATGCTACTCTATCCTGTGCAATCTTCTTCATCTCCCAGAACCCACTGCAACCCACATCCTTCTGAATCTGCTTAGTGTAGTCATCTCTTGGTCTCCCTCTATGATTTTTACCCTCTACACTGCCCTCCAATACTAAATTGGTGATCCCTTGATGCCTTAGAACATGTCCTACCGACCGATCCCTTCTTCTTGTCAAGTTGTGCCACAAACTTCTCTTCTCCCCAATCCTATGCAATACTTCCTCATTAGTTATGTGATCTACCCATCTAATCTTCAGCATTCTTCTGTAGCACCACATTTCGAAAGCTTCTATTCTCTTCTTGTCCAAACTATTTATCATCCATGTTTCACTTCCATACACGGCTACACTCCATACAAATACTTTCAGAAATGACTTCCTGACACTTAAATCTGTACTCGATGTTAACAAATTTCTCTTCTTCAGAAAGCTTTCCTTGCCATTGCCCATCTACATTTTATATCCTCTCTAATTCGACCATCATCAGTTATTTTGCTCCCCAAATAGCAAAACTCCTTTACTACTTTAAGTGTCTCATTTCCTAATCTAATTCCTCAGCATCACCCGACTTAATTCGACTACATTCCATTATCCTCGTTTTGCTTTTGTTGATGTTCATCTTATATCCTCCTTTCAAGACACTATCCATTCCATTCAACTGCGCTTCCAAGTCCTTTGCTGTCTCTGACAGAATGACAATGTCATCGGTGAACGTCAAAGTTTTTATTTCTTCTCCATGGATTTTAATACCTACTCCAAATTTTTCTTTTGTTTCCTTCACTGCTTGCTCAATATACAGATTGAATAACATCGGGAACAGGCTACAACCCTGTCTCACTCCCTTCCCAACCACTACTGTCCTTTCATGCCCCTCGACTCTTATAACTGCCATTTGATTTCTGTACAAATTGTAAATAGCCTTTTGCCCACTGTATTTTACCCCTGCCACCTTCAGAATTTGAAAGAGCGTATTTGAGTCAACATTGTCAAAAGCTTTCTCTAAGTCTACAAATGCTAGAAGCGTATGTTTGCCAATCCTTAATGTAGCTTCTAAGATAAGTCGTAGGGTCAGTATTGCCTCACGTGTTCCAACATTTCTACAGAATCCAAACTGATCTTCCCCGAGGTCGGCTTCTACTAGTTTTTCCATTCGTCTGGAAAGAATTTGCGTTAGTATTTTGCAGCTGTGACTTGGCTATCTATACACAATTGCCAATATTTCTGGAGGTCTTGGAAGCAAGCAGGGAAGCTTTCAAATGTGATGCTTGTAAGCTCATCTGTTGCAGTCCATTAGATGTCTGCAATATCTTGATGAAGCTTTCCTTTCAGTCTTTTTTTCACTCATGAAAACGAGAAAACATTGCAAGGTGAGAGGTTGGGTGGATATAGTGAATGTGGGATGGCAATAACAGAGTGTCTGGTCTGATAGTAACAGATAAAGCAGTATGTGGTCTTGCACTGTCATGCAGTGAGAACCAGTCCTAAGAATGCCACAAGTCAGGGCAGTGATGTCAAATTGCTTGTTGCAAATGTTTCAAGACTTCAGTGTAAAGAGTTTGGTTCGCTATTTGACCTGGAGCATTGTACACATGGTGAACTAATCCTTTACTATAAAAGAGTGTGATCAACATTATCTTTGTTCTTGAACATTGTCATTTGACTTTTCCCAAGGCTGTTGATACTGGACTCTGCCATTCAGCACTTTGACGCTTCATATGAGAGTCATACTGGTAGCACCAACTTTCATCCTCAGCAATAATCTTTAATAGAAATGTGAGCTCACATCTGGGCTATACAGTAGTTCAGCAGAAATTCTTCATCTTTCCTCTTTCTGTTTATATATTAGTGTGAGGGCCAAGTTTTGCATTAAATTTCCGTTTCCCTAAATCTTCACATAAAATCTTATGACAAACACCATTATTCAAATTAAGTTCTTCTGATACTGTACACAAAGTCACATGACAGTCTTATTGGAATAACTGCATTACATGCTCCTTGTTTGCATTGGCATGTGCTGTAGGTGAACTACCAGCTCTACAGTCATCTTGCACTGAATCTCTGGCTTCGCGAAATCTTTTGTGACACTCAGAAACATGACTTCTTGAAAGTGTCTCGCCTGCATGTGCTTTCTTAATCATTGTCCATGTTTAGAGGTGTTTTTTGAAGCTTAATGCAGAACTTAATGTTTACTCTTTGCTAACAATCAGCACCTGTTGCGTCACCATAACTAATGTGCCAAGAACCCAAACAGTATGTTGCTAAGCACAGACCCGCCACCTAGTGAATTGATGTGGAAACATGACCAAGGTCATTAGAAGGACACACAGATACCAGGTGACATAAAAATAGCGTTTGTTCCTTTTAGTATTGCAGACAAATATTCTTGCTGGTCATGATGCACAGTTAGGATAAATGAGATAGAGCCTTACAGTATAGATACCCCTCAGTGGAATTACTGATTTTAGGACAAACATTTTTAAGAATGAAAGATACAGGATGGAATAATGGGAATATGTTGAAAAGGACAGACTGCTACTCACCATATAGAGAAGATGTTAAGTCACTGACAGGCACAATAAAAAGACTGCTAAAAATCTGAGCTTTCAGATAAAAGGCCTTCTTCTAAAGTAGGCAACATGCACACATTCTTACAAGCACAACTCACACACTCATGACCACTGTCTCTGGCCACTGAGGCCAGACCGTAATCAACTGCAATGTGTATGTGTTCTCTACTTTAGAAGAAGGCTTTATGACTAAAAGCTCAATGTTTAGCAGTCTTTTCATTGTGCTTGTCTTTGACTCAATATCCTCTCTATAAGGTGAGTATCACTCTGTCCTTTACACAATATTGACAATATTATGAAAAGTATATATTACTACCCACCACATAGTGGAGATGCTGAGTCACAGATAGGGACAACAAAATACTGTCAACCAAATAAGCTTTTGGCCAAAAAGGACTTATCAGAATTGGACAACACACACACACACACACACACACACACACACACACACACACACACACACACACACACACACACACCTCAAACACAAGTGACCACAGTCTATGGCTGCGGAGGCTAGATTGTGAGTAGTGCAACATGATAAGAGTTGCGTGTGAGTTGTATTTGCATGAGTGTGGAGTGTGTGCATGTGTATGTTGTCTGATTCTCAGATTTTGATGAAAGCTCTTTTAGGCTTACTTGTTTGACAGTGTTTTTGTTGTACCTATCTGCGGTTCAGCATCTGCACTATATGGTGAGTAGTACTCTATCCTTTTCATAATATTGTCCTCATTCCATCCTGGATTTTCCAGTATTCAACTTTTTTTAAGAATAGTTTACAAGAGATGATCTGAGATTATATCTATAATGAACCAAATGCTCACATAATATCTAATCTAGTCTACAATAAATTCATATCATTATTTGAAAATAGCTTTCAACATCAACTAATCAGAAAGGACATTAAGCAGAGAGGTAAAAATCCATGTATCACTAGAGGGGTTAAAATATTTTGTGAAAGGGAAAGGGTATTGCATTTGTTGGCAAGAACAAGTAAAGTTCCAGCAGTTGTTGCTAACCACAAAAACTACTCAAAATTAATAACAGATGTTATTAAACATCAATGAACATGCACATTATGTGAGGAATCAGTGATTCCAACAACAAACTTAATGCTATATGGAAGGTACTGAAATAGGAGAAAGGAAAATCAGTCAATGAACAGCATAACATCACTATTGAATTAAATGGAAGCACTACAAATGATGAGTCACAGGTAGCAAATACTCATTTCTTAAATTCAGTAAAAAAAAATACAGCAAAAAGTATAACAGCACTATTTTGAAAAAGCAACTCTCATAAAATTCCAACACATGAAAGTATTACCAACTTCTCCCATTGAAATTAAGAAAATTATATATTCTCTCAAAAGTAAAAGCTCATCTGGAGTTGATGGAGTTTCCAATCAAGTATTAAATATTTTTCCCATATAATGATAATAATAATATTTTATTCAGCATCGAATGATCCACTGCTTATGTATAAAAACAGTTTACAATTCTTGATACATAGCACAATAATATATTCTTCTGAATACATATTTGTTTAACAAAATGATTAAATTACAAATAAAATGGTGCTTAACACTATTTACATATTTTTTTGAAGCACTCCTTATTCTGCTTGTAAGTATGGCATTCTTCCAACATGTAAAATGGATTTTGTAATAGGAATTTCTTTTGCTGAAATTTAAGTTTCATTGTGAGTAATGTAATAACTTTACTGTGTAGTGCATTGGCTAACTTTAAACCTGCGTATTGTGGACCATTTTCCTAGAGTGCTCTTCTGTGGCTGTTAATGTAAAATTTGTCTTTATTTCTGGTATTGTACTGATACAAATCAGAACAAATGTTGAGCTTCAGTCTTTTAACAAGTAATATGGCTTTTAGAATGTACATGTTTACTATGGTTCGTACACCAGATTTTGGAAACAAACCATGGCATGATTCCTTATATTTTGCTCCACAGATGATTCTTATAGCTATTTTTTGAAGTAGCAATAGCTTATTTATATTTGCTTTGGTTGTTGCTCCCCAAATTTCTATTCTGTAATTCAGGTGAGAGAAAAATAGCATTTGGTATGCAGTCTTTAGGACTACAATATCTTTGCAGAACTTGCTAATCATATTAATGGAGAATATATTCTTAGACAACTTACGTGCTAGAGTGTCAACATGTGTGTCCCATTTTAGATTGTGCTTTGAATTGTTAAACCAAGGAATTTTACACTAAACTCTGTTTTTACTAACTCATTGCTTATGTATAGTTTAATTTCATCATTAAAACTACTGCTGGCAACTCCATAATACATGTTTTACTACTGCTTACATTTAAGTGGCTCTCATTAAATTACTTAACAATTTCATTTGTCACATTATTACAGTGAGTCTCTAGTTCATTAAACGATTCCTTTTCACACACAATGGATGTATCAACTCTAAGTGCAATATCTTACTTCATTTATATAAATCAAAAACAGAAGAGGACCCAATACTGAGCCCTGGGGCACTCCATATTTTATATTAGTGATTTTTGGGTTTGTGAACACCACTTTCAGTTTTAAGCAGTACTAACTATTTGATGCCAATGTTCCATAGATTTTCTAATAGGATTGTGGCGTTCACATAATCAAAAGTTTTCTCAAGGTCAAGGTACATACCAGCACATGTTGGTTGTTTTCGATGCACTTATTATCTCTTAATTAACTGAGCAGCTACTGTGCTTGTTGATTTACATTTCAATAAACCATTTTTATTTTCAAATATTAGCTTGTTTTCTGGAGAAAGTTTATAATTCTGCCGTATATGACTTTTTCAACTATTCTTAAAAAGACAGGAAGTATTGAGATTGGTCTGTAGTTTTGAATTTTTAGTTTGTCTCCTTTTTGAAAGATTGGCATTACCAGAAATATTTTTAGTCTGGCTGGGAAGGTGCCTGATTCTATTATATTATTTACTGCTACAGACAGTGGAACAGAAACATTTTGTCTGCAAACTTTTAATGCATTAATAGTGAGGCCATCATGCCCTGTGGAACTGGAAGATTTTAGAGAGCTAATGATGTTAACTATTTCTTTACAGTTTGTGGGGGTTAGATATATTCTATGCTCAGATGGATGACTTTAAAAATATACTATGTTTGTCATCGTTATTTCCTCTACTGAAGAAAAATATGCATTGACTATGTTAGCAATTTCAAGTTGATCTTTTACTACCATCCAACTGTGATCAGTAATAAAGTCCATAAAGCATTTGGTTCCTGTTGTGGGATCCTGTAGTCATGTCCTAGTTCATGAACCACGAGCAATGTATGAATGGCCAAGTAAGTGGTCCCGACAGTCAGGATACCAGTTACTTTGGAATAAGGCTGGGCATCTTGGACATATTCTGAGTCGTGGTCACCATTGTGATCATACGTCAAAGACTACCAAATCCACCAGTTAGTCCCTCAACCGTTAGGGGTAAAACTCAATGGGACTCGGGGCAAGTAAGGCTAGCAGCCTGCTTCCCCGATACTTTAAATATGATGCTGGCAACAATCATAGCAAAATGCCTCGGACCTTTGGAGGTGATGGAGTCCCACCTCTAACTGACAAAACAGGGACTCCTAAGATACGACTTGGCAAACAAATGGTAATGAGATGGGGAGCTATTAATTTCAATGGGGGCTACTCTGGGAAGAAGGTAGAGCTGGCAGAGGCTGCAAGTAAGATGGGGCTGGAGGTTTTAGCTGTTAGTGACATTCGGGTAAGGAGTGAGAAAGAAGAGGAAGTGGGAGAATACAAGGTCTACCTGTCAGGAGTCAAAGCAGAAATAGCACAATGGGGTGTAGGGCTATACATCAGGAAAGAAATGGAACCCAGCGTAGTTGCAGTAAGATATGTAAACGAACGACTGATGTGGATAGATTTGACAGTGTCTAGCAAGAAAATTAGGATTGTGTCAGTATATTCGCATTGTGAAGGGACAGATCAAGATAAGATGGATAGTTTTTATGAGGCACTCAGTGAGGTAGTTGTTAGAGTAAAGGACAAGGACAGTCTTCTACTCATGGGTGATTTTAATGCCAGGATTGGAAATTGAACAGAAGGGTATTAAAAGGTTATGGGTAAATTTGGAGAGGATATGGAGGCCAATAGGAACGGGAAACAACACGGATTTCTGTGCCAGTATGGGCTTAGTAATCACAAACTCCTTTTTTAAACATAAGAACATTCACCGGTATACTTGGGGAGGCAGGGGAACCAGATCTGTCAGTGACTATACAATAACAGATCAGGAATTCAGGAAGGCTGTGAGGGACACACGTGTATTCAAGGGATTCTTTGATGACACTGATCATTATTTAATCTGCATTGAAATTGGGATTGTGAGGCCGAAAGTGCAAGAGGTGAGGTCCATATGTAGGAGGATAAAAGTGGAGAAACTTTAGGATAAGGAAATCAGGCACAAGTACATAACAGCGATCTCAGAAAGGTACCAATTAGTTGAATGTAGTCAATTACAGTCACTGGAACAGGAATGGACAAGGTACAGGGACACAGTGCTAGAAGTGGCTAAAGAATGTCTTGGAACAGTAGTGTGTAAAAGTAGGATGAAGCAAACAGCTTGGTGGAATGACACAGTCAAGGCAGCCTGTAAAAGGAAAAAGAAGGCGTATCAAAAATGGCTATATACTAGAACTCAGGTAGACAGAGAAAGTTATGCTGAAGAAAGAAACAAAGCCAAACAGATAATTGCAGCATCCAAGAAGAAATCTTGGGAAGACTTTGGAAACAGGTTGGAGACTATGGGTCAAGCTGCTGGAAAACCATTCTGGAGTGTAATTAGCAATCTTCGAAAGGGAGGTAAGAAGGAAATGACAAGTATTTAGGACAGGTCAGGAAAACTGCTGGTGAATCCTGTGGATGCCTTGGGCAGATGGAGGGAATATTTTGAAGAGTTGCTCAATGTAGGTGAAAATATGATCAGCAATGTTTCAGATTTCGAGGTAGAATGGGATAGGAATGATGATGGAAATAGGATCACACTTGAGGAAGTGGAGAAAATGGTCAATAGATTGCTGTGCAATAAAGCAGCTGGGGTGGATGAAATTAAGTTGGAACTCATCAAATACAGAGGAACGTCAGGTCTTAAATGGCTACACAGGATAATCGAAATGGCCTGGGAGTCAGGACAGGTTCCTTCAGACTGGACAAAAGCAGTAATCGCACCAATCTTTAAACATGGAAACGGAAAAGATTGTAACAACTACAGAGGTATCTCTTTAATCAGCGTTGTGGGTAAAATCTTCTCAGGTATTGTTGAAAGGAAAGTGCGAGTATTAGTTGAGGACCAATTGGATGAAAATCAGTGTGGGTTTAGGCTTCTTAGAGGTTGTCAGGACCAAATCTTTAGCTTACGGCAAATAATGAAGTGTTATGAGTGGAACAGGGAACTGTATCTATGCTTTATAGATCTAGAAAAGGCATATGACCGGGTTCCTAGGAGGAAGTTATTGTCTGTTCTATGAGATTATGGAATAGGAGGCAAACTTTTGCAAGCAATTAAAGGTCTTTACATGGATAGTCAGGCAGCAGTTAGAGTTGATGGTAAATTGAGTTCATGGTTCAGAGAACTTTCAGGGGTAAGACAAGGCTGTCTCCACTGTTGTTCATATTATTTATGGATCATATGTTGAAAACAATAGACTGGCTGGATGAGATCAAGATATGTGAACACAAAATAAGCAGTCTTGCCTATGCGGATGACTTAGTTGTGATGGCAGATTTGATTGAAAGGTTGCAAAGTAATATTTCAGAGCTAGATCAGAAATGTAAGGACTATGCTCTGAAGATTAGCACCTCCAAAATGAAAGTAATGTCAGTGGGAAAGAAATATAAATGGATTGAGTGCCACATAGGAGGAACAAAGTTAGAACAGGTGGACAGTTTCAAGTACATAGGATGCAAATTCTCACAGGACGGCAACATAGTGAAAGAACTGGAAGCGAGGTGAAGCAAAGCTAATGCACTGAGCACTCAGCTACGATCTACTCTCTTCTGCAAGAAGGAAATCAGTACCAAGACTAAGTTATCTGTGCACCATTCAATCTTTCAACCAACTTTGTTGTATGGGAGCGAAAGCTGGGTGGATTCAGGTTACCTTATCAACAAGGTTGAGGTTACGGATATGAAAGTAGCTAGGATGATTGCAGGTACTAGTAGATGGGAACAATGGCAGGAGGGTGTCCACAATGAGGAAATGAAGGAAAAATTGGGAATGAACTCTATAGATGAAGCAGTCAGGATGAACAGGCTTAGATGGTGGGGTCATGTTACACGCATGGGAGAAGCAAGGTTACACAAGAGACTCATGGGTTCAGCAGTAGAGGGTAGGAGGAGTCAGGGCAGACCAAGGAGAAGGTACCTGGATTTTGAAGTAATAGGTTTAACATCAGAAGAGGCGCCAATGTTAGCACTGAATAGGGGATCATGGAGGAATTTTATAAGGGGGCTATGCTCCAGACTGCATGCTGAAAGGCACAATCAGTCTTAAATGATGGTGATGATGAAGCATTTGTCTCTGCCTGCTCTTAAACTGTTTATCACTCCCCAGACACCAGTAGTAACACTATGTGAAGCCAGAAGCTTGTTTGCAAGATAGTTGCTCCTGGTCTGTATTAATAAATCTATATAGTATTCTCAACAAGTTTTCAAGCCCTCCTTTAGCTTGAGATTTTGTCTATTGTTCAACATTGTGCTATGGAATAATTTTAATTTTTCCCTTGCTTCAATGACTTTTGTTTATATTTTTTTAGTTTGTTTAACTTTTGTGGCTACAACTGGGCATGTGGTATCAAAACAGTAGTAGAAGTCAGCAGCAAATCTTTCATAGGAAAAGCTACCATTCTCAACTCATGGTATATGTGCTAACATGCAGTCCATTGATATTATGTTGTTGTTGTTGTTGTTGTGGTATTCAGTCCTGAGACTGGTATGATGCAGCTCTCCATGCTACTCTATCCTGTGCAAGGTTCTTCATCTCCCAGTACCTACTGCAGCCTACATCCTTCTGAATCTGCTTAGTGTATTCATCTCTTGGTCTCCCTCTACAATTTTTACCATCCACCCTGCCCTCCAGTGCTAAATTGGTGATCCCTTGAAGCCTCAGAACATGTCCTACCAACCGATCCCTTCTTCTGGTCAAGTTGTGCCACAAACTCCTCTTCTCCCCAATTCTATTCAATACCTCCTCATTACTTATGTGATCAACCCACCTTTTGTAGCACCCACATTCTGTAGCACCACACTTCAAAAGCTTCTATTCTCTTCTTGTCTAAACTATTTATCGTCCATGTTTCACTTCCATACATGGCTACACTCCATACAAATACTTTCAGAAACGTCTTCCTGACACTTAAATCAATACTCGATGTTTACAAATTTCTCTTCTTCAGAAATGCTTTCCTTGCCATTGGCAGTCCACATTTTATATCCTCTCTACTTTGACCAGCATCAGTTATTTTGCTCCCCAAATAGCAAAACTCCTTTACTACTTTAAGTGTCTCATTTCCTAATCTAATTCCCTCAGCATCATCCGACTTAATTCGACTACATTCCACTATCCTCATTTTGCTTCTGTTGATGTTTATTTTATATCCTCCTTTCAAGACACTGTCCATCCCATTCAACTGCTCTTCCAAGTCCTTTGCTGTCTCTGACAGAATTACAATGTTATCGGCGAACCTCAAAGTTTTTATTTCTTCTCCATGGATTTTAAAACCTACTCCAAATTTTTCTTTTGTTTCCTGTACTGTTTGCTCAATATACAGATCGAATAACATCAGGAAGAGGCTACAACCCTGTCTCACTCCCTTCCCAATCACTGATTCCCTTTCATGCCCCTCGACTCTTGTAACTACCATCTGCTTTCTGTACAAATTGTAAAATGCCTTTCGCTCCCTGTATTTTACCCCTGCCATCTTTAGAATTTGAAAGAGAGTATTCCAGTCTACATTTTCAAAAGCTTTCTCTAAGTCTACAAATGCTAGAAATGTAGGTTTGCCTATCCTTAATCTTGCTTCGAAGGTAAGTCGTAGGGTCAGTATTGCCACACGTGCTCCAACACTTCTACGGAATCCAAACTGATCTTCCCCGAGGTCAGTTTCTACCAGTTTTTCCATTCCTCTGTAAAGAATTCACGTTAGTATTTTGCAGCTGTGACTTATTAAACTGTTAGTTCAGTAATTTTCACATCTGTCAACACCTGCTTTCTTTGGGATTGGAATTATTATATTCTTCTTGAAGTCTGAGGGTATTTCGCCTGTCTCATACATCTTGCTCACCAGATGGTAGAGTTTTGTCAGGACTGGCTCTCCCAAGGCTATCAGTAATTCTAATGGAATGTTGTCTAGTCCCAGGGCCTTGTTTCGACTTAGGCCTTTCAATGCTCTGTTGAACTCTTCGCACAGTATCATATCTCCCATTTCAACTTCATCTACATCCTCTTCCATTTCCATAATATTGTCGTCAAGGGCATCACCCCTGTATAGACCCTCTATATATTCCTTCCACCTTTCTGCTTTTCCTTCTTTGTTTAGCACTGGGTTTCCATCTGAGCTCTTGATATTCATGCAAGTGGTTCTCTTTTCTCCAAGGGTCTCTTTAATTTTCCTGTAGGCAGTATCTATCTTACCCCTCGTGAGATAAGACTCTACATCCTTACATTTATCCTCTAGCCATCCATGCTTAGCCATTTAGCACTTCCTGTCAATCTCATTTCTGAGATGTTTGTATTTCTTTTTGCCTGCTCCATTTATTGCATTTTTATATTTTCTCCTTTCATCAATTAAATTCAGTATCTCTTCTGGTACCCATGAATTTCTACTAGCCCTCATCTTTTTACCTACCTTATCCTCTGCTGCCTTCACTATTTCATCCCTCAAAGCTACCCATTCTTCTTCTACTGTATTTCTTTCCCCCATTCCTATTAATTGTTCCCTTATGCTCTCCCTGAAACTCTGTACAACCTCTGGTTCTTTCAGTTTATCCAGGTTCCATCTCCTAAAATTCCCACCTTTTTGCAGTTTCTTCAGTTTTAATCTACAGTTCATAGCCAATAGATTGTGGTCAGAGTCCACATCTGCCCCTGAAATGTCTCTGTCATACCATTATATAATCTACCTGAAACCTTCTAGTATCTCCAGGGTACTTCCATGTATACAGTTTTCTTTCATGATTCTTGAACCAAGTGTTAGAAATGATTAACTTATGCTCTGTGCAAAATTCTACCAGGCGGCTTCCTCTTTTATTTCTTAGCCCCAATCCATATTCACCTACTACATTACCTTCTCTTTTTTTTTCCTACTTTCGAATTCCAGTCACCCATGACTATTAAATTTTCATATCCCTTCACTAACTGAATAATTTCTTTTATCTCATCATACATTTCATCAATTTCTTCATCATCTGCAGAGCTAGTTGGCATATAAACTTATACTACTATAGTAGGTGTGGGCTTCGTGTCTATCTTGGCCACAATGATGTGTTCACTATGCCGTTTGTAGTAGCTTACCCACACTCCTAATCTCCTATTCATTATTAAAGCTACTTCTGCATTACCCCTATTTGATTTTGTATTTATAAACCTATATTCATCTGACCAAAAGTCTTGTTCCTCCTGCCACTGAACTTCACTAATTCCCACTATATGTCATTTTAACCTATCCATTTCCCTTTTTAAATTTTCTAAACTACCTGCCCAATTAAGGGATCTGACATTCTATGCTCCGATCTGTAGAATGCCAGTTTTCTTTCTCCTGATAACGATGTCCTCCTGAGTAGTCCCTGCCTGGAGATCCGAATGGGGGACTATTTTACCTCCGGAATATTTTACCCAAGAGGACGCCATCATCATTTAATCATACAGTAAAGCTGCATGCCTTCGGGAAAAATGATGGCTGTAGTTTCCCCTTGCTTTCAGCCGTTCGCAGTACCAGCACAGCAAGGCCGTTTTTGTTAGTGTTACAAGGCCAGGTCAGCCAATCATCCAGACTGTTGCCCCTGTAACTACTGAAAAGGCTGCTGCCCCTCTTCAGGAACCAGACGTTTGTTTGGCCTCTCAACAGATACCCCTCCATTGTGGTTGCACCTATGGTACGGCTATCTGTATCGTCGAGGCACACAAGCCTCCCCACCAACGGCAAGGTCTGTGGTTCATGGATTATGATTATACATAATTCTTTTGCTTACATATAGCTCCTTTTTAGTGAGAAAGGACATCTCATTTGCTTCAAATTGAAGCTGTACCTCAAGGTGATCAGAGATGGCTATTTTTAGAACTGATGTAGTGTAGGAAAGATGGGTCATGTTTGTTATTATATTATCCAGACATGTTTTGCTGTTGCCAGTCTCTCTAGTTGGTCATGGATAAGTGGGTTCAGATTGAATTCATCACATAGGTAGTGTAGCTTTTTGGTGTGGCATCACTGGTTAATAAGTCTATATTTATATCCCCTGTTATTATAGTGTTTACATGGCCATTTAACTCAGAAACTTTACTGTTTATATATATCAGCAAGTCAGATAGATTTTTGAAAAATGTATCCATACCTGCCCCAGGTGGCCTATACACACCGATAATTGCTATTTTTCTCTATCCCATTTTAGACTTATTGTAGCAAATCCTATGATTCCTTCTATGCAGAATGCACTTACGACAATAACGCTGAAATTACTTGCTTTAACAGTGAAGATCACTATGTCACACCCTGACTTGTTTTTCCTACTAAAGGCACAACAAAATTTCATGGAGAATGGTTGACTAATGCTAATTTGGTCTTCAGTGTACCAATGTTCAGTTATGACTAAAATATCAAGTTTGTCAAGACATGTAATAATATGCAGATCATTGTGCCTGTTTTTAAGACTACTGAAATTCTGGTGTATGACATTAAATCTGAGTTTCTGTTGCTGGACTATGCAAGATAATTTTGAGCTACCGAACTGTCCAGCAGGCTTTACAAGTTTCTCATGCTTGCCTGCAGTGGCTGTTTGTCTGGCAGATTCTGATTTGGTGGTCTGTGCCATTCCATGGCAATGCACTCATTTGCACCACTTTGTGGAGAATTTTGTCTAATTTCCATTGCAATTAATTTGCTGGCAGTCTTTTTGTCTCTTTTATTCATGCGCATACCATGAATTGTGTGTGTGTCTCTGTCTATATTGTTCACATTTGCCAGGGACACATTGTGAAATTTATTACATACTGTTTTAAGACTATCATTTGTCTTGTGCACTTCCAAGTTCACTATAGACTATTCCATTAGATTGTGTCTCTGTGAAATATTAATGATAATTACTTTAGTGTTAATCAACTTACTGAGTGCCACTTTCATGTGCCTGATACCATCATTTGCTTGGCTGTTTTTTTTTTTTTTTTTTTTTTACATCATTTGTACCTCCCATGATTATGACGCAATCATCTGATGAAAAAGACTCACTATTTTGCATACACAGCTTCACCACGAGAGAAAGAGGTGCTCCAGGTTGAATGTGAACCACAGCTCTAAAGTCATCCTGGATACTGGCGATGTTCTGCCCTATTTCATGACCGAGACTATCTCCATATATTAGAATCCCTGTCTTATATTAAACATATAACACAACTCAAGGAATTTTTCCAGAGAGATTTAAATATCCCAGTGTTAATCCCCTCTATAAGAAATGTTACAAGAGTTATGTCAATAAATTCCAACCTGTTTCACTGAAGTCACAACTTCGCAAAGATTTGAGAAGACGATGTATTCTCGAATAACATTCCATTTGAGCAACGATAAAATCATCAGTAAACCACAGTTTGAATTTCAGAAGAGCTGTTCTCTTGAGAATATCATTTGCATATTCATTCACCAGATTTTACAAGGATTAAATAACACAAATTCAAGCACTGGCTTTAAATGATGACTGTAGGAATATACTACAACCCCCTTCATATCACTCACTTAGGGATCATGAGGATTATATTACAATAATTACATTACAATGTTACAATAATTACAGCTTGCACAGAGGCATTCAAACAACCACTCTTTCCGTGCTCCATACATGAATGGAACGGAAAGGAACACTAATAACAGTTACAATGGGATGTACTCTCTGCCTTGTAGTTCATAGTGGTTTGCAGAGTATAGATGTAGATATAGATGTAGATTCTCTTAGATACACTGAGGTTCTATGGAGTTGATAATATAGCCAACAACTGGATAGTGTGATATGTAACAGAAGGAATGCAGACAGTTGGAATTAATAATTTAACCAACGTAATCAGGGGACATTCTTCTGACTGGGGAGAAATCATATACAGGGTTCCCAAAGTATAAATTGTAGGTCCATAATTGTTCCTCATATATGTAAAAAATCTTGTGGCTAATACACAACAAGAAGAATTTGTTTGTTTTGTGGATGACAGTAATATTGTAATTAATACAAACACACTTAAAGCAACAGGAGATGTGGAAAAAAATGTTCTTTAAAAGTTTCATTGCCTGGTTTTCTGCTAAAGGTAACACTCTATTATGAAAAGGATAGTTGCTACTCACCATATAGTGGCAACACTGAGTCTAAGGAAACATTCCACATGGGAAAAATACATCTTAAAACAAAGATGATGTGACTTACCAAACAAAAGCGCTGGCAGGTCGATAGACACACAAACAAACACAAACATACACACAAAATTCAAGCTTTCGCAACTGGCGGTTGCTTCGTCAGGAAAGAGGGAAGGAGACGGAAAGATGAAAGGATGTGGGTTTTAAGGGAGAGGGTAAGAAGTCATTCCAATCCCGGGAGCGGAAAGACTTACCTTAGGGGGAAAAAAGGATAGGTATACACTTGCACACACACACATATCCATCTGCACATACACAGACTCAAGCAGACATTTGTAAAGACAAAGAGTTTGGGCAGAGATGTCAGTCGAGGCGGAAGTACAGAGGCAAAGAAGTTGTTGAAAGACAGGTGAGGTATGAGCGGCGGCAGCTTGAAACTAGCGGAGGTTGAGGCCTGTCGGATATCGAGAAGAAAGGGTATACTGAAGGGAAAGTTCCCATCCGCGGAGTTCTGACAGGTTGGTATTAGTGGGAAGTATCCAGATAACTCGGACAGTGTAACACTGTGCCAAGATGTGCTGGCCGTGCACCAGGGCATGTTTAGCCACAGGGTGATCCTCATTACAAACAAACAATGTCTGCCTGTGTCCATTCATGCGAATGGACAGTTTGTTGCTGGTCATTCCTACATAGAAAGCTTCACAGTGAAGGCAGGTCAGTTGGTAAATCACATGGGTGCTTTCACATGTGGCTCTGCCTTTGATCGTGTACACCTTCTGGGTTACAGGACTGGAGTAGGTGGTGGTGGTGGGAGGGTGCATGGGACAGGTTGTACACCGGGGGCAGTTGCAAGGGTAGGAGCCACAGGGTTGGGAAGGTGGTTTGGGAATTTCATAGGGATGAACTAAGAGGTTACGAAGGTTAGGTGGATGGTGGAAAGACACTCTTGGTGGAGTGGGGAGGATGTCATGAAGGATGGATCTCATTTCAGGGCAGGATCTGAGGAAGTCGTATCCCTGCTGGAGAGCCACGTTCAGAGTCTGATCCAGTCCCGGAAAGTATCCTGTCACAAGTGGGGCACTTTTGGGGTTCTTCTGTGGGAGGTTCTGGGTTTGAGGGGATGAGGAAGCGGCTCTGGTTATTTGCTTCTGTTTCAGGTCGGGAGGGTAGTTGCGGGATGCGAAAGCTGTTTTCAGGTTGTTGGTGTAATTGTTCTAGGATTCCAGACTGGAGCAGATTCGTTTGCCATGAAGACTTAGGCTGTAGGGAAGGGACAGTTTGATGTGGAATGGGTGGCAGCTGTCATAATGGAGGTACTGTTGCTTGTTGGTGGGTTTGATGTGGACAGACATGTGAAGCTGGCCATTGGACAGATGGAGGTCAACGTCAAGAAAAGTGGCATGGGTTTTGGAGTAGGACCAGGTGAATCTGATGGAACCAAAGGAGTTGAGGTTGGAGAGGAAATTCTGGAGTTGTTCTTCACTGTGAGTCAAGATCATGAAGATCTCATCAATAAATCTGTACCAAACTTTGGGTTGGCAGGCCTGGGTAACCAAGAAGGCTTCCTCTAAGCGACCCATGAATAGGTTGGCGTACGAGGGGGCCATCCTGGTACCCATGGCTGTTCCCTTTAATTGTTGGTATGTCTGGCCTTCAAAAGTGAAGAAGTTGTGGGTCAGGATGAAGCTGGCTAAGGTAATGAGGAAAGAGGTTTTAAGTAGGGTGGCAGGTGATCGGCATGAAAGGAAGTGCTCCATAGCAGCGAGGCCCTGGACGTGTGGGATATTTGTGTATAAGGAAGTGGCATCAATGTTAACAAGGATGGTTTCCGGGGGTAACAGGTTGGGTAAGGATTCCAGGCATTTGAGAAAGTGGTTGGTGTCTTTGTTGAAGGATGGGAGACTGCATGTAATGGGTTGAAGGTGTTGATCTCCGTAGGCAGAGATACGTTCTGTGGGGGCTTGGTAACCAGCTACAATGGGGCGGCCGGGATGATTGGGTTTGTGAATTTTAAGAAGAAAGTAGAAGGTAGGGGTACGGGGTGTCAGTGGGGTCAGGAGGTTGATGGAGTCAGGTGAAAGGTTTTGTAGGGTGCCTAAGGTTCTGAGGATTCCTTGCAGCTCTGCCTGGACATCAGGAATGGGATTACCTTGGCAAACTTTGTATGTAGAATTGTCTGAAAGCTGACACAGTCCCTCAGCCACATACTCCCAACGATCAAGTACCACGGTCATGGAACCCTTGTCCACCGGAAGAATGACGATGGATCTGTCAGCCTTCAGATCGTGGATAGCTTGGGCTTCAGCAGTGGTGATGTTGGGAGTAGGATTAAGGTTTTTTAAGAAGGATTGAGAGGCAAGGCTGGAAGTCAGAAACTCCTGGAAGGTTTGGAGAGGGTGATTTTGAGGAAGAGGAAGTGGGTCCCACTGTGACGGAGGACGGAACTGTTCCAGGCAGGGTTCAATTTGGATAGTGTCTTGGGGAGTTGGATCATTAGGACTAGGATTAGGATCATTTCTCTTCGTGGCAAAGTGATATTTCCAGCAGAGAGTACGAGTGTAGGACAGTAAATCTTTGACGAGGGCTGTTTGGTTGAATCTGAGAGTGGGGCTGAAGGTGAGGCCTTTGGATAGGACAGAGGTTTCGGATTGGGAGAGTGGTTTGGAGGAAAGGTTAACTACTGAATTAGGGTTTTGTGGTTCCGGATTGTGTTGACTGAAGTTTTGAGGTTTTGGAGGGAGTGGAGCTGGAAGTGGGAGATTGAGTAGATGGGAGAGACTGGGTTTGTATGCAATGAGAGGAGGTTGAGGTTTGCTGGAAAGGTTGTGAAGGGTGAGTGAGTTGCCATTCCGGAGGTGGGAAACCAGGAGATTGGATAGTTTTTTGAAGTGGAGGGTGGTATGCTGTTCTAATTTGCGGTTGGCCTGTAGGAGGATGCTCTGAACAGCCGGTGTGGATGTGGGAGAGGAAAGATTGAGGACTTTTATTAAGGATAGGAGTTGACGGGTGTGTTCATTGGCTGAGTTGATGTGTAGGTGAAGGATTAGGTGGGTGAGGGCAATGGATTGTTCAGTTTGGAACTGGTATAGGGACTGATGGAAAGAAGGGTTGCAGCCAGAGATGGGAACTTTAAGTGTGAGGCCTTTGGGGGTAATACCAAATGTCAGACAAGCCTGAGAAAATAAAATATGAGAGCGTAATCTGGCTAGGGCGAAGGCATGTTTGCGGAGGGAATGTAAATAAAACTTAATGGGGTCGTTGTGGGGGTGTTGTGAGGGTGACATGGTATTAGAAGGTGGAAAGTGTAACATGAGGCTGAAATAAAAATGAAAATAGAAATATATGGGGAGAGATAAAGGTGAACTTGAAAGCAATTGGTGATCGGGTGTGAAAAGAGGCGAAAAAGTGTTTGTTAAGGCTGGGCTATGTTGATCCTGTGGTGAACTTGGGTTGGTAGACAACGATGTGCATAAAGGTTAGGTGGTTGTGTTGCCGCCAAAACACGTTAAAGGATGGAGAAATTCGGAAAAATTTCGAAAAAACTCCGTGTGAATGTATTAAAAGGAGTGTTTTTGTGGTGGCAGATTAAGAAAATGGTCTGACGAAGAAATAATGACGTTAAAACCTGTGGGAAGCGGCTAAAAATGATCAGTGACGTGGGTAAACGGAAATGGAAATAAAGCGAAAGTTATTACAACTAGCCGAATTGGTTGTTTCATAGGTGAAAGGAACTGTTTGTGAACTAGAAACGGTTGATTTTATAGTAGCGGTAGTGTTGACAGCGGAAAAAAAATTGTTTTTGTAATGGTTTGGAAGTCGGTTACGTATTATTGGGTATATATAGGCGGGATAAAATTGTATAGTTGATTACGGTAAAAAGGAGAAGGTGAATACAAAGTGAAGCTACTGGCAAAAACAAAGAGAAAATAAGACGTCGGAAAAGATTTCGAAATGCAACAGTGACAATATCAAACATAATTGTTGGGTTCAAACTAATGATATGAATATAGTAGAGGGAAACATTCCACGTGGGAAAAATAGATCTAAAAACAAAGATGATGTGACTTACCAAACAAAAGCGCTGGCAGGTCGATAGACACACAAACAAACACAAACATACACACAAAATTCGAGCTTTCGCAACTGGCGGTTGCTTCGTCGGGAAAGAGGGAAAGAGAGGGAAAGACGAAAGGATGTAGGTTTTAAGGGAGAGGGTGAGGAGTCGTACCAATCTCGGGAGCGGAAAGACTTACCTTAGGGGGAAAAAAGGACACACACATACACACACACACACACACACACACACACACACACACACACACACACACACACATCTATCCGCACATACACAGACACAAGCAAACATTTGTAAAGGCCGGTTGTGAAAGCTCGAAATTTTGTGTGTATGTTTGTGTGTTTTTTATTGTGCCTGTCTACCGGCGCTTATATGCGACTCTTACATACATGACCACAATCTCTGGCAGCTGAAGCCAGACTGCCAGCAACAGCGCATGATGGGAGAGGCAACCGGGTGTAGGTGTAAGGAAGTGTAGCTTATGGCGTAGGCTTATAGGATGAAGGTGTTGGATCATGTGATCACCACGTTTGGGCATTCTGGATGGTCAGGTTTAGTACCTCTGTTCATCTCAAACCTACCAACCAACAACAAAAACTTCACTTTGACAGCTGCAACCCATTCCATACCAAGAAGTCTCTTCCATACATTCTAACCATCCATATTCATAACATTAAGGACTAGCAATCCATCTCCAAATATGGCAAGCCTCTCACTGAGGCCTCCACAGGCCAAAATTAACCCCCTTCTCTTCCCCAACACCCTGCCTCTTACAGAAACAGATCTCCCATGTCTTGGCCCACCTGTAATGATGAGCAGTCCCTCTCCAAATATTTCAAGGGTCTCACTGAGGCTGAAATTACTCCCTCTCTCCTCTCCCAAACCCCAAACCTTGCACAGAAACATATCTCTCATGTCTTGCCTATCCAGTGAGCTTCCAGCCACAAAGGAGCCCTGTTTTCATGACTCAGTGCTACCCAGAACTGGAGCAAGTGAATCACATTCTCTGCCAAGCATATGCCTACCTCTCATCATGCCTGAAATAAGGGATAGCCTCTCCAATCTTCTCCCCACCTGAACCACATAGGTATTCCACTACCCACTGAATGCATGGCTCATATCTCTGCAATAGACTTGGGCACAAGACATGTCCCATACATCCTCCCACTACCACCTTCTCCAGCCCTGTTACAAGCACCTCGTACCCCATCAAAGGCAGGGCCACTTGTGAAAGCAGCCATATGATCTACCAACTCCGATGCAACCACTGTGCCACTTTCTATGTGAGCATGACAGTAAACAAGCTGTTCATTCACATCAATGGCCACCTCCAAACTAAGGCCAAGAGAAAGCTGGATCACCCAGTTGGTGAACACGATGCCCTACATGATGTGCTTCCATTTAATGAGTGCTTCACAACTTATTCCACCTGGGTTCTTCTGACAAACACCAGCTTTTCTGAAATGCACAGATCGGAGCTCTCCTAAGCATATCCTTTGTTTTCATAACCCCCCTTGCCTCAACCTTCACCAGTTCCTGGTCCTTCACCTGCATATCCTCTTCACTGTTCCCACTCCAGCTCTACATACACCTTCCATCCTGCCAATGCACCTACAAGTCCTTTCCCCTTCTGTACTTTTATTCTTTCTTCTCTCCCCTCCCCCCCCCCCACCCCCCCTCCCCCCTCTCCCAGCACGGTCACCTGACATGGCACCTAGGAAGTCTATCCTATTCCCACCATTTCTCTGCACTCCATCATAGGCAGCACTGGCATCTTCCCTCACCCCTAACTATCCCCACCACACGCCTCCTCCTTACTCTCCTTACTCCCACTACCCATCCTAGAAAATGGCTGTTCACATCAGATTGAGTTGCAGTCGCACCTCAGGACCCTGTCATTCATTCATTTCCATATCCGGTCAGCATTTCCAAAAAATAGCAGCTGTCATAGCTTTGTCTTTTCATTCATAAACATCTTTTACTGTGTACGGGTTGTCCAGGAGGGGGCATACAAGTAGGTGGCTTGGATCTTCTTCAGCCCCGTAGTCACAAGAGGTGTCTGCACTTGCTAGAAGGATTCCCCATTTCTTCAGGTTGGTCTTGCATTGGAAGACACCCACTCTTAGGTCGTTTAGGGACCTCCATAAGGGTATTGTATGTTTGCGTCAGGAGCTAGTTCTTCTTTTGGTGATACATCCATGGGCAGTGAGCTCTTCCATGTTGCAAGACAAATTGCCTCCAGTGCTCCCTCCAGTGGTGCAGTCCTAGCAAGGAAACTCAGGACCGGGTGATTTGTCAGAAGCTTAAATATTTTAGTTGTCTTTTTCGTCACACATGTCTGTGACTCAACACCTCCTCTATGCCATGAATAGCAATATACTCTTTCCACATTGTTGTTATACAGTCCTTGTCTTTCCACTGTTTGATTTTACTGTTAATTATCTAGTTCATTCCAACACTTCTTTGAGCATTGTACTATTACCTTAAAATCACAAATATTTTTCCCATTATTACACTGCTATGTTGTGTTGCTTCTCACATCAGGACTTTGTTTCATTTTCGCTATTATGATTTTATTTCTCATTGAACTGTTTATGGAATTCTGGAAGTACATCTTTTTCTTGATTTCACAATTTATTAATCTTTGTATATGTACCATCATATACAGTGTGCATTATATGCCTATATTTCTTCTTTGTTTTCATTACATATCATCAGGATGTATTATGCTGGATTTTCTTCTTTCTGTTGAGACTCTTTTTTGTTGTCGACACAAAGACAAAACACTTGATTGTTCCGGGGGACTACCAATTTATTATATAGATTAGTTCTGTATAACATTCATTAGAATAAATGAATTACTTTTTATATGCTGAAGAACGTGCAGTAACCGAGTCATTCTCATCCGTTTCAAGATGTGTAAGCAGGACTCATGTGTCTACGCACTTTCATGACTGGTTTAATGATCCTATTTTCTCTTAAAATCACAAATTTTATTGCTGAACACAGCACACACTACAAAATGTATGTATCTACAGATCTGCATGACATATGTTTAGAATTTTGGTTCTGTATTTCAGAAATACTTGGTAACACTTCATGGGCAGAAGATATGAGTGAAAATTATGAGACAGTCTTTCCCATATCTTTCTTGTATGAACAGAATACTTCACGATCAAGGCAAATCAGCAGAGAGCTGAGGAGTTTCTACCTCGGCACTGAACCAATAACAAATAATTCTAGGACTGGACTCGGCCAAGTAAGTAAAAAAATGAAAATGCCATATGAAATCTCAATCACAAAAGAGTATGGGTGCTCACTAAATTGTGCCTTTAAGAGCTTCAGCTAGTATTTTGCATATTTTCATTTAGTGATCTCATATGGAATAATGTTCTGCAGCAACCCATCTTTAAGAAAGAAATTCTTCATTGCTCAAAAACTATACGGTAACAATAAAATGTGGTACTTACTCATGTTCATCTTGTAAACACCTGCTTAAGGATCTATGCATTTTGAGTATGGTTTCACAGTATGTTTATTCCATTATGAAGTTTGTTGTACATAACCAATTACAGTTGAAAAGGAACAGTGGTGTATATAATTACAATACAAAAATGGCATTCATTATTTCACATTCAGGTTGTCTTTTGTACAAAAAGGAGTGCACAATGCTGCCACCAAAATTTTTGAACACTCATGCAGTGATATAAAATATCTGACTGACAGCAAAGTTAAATTTGAAAACTAACTGAGAAAGTTTCTACTTGACATTTCCTTCTATTTCATATAAGAATTTCTATTTTTGTAATGTGTAAAAGATGATGGGGAGGAACCCACATCTGTACTTACAAAAAATAAAAATAAAAAAAGCACATGTAAACTGTCAGAATGTATCCATTTTCACACATGAATGTGTAATACAAGTGTAAAATGACTCATTCCATATCATTACAGCAAACAGTACAAATAATCGAGGGAATGTTAAGCAAACTAAATGGTTATGAAGCTAGGAAAATAATTTTGAAAATGAAAGATAGCACTGAGATATGTGTTCCTTGTCTTTTAACTGTTTTATCAGGTTACCTTCCTTTAAGAACATGGGGCCACTCAGTGACTGTGATGTGATTTATAAATTATAGACTGACTGCTGTGCTCTATAATTTATAAATTTAACTGTTTTACTACATTGTGTCAAGTGATTGTGAATAAGGCAAAACAAACTATTTTTCAGTTTTAACTTTATGAAACAGAAGAGTTTAACTTCCAGCTACTCATTAAAGTAAGCATCATCGCTAGCTATTAACACCTGGAAATAATGAAACGCTGTAGGTTGCCATTTCTCTATGCAGTGTCTTTCTTTTTTCCTGTAGGATAGGGGTGAGAGGCCATTACACAGAGGTTGAGGTGTGGTGGGGATGGGGAGTGGGAGGGGATGGTTGGGAGGGGGGAAGAGGGTCAGAGGCACTGGCCAGTGGTAGCTAGGAAAACGCAGCTGGAAGGTAAAACACTTTCATTGAGCATGTGCTGCAACATTCGTAGTGCAATGATGCTGCGGTCATGCTCCCTTGGGTGTAAAGCACAGTGGCTCCAGTGACTGCTGTGGAAGCTGGCTGCTATCAGGGTATCTGGCTGCAATGTTTGCACCCAGTGTTACTGACACTTGTTTTGTCTGCTCAGCAATGTGTACTCCAGTTTACATAGTGTGGGGGCATATGGGAAGTGCCTGAGGCACATATATCTACCAGAATTCTTGTAGAGGTACTAGAACCTGGAAGAAGAGTTTGTCTCTGCAGGCCGTAGTAACAGATGCTGGAATGCTCGCCCTGCACAAAAACCACTGCCCTCCAAGACAGAAGTTCAGATGCTGCTGTACAGAGCCTGGGAGTACCTCATCTGTTGCACAGCACAACGTCCACAGGTGGTAGACTTAGCACTCAGAGTCAGTATGGCAGAGGTTGCAGCCCTGTCCAGCACTGTGGTATGTCGACCCATAATCTGGCAGTAACTGCCGTGGTCTGCACATTTTGGTTGGTGCTGCCAGACTACTCATATACCTGCTAAAATCTGTGAGTATTTATACTGGTTAATGATACATTTGTTCTGCCAATGTGTGGTTTCCAACCATATATAAGTCAAATCATGATAATGCCCAAATTTTAGCAGCAGCAGTAAACACCTTTCACTCCCCCCCACCCCCCCACCCCACCCCCCTACCCCACCCCCCCACCCCTCCACACTACTTTGGGGTGACCTGACCTCTGGGTCTCTACCCCTGACTGGTCTATAACAAAAGACTCGTCATATATGAACACAACATATATTATTTACAGTCTCCTTAAAATTATGCTCCTCATGGTATTGCTGTACGTGCTGAAGCATCTTTCTGCTGAAATTTGTCCCTCTTACATGTCTATTAGCCAGTGCAAAGAAAGGATTAGGTCAGATATATCACATTTTGTATGGGGAGCATCTCTGGTACATCTGGGCTGTGTAATGTTTGACTTGGTCTCTCCTATAACAATGACTTACAAGTGAAATGTTAGCCCTGCAATGTCACATTCTGTTCTGTTTTTATTAACCTACTTACATGCAGTTCCAATTGCTTAGCTCCTGTGAGTCTTTCCTGTTAGCATCCATTAACTAACGCTATTATGGTACCATATTGTTCATTAATTAAATCCAGTGCTGCCCTGCTTCACTCCTGGTGAAGGGGTGAAGCACAACAATAATTAGGATTCCCCTCATCTCTTCTGTCTCTGGCATGCAGCAACCTGGGATCGGTGAGTTTCAATCATTCCCCCTCCTCCCCTCCCGCTTTCCCTGGAAAGGCCTGCTTCTTTCTGTGTTTACTAAACACAGAAAGAGGCACCAAACACAAAACAGCAATACTTTACAATCAAAGTCAGCTACCTAACCACATAAAAGCTTCCTGACACATACAAAACATTATATAAATGAACATTACAATTCAACTTAACCCCTTAATTGTACACAACAGAATACACAACAATAAATATCCTCTCCTATTTCCTGGACCTCAATCCATATGAAATATCATGCACACATCACAGAAGGTTCTTGCATCCACCTTTATTCTTGCTACCCCTTACTTTCTTGCTAGTGAATGGTAACATTTGCACCAACACACCTTGAAATGGTCCCAGGCAACCAACATGAACTACAGATGCATGAGTTGGTTATTGCAGTTTTATGTACAGTGGCAATATTGTTTCAATCACCTGGCATGGTCCTTGGCACCTTGTAACTAAATTTTTTGTCTTGCCCCTCATCTTCAAATCGTTCTTGGGACCGAGAGCTGGTTGGAACCTGAAGTGGAAAGCTCTGAGATACTTAGCAAGTCGTTGAACATATATCGGAAAGACAGGTTAGAGGCCGTAGGAGGAGGAGTGTTCATTGTAGTTGGCAAAAATATTGTACAGTGAAGCCATCTGATTGCATATAACAGGTATAGGTGAAACTAAGTTAATTGTTGAATGTTTTTAGTGACTAGTTCCAGGATCATTCAAAGAAAGTTTACGACCAATAGCATGTTCATACGCAGATCATGCAATACTAGTTGGATGTGACTTTAACCTGACTAGTATAGACTGGTATGTCTATGGATTCATTGCGGAGGGGTACAGACAGTCAGTTGTGCAAAATTCATTTGACTACGTTTTCTGAAAACTGTCTTGAGCAGATAGCTCGGCAGCCCACATGCAGTGGAAATATCTTAGACCTTGCAGCTAAAATAGGTTGGATCTTATTGAAAATGTCACTACAGAAATGGGGATTAGCAATCATGATGTCATTATAGCATCTGTGATTACGAAAGTTAATAAATCAGTCAAGAAGGTTAGTAAAGTGTTTCTGCTAAGTAGAGCAGATAAGCAGTTATTAATACCTCGCTTAGACAGTGAATTGGCATCACTTAGTTCCAGTAAGTTGGATGTAGAGGAATTATGGGCAATGTTTAAGCAGATTGTAAATCGTAGTCTGGAGAGCTATGAGCCTTGCAAGATGGCGCCAGTAGGTCAGTGCAGAGCTGCATCAGACTCAGTAGAAAAGCAATTTTATATTAACTCGTCATGTAAAAAATGTAAAAAACGTATTTGTGTGAAGTGCAACTTTTGGTTACATAAGAGGTGTGCGAACATAAACGTGAAGTTCATAAATGATGATATTTTTTGGACCTGTGGTGATTATGTGTGTGACGAACATGAAGATCTTCTCAACGTGGTACACACAAAAAACGAAATTACCAAGTTATTAAATAGTGATATTGAAACCTTCCAGAAAAAATAGCGTTCCTGAAACAAGAAAACAAAAAACTCTTAAGTGAAAAAAGTTTGTGGCCTAGTGAAAACATTGAAACAGTTGCGGAAAATAGCCACAAAAACAGTCTTGTTGATATTGTTAAACGTGCTTTGCAAACAAAAAAAAATGTTATTTATGATGAAACAAACATAAATCGAACTCACAATATGTCGAAACTACAAATAAATTTACGTGGACCACAGTAAAGTCCAAAAACAGAACACGAAACCGTCAAGAAAGTGAAAAACGCGCCAGTTACATCTAGTAAGTTTTCAGCACTAGACGCAGCCAGCGAAACAACAATAGTGTAAGCGAAAGTAAATACAACGGATCTTCCAAATAAGGCCAAAACAAAAAAAATCTAACGCCTGGAAGCACAAAAAAGTTATTACTGTATGCGGTCAACAATGGAAAAAGCTTTTCAGCTCCCCTTCATGAAGCTTTACACAATGAATAGGTCTATTCTGTATTCGCAAAATTTAAACTCTGAGCTACATTAAGTGCTGTAGTCGAGAATTTATCAGAAACTAACAATCTGAAAAAAGACGACCACGTTGTAATCATTGGCAGCGCCAACGTTGTTTACTAAAATGAGAGCAAGTCAGCACTCGCAATTTACAGGAAGTTATTGCCAAAACTATACAACAACACAAATTTTACCCTAATACACCCACCAGTACGACATGATCTTCCACAGTGGTCATGAGTTAATACAGAAATTGAGCACTATAATTTAGACCTGCAGAAACTACGTAAAAAAAAAAAAAATCATGTGTACTTGTGCTAGACATAAGCAAACTGAAACGTGAAGAACATGCCAGGCATGGACTTCACTTAAACAGAAATTGAAAGCTCTGGTTAGAGAACCAGATAATGGAAGTTTGTAAGGAGCTTTGTATGTACCCAGTCATCTTAGATTATAATCAACAAGTATTTTTAGGCTCACTTTCTAGCAACACTATTTTACTGAACAAAATCTCTTGGATTGTAAAGAACCTTGTACACATGACAAAGAAACCAACTTGGAAGTGAGTAAATTGTCATTACAGCACATTGTTAAAGACTTGTGTAATAATTCGACTGATACAGAATACTGTTGTGGTTGGCAGGAGATCCAACACCGTGTTCCTAGAGGAGGCCGAAATGCACGTGTTTCATCTCATGCAGGCTGGCGTGAGGTCTGGAACATGACAAGGGAATTAGAATTGAGAAAAACGGACGTAGCTGGTGGAATACTTAACTTTAATCCATTAATGAATAACGTCGCTCGTGACAGTACATGATTCAAAATATCAATGGTAACTGAATATGGCGCCTTGCTAGGTCGTAGCAAATAACGTAGCAGAAGGCTATGCTAACTATCGTCTCGGCGAATGTGAGCATATTTGTCAGTGAACCATTGCTAGCAAAGTCGGCTGTACAACTGGGGCGAATGCTAGGAAGTCTCTATAGACCTGCAGTGTGACGGCGCTTGGTCTGCAATCACTGATAGTGGCGACACGCGGGTCTGGCGTATACTAACGGACCACGGCCGATTTAAAGGCTACCACCTAGCAAGTGTGGTCTCTGGCGGTGACACCACATTCCTCCCCCACAAATCGGCGTACGGTTATGGCATAAGGCTTCCGCCCGCCGTGGGGAGGATCCTAGGCTGATGTATGCAACGAGGTGGGGAGCCTAACAACAGGCGAGGCTGTGCCACCCGCACCCTGCCATTCGGACCGCGGGGAGCTAGGAAATGCCTGAAAACCTGCTCCAGGGTGCATGTGTCCACTGCGGGCGTCGCCGATGGGAGAACATGCGGCGGCGGTGGCGGTGGCGCGTCGCCATGGGGCAAAATGGAAGGCAGCGTCGGTAACACCTGGGGCTGAGGCGAGCCAGTAGATGGGTCCCTGGGGAGCTGACCGCATGGCACCGTCGCTGAAAGCAGACGGCGAGCGGCAGATCCCGTGCGACGACAGAGGCGCAGCTGATTGAGATGCCGACGCACCTCACCAGAGGCCCCCAAAACCAGATACATAGCGCTGCCGAGGCAGCGAAGAATGCGCCCTTTGAGCCAACACCATGAACCTCGGTAGTGGCGATAGTAGACAAAGACGTCTGGAGCAAAAGCAGATGTCTGCTGCTGCACAGGAACCTAATGCAGCAGATGTAGCAAAGACATCAGCGTTCGATGAGGTCGATCGTGGAGCAACTCAGCCGGCGAGCGACCTTCTTGGGGCTGAGAGCGATACGAGGACAAAAAGAGCAATAACGCATCCTCCTGAGAATGCGACTCTTTTAACTTCAACATCTGTGACTTGAAAGTCCTGACCAATCGTTCAGTGGCACCGTTTGACTGTGGCGAAAACGGCGCAGATGTCAGATGTTGAATACCATTGGCCTTGCACAATGACGGAAATTCTGCAGACATGAATTGTGGGCAATTGTCGGAAACAATAGTCTGTGGAAGACCCTCAATGCAAAAGATAGCGGATAACGCTTGGATGGTTGCAGATGACGTCGTGGAAGACATGCGGACAACAAAACGAAAATTACTGAATGAATATACCACAACCAACCATCGAGCATTCCAGAATGGACCAGCAAAATCGATGTGTAAGCATTGCCAAGGGAAGTGGATTTTGGCCATTGAAAGAATTTCTGTGGTGGTGCTGATTGTTGTCGGCACACACCACACAAGAAGAGCACATATTCGTAATCGCGGCATCGATTCCGAACCAAGTACAGTGCTGACGAGCAAGTTGTTTCGTTCTCACTATACCCCAATGTCCTTGGTGGAGAAGCTTTAAGACAGAGGACTGTAACGAACGTGGCACCATGACCCTGGACTGATCATTATCAGAACGCAACAGCAAAACACCACGTCGTACAAAAAGTCTCTCCTTGTGAGCAAAAAAATCGGAGAACCAACGTGTCCCCGATCTGTGACTTTGACAAGGGCCATTGCGTAGCAACAAATCGCAGAATGGGAGCAAGGACAGGGTCGGCAGCTGTGGCTGTAGCTACACGATGAAAATCAATTGGAAACAATTCGACCACATCATTGGTTTCCGCATCAATGAACATGCAAGCAAATTCGGAGGAATCAAATGTCCTATCCTCAGCAACAGGCAAGCGGGACAATGCATTGGCATTTCCGTGCTTAGCAGTCGACCGATATAAGATATCGTAGCGGTACTGCGAGAGGAAAATAGACCAGCGAATGAATTTCTGTGCTGTACATGGAGGTACAGGCTTGGTTGGATGAAAAAGCGATGTCAAAGGTTTGTGGTCTGTGAGTATGGTAAAGTGATAACTATACAAGAAATCATGAAACTTTGTAACACCAAATACGAGAGCCAATGCTTCTTTCTTGATCTGTGAATAATTTCTTTGCGCAGACGAGAGCAATTTGGACGCAAAGGCAATAGGGCGATCGTGCGATCCATCTTTGTGCGCAAGCACAGCACCGATCCCGAAATCCAATGCATCCACCATCAACAAGAGGGGCTTCTGGGGAACAAATGGCGTAAGGCAAGTATTGAAAAGCAACGCTGATTTCAACTGGCGAAAGGAGCAGTTGCATTCCATCGTCCAGATGAACGGAACACCTTTACGGCGTAAGCGATGAAGCGGAGCTGAAATGGAAGAGGCGTGTGGTATATAACGGCGATAATAATTAATTTTTTCCAGCACACTCTGTAGCTGCTTCAAATTCTGCGGCGAAGCCAAGTCTTGTATGGCACAAAGGTGCATTGGACTGGGATGTATGCCTTGGGCATTGAGTACATGTCCCAGGTATGGCAAATCTCGAGCAAAAAACACACATTTGTTCTTCCGCAAGCGAAGACCATTTTGTCGCAAGACCTGAAATAATGTTCTGAGAATGGCCAAATGATCTTCTTCCATCTTTCTGGAGATCACAATATCGTCCAGATAATTTGCTGCAGTAGGGACCAACGCACAAACAGTTTGTAGATATTGCTGAAACAATGCAGGGGCAGATGCACACCCGAATGGAAGTCGTTTGAATCGTTACAAAGCAAGATGCGTGTTAACCGCCAAAATGTGCTGGGATTCTTTGTCCACCGGTATTTGCAAGTACGAATCTGCGAGGTCCAACTTCGAAAAATATTTACCTGGGCACAGTCTGTCAAAAAGATCTTCCGGGCGGGGTAAAGGAAACGTTGCAATCACTAGTTGTGGATTCCCTGTTACCTTGAGGTCCACACAAAGTCTCAACTTTCTGGAAGGTTTTGGCAAAATCACTAAGGGTGATGCTCAGAGAGAAGCCCGCACACTTTCAATTACACCTTGTGATTCCAAATCGTGTAATGTTTTTGCGACCTCATCACGCAATGGGTGGGGAACATTGCGCGCTCTGAAAAATTTTGGTTGCGCATTTACTTTCAGTTCCAAATGTGCTTTATAGTTCTTAGCGCAACCGAGGCCCGGTGCAAAAATGTCTGCAAAGTCTTCACATAGACGAGAAACACTGTCTCAAGGCACTGTCTGGTTCACTGATAGGACCTGATTTACTATAGACAAGTTAAACAACTGAAATAAATCGAAACCAAACAAGTTCACTGCAGAAGAAGAATGAAGGACGTAAAATGACACAAGTTTTGTTTGTCCTTTGTATGTTGCAAGAAGGCTGCACTGTCCTAGCACAGGGATCTCTTGACCTGAATAGCTTGTTAACTTAACATTTGTGGCACGCAATGAGGGTGTGCCCAGCAGTTTGTAAGTGTAGTGATTGATCAGTGAAACTGCAGCTCCAGTATCTCGCTGAAATGGTATCACTTAGGCGTTAATGTCCACGTCCACAAAAAGTTTATTGTCCTGCTGACGACAAGAGCGACTGTCTCGTGCAATGTGAACAGACACTGGTACATAATCACTTGAGACTTGACGGGAATTCCAGCGATGACGGCGCACACTATTTTTGGGACGAAAACAGTCACTGTTAGAGAGAGTGGCACTGCGTGGAGTGGAATGAACTACATGAATGTCCATGGGCGAAGTTTCGCTAGCCTGAGTAACCTCGGTCCAATTCCGATTCCGGCGCGAAGCAAAGGGCCTGGAACGGTTTTGAGCTTCCGATCTGAGCTTTTTCTGGCAAACACTCTGAACATGTCCTTTTTTATTACAATAAAAGCAAATAGCTTGGCGTGACGGGCAATCCTCATGCAAATGTTTAGTAGCACATCGTGGGCATGATTTAATCACTGCATTTGCTTGCCGGCGCGGCACACGTGGCTGAGAGCCTGGCGGCAGTGGCGCGGCTGGGCGCGAGGGCTGTTTACTGCTCCGTGCACCTCACCCGGCGGGCCAGTTAACCTGACACACTGCTGGCGAAGTATCAAATGATTCCTGAGCAAAGTCAAGTGTGTCCTGCCGATCCAGTACGTCCATAACTTGTTGAAGGGAGGGATTTACTAGTTTCAAAATCTGTTCCCTTATACGAACATCAGAAACGTTCTGTACAATTGCATCACATACCATAGTATCTCCCCCCCATGAACCATGGACCTTGCCGTTGGTAGGGAGGCTTGCGTGCCTCAGCGATACAGATGGCCGTACCGTAGGTGCAACCACAACGGAGGGGTATCTGTTGAGAGGCCAGACAAACGTGTGGTTCCTGAAAAGGGGCAGCAGCCTTTTCAGTAGTTGCAGGGGCAACAGTCTGGATGATTGACTGATCTGGCCTTGCAACATTAACCAAAACGGCCTTGCTGTGCTGGTACTGCGAACGGCTGAAAGCAAGGGGAAACTACAGCCGTAATTCTTCCCGAGGACATGCAGCTTTACTGTATGATTAAATGATGATGGCATCCTCTTGGGTAAAATACTCCGGAGGTAAAATAGTCCCCCATTCGGATCTCCGGGCGGGGACTACTCAGGAGGACATCGTTATCAGGAGAAAGAAAACTGGCGTTCTACGGATCGGAGCGTGGAATGTCAGATCCCTTAATCGGGCAGGTAGGTTAGAAAATTTAAAAAGGGAAATGGATAGGTTAAAGTTAGATATAGTGGGAATTAGTGAAGTTCGGTGGCAGGAGGAACAAGACTTCTGGTCAGGTGACTACAGGGTTATAAACACACAATCAAATAGGGGTAATGCAGGAGTAGGTTTAATAATGAATAGGAAAATAGGAATGCGGGTAAGCTACTACAAACAGCATAGTGAACGCATTATTGTGGCCAAGATAGATACGAAGCCCACACCTACTACAGTAGTACAAGCTTATATGCCAACTAGCTCTGCAGATGATGAAGAAATTGAAGAAATGTATGATGAAATAAAAGAAATTATTCAGATAGTGAAGGGAGACGAAAATTTAATAGTAATGGGTGACTGGAATTCGAGTGTAGGAAAAGGGAGAGAAGGAAACATAGTAGGTGAATATGGATTGGGGCTAAGAAATGAAAGAGGAAGCCGCCTAGTAGAATTTTGCACAGAGCACAGCTTAATCATAGCTAACACTTGGTTTAAAAATCATGAAAGAAGGTTGTATACGTGGAAGAACCCTGGAGATACTAAAAGGTATCAGATAGATTATATAATGGTAAGACAGAGATTTAGAAACCAGGTTTTAAATTGTAAGACATTTCCAGGGGCAGATGTGGACTCTGACCACAATCTATTGGTTATGACCTGTAGATTAAAACTGAAGAAACTGCAAAAATGTGGGAAATTAAGGAGATGGGACCTGGATAAACTGAAAGAACCAGAGGTTGTACAGAGTTTCAGGGAGAGCATAGGGGAACAATTGACAGGAATAGGGGAAAGAAATACAGTAGAAGAAGAATGGGTAGCTCTGAGGGATGTAGTAGTGAAGGCAGCAGAGGATAAAGTAGGTACAAAGACGAGGGCTGCTAGAAATCCTTGGGTAACAGAAGAAATATTGAATTTAATTGATGAAAGGAGAAAATATAAAAATGCAGTAAATGAAGCAGGCAAAAAGGAATACAAATGTCTCAAAAATGAGATCGACAGGAAGTGCAAAATGGCTAAACAGGGATGGCTAGAGGACAAATGTAAGGATGTAGAAGCTTATCTCACTAGGGGTAAGATAGATACTGCCTACAGGAAAATCAAAGAGACCTTTGGAGAGAAGAGAACCAAGTGTATGAATATCAAGAGCTCAGATGGCAGCCCAGTTCTAAGCAAAGAAGGGAAGGCAGAAAGGTGGAAGGAGTATATAGAAGGTTTATACAAGGGTGATGTACTTGAGGACAATATTATGGAAATGGAAGAGGATGTAGATGAAGACGAAATGGGAGATACAATACTGCGTGAAGAGTTTGACAGAGCACTGAAAGACCTGAGTCGAAACAAGGCCCCCGGAGTAGACAACATTCCATTAGAACTACTGACGGCCTTGGGAGAGCCAGTCCTGACTACACTCTTCCATCTGGTGAGCAAGATGTATGAGACAGGCGAAATACCCTCAGACTTCAAGAAGAATATAATAATTCCAATCCCAAAGAAAGCAGGTGCTGACAGATGTGAAAATTACCGAACTATCAGTTTAATAAGCCACGGCTGCAAAATACTAACGCGAATTCTTTACAGACGAATGGAAAAACTGGTAGATGCAGACCTCGGGGAGGATCAGTTTGGATTCCGTCAAAATGTTGGAACACGTGAGGCAATACTGACCTTACGACTTATCTTAGAAGAAAGATTAAGAAAAGGCAAACCTACGTTTCTAGCATTTGTAGACTTAGAGAAAGCTTTTGACAATGTTGACTGGAATACTCTTTTTCAAATTCTAAAGGGGGCAGGGGTAAAATACAGGGAGCGAAAGGCTATTTATAATTTGTACAGAAGCCAGATGGCAGTCATAAGAGTCGAGGGGCATGAAAGGGAAGCAGTGGTTGGGAAAGGAGTGAGACAGGGTTGTAGCCTCTCCCCGATGTTATTCAATCTGTATATTGAGCAAGCAGTAAAGGAAACAAAAGAAAAATTTGGAGTAGGTATTAAAATTCATGGAGACGAAGTAAAAACTTTGAGGTTCGCCGATGACATTGTAATTCTGTCAGAGACGGCAAAGGACTTGGAAGAGCAGTTGAACGGAATGGACAGTGTCTTGAAAGGAGGATATAAGATGAACATTAACAAAAGCAAAACGAGGATAATGGAATGTAGTCAAATTAAATCGGGTGATGCTGAGGGAATTAGATTAGGAAATGAGACACTTAAAGTAGTAAAGGAGTTTTGCTATTTAGGAAGTAAAATAACTGATGATGGTCGAAGTAGAGAGGATATAAAATGTAGACTGGCAATGGCAAGGAAAGCGTTTCTGAAGAAGAGAAATTTGTTAACATCGAATATAGATTTATGTATCAGGAAGTCGTTTCTGAAAGTATTTGTTTGGAGTGTAGCCATGTATGGAAGTGAAACATGGACGATAACTAGTTTGGACAAGAAGAGAATAGAAGCTTTCGAAATGTGGTGCTACAGAAGAATACTGAAGATAAGGTGGATAGATCACGTAACTAATGAGGAGGTATTGAATAGGATTTGGGAGAAGAGAAGTTTGTGGCACAACTTGACTAGAAGAAGGGATCGGTTGGTAGGACATGTTTTGAGGCATCAAGGGATCACAAATTTAGCATTGGAGGGCAGCGTGGAGGGTAAAAATCGTAGAGGGAGACCGAGAGATGAGTACACTAAGCAGATTCAGAAGGATGTAGGTTGCAGTAGGTACTGGGAGATGAAGCAGCTTGCACAGGATAGAGTAGCATGGAGAGCTGCATCAAACCAGTCTCAGGACTGAAGACAACAACAACAACAACACCATAGTATCTGAATTAGGGAGTCCACATTGACACTCAAAAGCACAATCCCTAATAAGGCCTTGCAAGGTTGCAACCCACTCCCGATTAGTTTGACCCGTCGTACGTTTTGTACGAAAGAAGGTATACCTTTCCGCAACTACATTGACAGAGACTTTGAAATATGCATCTAATGCAGACAAAATTTCTTCGTAGGACAGAGTTGCTACGTCACATCGGGGAAATAATTTGGGTATCACACGGAGTAATGGAGAAAAGACTGCCGCTCGTTACCTTGAATTCTGTAGGTGGCGAGATGGAATCCAAATTGCATGACTACTCCGTCCAGCTTTCCAGTGCAGCATCAAAAGGTTGAAAAGTGGGTGCAACAGCGTGTTGTGGCTGCGTTAGCAGTGAAGCGGCTGCTGCTGCATCGTTTTGCATCGCACGTTGACCCTGGATGAGCTGTCCAAGGTCATCCAGTAAGGCCTGCGTCTGCTGATTCTGTGAGCGATAAAATTCGCACAGTACATCTGGAGATTGTGGCGAAGCCATTACACAAGTAAATCAGGGCAGTTTAGAGAAGAACGCGGTTTTGCCTCATCGCCAATATTGTGGTTGGCAGGAGAGCCAACACCGTGTTCCTAGAGGAGGCCGAAATGCACGCGTTTTAGCTCACGCAGGCTGGCATGAGGTCTGGAACAAGACAAGGGAATTAGAATTGAGAAATACGGATGTAGCTGGTGGAATACTTAACTTTAATCCATTAATGATTAATGTCTCTCGTGACAGTACATGATTAATGATATCAATGGTAACTGAATATGGTGCCTTGCTAGGTCGTAGCAAATAACGTAGCAGAAGGCTATGCTAACTATCGTCTCGGAGAATGAGAGCGTATTTTGTCAGTGAACCATCGTTAGCAAAGTTGGCTGTACAACTGGGGTGAGTGCTAGGAAGTCTCTCTAGACCTCCCGTGTGGCAGTGCTCGGTCTGCAGTCACTGATAGTGGTGACACGCGGGTCCGACGTATACTAATGGCTACCACCTAGCAAGTGTGGTGTCTGGCGGTGACACCACAAATACCATGTCACAAAGTTTATTTAAATATCTTGCCATTTAGGATAATGCATCTAAATGTGCAGTATTGTAGGAATAAACTCAATTTGCTGCAAGTATTTGTGTATGAAAATTCACCACACATGTTAGTAATTACAGAACATGGACTACAAGACAATGAAATTGAGTATCACAATTTAGATGGTTATGTATTATCATATAGTTTACTGCAGGCAACAACACAAAGGGGGTGGAGTAGCAATATTTGTAAATGAACATCTTCCATTTAAGAAAATCTCATTTGTTGAACAATACTGCAAAGAAGGAACAATTGAAATGGCTGGTATTGTGGTCCACATAAACACTCATTCAAGGAGGTCAGCTAAAGATAAGATTATTGGTTTGTGCTGCCCACCAAATACAGATGTGTCATGCTGTCTTGATAGACCTAACAGCGTAATTAGACAAACAGGCCCCACTGGACTTAGCATAGTAGGAGACTTAAATATTGATGCAAACTCCTGTAGCATAACCTATTTGAAAATATCTGACAAATATAGTGAACTCTGACACTAGAGTAACAGAGTCAAGCTCCAGTAAGACAGATTATGCAATAGTCAACAAAAATATAAAAGACAGTGTTAAGTTTCAAAGTGTTAATTTCATTACTCAGATCGCTATTGTCACGTGTTAGAATATTATGATTTTCTGTACTAACAGCATCAAAGATAATTGAGAAGAAGCAGATCCTGAATAGCCCCAACATCAGCGCCTTCAAAACTAAGTTAGCAGAGGAGAAATTGTTACTAAACTAAAGGGACAGAAAGCAAATGGGAAAAATTTTATAAAGCAGTGCTGAAGCATTTCGACTGCCGCTGCCCTCTCAAAGAAATAAACAGGATATGAACCAACTGTCATCTTGAAAGTAATACTAGGCTGAAACTTACACCTATGCTGATTAAGTTAAGGCAGAATATGTATGATCTTGACCATTTATATAAGGAAATAAAGCTACAAATATTTAAAGAAAAGTACGATCAAACCAACAGAGTGTTCAGACAACATAAGTAAGGCATCCTGGAGACAAATCAATAAACGTCATAAAGCCACCAGCAAGGGACAGAGTGAACCAGTTAGCATTAGACAAGAGGGCCATCTAGCACAAGATCCAAATGACGTATGTAATTTTTTCACTAAGCATTTTATCTCTCCTTTTGACCAACCAGCCCCTATTATAGATCTACAGACTGGCACACCAAATGATGTTATGGATGGTATAGAGCTCGAATTTATAGAGGTGAATCAACAGGAAATATGTAACACAATGTAAAAGCTAAAGAACAAGCATTCATCTGGATGGGATGGTATCTCAAGTGTGATGTTAAAGAAATGTGTCAATGAAATAACTAAACCCCTTACTTATCTTATCAAATGTAGTATTAATGAAAACATATACCCAAATGCTTTGAAAATAAGTGTAATTCAGCCAGTCCCTAAGAAGGGAAGTAAAGAAGAAGTTTCAAATTAATGACCGATATCACTAAAGTAAAATATTTGAAACAGTTATTCTGTCACAACTAACAACATTTTGCTCAAAACACAAAACGTTTACCGAACCACAGCATGGGTGTAGCAAAGACCTAAGCATGACCACTGCTGTTACCAGTTTCTTCCATGAAGTATATAGCAATATAGAATGGGGTATGCGCACAGCCGGAATATTTCATGAGCATCTCTTAAAAAAAAAAAACTGCAGGCATACAATATCAGTGATGCATCAATGATACTTCTATCAATCTACCTGGTGAATTGGAAACAGCGCATCAAACCTACACATCAAACTGACAATAAGATCTTAACCTTTAAATCCACAAGTGAAACAGTGACACAGGGAATCCCTCACGGATCAGTTCTTGGACCTTTCCTCTTTTTAACACATTTTAATGATGTCGTACACCCCATTAAGTCACACATTGTAAATTTTGCTGATGACACCTCAGTTTTATTTCATGGTAAAGATTGCGTGGAACTGAAATTCTCAGCAAGTAATGGGATACTAGAATTAAGTTCATATTTTCATCCACAAGGATTAAAGGTCAATGTAAATAAATCCCAGATGTTAATATTTACAACTGGCAGCTTACACCACTCATACATAAATGAGGTAGGTGGCAGAGGAAGCAAACAAGTGTAAATTTCTAGAGAACCATCTGGACTAAAACCTCCGGTGGATTATCCACATTAATGCTGTATGTAAAAAAAGTGTGCAATGGGCTGTATCTTCTTATTCAGTTGTCCAAAATGATGCCCACCCACACGCTTAAAACTGTATTATGGGACAATATATCCCCATCTTACCTACTGTATAAAAATATGGGATTGTGCTGCAGACATTCACCTTAACAGAGTACTATTGCTACAAAAAAGAGGGTTAAGGATTATACATGGACTACGCTACATAGACTCTTGCTGTGATGTTTTCAGATAACACAGTACTTCACCATATACTCTTTGTATCTATATAAATTAATAATTTTTTTGTCTCACTGAAAAACTGAAGTAATTAAATGTAGTGATATACATGAACACAACACCAGGTTCAAAGAGAATTACTGCCGACAAAGAACAAGATTAAAAATGATGGACCAGAGCCCATACACTAATGGATTGATATGGGATAGTAAACTACCAGAGTCCATGAAAAACAGCAACAAAAATCAATCATATCAGAACTAAAAGAATTCTTTATTGAAAAGTGTCCCTATTCACCAATGAATTTTAAATGGTTAAGTTTAAGAGCTGTAAAATAATATAGCCTGTACCAAAATAATTGGCTGTATTAATATGTGTAAGATGTAATGTATTTTGACAAGCATCAATTTACTGTTTAATTACTGCCTGTAAAGCTAAGATCTAAATGTATTTTATGTTTGTAACTGTACTTGACATTTACAAAAGCCATCATATTGATGACTCCAAGCAAAAAAATATAAATGAATAAAAAAAATAGGGGTAGAAAAGACCCACCACCTTTTAATAATGAAATTCAGCAAGTGCTGAGAAAGAAGAGGCTGTTGCACTCTAGGTTCAGAAGGAGATGCACTAATGACAACAAACGAAGATTAGTAGAGATTCATGTGTCTATGAAAAGATCTATGCGCGAAACATACAACTACCACAATCACACTTTAGCAAGAGATTTGGCAGAGAACCTGAGAAAATTCTGGTCTTATGTAAAATTGATAAGCAGATCTAAGCTTCCATTCAGTCCCTCATTGACCAGTCTGGGGTGGCAGTTGAAGAAAGTGAAATGGAAGTTGAAGTTTTAAATTTCATGTTCAACAAATCATTCACACAGGAGAACCATACAAACATACCATCATTTGACCATTGAGCAGACACTCATATGGACAACATAGAAATAAGCATAACTGGCATAGATAAACAAATGAAATATTTGAAAACAAATAAATCACTGGGTCCAGATGGAATACCAGTTCAATTTTACAAACAGTACCCTATGGCATTGGCTCCTTACCTACCTTCTTAAGCAAATGGAAAAAAGTGCAGGTGACTCCAAGTATATAAAAAAGGTGAAAGAACCTGCAAAATTACAGACCAATATCCCTAACTTCTGTTTGCTGCAGAATCCTTGACATATTCTCAGTTTGATTATAATAAACTTTCTTGAGACTGAGAAGCTTGTGTCTATGAATCAGCATGGTTTGTGTGAGACTCAGCTTCCCCTTTTCTCCTCACATGATATACTGAGAACCAATATGAGGGGCAACAGGGAGATTCCATATTTCTAGTTTTCCAGAAAGCATTTGACATGGTGCTCCATAGCAGGCTGTTAAAGAAGGTACGAGCATATGGAATAAGTTCACAGATACGAGAATGGCTCTAAGACTTCTTAAATAATAGAAGCCAGTATGTTGTCCTCAACAGCGAGTGTTCATCAGAGACAAGGATATCGCCAGGAGTGCCCCATGGAAGTGTGATAGGACACTGTTGTTCTCTGTATACATAAATGATTTGGCAGACAGGGTAGGCAGCAATTTGTGATTAATTGCTGATGATGCTGTGGTGTATGGTAAGGTGTCGAAGTTAGGTGACTGTAGGAAGATACATGATGACAGATAAAATTTCCAGTTGGTGCGTGATAAATGGCAGCTAGCCCCAAATGTGGAAAAATGTAAATTAATGCGGATGTGTAGGAAGAATAAAACTATAATGTTCACATACAGTATTACTAGTGTCCAGATTGACACAGTCAAGTCATTTAAATATCTGTTGTAACATTGCAAAGTGATATGAGTTGGAACGAGCATCTGAGAACAGTAGTAGGAAAGGCATATGGTTGACATCAGTTTATTGAGAGAATTTTAGGAAAGAGTGATTCACCTGTAAAGAAGACTGCACGTAGGATGATGGTGCGAACTATTCTTGAGTACTGCTCGAGTATTTGGGACCCATACCACCTCAGATTGAAGGAAGACATAGAAGCAATTCAGAGGCAGGCTGCCATATTTGTTACCGATAGGTTTCAACAACATTTAAGTGTTAGGGAGATGCTTCAGGAATGCAGATGGGAATCCCTGGAGGGAAGGCGATGTTCTTTTCAAGAAACACTACTGAGAAAATTTAGAGAACCGGCTTTTGAAGCTGACTGCTGAATGATTCTGCTCCCACCAACATACATCACATGTAAGGACCATAGAGATAAGATATGAGAAATTAGGGCTCATGCAGAAGTGCTCTATTTGTGAGTGGAATAGGGGAGGAAATGACAAGTAGTGGTACAGGGTACCCTGTGCCACACACTGTAGGTGGCTTGCAGAGTATCTATGTAGATGTAGGTGTAGATACAAGGGCTCAATAAGATTCCCCATTGTTTTACTCTATACTGTTGTAATTTGACCTAGTGATTACCTACTTGCTTTAGCTCTTCCAGGCTTTAGTGTTCACTCCCTGAACGTACCTTCAAACCTCCTTCGATGTTTTGGCCAAAGGCTTAACAGACTCACCATCCTTGCTGGTTTTTGGGCTGTCCTTGTCAAACAATGAAACCATCTTCCTTCCATAAACTGCCATGTACATTAGTAGCCGAGTACTATTACAGACTTTCAAATTATATGCGGCCACAATAGATAATAAACGTGTGTCCCACTCATTATGTTGCAAGTTTAAATAGTGACTCAGCATGCAACCAATAGTACAATGCACACCCTATGTTGTACAGTTAGCTTGTGGGTACAGCAGACTAGTTCTTAATTTACAAACCTGTAGCAAATTACATAGTTGTATTAGCAAATCAGAGAGGAAGTTGGTCCCTTTGTCCATGATTATGATTACCGGGACACCAAATCTGAGCAACCACTATTGACCAATGCTTGAACCACTGTTGGTACTTGCTGTGCAGAAACAGTGATCATTTCTGTGTACAGAGAAAAGCGACCGATAATGGTTAATACAAAAGGTTTCCTGCAGGAGTCCACTTAAATGGTCCCAAGATATCCATCCCAATTATTTGAAAAGGTTTAATTTCCTCTGGCAGCCTTTGCAGTGTGTCTAGCTTATAGTTCATATCTGCTCATTGTCCACATACATACATCTCTTACATACTGGCCCACATCTCCCCTTCTCATCTTCCACCAGCTGCATTCCATCACTCTCTGATTCATTGTTCTACATCCCCCATATCCAGAGAACATGTGATCACGTGCCTCCTTCAGAATTACTCCCTTTGGCTTATCTGGGACTACATGTGATCCCATCCTAAGTGTCTTACCTACCAAGTCTGTCCCAGTTCTGTTAGGACTGTGACTATGAAAAATAAAAGACATGAATTATGTTCAAAACAACCTTTTCATTTATTCAAAATAGTCTCTCCTTGAATCAATAAATAGCTGAAATCATTTTAAAAAGGATTTGCATTAGTCACTGTAGTCCTATTTTGGAATTGCATTCAGTACTGCAGTTCAGTTTCTGTGGATGTCCTTAACTGCATGGTAATGATATCCTTCCACTGCCAACTTCAATTTTTGGAACAACCAGAAGTCATATGGGGCCAGATCCAGTGAATACAGTGGGTAATCCAGGACCATGATCTGTTTCCTGTCCACTCAGCCATGATCATCAGTTTGTGGGCTGCCGTGTTGTGTTGGAGCAACCAGGTACCTGCCTCTCTGTATTTAGTTCAAATTTGATGATACCATTTTCCAACAAGTGTCACACACAATTTGTCACTGGAATGCATGCTGCAGCAATGCTAGCTAGCACTTTGATCTTCTACATGGCTTTTGTTGAAACTTTCCGCAACTCACCATAAGACAGCATTGTAGTTTGGAATTTCGCACAAGCAGTCCTAATGGAACTGGGATACATTGTATATTTGAACTCACTCAATCTTAGTGACCCTCCCATGAGCCTACTTGAAGGATCCTTTAGCTCTAACAACCATCTAAGAGTTGTGTAGTCAGTTACCACCCTAAGTTTCTTCTCACATAAATAACACTGAAAATACCTAATCCTGTAGTCACACAGAAAACTTCCTTTTACGTTGTGGAGTTGTCCCTTTCCATTCTATTCAACTGTCAAGAAGCAAATGTACATGATGTACTTTACCTTTTACCATCTGACTTAAAACACACCCTAATGTCTGACTGGAAGCAGCACGTAAATGCACAACCTCTTTTTGTAATGTGGAAAAACTAACACTGGACTTGCCCTCTTCAATTCCTCACATGTGTCCTGGCATTCCTTTGCTCACTTGAACTTTATACCTTTTTTCAACAACTATGTAAGTGGTCTTATCACCTGTGGAAATACAGTTATGAATTTCATATAACAATCTGCTAGCCCTAAAAATGACTGTAATTCTGTACTAGTGCTAGGAATATTTAATACCCCACCCATCAAATGCTAAAATGTTGATGGTGCATTTTTAGGTCATGGCATAATGACCCCAGGGACCAGTAATGCTGAGAATTCTGTCTTCAATTGGTCCTCAGGCAATCTCTCCCCCTGATGGTACTCACCCTTTGGATCCATGGTAGAGAAATACTTGCACTTTCCCAAGTTGTCAATAGTCTCAGTGATATTCAGTATCAGCTACCATCTGACACTGTTTTACTGTTAAAGATGCCTGTAGTCATAGTGGAGCCTATATTTCTTAGATCCATCTGGTGACTTACTCAGTGCAGCCTCCACAGCAGCCCACCATGGATTATTGCCATCCTTCATTTTTCCATCTGCCAATTGCTGGCTACAAATACTGAGGTATACAATATAGTGTACACTACACTGGTGATTCTTTTACTGCAGGAATTCAATGTTGTGTCACAGATGCTGCTGGCAATGTCACTAAGAGAAAAACACATCCTTAAATTCTAATAACAACTCCACCATTTCTTTTCTTTATGTTCCTTCTACGTGTTCTACTTTCTTATGTAATGTAGTTTTGTTGGTGGCCTGTATCTGATCATGGTGCACACTTGCTGTTTCCAAACCATCATCATCAAGGATATCCAGAGTAGCTACCAGCAGTCCCCTTTATCAGCTTTACCTCATTGGCTCCAAAATTAATTATATTTACAAGTACCACTTTCCTGTCACCTTTCCCTTGTATGCATACAATGCTTCTTCTCATAAAGCAATGTGAAGTATTCAGATCACCACTTTCTGCAAGTGGTTCTACCACACACAACCTATTAACATGCCACTCTGGTTCCATACTCACCCAAAACATTTTCCTGGTGCCTTGCAGCACACTATAATGCAAATATAGCTTTATTGTTGTTTTCAGTTCATGCAGTTCACCTTTTAAGATAGATGAACCATGCGACAATGATTCACCAGTGACAGTTTCCCCTCTTTGGAACACTGTCCCTCTAAGTTCAATTACATGTCATGTAAGGTCAGGTTTGGCAAGTTGTGTCATCAGAATGTCTAACTCACTGGGATTCTTTGTTAAACTAATCAGCTGCTCAAGGAAAAATCTTGTACTATTCTTTTTCTTATATCTTTTCAGGTGGCCTTGTTCAATTTTCTTAAAAGTCTGTGCATTTCTTAGCCCCACTGCACACCTGACACAGATTTTTGCTTTCCTGTCAATCATAACTTAGTTATTTGCAGTACCTGATCTTGCAACCATCCTCTAATCTTATATGTTAACTGCAGATCATCCAAGAAATATACTATATCCTTGGTTGACTTTCCGGAGAAGAGCATGTCCAAGTTGCCAGTGACTGGATCTACTGTAGGATTAGGCTGTTTGGCCCATTCTTACTACCCATCTCTAGCTTCAAGCTGCCCAAGCAAGTCTTTTTTATTCAACCTTAATTGTGCTGTAGCCGTTTGCATAGTGACACTCTGTGTTTCAGACTTGGCCACTGTGCATCCTTAATCTCCAACACAGACTAAGTAAAACACAACAACAATCAACAACAGCTTATACACTACAGTATACCAGTTACTATCTATGTTTCATCAAGAGCCATCTTAATTCCATGCATTGTCTAGGCACATGACCATACCTATAACAATAAAAACAAACTACTGCCACTGACTCAGTACACAGTGCATAATGACCTAGCAAATTACACTGACTACACCTCACAAGTTGCAGATATTGCTCCCTAGTATTACCATGGAACTGAGAAAGTTCACCTGGTTCTAATCCTCAACTAAGTTACCCTCAAATTCGATGGACTCTCCCACTTAGATCCCATATTTTTTACACATGAAAGCAGGAAGACAACCAAAAAGCCAACAATGTGTTCACTCACCCCTATGTAATGATATTGTGACAAGCCTGGAAGTGCTTCATCTGTCACACATCACCAAATTCATAGGTGGCAGGCTTATCACTTGGAACTGATCTGGTAGAGGTCACAGTCCCATCTGGCGTAGGCTGCTTGTTGAACCGTAACCTGATGGTGACAAGTGCAGCCCTTGTGTCATGCTGGGCCCTGCCATATTACTCATATCTCTGCTAAAACCAGTGAGTACTTATACTGGTTATTTACACATTTGTTTTGCTGATGCACAGCTCCCAACCACATATGAATCAATACTGCTATGGCTTAATGATGCAGAGAGACCAGACCAAGCCTGCAATTGTGTTGCACTTCTGCTACACCTCGAGGATGGTGAGATGTGACTCAAGCTGCCTCATGGCACGTAAACAGCCCTGTTGATGAAATCAGTATACCATTGCCACAGCACTCATTGGCTGCCTGTGGATTCAAACACAGCCATAGCAGAGTTTATACTTCCACTGTAGTACCCAAAATGTAGCAGTGGCATTACATTTCTCTCATTGGGTCCATATACTAAGACTAATCTAGCCTAGTAATCCTATAACTACATGTCATACGTACTCTGCTAGTACTCCTGCAAGTATATACTATGTGTACTCTGCTACATGAGTAGTTGTTTGCAATGTGTAGTGCACACACAACCCCTTCGAGAGGGCCGCATAGTTCTCCACCATAAAGAACATGATGAAATATCTGCACCTGGACCTCTGATTAAGGACCTTCATTCAGATCCCAAACAGAAGACCATGGTCAGTCCTTGGAATAATGCTACAAATCATGAGCTGTTCTTTCAGTCCATCGGGAGGCTAAGGGATTTCACTGCTTCAACCAAACACTGACCTATAATCAAAGAAGCCAAACAATAGGCACTGTTGGTGCCAGCATGAGCCACAACATGGAGCTGACTGTGGTCAGGAACTGTTCACAGAAATTTCTCTACATGCCAGTTGAGACACTTTGCAAACACTTTGCACATATATTGGATTTTGTTTCCAATCTAATAGATGTTTGTCTATGGGGATTCATGGCTCACCTACCTTACTGGCTCTCAAAAATTAACAAGCTCTTTCCCTCTTTCCCTTTTTGGATCTTTCTTGAATTTTTGTTCAAATCTTGACAGGAGATGTAATTCAAGCCAGATCGGGCTCCTTGTCAGCACAGACAGTATCCCACATCTATCATCAGAGGACAGAGGAAAATGACTAATATCTCATTAATCAAGTGCTTTTGTGGTCTAGCGTTCTGCTGACATGGAAGTCCAGGACTTTTAATTTACAGAAAAATCTGAGGTGTAAATCTACATATGCATCCTGCTAATCACTGTGAAGTGTATGGGACAGCATATTTTTTATTGAACTGTATGTTAAGCTTTCTTCTGGTTCTGTCCAAAGATAGGCCATGGGAAGTATGTATACACATATGTGCAAACTGTTATTTGATTGATTTTTCATGTTCTTTACAGCAGATACATGTAATTGGTTAATATATATTCATGATTTCTGCTCTGCAGAATGACCCTTGAAGTTTTCTAAGCAGGTTGTCATGAGACTTATAGTGCCTTTCTCCAAGTATCTGCCAATTACAATCATTCAACATTTCTGTTACAATGTCTCGTCAGTCAAGTGAGCCTGTGCCTGTCTTGAAAACTTCCTTTGTATACAATCAATACCCTCTGTGTGTTCAACCTGATATAGATCAATTGTTTTGCTTTTATTGTTAATGTACATGAAACAATGCAAGATTGAAAGCTGCTGTATTTCCATAGCCACATCACTCAGTGAAGAAAAGGTCATTGTTTAATTTGTACATAAAAGATTAAGATGTAAATTTGTCTTGTTTAGTATAATAACAATTTCATTAGTCAAAACATTGTGTGTGTGTGTGTGTGTGTGTGTGTGTGTGTGTGTGTGTGTGTGTGTGAGTGTGTGCGTGCGTGCATGTGCACTCGCAGGCGTGCGCTTGCACATGCGAATACACCTTCTTTTGCTGCACAAATGAACACCCATGCTTTGACATTTCTTTCATTTCTTTATTTCAGTTATATGCTGATGGTATAGTAATATTTCCAGTTGACCGTATTGCAAAGATAATATCTACAAGGAATACTTCACCACTGTACTATTACCAGTTTACTTATCAAGGAAGGTATAGCTGGGTGAACTCTCCAGGAACAACAACACCTTATGGTAATCATATTGACTAAAAATAAATAAGTATACTCGCTACTGCATAAAACTCTACTTCTTGAATTTTATACATACCTTACATATAATAGAATGGGGAATATGTCTCTCATGTAAATTGTATAAATTGTATTTTAGTTGAATGAATTGGAAAATTCCATTTCTAAACTTATTAAGTTCATGAGGAGACAGTGCACTGTCTTGTACATACTTCTAGGAGATCCAAGTGCTGCCAACAGTGGTAGACACGCTAATTATGGTAAACATATAGTACTTCCAGCTTTGAGAATCCCAGACTTCTTCCTCAGGATAGCAAAGAGAGTATATGGAAGGAAAGGTGGGGGGGATTTATGTCATTAAGAATCCAAGTTAAGGAGGACATATGAGTATTTGAGGAGAAACGTAGCAATCCATAAGGAACATGCATCACAGGGAGTAAAAGGACCAAGAGAGTGTGCCAGTAAGGATTATGCCAGTTTCAGTTAAAAAATGATAGACAGGAGTGAATGAAAGATGGAGACAGAAGAACAGAAAATCACTAATGAAGAAAATAACTCAAATAGGAGTAACAGATCAATGGGGAGAAAAATAAATACATGAATAAAAAATAATACTTGGGCCAACAAAAAATACAGAGGTATGGAAATTAAGAAGAAGCTTATCGCAACATAGAAAACATAAATGAAACACTACAAAAGAGGCAACTGCTATTTTTTGGACACTTATACAGAATAAACAGTAACAGGTTAACCAAGCAGATTTTTAAATATCTTTGGGACAAGAAGTCAACAACAGCCTGGATTCAAGAAGTTAGGAAAGATACAACATAAGTGAAAAAGATGCAACAGAAAGAGAGATTTCAAGAGAAAGGTGTTAAGAATCGAAGGATTCCAAGGCAGGAGGGCGAAGAAGGCACATTCAAAATGGTCCAAGGAGGGAAACAGGATACATAGTGAAAAGATGAAAGAATACTGGAGGAAAAAGAAAGAACAAAGAAGGAAGTATTGAAATTGGTGCATGGTCCTTAGATAACCCAAACGAAGAAAGAAAGGAAGAGTAGAGAATTCTAACAAAGCCAATGGAGTAAGGATGAAGGGAGTAGTCACAATAATGTTGACTGGGTGAGATAAGAGCATATTTTGAGAGAGCATGCCCATTTTACAGAGTTCAGGGAAGCTAGTGCTGGATGCCTGTGTGGTGCAGAAGGTACTTGGGTGCTGACTGTTGTAGAGCATGCTCAGTATTTTGGCATTGGATGTCCACAAGGCAGGCAATTCATGTGTGTCCATTAATGCATTCTTCCAGGTTGGTGATGGCCATTTCTTTGTCAAAATAATTACAGTGAACACATGTCAACCTGTAAATAACTCGGAGTGTTTTAAATTAAGCTCTACTTTTATTGAAGTACATTTAGCCAATGCTGGGACTGGAGTAGGTGACAGAGGATGGGTTTCACAGTGGAGACTGTTGCAGGCATAGGAATCTTGGAGTGTGGATGATGGTAATGGTTCTAAGAAATATGCTGTGAAGGTTAAGAGGGTTATAGAAGACAACTCTGGATGATGTCATGAGGATATAATGGAGGTAAGATCTTCATTTCAACACTTGTCTTAAGAATTTTTTTGGACAAGATCACTTGTTTACTTGTGGAAGTGGGAAGGCTGGGAGAATTTCTTAATGTAGGCACTAAGTGATGCAATGCTGGTCAAGATAATTTCTCATAAATCCTTAGGCTGTAGGAAAATGAGCTTTTAATGTGAAAAGGAGTGGCAGCTGTCAAAGTGTAGAAATGGTTGATTTTTGGTTTGTCTGATTCAGACCAAAGTTTGGACATAAGTCTCAATAAGATGGAGGTTTGTAGCTGAAAAGGTGGCTTGAGATTTTAAGAAGGGCCAAGTAATTTGCAGTGGGATAAAGGAGTTGAGACGTCAAAGGAAGTTCTGAAGTTGGATCTACATATACCATGTTGGACCTACATATGAGTTCAAACCATAACAACATCATGAGTGAACCTGTGACAAACCATTGGGCTAGGATTTTTAAAGTCAAAGAATTCCTTTTCTGTGTGGTTTGTGATAATGTTGTCATCCTGGTTCTTGAGTCAGCCCCCTGATTTGTGATAGATATGACTCATGTAATTGAAAAATTGTGGATAAATATAAAGTCAACTGGTTTAACAATGGTAAAAGCTTTTAAGTGGCTCTCAGGAGAGTGCTGGAGGATGAAGTGTTCAAGGGAAGAGAGATCATATGCAAATGTGGGGCCTTGGTATGCAGATCAGAACACCTTACCCAATGTTAAGTAAACATCCCTACATTTTGCCTTATAAATAAAATATGTCAAGACAAGTATCCTGACAATCCCATTATGCATCTCAGCACTAATAGACTAGTAACTTCAGTCTGTCAACTGGAGACTCCTATCAAATATAAAAGACACCAACCAATCACAGCGTGTAGACTTTCACAACCGGTGTCTTCAGTAATTAAAACTTCCAGGCTAAGAGGCCGTGGTCCAATAGTAGAAATACTTCTCCCTGACGTTTCGTTGCCAGCTGCGGGCAATGTCATCTGAGGTGAGTCTACGACTGGCTGTTAGGCCGTGGAGGTCCTGTTTATATAAAGCGTGAGAGGGCGCCACTGCTCGTCACGTGCTGCCAACCTCTTAGCCTGGAAGTTTTAATTACTGGAGACACCAACCACCTCCTGAAACACTTAAATTGGTGCTCCATCTCCCACTTGAAACATATTTTTGTCATCAGCAATACAAAATCTCTCTAAACAAAGAAATCCTTGTTAATTTGCAATACCCACTTGCTGAGCATGCTCTGTAGCATGATCCAAGGCAGTATGTTACACCACATGGGATGTCTGTATGCTCCAGCTTAGCACAAATTTCCCTGAATTTTTGGGATGAGAATTTGTTTGCAAATATATTATCTCGTCAGGATTCAAACAATACTAAAATACACTCTACCCTTTCTTTCTACCTCCATTAGTATTTGTTAAAGTTTTGTACTTTGATTTTTATTTATATATAATAAATATAAGACAACTGCTTGCCAGTACCCACTGTTAAGGCCTGAAATGTTCAGAACTGCCAATAGACCTACATAAAAGTGTACATGTGCTGTCTGTTCTTTCAGAAATGTCCATAAAAACAGACATTGGGCATTGATTTACACCAAGGTGACAAAAGTCATGAGATACTTCCAAATATCATGTTGGACCCCTATTTGCCCAGCATAGTGCAGCATCTCAACATGTCATGTAAGTCCCCTGCAGAAATATTGAGCTGTGCTGCCTCTATATCCATCCATAATTGTGAAAGTGTTGCTGGTGCAGGATTTTGTGCACCAACTGATCTCCAGATTATGTACCATAAATATTCAATGGGATTCATGTCAGGCAATCTGGGTGGCCAAACCATTCACTCAAATTGCCAAGAATGTTCTTCAAAACAATTGTGAACAATTATGTCTCAGTGACATGGCACACTGTCATCCATAAAATTCCATCATTGTTTGGAAACATGAAGTCCATGAATGGCTGCAAATGATCTCAAAGTAGGTGAACATAACCATTTCCAGCCAATGATCAGTTCAACTGGATCAGAGGACCCAGTCCATTCCATGTAAACACAGCCCACACCATTATGGAGCCACCACCAACTTGTACAGTGCCTGTTGACAACTTGGATCCATGGCTTTGTGGGGTCTCTGCCACACTTGAACACTACCATCAGCTCTTACCAACTGAATTACTCAATCACCTGACAGGTCTGACTAATTAGGTCAGGAGCCTAGGAAGGCACTCAAGGCGATGTGCTGTTAGCAAATGCACTCACATTGGTCATCTGCTGCCATGGCCCATTAATGCCAGATTTCACTACCCTGTCCTGCTGGGTACATCCCACATTGATTTCTGCGTGTATTTCACACAGTGTTGCTTGTGTGTCAGCACTGGGAACTCTATGCAAATGCCATTGCTCTTGGTCATTAAGTGAAGTTCATCAACCACTGCATTGTCCTGGTGAGAGCTAACGCTTAAAATTTGGTATTCTCAGTACACTCTTGGCATGTGGATTGCAGAATATTGAATTCCCAAATGATTTCCAAAATGGAATGCCCTGTGTGTCTAGCTCCAGTTACCATTCCGCATTCAGAGTTTGTTGATTCCCGTCGTGTGGCTATAATCACGTCAGAAACATTTTCACTTGAATCAACTGAATACAAATGACAACTCTACCAGTGCACAGCCCTTTTATAACTTGTGTATGCAATACTATGACCACCTGTAAATATGCATGTTGCTATTCCTTGACTTCTGTCACATCATTGTACACCAAAGGGCAAGTTGAAAATTTGTGCCACACCAGGATTCGAATCCTGGTCTGGCAGATTTTCTACTTGCCTCGCTGATATAAATCAGTGCCCACTGACAACTAATTTCTTTAACTCCTTTGTGTCTTGACACACAAAAGTAAAAATGATGACGTTAGTCTAGCTTTTATTAGTTCCTTCCTCAGAGAGGAATAGTATGAGAAAGTTAAAGAAAGAAGGCAGGTCACTCAGACACGAGCGTAAGAGGGACGCATCCTGGTATTTTCTAGTTTGCCAAATGAATTCTCCTTTGATATAAATTTAATTTGTAAATGTGTTTCTTTTTTCTCCAGCTTAATGCATCTATTCTTGGTGCTAGACATTTTCTTTTCCTTAATATGCACCCACACTTCTTATTCTATTACTTACTTCTTCTGTTATCTTTGTGTTGATTACGTACGACCTCTGACCTCTGACACCATTTCCACAACATGGCCACCTTCCTCTTACATGGAGAAATAAACATGTAATTGTTTCATATTTCCATAGAATGGCATAACATCTTACAATCATAAATGAGAGGTCATATATCTAGTACACAAAAAGTGCAACCCTTATGTGACTTTAGTCATAGTTTGTCTTTGGTGAGGCTGACAGTGACTAACGACCTATTTAAGACTGATTGAAGACATATAGTTTAGACATGATAAATGTAGAAAAATTGTGGTTAAAGTGAAAGATGAAATATACTGACAGATTAAAACTGTGTACCTGACTGGGACTCGAATCTGGAACAGATGCCTTTCGCAGTCAAGTGCTCTACCAAGTGAGCTACCCAAGCATGACTCATGACTCATCATCACAACTTTACTTCCACTAGTACCTCATCTCCTACTTTCAAACTTCACTGAAGTTCTCCTTCATGCCTTACAGGATTACCAATCCTGGAAGAAAGGAGTGCTAGTTCCTCAAAGTAAGCAGGAGAGCTTGCGTGAAGTTTGGAATGTAGGAGATGAAGTACTGAAGGAACTTAGGCTGTGGGGACAGGTTGTGAGTTATGCTTGGGTAGCTCGGTTTATAGATCACTTGCCTGTGAAAGGTAGATGTCCCAGGTTTGAGTCCCAATCCAGCACACAGTTTTAATGTGCTATGAAATTTTGTATCAGTGCACACTCCACTGCAGAATGAAAACTCATTCTGGAAACTGAAATATGTTATGAACTACAGACTACAAATATATGTGCCAAGTTAAATAATAAAAGATAGCAAAGAGCCACCTCAGTTTAGTGATATCGTTGAAAGAACATTGCAAAACAGACACTACTAAACTCTTGCTGGAAAAGGGAATGTAAGATAAATGATACAAAACATCCATAAGGTGGTTTATGCATGAAAGCTACAATATTTTCCACAGGCAATTCTTGGTGAAAGAGCTATCAGAAAATTGTAGGAAGTTCTGGTTGAACCAAAGAATAAATTCAAACCTTGCATCCAGCCTCTCGTGGATCAATCTAGTATTGAAATTGAAGACATCATGGAGAAAACAGACATATTAAGTTCCACATTAAAATGGCCTTTTACATGAGGATACTATCACTGAAGTCAAACCATTCTTCAAGAAGGGGTCAAGAGAGATCATGGGAAATTATCATCCTATCTTGATTCTCCCAGTCCTATCTAAAATATTTGAAAAACTTGCTGTTGCACAAATCCAACCTTCATTGCCAAATTATCTGTTATTCTAAACAATCAATTTGGTTTTCAGCATGGGGAAACACCATAGATGCAGTAAACAGTTTCATTGGGAAAATAAGTACATCATTAGACAGGAGAAATAAGGTGCAGAAATTTTCTGTGACCTTACAAAGGCATTTGACTCTATAAACCATGCATCACTTGTTTACATGCTTGAAAAGTATGGCATCAGTGGCAGAGCCCGACAATTGCTTAAATCCTACTTATCAAACAGAAATCAAAGAGTTGGCATCTCTTCAAATGGCACATATTATTTTTCTGACTGGAAAAAAAAATGTCTCAGGGTGTTCCACAAGGCTCCATATTAGGCTCAGTCCTGTTTCTCTTCTATGTTAATGACTTACAATTTAATATCAGCGCCCCATCAGTTCTGTTCACAGATGATACTTCCATCTTAGTTGAAGGTCATGATTTGGAAAAAATTCCCAAATCTGTGGACAGAACCCTCAGTACCTTATAAAGTTGGTTTCAGCTAAATGGGTTGAATCTAAACATATCTAAGACTCACATGATGCAGTTCAAAACCAAACAGTCAAAATGTGAGCAGTTTAAGAGTGTACAGAACAACCAAGATGTAGAAGATGACTCAATCAAATTCTTGGGTTTAAATGTAGATAAAAATTTGAGCTGGCAGGCACACATTGAATACCTAGCAAGCAAACTGAGTGGCTTTACATTTGCAATGCAAAAATTATCAACTGCAACTGACATGGACACATGAAAAGTAGCATATACAAGCTGCTTTGAATCCATTATTAGAAATGGTACGGTTTTTTGGGGTAACTCAACAAACATAGTGTGAATACTAAAAATACAGAAAAAAATCATTCAAAATACGTGCACTGTAAATCACAAAGATCCATGTTGAGCATTATTTAGAAAACTTATAATATTAACTCTGCCATCCTTATCATATGTGAAATTATTATATTTTTGTACACCAGACATGAATTATTTGAGGGAAACCATTTTGTCCATTCACATGATACTAGAAACAAAGAAAATTTTGTGCTCCCCACTCACCACCTCCTTCTGTATGCCCAGGGATCTCAATACATGGGAATTAAAAATTGTAATAAATTAAAAGGGAAAAAGCTGATGCAGATGAATTTAGGTTCACTTAAAAGAAAGCTATATGAAGTACTGACATTGAAGTGTTATTACCCAGTGAATGAATTCTTGCAGGATAAACTGGAAATTTGAGCTGGATACAATGTGTTACAAATTCCAAGAAATATCCTTATAGTGATATTAGTTATTGTAGTGCTATTATTTATTAAAGTAAAAATCATTATAAATTTTTGACTTGTCCCCTGTATGCAAACCAAATTGATTACAAATATATGTCATGAGAAGAATAAAACACAATTTCCAATATCATACTTTGATTACTGGCTGGGAGACCACATCTAGGGTAGTTCAGCCGAATGAGAGTTTCTGATATAAGTGCTTCTGGTACTGGAAAACAATGAAGAATACACGATGTAAAAAAAAAGGCAGTTGCCCTGAGAAAATTTAAATTAGATTTTACAGTGGATATACTGAGGTACTAGCTCCTTTCCTAGCACATTTTTGTCAAGTATTTCTAACACTGTGAATAATCCCACATAAGTGCAAAAGTATCCAATGACTACTGTTTACAAAAAGGGGTGAGATACTGGATGCATAAAATTAGTGACCAACATCCATCTACTGCAGGATCCTAGAACATATTGTAAGCTCATACATTATGACATTCCAAGAGAAAAAGAGGCTTATCATGAAGGAACAAGGTGGACCAGAAATACCACTCATGTGAATCACATCTTGCTTTATTCATACAGCAATCTTGCAAATGGTAGATACAGGTGAATGGGTAAATCCCATTTTCCTACATTTTCAAAAGTGTTCAACACTGTACCGCATCACTGAGTACTATTCAAGAGGTGGTCATACACAGTGTTTTCACAGACAGATGTTTCATTTGATGTTTAATTCACTAATAAAACTCATTATGTCATATTGTGCAGTGAATGCTCACCAGAAATGGAAGTAGCAGCAGGTGTTCCAAAACAAAGCATAACAGGAACTTTATGTTCTCAGTATACATAAACAACAAGATTACCAGCATCATCAGACTACTTAAGATAATTCTCATTTAATGTTGAATCTCAGTTACACATTTTTAATTAGATTACATGTTTTGATCATTCAAGATCATCTTCGAATCTAAGAAGTTGCAACAGCAGCCCATCTTGTCTACTCAGAACCACATGTCAGAGTACTCTGACATGTGGAACTGATTAGACATGGCGGGTTGCTGACACAACTACTCAAATCCAAAGATGTTCCAGAATTGTAAAAACAAGTAATCTAATTAAAAATCTGCAACTGAGATGGAACAATAAATGAGAATTATCTTAAATATCTACAGAGTTGCTGAAACTCTCAAGCCAATTATGTTGACTATTGTGATTATCAAATTGTTTTCTGATGAAAAAATCATCACTGGACAAGCAAAGGAAATGCAGGGAAACTTCAACAAAATTTCTACTTATGTAACAAATGGCTTTTAAATGTGGATAAATGCAAGGTAATGTCTATTTTTGAGTCTTCTGACTGGTTTGATGTGGCCAATCATGGACTCCTCTCCTGCACCAATCTATTCATTCCAGAGTAGCATTCACAGCCTACATCTTCAAATTATTTATTGACTATATTCCGGTCTCTATCTTCCCATACAGTTTTTGCCCTCTACAGCTCCCTATAGTACCATGGGGGTCATTCTCTGATGTCTTAACATGTGTCCTCTCATTCTATCCTTTCTTCTTATCAGTATTTCCCATACGTTCTTTCTTCACCAACTCTATAGAGAACATCCTCATTCCTTATCTTATCAGTCCACTTGATTTTCTACATTCTTCTGTAGCATCACATCTCAAATGCTTCAATTCTCTTCTGTTCAAGTTCACTCGCTGCCCATGATTCACTACCATGGACTTGTGCTTTAGATTAGATTAGATTTACTTTCATTCCAATTGTTCCATAGTGAGGACGAATTTTGTGCTCCAAATGTATAGCTATAGAAACTTCTTCCTCAAATTAAGGCAAATGTTTGATACTAGTAGATTCCTCTTGGCTAGGAATTCCCTCTTTGCCTGTGCTAGCCAGTTTTTTATGTCCTCCTTGCTTTATCTGTCAGGATTATTTTGCTGCCTACGTAGCAGAATTCCTTAACCTCTTCCACTTGTGATCATCTGTGTTGTTAGATTGCTCATTCCATTCAACAGATCCTGCAGTTCTTCTTCACTTTCATTGAGGATAGTAAAGTTATCAAAAAATCTTATCATTAATACCCTTTGATGCTAAATTTTAATACCACTCTTGAACTTTTCTTTTATTTCTGTCATTGCTTCTTCGTCGTGTAGGTAGAACTGTAGGGGTTAAATATTGCACCTCATTCTTACATCTTCTTTATCTATCTACCAATGTTATTGTTCCCCCTTGGTTCTTGTACATTTTGTGTTATCGCCCATCTTTCACTGGAGCTTACTCATATTTTTCTCAGAATTTCAAGCATCTTGCACCATTTCACATTGTCAAACGCTATTTCTAGATTGGCGTATCCTATGAGTGTATCTGGATTTTTCTTCAGTCTTGCTTCTGTCATCAAGCCAGACCATCTCTATGATGCCTTTATATTTCCTGAAGTCAAGTGTCATTTAATAAATCCTCAATTTTCTTTTCCATTCTTTTATATATCATTCCTGTCAGCAGCTTGGATGCATGAATGTTAAGCTGATAGTGCAATAGTTTTTGCACATATTTGATTGCACTATCTTTGGAACTGTTTAAAAAAATTATTTAATTGGATAGATAAAAAATCTACTCACCAAGCAGCGGCAGAACACATACATAAAAGAATGTTGCAATTGGTAAGCTTTTGGAGATATTGGCTCCATCTTCATACAGAAGGATTGAAGGGAAAACAAGAAGGGTGAAGGAAAAGGAATGGAGAGGTCTAGGAAAAGGGGTAGATTTTGGGAAAGTCACCCAGAACTGTGGGTCAGGGGAGACTCACCATAGGGGATGAAAAGGTTGAGGACTGCATCGGACGAGATTTGAAAAGCTCACAGGTTTTCAAATCTCGTCCAACTTTGTTGGGTTAATTTAGATACTGTATATTCAAAGAAAACCGTGTGACCATTGTGCTGCCACAATCACATATCTTACATAGGGATAGTAAGGTAAGAGAAATTAGTGTGTATACAAAAGGTTATAGATAATCATTTTCCCCCCTCACTCAATATGCTACTGAAGTAGGACACAAGAATCACTGATATTGGTATGAAGCAGTCTCTGTCATACAGTTTAGGTGGCTTGTGGAGTATAAAGCATGTCACCTAAACCTTGTACCATAAATATTTTGGGAATGCGAGGTGCATTGATATGTGGATTTCACAGATTGGAATGGTAGCCAGCAGCCCAATTTTGCAGTCCACACAAAAGAGTAGTATCAGTTTTGAATATGTGTTTATTTACAGAAGATACAAATATTTCAATGGAACAATGCCTATTGGCAGCACCACAATCAAACTAGAGTAAATTAGACTGCTAATGGTGTTTGTTGCAGGTGTCTACTGCAAGCTGTTTAGGAGATATCACAGTTTGAACTTTGTAAACACTGACAGTTGTTTGTTCCATGTAGTAGTACATGTGAATTAGACATGCGTTCTTATTGTTGCAGAAGAAGCTGAGTAGCACCGTGGTGTAGTGGTTATGATACTAAACTGTTGCATGGAGGGACGTTGAGTTCAAAACTCACCTGGACTGTACAATTTTAATTTCTATATTTGGTTCGAGTACATTCTAGAAGTAACCTTAAATGACAAGAATCATTGTACTGGAATGTTCTGTAGCTGTATACATACTGTATGTGTACTGGCCGGAGGCAGTTTGATCCATGCTCTTGTATGTGCAAGTGCTGAATAAACCTTCATTAAGTGAAGTTAGTGTTCATCATTCATCTAATTACTCCTTCTTCTATGTGACATTATTCTAGTGGAGACACTGGGTGTTGGAAATTGTGATAGCACACACTATCGACAACACAGTGACTCCCAACAGGCCACGACAGAGCCATCGTTTATGTTGTGAGAAACCCGAGATGGAGCCATATTCAACAGATCGCAGACAGAAGAAGATAAGGATGTTACAATGACAGCAACTGTGGGCCACCACATGAGACATCCGTCTGGGTTCTCTGGTGATGATGGACAAGATCCAAACAAGTGGCTGAAGGTATATGAGCCTATAACCAAATTTAACAAATGGGGTGACACCGTGTGTTTGGCTAACATCTTTTTCTTCGTGGAGGGCACTGCCAAGCAATGGTATGAGAACAACAAGGAGAAGTTCACAAGCTGGGAAGTATTCCAGACAGAAATGCACAAGTATTTCGCCAGCATATAACAAAAGAAGTGCAAGGCTCAAGATAAATTAAAGTACAGGTCACAGCATCCAGGAGAAATTACAGCATCCTACATTCAAGATGTTTTGGAGCTGTGTAAAATAGTGGGACATGTGGTGCGCTATTGTCAAGAAAGGCAGTGGATATTTGATGACGCCCATGCCAGAAGACAGCAGACCGATCTTAGACAACGAAAATGAGCAATAAGATGTGGGTGTAGGACGATGTTGGTCACCAATGCCGCAAGCCAGCCACTGGAGAGAATGCTCCCCAACATACCGATCAAGCTCTCCATCGCTGTTTAGAAGCTCCAGCCAATCACCTAGCTGCCACAACATGGAAAACTAAAGGGTGAGACCATCCTTGTAGATGAGGCCGCCAAAGAGAAAAATCCTTCACCGTTGATCACTACAAAAATGATAGGAAACTATATCAATATGCTAATGGATGGCCAACCAGTCCAAGCTCTTGTGGACTCTGGAGCATCATATTCAGTCATTTCAGAGAAGTACTGTCACCAGTTACAGAAAACCGTATTCGTCAACAACAAAACATCTCTGCTGAAGGTGGCTAAAGGGAAATATGTAGAACCTACAGGAAGATGTACCATTCATGTGGGTATAAATGGATATACACAGCCCTTAGAATTCATTGTCTTACAAGAGTGTAGTCATTATATCATTCTCGGATGGGACTTTTTGAAAGCTGCTCAGGCAATTATAGATTGGGGTCGCTTGAAGATTATGCCAGACAAGGTGCATCCGAGTGTGTGCAGACTATGTGTGCTGGATGAAGTGATCATTCCTGCAGTCAGTGCTAGAAAGGTAATTGTCACGTGTTATGCCATGCATCAACCCATGTATCTTGTAGTGGAACGTAAGAGAAGCATACCACTGAAGAATAACTTGGTCATCCCAGCCTCTGCCATCTCATTTAAGAATGGATTCGGTGAATTGTGGATACTTAACTATCGCCAAGTACCACAGATCCTTGCAAGTCGCATGTCCATAGTAAACGCTGAGCTATTAATTGAAGAACAGCTGAGCATCATAGAAACCTCCCATGCTGTGTCTACGGGTGAAATCAGCACTACCACTATGAGACAACATCTTCTAGCTCAACTGTAACCAGATCTCACTAAGGAACAACAGATGAAGCTACTTGCCATTCTTCAAGAGTTCTCTGAATGCTTCAATCCACAGGTGAAGAGCAAATTAGACAAATCGATGGTGAAGCACCATATTAGCACTGGAGACCATCAACCAATAAGCCAAAGAGCATACCATGTGTCAGCATAGAGAAAATGATGAAGAATGACATCATTCAGCCTTCACAGACCCCCATGGTCATCACCAGTGGTTCTCGTCAGGAAGAAGAGTGGCAGTTGGCGCTTTTGAGTTGATTACAGGAAGCTTAATAAGATAACTAAAAAGGACATTTACCCCTCCACGAATTTACAATACACTAGATTGTCTAAAGGGGGCTAAGTTTTTCTCAACCATGGACATGTATTCAGAATACTGGCAAATCAAAGTAGATGAGGCTGATTGTGAGAAAACTGCAGGGCCTGTACGAGTTTAAGGTAATGCCATTTGGTTTGTGTAATGCACCTGAAACTTTTGAATGGATGATGGATAATCTTCTAAGTCACCTGAGGTGGATGATGTGTCTTTGTTATTTAGATGACATTATAGTGTTCTCAGAGACATTTGATGAACACATAAAAAGACTGAGGGCTGTTCTTAAATGTCTCCAACCAGGCGGACTGAAACTTAATCCAAGAAAGTGTCTCTATGGAGCAAAAGAAATCAAAATACTTGGACACGTTGTGTCAAATGAAGGCATGCATCCAGACCCAGAAAAGGTGAGATCTATAACAGAATTTTCTATTCCTGAAAGTATTAGAGATGTGACAGGCTTCATCGGATTATGTTCTTATTACTGTCGTTTTATCAAAGACTTTTGTATCAAAGCCAGGCCACTCCAAGAGTTGTTAAAAGCTGATGCTAAATTCATCTGTGGGTGGTACTCAACAAGATTCTTTTGATGTGCTGTGAAAAGCTCTGATGACTGACCAAGTAAATGGTCTGTATGATGAAAGAGCACCTACAGAACTACACACAGATGCCAGCGGGTATGGGATCGGTGCTGCTCTGGTGCAAATTTCGGATGGAAAAGAGAAGGTTATAGCCTTTGCTTCTAGGACACTTACAAAAGCCACGAGAAACTACTCAATCATAGAAAGAGAATGTCTCGCCGTGATCTGGACCATGTGCAAATTTCGACGGTATCTATATGGAAGGCCATTCACAGTTGTTACAGATCATCATTCACTTTGTTGGTTGACAGGTCATAAGGATCCAACAGGATGACTCGCCAGGTGGGCACTATGTCTTCAAGAATATGACATTACCATAGTGTACAAAAGTGGAAGAAAACACCAAGATGCCTACTATCTCCTAAGGAACCCTGTGCTAGACCATCAAGACTTTGATGAAGATAGTGACTGTCTCACTGCACTCCAGGATCTCTCTGCTTGCCTTAAATCAGTTAGAGGATGTGAAAGGACAATTTAAGGTAGTTAATGGATTACTCTGCAAGAAAAACTTTGATCCGTTTGGAAAGAGGTGGCTACCAGTGATACACAAACACATGCGCTTAGATGTTCTACAGAAATTCCATGACAGACGTGAGGCTGAACTGTCAAGAGTGCCAGAAGAGAAAGGCAGTTCTTCAGAAACCACCTGACTGACTCCTACCAATTCCCCCAGCCAAAACGCCTTTCCAGCATGTTGGGATTGACCTCCTCGGACGATTTCCATCTGCTAGTGGCTATAGATGGACTATTGTTTGCAATAATTATCTGACACGCTAAGCCATTACAGAAGCCATGAAAACAGTTGAAGCATCCGAGGTAGCCAAATTCATTGTGAAAGAATTGTATTAAAACATGGTGCACCATGGTCGTTAATTACGGGTCAAGGGAAAGTTTCTCAATCAAATCTTGTGACAGAGATAAACTGCCGGTGCGACATTACTCATCACATGACAATGGCCTTCCATCCACAAACTAACAGGTTTACTGAACTCCTTAATAAGACCTTGGCCAACATACTATTAATGTTCATCAACGTTGAGCAGAGCAACTGGGATGAGGTGCTACCTTTTGTGGCGTTTGCCTATAACACCACCAAACAAAACACCACACTATTTATGGCATTTTTTCTGGTGCATGGGCATGAGGCAACTACACCGATGGACACTGTGCTTCTGTTACATCCTGATGACATGGATGATGACTACATCAGGCAGGTATTAACCAGAGCTGACGAAGCTCGGCAGTTAGCTCGACTCCACACGCTTGTTGCCTACCAGCCTTGCGACCTTGTCTGGATCTTCACTCCTGTTCAGAAGGTTGGTCTCTCTGAGAATCTTGTCAGGCGCTGCTTTGGACCTTATAAGATTGTAAGACAGTTGTCTGATGTTACTTATGAAGTTGAAGATTTCAACCCCAACAAAAGACGACAAAAGATCAGAGATACGGTCCACATCCTTTGAATGAAGCCCTATAAGGATCCTGCCACCCAGGGTAAATTTGAAGCTCCAGCAACAGGCAACAAGCAGAAACGTGACAAAAGAGTGTATCGGCAAGAGAAGTTCTAAGAAGATCACCGCCAGAGCGAGAATCAGTCATCAGGAATTGGAGTATGCATGACCGATGACTCATTCCCAGACTAGGAGGACGTAATACCAAGACACTGTTCTCTTAAGGAGGGAGCAAAGTCACAGAAGAAGCTGAGTGGCACCATGGTGCAGTGGTTGTGATACTAAACTGTTGCATGGAAGGACGCGAGTTCAAAACTCACCTGGACTGTACAATTTTAATTTCTATATTCGGTTCGAGTACATTCTAGAAGTATCCACGAATGTCAAGAATCATTGTACTGGAATGTTCTGTAGCTGTATATATACTGTATGTGTTCTGGCTGGAAGCAGTTTGCTCTGCGCTCTTGTATGTGCAAGATGACAATATATACAGCCCTACACAGATTTTAATACATCTGTGCAGGCTTCATGTAGTTAAATGGGACATTACCTAGGACAAATAAAAGACAAACAAAGATGAAAAACAATATGTCTTTGGGGTCTGACAAGTAAAGAACCAATATGTCCTCGAGGCCTGTGCTCAGAATGATCACCACCAGTGTCAATACGAGCTTGCAATCTGCCAAGCAACAACTGCTGCATACATTCTACCATTTCAGTGGAAATTGCAGCATAGGCAGCAGTAATATGCTGTTTTCATATCATGTGATGTTGTTGGTATGTTCTTGTAGACAGTGTCGCACAGCTTCCCCACAGAAAAAACTATAGTGATGTCATATTTTGGGAAAGGCCAGCCAAGGTATAGGTCCTTTTCTTCTAATCCATTGATTTGTAAATAATGCCTAAAGATACACAATTGTAATTCGTCCATTATGAGCCAAACAGCTATCAAGTTGATACCACAGGTTTCTCCTAGTCTGAAGGGGAATGTCGTCTAACATCTGTAGAAGATGGTCTGTTAAGAGGTTTAGATACTTGTGTGAATTCAGTGTTCCCTTTATGAGCAATGAACCTGTGAGGTGATGGTGTACTATTCCACACCATATATTTAAATTCCATGTTTGCAGACTTTCCTCCTAATGGAGCCAACTGGAATTGTCAACAGAGCAGTAGTACATGTTTCTGAGATTTACTTAACCATGATTAGTAAATTTTGCTTTATCTGTAAAGAAGATAAATGACACATCTGGAGTATCATGTCTTCATACCTATGTACAATAGTTTATAAGATTTGCAAATTCATTTCCATGCAGCACTTGATGGAGAGAGATGTGATAGAGATGGTAACTATGTTCATGGAGAATTCATAGTACACTTTCCTGACTCATGCTGCTTCGTCATGTGACTGCACAAAAACTAGTTTGCAGATCTACTGCTACAGCACCTAGAACATTATAAATTTCACCCTGCTCTCCAGGCACACTTTTTAGTCTGTTATTTAGTTCAGGCATTACACTATCACTTTTATGTAATTGCCTGAAGAGGTTCACAAATTGTTGCTATGATGTGACTGTAGGCTATGTTATGCTATGCTGTGATGGTTGACATCTATTGGCATATCTTTAGGCATATGTGATACACAATGAAAAAGCATTCTTGATACATTCATCATAAACCATGAGCATGTCTTCTTTTTCTGTGCTGGGAAATACCATCTTCCCAGCATATCTTAGTGTCTCCATTATCACACTATAACTGGCAGGACCAACACAGTGAAACTGTAATGCAAACACAACACAATGTAAACAAACATAACACCATCACCTAACATCTAAGCAATATAATGGAACAAACGGCTGTCAGTGTTTACAATAGTCAGTGTTCACAATATAACTCACAAATTACTTGCACTAGCTTTCTGCAGTGAACACCACTGACATTTTCATTTACACTGCTTTTAGGATTTTACTCTTAATATGTGTTGTTCAATTAAAAGATGTCTAACTGTTGTAAATAACTTCACTTTTGCAAACAGCTCAAACATATGTATTGGCTGCAAATATGTGCTATTGTCTGTGAAAACTGCATATCGATTGTGCCTTCCATGTCCAAAATATCTGCGGTGGAAGTGTTAATTGATTCGCCCTGTTCATGTAGATGTACCAGTACTCACATGATAACAGATAGCATGGTGACAAATGGAAGTAGATAATAATTTTTGTGTGATGTTGATAATATGATAGTGAGAATTAAGCTAACTGTATATGAAAAAAAGTGTTTATTTCAAATAAAACTCAGCATTACACAGCAAAAAATTTTATGCACCAATGGACCAAAGTACAAAAAAGTTTTTCTTCCACTGATAATGATGATGATGACAATGATGATGATGACATACAATCTATATTTACTTTTGCTATGTCTTTATGCATTGCAACTATGAGTTACAATTTTTGCCATTATCATTCATTATTTTAATGGCTGAAAACTGTTTTTTCTTTCTGTTAATTATTACATCAATGTTTAAATGTATATAATATCCATATGCATTTTTCATTCTACCTTATATGTACACAATTCATATTGATTTCCTGTAAATTACAAAATTGTATTCATTTGTTTCACAGGTGTTGTGCATCATGATGATCTGATTTACTTATTTTACATATCAGTATTGTTTCCATCTTTCACCAATGCTGATCCAGAATATCCAACAGTTAAAAAAATGACTAAAATGTGGTCTAATTTTGTTAAGAATGGGTAAGCAAAGATGATGATAATATTACTATTACTATTGTTATTGTTATTACAAATATTATTAAAATCTGAGTATAATTTTTTGACACTTTTCCAATTTCTGAAGATTCTAATGTGTGCTTTGATTTACATTTGTTGAGCAAGCTGCATTTAGCTACAAGTAAACAATCAATAGATCACTGTAGCAATTTACATGGTCAGTGTGTGTATTTATTGTGATGTCTGAGGTTTTCTTGATGAGATTGAGAGAAGGTATTTTTTCTTCATCCAACTGCTTCAGTAATTCAGATTCTGTGGACAATATTTCAACAATTTACCAAGTCATCTTCATGAGGTTTTGTTGGAAATGACGTACTTTCTGTCTATACTTAAACCATTCTAAAGTCCACGTGATGTAAAACACCCTAACCATTTCTCCTAGAGATGGTTGCTAATCCAGCTGGACAACTAAAACATAGCTTCTACAGAGTTATTTTTTTGATTATTTATCAACACTTTATTTCTTCAGTGGTCATCAGATACTCAGTGCTATTATACGATCAAATAAAATACAAGCAGGAAATTAGAAATTACAAACAAAATAATGCAAACTGATTATGGAGTTGTAACCCAGAAACCTCACTGTTTGTGTCTTTCATTCATATGTATGTTATTGTACCAAACATTGACAGAAAAACCAGTTACTCACAAACAACCTAATATGTAGACCAATATTTCATGCAGCATATGACCAACATTCTTTTATTTAAGAAATCATTTAGAATTAAAGTATGCAACTTATTGTCAAGATAGGCAGTAAATTCCACCAGAGAAGAGAGATACTTGTAACTCTTGAACAAGTCATTAACTCCATCCATTATGTTTGCACTGGAGTAAAATCCTGCATCTTTAAGTGGTCCAGTAGCCTGGAAGTATTGAAGTCATGGGCTGAACAAATCAGTGCTGCATTCAGGATGTTAATGGTCCCCAGTCCTATTTTCTAACACTTTATCAACAATACTAGTGACATGGGGTTATGCATTATCAAAGGGAAACATGACTCTACAACCTTATGAAAAGGATACACTGCTACTCGGTGTTAAGATGACACCTTGAGTTGCAGACAGGCACAACAACGAGACTGTTGTACATTGAGCTTTTGACCAAAGCCTTCTTCAGAAAGGAAATGAAATACACACACATTCACACAAGCAAGCACATATCAGGCACACAAAAGCTATCTCTGGCCAAGCTGTTGGTAGTGGTCAAGTGTGCACAAGGTGTGGCAGCTTGTGTGAATGTGTGTGTACGTCCTTTCCTTTCTGAAGAAGGCTTTGGCTGAACTCGCAATGTGTAACAGTCTTTTCATTGTACTGTACCTGTCTGCAACTCAACGTATCATCTTAATGGTGAGAAGCAATGAGTACTTTTCATAATTTTGTTGAGAATCATGACTCTTGCAGATAATATTCTAATCTCCTCATTTTTAATATTCTGATTTTGAAGATCATCATGTGTTACACAGTATTTCTGGGTATTGACTGTGATGTTGTTCATTTGCTCCACTAGCAAATCTACTACTTACTACCAATAAATTACATCAGCAGTTTAGTTCACAAACAATGTAGTCTAAAAAGAGTGACCATTCTGTGGTTTATGACCATGTGCCTATATCCCCCAGCTGTAAATTATTGTATTTGAGGATACACTGGTTTTGCCAGAGCAGGCTTGACACTGCACCAGTCACACTCACTGTTTTAAGGAAAGAAAGAAAATTCAGAATTAACATCCTATCGGTGAAAAGGACATCATAGATTTGTCACAATCTCAAATTATGGACAGATGAGGAAGGAAACTGGCCATATACTTTCCAAGAACCTGTGCCATAATTTGCCTTAAGCATAGGGAAGATGCAGAAAACCTGTTAAAATCAATGGGAAGGAATTTAAACCCTGGAGGCAGAATGTGAGTTCAGTGTCTAAACCTGTGTTACACTTCACCAATCTCCCCATGTTACCATACTGTACAAAAAAGACAGACAGAAGTATTCCATAAACAATAAAGCTTGGACATGGGTGTGCTCATTTAGAACACATCTCATGACATCTATGAAGATGCTTTGATTCAAAACTTCTTAAATACTGGTATGAAAACAAACTTCATAGCTTTTAATTCCCTGTGGTTTTTATGAATAAATTTCATAAGCACTACAATAAACTTAGTAATTTAGTAAAATGGATCAAAAACATTCTCGACTGCAATAAAATATTTACTTCCAGTGGTTACTCATTTCGGTAAGAATGTGACCATCAACAGACTATTATAGTATGATAGTAGGTGGTGGCAGTGAATAAAGTTGGTATTATGACTCCTTGAATGTCAGCTGCTGGCCTTCATGGAGTCATAACACCTGCTTCATTCACGTCCAATGACTACCATCTCAATATATAAATGGTCTCAAGAGGCTCATTTTCTGACCAAAACTGGTAACCATTGGAAATAAATGTTTTACTGCTTTCAAGACCATTTTCAATCCATTTTTAAAGTACTTTTAGCCAGACTACTGTTTCTCTGTGAGAAATGTACTCAAAAATTTAAAAAAATTGAGTGAGGCTTTATGTGCCCATGAGAACATTTTTCATCCATTTTTGTCTTTTGCAAGGGTAAAAGTATTATATTTCTCATGCATATAAGTCTTGCATATCCTGAACCACTTAATTTCTTCCTTCACCATACTGCTATATTCATGTTTGCCATGTTACACATGGAGCTACACCAATGAGTATATTTTTCCAACATCAAAGCTTACTAAACTGAAAACTTGCACAACATTTCTGTGGCTATACCACATTCAACTGGATAGTCATTTCTGGTAGCCATGGGATGAGCCTTCATCTAACACTGTGTCATAATAGGTCAAGTGTTGTCTTGCATGAGAAGTTCCTACCAATAGACATACTTCTAGGGTGACAGTCAACATACTCCTCTTATGACACAATCTTGATCAAAGATTCGTTGCTTGTCTACTGGAAATAACTACCCAGTTTAATTTGATACAGCTACAGAAATATTTATGTTAAGTTTTGATTGTAGTAAACTTTATACTAAGTTGCTACGTGTAAGCTGCATTAGGTACCTATTGTGACATTCTTGCAGTCTCTGTTTCTAGAGTGTATAAAAATCTATATACACGTGAATGGATACATGTTAAGGAAAATATATGAATGTCTTATATCATTAAACTATAGGCCTAAGAATTCAAGTATCACAATACAAATCGGACACCTACAATCTGTATCTTTCTGTACTGAAAGCACTGATTTTCTACTTGCATCATCTTTTGATGTCACATATGGTAAAGATACTATAACTATAATGTTTAACATAAACAGATTTTGAATTTTCCAATATATGGACACCTGTAGTGGTCTGTGTGAAGTTACAAAAATGTTTTGTTTGCAACACACACACACACACACACACACACACACACACACACACACACACACACACACACACACACAAAACTGCAGTTGCTGTTTACATGCCTCTCTGCCTCCTGCTGTCCTCTGCAGTCGAAGATTGTGAATTTCTTTATCCCAGCAGTCAGATGGTCAGCCTTGTGTCTTCACCTGTCTCTGTAACTCCACTCTGCTACTACCTTTGTCCACCTTCCATCATTTCTTTGCGTGATATGTCTAGCCCATTTCCATTTTAGAGCCTTTACCCTTTCCACAACATTCTGATGTCTTCTTATTGCTCATAAGTCTTCACTTCCTTTCTTATCTTTTTTCTTAGTGATATCTAGGAGAGACCTCTCCATAAGCTCACTGGACAAAAAATCATTCACCTCTGGAAAAACCATTGCATGCATCATTAAATACCAAGTAATTCAACCTTTGGACTTCATAACCACCGGGGTTCAGTTAGAAAGAGAGTCCGCAAGGCTGTCCAGGTACGCCACATCCATGTTAAGCCACTCGCTGAGGGTTTGATGGTGCAATTCCACTAGATTGTGGGATTGCTGATGTTGCCATTTTGCCCACTGTTCCAACATGCTCCATATATTTTCTATGGTGTTTAACTCAGATGATTTTGCAGGCTAAAAGAAATGTAATAGGGTGTGGGGTGTTCAGAAAATCAGTCACATAATCTACCAGCTGAATGAACTTTACTATTGTCATCTTTATGTGCCTGTGGGAGCAATGGCCTCTTTCAAGGTGACCGACTCTTAAATCTTCATTGTGTGCAGTTCCCAACACAATGTTCTCTCACTAACAGTTGGGGATGGATGTTTATTCACTGCCTGCAGCAATTCCCATTGGGTTAGGAAGCAATTTTTTTTCCTGACCACAGTTCTGATATCTTGTTCATGGCTACATATGTTATACCACTATATTTGTACACATGTTGAACAGTCCACCTGAAAACCCCAACAAATCCAGAAATTTCACACACCATATGGCCATGGGCATGGACATGGCCATGGCCAAACATGAGTGACCCTTTTTTCCACCGTGTTCTGTCCATACATTTATCCACATTTATGTACAATGTCCACTTGAAACATAAGTGGCTCACTGATCACTACTGCCCTATGCTCACATAGAGGCAGTCTGTGTGTGCCCACAGGGGTGGTTAATTTTTTGTCTGGCGAGCTTAGCTTTCTGGGCCACTCAGCATTTTCTTTTCAAAAGATTTACTAATCCCCTGCCTTACATCCATCTCCACTCTGTCTCAGGACCTTAATTTTCACTCATCTTACACCCACAGCCTCTTCTCCCCATCTTCCATGCCCCTGTTTTGACTCTCTCTCCCAATACATCCCTCCACACTATCATCACTGTGCACTGCAAGAATTCACCAGTGCTGGTGGCCATGTGTTGTATTCCTATCCTTTCTATTCTGAACACCTGCTGCCTCCCTCTGTCAGCTACCCATCGAGAGAAAGAGAGAGAAAGAGAGAGAGAGAGAGAGAGAGAGAGAGAGAGAGTTTTCCCCACTTTCCCCGAAGGCTTTCCTTCAGTATATAATTTACAGAACACAGTGTGTGTGAATGAATGAATGAGTCATCATCAGATGTATAAACTACACTAGGCATGTTCCAATGAAGGTCTTGGGCCCTTGCTGTTCAAATTGTGTATGATTGAATGAAGGAGTAAGTCAATGAATGAATCACCAACAAATGTAGAAGTAACATCAACATGACGAGAAATTTGCTGTTCAAATCATATATTAATGCCCTTGTGGATAATATTAATAGAAGCCTTGACTTGATACAGATGATGCAGTTATCTATAATGAAGTACTATCTGACAAAAGCTACAAAGATATCCAGTCAGACCTTGATAAAATATCAAAATGGTGCAAAGATTGGCAACTTGCTTTAAATGTTCAAATCTAAATTAGCTCTTTACAGAATCCAAGAACATTAGATATTGTTGCAATATCAGTCAGTAACAAATGAAAACTATCACTTCTTACAAATACCTGGATGTAAAAATGTCTGGGTATGCGAAATAACCACGTAGTCTCAATTTTAGATAAAATAAGTGGTATACTTCAATGTATTTGGGAAAATACAGTCAGTTTATGACTAAGACTGCTTACACAGTTCTAAAATTTTGCTCAAGTGTGTGGGACTAAATAGGACTAACAATGGATCTGAACATATAAAGTGAAGGATGGCATGAAATCATCACAGGTTTGTTAGATTCACATGAGAACACCACAGAAATTCTGAAAAATTTAAACTAGCATATGCCTGGAAATAGATGCCAGCCATCCCACAAAAACTTGCTTAAAGTATAAAGAAGCAGCATTAAGTGAGCGAGCTAGGAATTTATTCAAGTCCCCTACATATCATTCCCACACAGACCACAAAGAGAAGGTTAGACTAATTACAGCACTCCTAGAGGTATCACACGGTCAATCTCTCCTTGCACCTGAGTGGAACGAAAGGAACCAGAATATCTTGTACAGGGGGGGACAAAATAAAACTGACATGTAACTGACTCTGGTTACTGACCAGGAGAACTGTCCGTCACAAAAAATGCTGGAAATCTTGATTTCAGTGCACAAATCCAGGTTACTGTCACATTCTGTTTTAACTGAAGATGACAATGCAGAAAAAATTCCAAGTCCATCACAAGCTCACTGTATACCCTTGAAAACTGGTTCCTGTTAAATGGGTTGAAAATGAACATTGCAAAAACCCATATGGTACATTTCAAAATTTTTGGAAGTTAAAATACAACATTACAATAAACTTATGGAAGAAGTTGACATGATGGTGGTGGTTGTTGTTAGTGTTTAACGTCCCGTCGACAACGAGGTCATTAGAGACGGAGCGCAAGCTCGGGTTAGGGAAGGATTGGGAAGGAAATCGGCCATGCCCTTTCAAAGGAACCATCCCGGCATTTGCCTGAAACGATTTAGGGAAATCACGGAAAACCTAATCAGGATGGCCGGAGACGGGATTGAACCGTCGTCCTCCCGAATGCGAGTCCAGTGTCTAACCACTGCGCCACCTCGCTCGGTAGAAGTTGACATGATCAAATTCCTAAGACTAAATGTGGGCAAGAACATAAGTTGGAACATACATGTTTCACTTCCTATCAAATAACCTAAGTAGTTTTGCTTTTGCAGTGCAATTACTAGAAAATTCTGGTAAATTGAGTACATGAAAAATAACACATCATAGTTACTTTGAATCAGTCATTAGACATCATATAATTTCCTGGGGAAGTTCAAATATTGTATCTTGAAAATTGGAACTGCAGAAGAATATCATCACATACATGTGTACTGCACATGTATGTGATTTTTACCTTGAGTCCTCACATACCAAAAGAATTACAACAGAACACTGAAAACACTATTGTTTGCCATCTGTCAAGTAGAGCTGCTATGCAAATCTCGGTGTCTGATAAATCAAACAAAGCACTGCATTTAGATAAGTGGTGGCCATTTACAGCACCTTCTTTGATGTTTATTGACAGGGTCAATCCTGCATCAGTCTTATTGGACGTATTTTCTGGAATAGTTTTATGTTGTCCACTGTGAACAGTTAGAGGTACCTTCTAATATACACCTCACAGTGCCTTGCAGATTATGATTGAACATGTGAACAGAAGTATAATGAAAAAGGGACCTGGTATGCAGAATACTGAGTTCTTTACTGTACTTTTTTTAGTTTTGTGTGTTTTGTATTCCTTATTCACTGTTATCAGTTGTGTCACTACAGATACTTTGTTTTTTATGACCATCGTCTTTTAATGAGGCTCTCAGCTGGAAGTTTTTACCTCCAAATTATTTTTATTAGATGTAAACAACACCAGGTTTTAGTACCTCTGTGAGTCTCATGTGACCTGATTGTGTTACCTGCTCCAACAACACTCACTCATCCTCTTAAATATTCATCAGTCTCTCCCTTTAATGTAATGTGTAGAGTACAGAAATGTTGTGTTGTATAAATTTTGTGAGATACAAACTGAGCAGATGTGTAAGCTTTCAAAGAGACATCCTTCTTCTTTGCACAATACACATAAAAACGTTTCAGGAAAGTTCATCTCATATCTCTTTTAAGCTTTGTCTTTAATGATCAACTTATTCTTATGTTATTATAATAATATAAAACAAATATGTCTAATTCTAGGAATACAACAACCATCCAATGACACCACAGTCATCCAAAGTTTTGATATCCAAGTCTGGTCCTCCCATCAGCCATTTCTTGGAATCCTGGGATCCATTCAAGTACTCCTGTTCTCTTTGTCCATTTCATCATCATCATCACCACCACCACCACCACCACCACCACCACCACCACCATCCATATGTCTACATAGATACTCCATGAGCCACCGTATTGTGCATGGCGGAGAGTATCCTGTACCACCACTAATTATTTCCTTTCCTGTTCCACTCACAAATAGAATGGGGCAAAAATGATTGTCTATATGCCTCCATATGAGCTCAAATTTCTCATATCTTTAGCTGTGATCCATACATGCAGTATATGTTGGTATCAGTAGAATTGTTCAGCAGTAAACTACAAGTGCTGATTCTCTAAACTTTCTCAATAGTTTTTCTCAAAAAGAAAATTACCATCTCTCCAGGGATTCCCATTTGAGTTTCTGAAGCAGCTCCATAACACTTACCTGTTATTCAAACCTACCAGTAATAAATCTAGCCAACTGCCTCTGAATTGCTTCAGTGTCCTCCTTTAATCCAACCTGGTAGAGATCCCAGACACTTGAGCAGTATTCAAGAATATGTCACACTAGTGCCCCATATGAGGTCTCCTTTACAAGTGAATCACTCTTTCCTAAAATTCTCCCAATAAACCAAAGTCAACCATTTGCCTTCCCTACCACATTCCTCAAGTTCTCATCCATTCCATATCGCTTTGCAATGTACACGTTTAAACGACTTGACCATGTCAATCAGTACACTACTAATGCTGTATCCAAACATTACAGGTTTGTTCTTCATACTCACTACATTACCTTACAATTTTCCACATTCAGGGCTAGCTGCCATTCATCATACCAATTGGAAATTTTGTCTAAGTTGTCTTGTATCTTCCTACAGTCACTCAACTTTGACACCTTACTGTACAACATTTCATCACCAGCAAACAACAGCAGATTGCTGTCCATCCTGTTAGCCAAATCATTTATGTATATAGAGAACAACAGTGGTCTTATCACACTTCCCTGGGGCACTCCCGACGACACACGTCTCTGATAAACACTCACCATTGACGACAACATACTGTGTTCTATTACGTCAGAAGTCTTCAAGCCACTCGTGCATCTGTGAAAGTATTCCATATGCTTGTACCTTCATTAACAGCCTGAAATGGGGCAACATGTCAAATGCTTTCCAGAAATCTTGAAATATGGAATCTGCCTGTTGCCCTTCATTCATAGTTCACAGTAAATCATGTGAGAAAAGAGCAAGCTTAGTTTTGTACGAGCGATGCTTTCTAAAACCAGGCGGATTCGTGAGCATAAGCTTCTCAGTCTCAAGAAAAGTTATTATATCTGAACTGAAAATATGTTCAAAGATTCTGCAGTAAACAGAAGTTAGGGATATTGGTCTGCAATTTGGCAGGTCTTTTCATTTACCCTTCTTATAAACAGGAGTCACTAGCCCTTTTTTCCAGTCACTTGGGACTTTGTGTTGGGTGAGAGATTTGCGATAAATGCAAACTAGGTAAGAGGCCAATGCCATAGAGTACGCTTTGTAAAACCAAAATGGGATCCCATCTGGACCACATGAGTTATTAGCTTACAAATCTTTCAGCTGTTTCTCTGCACCACAGGTGCTTATTACTGTGTTGTTCATACGGGAGTCTGGCCAATGGTCAAAGATGGGTGTGTTTGCACAATTCTCCTGCATAAAAAATTTCTTGAACGTGAAATTTAAAACTTCAGCTATTGTTTTGCTATCTTCAGCTGCCTCACCAGACTTGTCAACAAAGGATTGAATGGAAGCCTTAGACCCACATAGTGATTTTACATATGATCAGAATTTTCTCACATTCTCTGCCAGATCTTTCTCTAGCATATGATGGTAGTAGTAGTTGTATGCTTGTTTTATCATTCATTCATTTATTCATTCACTCACTCATTCATTCATTCATTCTCTTATTCAACCATTTTTCTTTTAGATCCTACCATAGAGGATAGTCTTTAGGTATGTGAAATGAATCAACATATAAATTAAGAAGTGACTTTCAAAAACTATTACTATAGACAATATTAATGATTAATTGCAGTGGCTCACCAAATAGTAGAGGAGGCACTGAGTTGTTGAGAGGCACACAAAGAAGACTGGGAACTCTGCTAGCTTTCGGACGAATCCTTTTTCAAAGATACAGACTGTGCGCGCACGCGCGCACACACACACACACACACACACACACACACACTTAATTGTACAGTTACGCTGATATATGAGAAAAAAATATTAACCAAAGACAAAAAGGAAGTATCAGCATGATAATTAAATTTGTTTTTTGTATTGTAGTTGCAGAAATCAGAGCTCATATGAAACTAACTTTTATAATTAGCCACATTACCATTAAACAGTAAATGGAAGCTCCCTTCTCAATTAACAACTTTCCTTTGCCACTTTTATGTACCAAGAAGCAGGCGTTAAAATGTTAGTGAATATGTATGCCTGCAGTTAATTGTAGTCATGATCCCAGCAACTTTAGTATAAGCATGACTGCATGTTAATATGGGCATCTTCACTGTGGCATCCATCAATTTATGAAGCTCCTGTTTCTGAAACCCAATTTCATGACAGCTTTTGTTCATTTGTCTGATTGTATTTTGATTCTGAAGAAACTCCATGAATTATATGATATGTGATATATATGTTTCAGCAATCCAACATCTGAAAGGAATGATTTAGTGAATGTGGAGTGGCAAAGCTTGACACCTTCAAGACAAGTGTATCTGGATATAGGATCACAGTTGACAATGAAGAATGGGCTATATTATCAGGATCGTATGTCACTATGGGACAGGCTGTTTCCCCTAGCAGCTAGTGGGCATAAGGGAAATCAAAGACGTGGCCATCATGGAAAACAGTAATGATCTCTAATGAGATTACAGATTACTATGAAATGTTTTGTGTATGCAATGATTGGTAAACATCAAATATCATAACATTTTCAATAAAAAATAAACTTGAGAAAAACTAAAAACTATTGTTATTTAAGATGACAGAAGTCATATCCAGAAAGAGTAACAAATTTTCTTATGAATTATCATCAGTGTGCCACATATTTAAGGTACAACTAATTCCATAGTTCATTTCACACTCTCAAATGTTGCTTGCATAACAAACGAGTTTCAAACATAAAATTAATCAAAATCTGTAAGTATAAGCATAATGAAAATGCCAAAGTGACATACATGTGTAGTTTTGAAGGACAAAAATAATTCTTTGGCTGACAAAATCATCTAAGGTGAATACATGACCTGTTACCAGATACATACGCTATTATAAAATTGAATTGCATGTCAGGTCGATTATTACATACCATGCTTGTGAACTGAATAATAATTAACTCTGGCATTTATCATCTTAACAGAATCAATGTATGCAGATATGGGTCACATGCTAACTAACAATGCAAGTCACAGTGTGGGTGAATCTATCCTTAGCAAATGAGGCCACAGCTTCATACAACCAGTCAGAACAGTCATATCTACAGTACTAAACAGAAAAGGCAACTAAATATGAGAGTACAACACCTACAACATCCATGAGACTGCCAGGAAACTGAAACCTACAGAAAAATTACTAGGCATATGAGAGACCAAACATCTATTTTTGTGTAATTCATCATTCCAGATGTTAATGTAGGGTATTCAGATGTATTCACTAATAATGTATGTCTGGAACATTCCACTCATATGTCTTTATTTATGTTGTTCATATTGGCATAATGGTAGTGATTTTTGAATTATACAACTCCATCCTCAGCCACCCATAAGACTGTCCAAATCAGTCGAGTGTGGAGTAAACTGAAAGTTATGTTTCCCAACTTCTTCATACAGCAGAGTCTCAAAATGTTAATAATGGCTGAATTCTGTAGACCTACAAACTTATGTCTGATATCTTTTTATGCCATAACAGGTATTCAAAATCACTTGCAACATAAGCCTGCAACACACTATTGGCAATACTCTTGAACCAACATGTGCCACTATTCGCTTATATTGCACAAAATATACACTGATGAGCCAAAACATTATGACACCTCCTTAATAGCTTGTTTGTCTGTCACTGGAATGAAATACATCACTGACTGTGCATATCAGGTATCCAACAGTTTGTGGTTAGTGGAGGTATGTGGCATTAGATGTCTATACACATGTCAGGCAATTCATAAAAATAATGGGCCACTGATTTGCAAATGTGGTAATGGTTCCCAATAGCAACTCAGATGGGTTCAATACGATTTACATCAGGCGCACTTGGTCACTGAGATGTCAATGTGACTGCACTATAACACTCATCAAAGCACTGTTGCACCATTCTAGCTCTGAGACATGGACACCTATACTGTTGAAAGATGACATCGTCGTCTAGGGAGACATCAGACATGAAGGGATACAGGTGATTCACAGCTACAAGCACATCTTTGATTACTACCCCAAGTCCCATGTAAGTGCAGAAGAACGTCTCCCATAGCATTATGCTGCTCCCACCAGCCTCTGTCCATGGTGTGCTGCACATTTTGAGCCACTGTTCACCTCGATGACGGCACTTCTAGAGAAGAACATCAACCTAGTGTATCAAAACTGTGCTTCATCTGAAGAGTTGACACGTTCCATTGATTGATGGTTGAATCCCAATGGACTTGTGCCCATTGCAATGGTAACTGATGATGTCGTTGGGTCCACAAGTAAACACGTAGGGGTGGTCTGCTGCAGAACTCCATGTTCAATGATGAACGATGAATGGTGTGCTCTGAAGCACTTGTGTGTGCACCAGCATTGTGCTCCTTTGACAGAGACACTGCAGCTCATCATGTGTCCTACTCTACAGAGAAGACAGGTCTCTGCACCCCATGTTCTGTGAAGAGTTGTGGACATCCAACCATTTAACACCTAGTGGTAGTTTCACTGTCCTTCTACCTCTTTCTTTAGATGATCACAGCAGTAGCACATGAACATGTGACTAACTTCACTATTTTTGAGATACTCTTACATACACTCCACGCAATAAAAATCTACCTTCTGTCAAAGACTGACAGAATGTGCAAAGGGCAAATCAGGAATGGCTAGAGGAAAAACAGAAAGCTGTTAAAGAGCGCAGGCTACGGGAAAGATAAATGCCACCTACAGGAAAATTAAGACATTTGGAGAAAAGGAATCATCTGTATAAATACTAAGACCTCATGGAACTAAGTAAGCATCACTAATCAGTGTCATTTTAAAGTATCTACAGCTTAGTGTCTATAATAAAAAATAAATATGAGTTCAATAATAAACATATGTGTACAAAGATAAAGATCAGGGAATGTATCTAAGTATTTCTGGTAGTATACAATGTGGATCAGGTACTCTTCTATATAGTGTAAAAAGACCCTTGAGATAGACACTGCTTTAATTTTGTTTAAACAACAGCTCATCATCCACCGAACAGTTTGAGAAGAGAGAGATAACAGCAAATGAAATGGGTGCCTCTTCGTACCATATTCATGTTTGTCTACTCATAGTGGGTACCATCTTTCCTTATATTATCATCATTAGTTTTAACAATTATTTACTGATCTTTTTACAATATGGTGATTTTACACCTTGCATTTCACGGGGAGTCAATATTTTTTTCTTAATTTATAGCCAATTTTGAGCTCAATGTTCTGCAATATATGTTAATGACATAAACTGTAAGTACATATTTCATAATTAGACACTAATTTACATGCATTGTTTAAGGCATTTTTACATCTTTTGAAATCTCAAATGGTCTTACTGTATGCAAATTTTGCTTCGAGCATTTGCCTGAAAATGGCATAAAAGGCTGAAACCTGGGTCACTATTAAATATACCACAGTACAGTCAAATGGTGGTGTGTTTGTTTTAGAAAAGAGAGAGAGAACCTTTTCCCCCTATGAAACACATCAGAGAGGATATACATTGTGCAGTGGATGTGAGGATTTCAAGTTTCTTGGCTCTAGGGTGGATTCAACTCTGTGAGTCTTATGCTCTTTTAATATGAAAAACCAATACAAACAAAGAATGGAAAGCTGAAATGTGGAAGGAATATACAGAAGGGCTATACAAGGGAAACAATGACAATATTTTTAGAAGAGAAAGAGGCATATGATGAGATGGGGGAGTTCAATATTCTAAGAAGAATTTGACAGAGCACTGAAAGACTTAACACAAGATAAGGACGCTAAAGTCAATGAGATTCCATGCAGAATTATTGAGATCCTGGGGAGAGCTAGCCATGACATAACTACCTGATATATAAAACATATTACACAGACAGAATACCCTAACACTTCAAGAATAAAGTAATAATTCCAATTTCTAAAAAAATCAAATGTGAATATTTCCGAACAATCAGTTTAGTAAGTCAAATGATGGAAAGTTCAACTGGGAATGTCAACAATATTATGAAAAGAACAGACTGATACTCACCATAAAAGAACAGATTGCTATTCACCATACAGATGACACATTGAGTCACTGACAGGCACACAAAAAGAATTTTAGATACTGTGCTTTCAGCCACAGCCTTCTTCAGAAAGAAAGGAAAACACAAACACCCACCCATTCACACAAGCAGGCACACCGCACACACATATGACCACTACCTTGGACAGAACCACGTTTGCAAATTACTGACACAAATTATTTGCAGAAGAAAGTAATAGTGACTCTATGACTTATGTTAGAAGATAGGTTGAAGAAAGACAAACCAATGTTTACAGCATTTGTAGATTTACAGAAATTGAAATTCTGAAGGAACCAGGAATGAAATACAGGAGTGATATTTTTCTACAATTTCTACAGCAACAGACTATGGTTGTAAGAGCCAAAAGACACGAATGGGGAGCAGTAGGTTGAGAAAGGACTGAAACACATTGTAGCCTATCCCCAATGCTATTCAATCTGTTTGTGGGGCAAGCTGTGATGGAAAGCAAGGGACTTTTGGAAATGTAACCTTAACTTTGATGTTTGCTCATAGCATAGCAATTCTATCAGGACAGGAAGGAACTATGAAAAATAGTGGAAAAGGATGAATGGTGCCTTGAAAAGAGGTTTTAAGATGAATATTAACAAAAATAAACAAGGAAACAAAATGTAGAACTGAAATAGGTGATACTGATGGAATTAGATTAGTAGATGAGGCATTAGAAACAATAGACAGGCTTTTTGTTTGGGTGGGAAAATAACTGACAATGGTTGAAGTAGAGAAGATATAAAATACAGACTGGCAACAGCAAGAAAAACATTTCTGAAAAAGATAAATTTGTTAATATTAAATATAATGTTCAAATAATGGAAGCTCTGGGTTGGAATATCAACAATATAAGGAAAAGACAGATTGCTACTTAGCACAAGGATGACACATTAAGTAGCAGACAGTCACAATGAAAATACACTTACACATTAGGTTCTGGCCAAAGCCTTCATTAGAGATGCCAGGGGTGGTGGTCATGTGTATGTGAGGTGTTCTTGCTTGTGTGAATTAATGTGTGTGTGTGCGTGTGTGTTTCCTTTTCTGATGAAGGCTGTCTTAAATACCAATGTTTTTCGTGTTCTATTAATGAATAAATATGATGTTCTAAATGCAGACAGTTCAGAATCACGGACAAAAAAACTCAGTGTAACAGGTAACTGCCCAGAAAGAGCTGTTGAACAGAAAAGTGCCAGCAGAAACACATTACCACCAAATACTATTAAACAAAAAAATCTTGTGAGAGCAACTAGTAATAAAACTGAATACGAGACAAAAAAGGAAACAGTGAAGAAGAAGGAAGAAATACACATATTATCGACAAGTCATGGTATGGGACTGGCCTCAATCATGTCTGATATGCAGTCCGAATATAAAGTGACTAAAATTTCAAAATCTGGTGCTCCTCTATGGGAAGTGCTGAAAAACTGTGAAAGTGCTGTGAAAAGTGACATCAACTGTGCCATAATCGGAGGAGGAAACGATGTCCATAAAAACGAAAGCAGCCTTGCTGTAAGAACACTGAAAGAATCGCTAGGAAAAATTTCACAGGCGAAGGCAATATTCAGAAAGAGAAGAGGGCATAGACAAAGATCAGTTGGGAGATATAACATTGCGAAAATAATTTGACAGAGCACTGATAGGCCTAATCAATAGAAGGCTCCTGAAGTAGATTATATTCCCTCAGTGCTACTGATATTCTTGGGAGAGCCAGCCACAACAAAACCATTCTACCTGTTGCACATGATATATGAGACAGGTGAAATCCCTTAGAGTTCAAGCAGAATGCAAGTAATTCCAATTCCAAACAAAGTAGGTGCTGACAGATGTGAATATTACCAAACAACCAATTTCATACATCATGGTTGCAAAATACTAACATGAATTATTTACAGATGAATACAAAAACTGGTTCAAGCCAACCTCAAGGAAGAACAGTTTGCATTCCAGGAACAAGTGAGGCAATACTTACCCCATGATGTACATTAGGAAATAGGTTAAGTATAGTCAAACCTATGTTAATAGTTTTTTTGGAGATTCGGAGAAAGCTTTTGACAATGTCAACTGGGATATACTCTTTGAAATTCTGAAGGTAGCAGGGGTAAGTACGGGGAGCAAAAGGTTATTTACAGCTTGTACAAAAACCAGATAACAGTTACAAGAGTTGAAGGGCACTGGTTGGTAAGGGACGGAGACAGGGTTGTAGCCTATCCACAATATTATTCAATCTGTACACTGAGCATGCAGCAAAGGAAACCAAAGAAAAATTTGGAGTAGGGATTAAAGTTCAGGGAGAAAAAATAAAAACTTTGAGGCTTGCCAATGACAATGTAACTCCATCCAAGGCAGCAAAGGACTTGAAAGAGCATTCCAAAAGAATGGACAATATCTTGAAAGGAACGTTAACTAAAGAGGAATGCTAATGAAAGTGAAACAAAGTTAACGGAATGTAGCCTTATTAAATCAGGTGATACTGAAAGAAGCAGGTAAGTTTTGCCACTTGGGCAGCAAAATAGCTGATATGGCCAAACTAAAGAGGATATAAAATGTAGACTAGTAATGCCAAGAAAAGCATTTCTGAAGATGAAAAATTTGCTAACTTTGAATGCAGATTTAAGTGTTACGAGGTCTTTTCTGAAGGTATTTGTATGGAGAGTAGCCTCATATGGAAGTGAAACTTGCACAATAAACAGTTCAGGCAAGACAAGAACAGAAGCCTTTGAATTGTGGTGCTACAGAAGAATGCTTAAGATGAAATGGTTAGAAGATATAACCAATATGGAGGTACTGAATAGAAATGGGAAGAAATGAAATTTGTGGTATAACTTGACTAAAAGAAGGGATTATAGAGTGAGACCAAGAAATGAATACAGTAAACAGGTTCAAAAGGATGTAGGTTGCAGTAGTTATTTGGAGATGAAGAGTCGTGCACAGAATGTAAAATGTGTATGTGTAGAATGTAGTCTATTCGTCTCAAAATCTATTTGTCTCAAAATGTACAGTTACAAATCAAAGATTTTTGTATTGGAGACACGTCAAATTACTTCTGAAAAAATTAGGCTATAATAATCAACATATTTAAGCAGGAATTTCTGAATTTCTAGACGAGAGCAATTAACAAGAACATATATAACACTTATGGTCATTTTGCAGCTCGCAAATATAATTTATACAATATATTAACAATTTATTATACAATACATAGTCTTCATTGTTTCTTTTCTTTTCAAATTGCCAAACTGTCCAGCAATTGAATAATAACATTTTTCCACTAGTGTATTAAATAACAATCTTTTTAGTGGGTCAAACTCTATATTTAACAGGTTTGTATTATTTAATTTATTGTACATTTTTAATCCCATGTACAGTGGTGTTTTAGCATAAAGTTTTAAATTATGAGAGGGAAGTCTGAAACTGTCTCTGTGAGAAGTACTGTAATTGTGGTTGAAATGAAAATTGTCAAGTGAGTTTTGATTTTTATATATGAAAATAAAAGTTCATAGATCTACAGAGAAGGAATGATTAGTATTTTTAATTTTTTAAATAATGGGCAACATGATGTTCTTTTTTGGACTAAACACGTTTCTTATGAATCTCTTTTGAAGAGTAAGTAATCGCAGGCTGTTCGTTGAGTTTCCTCTGAAAATTATCCCAGATTGAATTATAGTCTCAAAGTAGCTGTGGTAGACCATCTTCCTGGTGTTCTTAAGGGTGGAACCAGACAAGACATTCATCGCATATACTAGGCTGTTTAGTTTGTTTGCTAAGTAGTCTACATGTACCTTCCAATTTAAATTTTTGTTCAGATTTACACCTAGAAATTTTACATAACTTGCTTCAGTCATTTCCTGATCACCGTGCACTATTTTTATGGGAGATACTGGTTCTGTTTTAGCACTGAACTGCACTAATTGTGTTTTTGTGACATTGAGTTTTAATCCATTGTGCTGAAACCATAATTCTAGGTTTCCCATTATATTTTCCACAGTACCATGAATTTGTTCTAAATTGGCATTTTCAATTAAAACTGAGGTGTCATCTGTGAATAAAATGGAGTGAACACCAATGTTTAAAGGTAAATCATTTATGTACAGCAGAAAAAGTTAAGGGCCTAAAATTGAGCTCTGTGGGACCCCTGTACAAATCTTTTTCCAGTTGGAGAATGACTTTTTTCCCCATTTGTATTTAGAATTGTTCTCTGTTTTCTTTCTGACAAATAAGATTTGAACCACTGCAATGCCCTGTCCACAATTCCATATCTCTCTAACTTGGGTTGTAGTAGTGAGTGACTGACCGAGTCAAACGCTTTGGTCAAATCACAAAAAATACCTGTTACCTTTTTACCCTTATCTAAAGTAGAGCTTATCTTTTCAGTTAATTCCCTGATAGCATGTATTGTATTTTTGCTGTTTGCAATACAGAACCACATTTTCCATAGCACTTCTTTACACAGATCCAAAAGACTCACCAACACCACAAATCAGCCTGTGACCAGTGTCATCTAACATCACTCGTACCTTGGAAAACAAATCACTTCCATCACCAGGGCTTCAGCAACCACTCCTTGTGTCTTGATGCAAGGGATATTCAACTCTAACAGCTACTGTCATGCCCCTAAAATGTATTTTATTGTTCACCTATGCAATATACCAGGCTACCCCAAATTCTGCTCCAAATCAGCAGCCCAAGAGATCGTTCCCTTGTGGACACCTCAAATGGAATGCCTGTCCTATACACCCATCCAACACGACTTAATACAGTCCAGTCACAGGTTTTTCCTATCCTACGAAAGAAAGCAGCCATATAACATACCACCTGACCAGCAATCTAGATGCATATGGCAGCCAACGAGCCATCTGCCCACATCAATAGTCATTTACAAATTGTGATTAAAGGCAAACTCAAACCTCCATCTACATCTGTACTTTGAAAGCTACAGAGCATGAAAGAGGGTACTTCAGTTATCACAATCACTTTCAAAAATTATTCCATTTCACAGTGGCAGGTTGCTACAGCAAACAATTTTGAATTATTCCAGAACAAAAACAGTCTTGGCTGTGAAATTAATGTCAATGGTGTTTCACCCTTTTGGGGCATCATCAGATTGTGTAAAAGTAGCTTGATATGAAATGCATCTGTCATATAGCCACACGAAATGGAACATGGACACAGCAGTAACTGGCTGTATGATGGAAGAGTTTCCCATCCAGCTACTTTTACAGAATCTAATGGTCCCAAAATGGTTGCAACATATAACTGGCATTAAATAATTTTGCAATGAAGACTGTTTTTTTCCTGAAGTAAGACTATCATTTTCCTCCCTTTTGCATTTTGACTGTAAATGATGCATGGGAAGACCAGCTAAAGGTATGAAGCTATATGAGTTTGAATTTCTCTCATGACATCAACAACTGCTTCAAATACTTGTGGCAGCATAACATCTCTGAGGGAAAAGGAAGAGCACTGCTCTGTGGGGTGAGGAAGAGTCAGCATGCTTTGTACACTTCCAACGATTACACGAGTTACGTGTATTGTGCTCTTTAATAAGTAGTGTGGAAATCATATCTCTGTGATGTGTCACTATTCTGCTATAACAACTCTGGTACCCAATGACTTACAGTAGTAACCCCAAATTTCTGCACCACGCCACAATTTTGATGTTAAGTTAAAAGCTGCTGTGTTGGTTACACCATTGAGAAGGCTGTCATTACAAATGGTATAATCTCACTGTTTCTTTGGCAGTGTCAAAAACATCCCTCAACAAGTGCTCATGAATTACATGAACATTCTGTGTGCAGAATGGCTAAATATCCATCAAGGCTCAGACAATACTATAATGCCAAATGGCATAACGACAATGCCTTCATTGTTTGCCATATCTTCAGATCACCCTCACATCACTGATGATTTCAAGCATCAGACTGTGCCATGACATGTGTCGAATTTATGTAGTATCAAACCATGGAAAATCCAGGATGGAATGTAACAATATTATGAAAAGGAAAGTTGCTACTCACCATATAGTAGAGATGCTGACATGTGCACGCGCGCCCCACACACAAGTGCAACTCATACACACCTCACACTTGCATTTGCGTGAGTGTGCATGTGTATGTCGGTTGTCTACTTTTGACAAAGGCCTTACACACCAAAATATTTATTTGTGACAGTCTTTTAATGTGCCTATCTGTGACTCTGCATCTCTGAATTTAGGGAGTAACTTCACAATAAACATTCCAAATTTGACACCAAGTGAATCTATTCCTGGTACTTCAGAAAAAACTGCTGCAGAAAATCACAATAAACAACGGTTGCCCACCTCCATAACAAACATTAATCTAAGTGCCTTTGATCTTCGGGCAGTACAAAACATCATGTATTCCACTGCTAGTGATTATGAGCATTACAACACTCGACTTTATGACCTGAACCATAGCGATGCCTCCCACAGTGTTTGAACAACTATAGCCTGCGCCATATCACTCTGTTGTTCTGTTTTGTCACCCATCTACCAGTGGACTGTGGGATCAAGGATTACACCTTTCTTTTCCAAATCTGGTTCTGACTATTGTGACTCAACACAAGTTCTGCGAGACAGACTATGAGGGCACTCATATCCCAGGTGCACCAGCTGTGCTAGGCATCAAAATCGACTTGATTCCAGCCTGGCAATGTTCTTTGCATATGAATCACCAGTCCCCAGCTCCAAAACCAATTACAGGCCCTGATAACGCATTTTTCTTGACCTCACCTCAGCAAGGTCAGATACTGCTGCCTCCCAGTGTGAGTGATGTCACACCAACAACACAACTGCATCAACTCCATGAGACACTGCCTTCCTTCTTTATGTTGCCACAACCTCATGTACACTCTCACATACATTTTCCGTCATCTCAGGCATCTGACATTAGAAAAGTTGAACCTACCACATTGATCCCACAACTTCACTCACACACGCAGCCATTCTTCAAACAGCAACCCAAGTTCTACACACATCTACGCATGATGCCAATGCCACCCATGCCACGACACGAATTGAATCACACACACCTCCATATGTTGAGCCACATTTCCTGCCCATCTCATGCAATGAGACTACCACATCTCCCACGCTGTGCCACACCCACCTCACGAAGGTGTCTTACAATCAAAACACTGACAGCCATATCATATCATCCAATACCATGCAAAATTACCATTGTTCTGTGTGGATTCTCCTGTGATGTGGTATGCCCTCAGCAAGTGTTATATGTCAGCCAGTGGCATCATTGAGGATGATGAGAAGTTTGCCACTCTCCTTAACCACCTCAGAGACAGTGTGGGCCTTATCAGCAACTTGCTTTTGGACTTAGTTTCTCACAAATACGCAACTGCGTATATAATATCACAACACTACACTCTAATCAATAATCAACAGTGCTACATTGCAGTTGATGCCCAGTATCCCTGCACTGAAACCAATTTTGCATGATTCCGGCCAAGCTTCCCCAAAATTTCATACATCTGCGGACTGCTGACAATGGCCAGACTGGCCCAAACCAGGCTGTGCTCCCCCCACCAATACCAACCCAAGCGCCTTTCACAGCTCCAGTTGACAACAGTCACCTACTGCAAAAGCCAAGGTGGTTGTTCTCCCTCAGCTGGCCACCACCCCGACTTTGCATACAAATGAAAGCTGCACTGACCATGTGCATCGTCTGCTTCCACACTCAACACACAACAATTCTACTGCTGGTTTCACACCAGATTTGGGCACAGTGCACAACACTGAAGACAACCCTGCACCTAAACTAGAATGATGATGACCTGACAAAGGTGCACCAGGATGCTCTTCATTAACAAGATGCCTCTGCACACCATGATAAAACAGCACTGACACAGTGTTTCAACGAGTAGACAGCTGCTGACTATTCAGGCACCTGCAGATGTATTTCCTCATTGATAATGGGGCTGATGTGAGCTCTCTACTGCCTGCTCTCTCGGCTGCTACACTGTTGCCATCGCAAACATCGCATTTGACCTCGGAACAGATACACAAATACCTTGGACTTTTCTAGTGGCAGAGATGGTTGAACCAGTCCTGGAGGCCAATTTCCTCCAGCACTACCAATTACTACCAGATTTAAATTGTGCCCTCCTATTACAATGGGGTGGCCAGCAGCCGATTCATGGTGTGGTCAGAAATACAGTATCTCCCGGCATTGTAATGCCCTTGGTTACCCTGCTGCTTGACACACCACTCGACATGAAGCTACAAGTGAAGCACTTTTCAACTAGTTAGCTTAAAAGCAGCTGAGGGCACATATATCATCATAATAACATGGCCATGCACCTCAACAATGAATAACTATACTGACCAATCATGGATTCCACCGCATCACTACATGCAGCTCGACAGCATTTTGATGACCTTCACCATCTTGACACCGATCACTACTGTGGCACCACCGCTACAGGCGCGTCTCAGGTTAATGACGCTTCACAATCCCACTTGAGTGTGGTCCAAGACAATGCCATGTGATGTTAACAGTGACAGCGAATTGCATCACACCCCACCTCCTGGACTCAGCCCATGCCTCCCATTCGACCACACACAACCTGTGCTGTGTGGGACAATACAGTTCACCACACTGCAAACCACACCAGGTTCCCCTGTCCATGTGAAGCAAAACAAGTGTTGCGTCATTTGTGAGATAGAAAGGCGAGAAAGTGTGCCAGGAATTACCCCAGTTCACTGCTAGTAGCATCACATCACCTTAATGCGTCTGCGTGTAGCGCACAAGTATGCACCATAATTAACTATAAAATTAAAAGTCAAAATTTCTTATTCAAATTTTTTCAACATATAATTTAATGTAATAACATTTCAAATGTCAAGTCTTAATGTAATTAAATCAATGGTTTTCATAAAAATACCATTTTAAGAAAACTATGTGGCACTAAATATTAGACTTAGAAATGTAAAAATTTGTATGATGCTTCAGTTCATCCTAAAAATAATAACTAAGGCACCATGTTACGCTACCTCTAATAGTTTTCCAGTAATTTAATGAAAACCAAATTTGCAACTAAAACATGCCCATTTGTAGTAGAGTAAGCACTTGTAATTTTAATGCTAGAAAATTTTGGTTGCACCCCATGAGAAAATTTATTAAATAATAGAGCTATAAGAAATTTTAGGACCTAAATATTAATAACAACCAATACAAGGTCTTTTAAAGTTATAGTTCAGAGTTAATGATCTACCGCCAGTTCCACTCTACAAAGTCTAAAAGGCAAAGTTTTTATTCAAGCGAGCTGAAACTTTTTCTGTGGTTTCAACCAATTGACCTTAATGCATGTAAAAATTAAGAAAATTCTAAATTAATTCATAACTTAGTTATTAAAGATTATGTGTCCAAGAAAGCTGTCATTCAGGGAGTGCAGCAGTGTGCATAAGACAGGTGACAGCAGATTTTCCTTTGGCCGTCCGTTGCAGCACATATATAAATACAGCCTGAGAGGCAGGAAAGAAGTTCACTTTGCACTCAGCCACTGTAAGATCCGTGTCTGCCAAGTGCCGGATTGCGCTCTGCCTGAGATGATGTCAGAGACATACTGTGACAAAATGTGTATTTTCTGTAATAACTGATAGTGAACTCATGAGGACTGTAGACCACCCTGGGCTGCTTAGATTTTGCTAAAATATCTGTTAGTGTGTCGTCTGTGAATAGTTACAAATCCGCATGGCAAATGGTGACTATTATTTCCACTTTTGTGGCAAGCACTTATTTCGAACATTTATTTGAGTATCAGTAGTTAAGGCGAAAGACAATTTGGTAGGAATGTACTGTAGAGATCACCTCTGAACTGATAATAGTGCTGTTTAGGATAGGAAGATTTACTGTTAATTGAACATAGTGACTTTTAAATTGTTGTGCATGACATACTTTACTAAATATATGTACAAACTGGAACTCTATACCTTCATTTATAATCAGTGTCCTGATCCTGCTAAGAAGAAAGGGAATAGAAACATTTCTTTCAGTGGGCTGGACAAGAATGTGGATGTGCAGACTGGAAACTATGTTCAGTATGTTCTCCATCACTTTCTGGCTGACCACAAAAATAGTTGCTAGATTGGCGTGAGAAAAATGGCAAACCACAAACACTAACTAACTACATAAACTAACAACAATGAAAGTTAATAAATTTTACCCATTACCCCACACATTGTCACCCCATCATCTAGCTCCTCACAAACGTAAAGTGGCTGAGGCTGTGGTGGATGAACATTTGCAAGCTGGCACAGTCAGCCATCAGACAGTGCTTGGGCCTCCACAATTAAACTAGTTCCTAAAAATAAGAGTACCTGGTGCCTATGCAGTAACTACCACTACCTCAATGTATGTACAGTCATTGACAGCGACCCCATTCTGAACTGGCACCATTTTTCCCATGTCTTGGTTGGGGCAAAAATTTTCAGTATTTCAACCGCAAAACAGCATACTTGCAAATTCCAATGGGTCAAAAATGTACAAAAACTGTGATAATCATGTCATTCGGTCTCTCTGAGTTCCTGTACACACCATACAGACTAAAAATGTGGCACAGAAAAGGCAAAGATTTATTGACATTATACTGTTGGATTTGCCTTTTTGTCATTCCTCTCTTGCAAAATAAGCAAGACCATGACGACCACCTGTGTATCATCCTTGACAAGCTTGCCTCTCATGGGGTTGTGATAAATGATGACAGGTGCCAACTTCAGCAACCCTATGTGATCTTTGTCGGACACCACTGATACACCTCCTCCCACCTCCTGAAAGCTACCAAGAGTTACATAGGTTTTTGGTGTCAGAAATTTCTACTACAGGAACAAACTGCCATAGGCTGCTGAGATTTTACTACCGCTCACACAAGCACTGCGCAGCAAGAATACATCTGGTAAATAGTGCCTCAATTGGACAGCATAAATCCAGATGGCCTTTGACAAAATAAAGGAACATCTGTTACACGCCATGACACTCACCCACCCATCGCCCAACACACATCTAATTATCACATCCGACACTAGTGATCACATGATCGGTGTTGGTTTACAGCAAGAGATTGGTGGAATCAGTCAGCCGCTCAGATTTTTTTCGCGCAAAATTACCGACATCCAGGGTGGTGGTGGTGGTGGTGACAGACCCCTAACCATATATACAGACCATTGCCCATTGGCAGACGCATTCTGCAACCCGTCAGCAGGTTCTGCACCCAGATTTCGTAGCACAGTTCACTAGCAATGTGTGACACCTCAAGAGTGCTAATAATATTGGGGCAAATTATCTTTTCTGTATTGTAACTACCTCGCCTAGACGCACGTTGACAGGATCACAGATGCACAAGGGACAGATGCCAATCTCCAAAGCTTATTTAACAAACAAGACACGGGGCCTCAAAGGCAACAATGCATGCTATCTGGCATTACCAAAACAAGTTTGGTGTGATGTTTTGAATGAACAGGTCCAACCAGTCATCCTGGAGACGTATTGCACGACAATTTTTGACCATCTCCACAACTTTGCATGTACATCCAGGCTTGCGCCCTACCATATGCCTCATCATGGAACACTTTGTTTAGGCTAACATTCAATGGTGCCACACGGGCCAGGACTTGCAAAAACTGTCCACCACACACAACCCCCCTTTTGGTAAAATCCCAGTTACTAAGGGCTGGTTCCAGCATGTCCATACTGACATCGTAGGGCCACTCCCCAAATCGCATTACTACCATTACATTCTGTCAATGATCACACGACACAACAGGTGGAGGCCATGCCCATTTCTGACCTATCAGCAGAGATATTAGCAAAAATTTTCTTCAATAGTTGGAATGCCAGATTCTGCTGCCTGGCCTCCTTAACATCATACCAACATTGGCAGTTCAAATCTCAGTTGTTCAATGACTTATGCCACCTATGCAGATGACGTCTAAGGCGCTGTAAAATCTCTGTCTGGGAGAAAAGGAAGGTCAGTGCTCTGGGAGGCTAGGAGGAGTTAGTATGCTCTGTATGCTTGTAAAGATTACACAGGTTATGTATATTGTACTCAGTAGTAAATAGTGTGGTGGTGGAGGAGGAGGAGGAGGAGGAGGATATTAGTGTTTAACGTCCCGTCGACAATGGGGTCATTAGAGATAGAGCACAAGCTCGGATTGGGGAAGGAAATGGACTGTGCCCTTTCAAAGGAACCATCCCGGCATTTGGCCGACTCCCGAATGCAAGTCCAGTGTCCTAACCACTGGGCTACTTCGCTCAGTAAACAGCATGGAAATCGTACTTCTATGAGGTATCACTATTCTGGTATCATACTTCCAGTACCCCATCCCACACACACTTAAGCAGTATGGATTCTCCTTTCTTCCCATTCTCAACCATTTTTTCTCCATACAGCTCAGGTGAGAATTGTCTCCACCTTCTGTCATAAAAATAGTTCTGAATTACACACAAACATTTATGAACACAAAGATTAAGGGGAATCCAATTTGCATCTCCTCTGCGATTGTCCTTCTACCACGACTTATCACTTGTTTATATCTAGTGTGTCTGCATTATCTAGCCTGCACCACCTGCCCAACTGTCAGGAGGAAAACGTTTAAATCTCCACTGACTCCCAGAATCAGCCAGTTCTGACAATCATCCAGTTTCGTTTTAGTGACCACCCATTTGCAGGGCTATCATTCATAAAGAGTCAGTGTCCCTATGTATGTGCATTAGAGATCAGAAATGAGCTCTGTATACTTGCTTTAAAGTTGTCAGGTGGACCTAGGATGTCTCCCCCGAAATCACCATCACCGTATGCTTAGTCTTGTCTCCATTCTCTGCCTCTATTCATTTAACTGTAAACTTATCACTTGGGTCTGTTGTTGAGTACAAGCCGACGACACCAGTGTAAAAGGAGAGTAAGTGCACGGGTTCACAACTATAACAGAGGACTTGTAGCATTGTTGAAAGAGATAGATGGATAGGAGGAGGAGGGGGGGGGAGGAGGAGGAGGAGGAGGAGGAGGAGGAGGAGATGGATGGACAGAGAGGAGGGCGGAGGAGGAGATGGAATTTTCACCAATTGTATCAGTACCCATTTGCACTGTGATATATGTTAAATGTCAAACATTTGCAAGTGCCGCAATAAATTCATACTGTCATCGCCAATTATAAACAAACTTCATTGAATAGTTTTAAAATTATTGACAACAGTAGGCCTAATGTCATCAAAACAATTTTTCTCTAATTTCATCATACTTACGTGAGAAAAGGGTTATTTTTGAGAATTTTCAGACACTTACAAAACCATATATTCGTAAGTTACCGGTAAGAGTGTTTTGGATAAGTAACTTATTTCGTAGAAAATCAGTGTTTTTTGGTTCACAGTCTACAAAGAATATGTCACCCCTGAATTTCACTGCACATCAGTGCAAATAAATGTGCATTTTGAGAATTTTCAGAAGCTGCCACTGTCCTTTGCATAATCTATCAGCAATTTGTAGTAAATTGGCATTGGTGATTTAGTTACTGTAGTAGACATTCTAACTAACATATTGTGTTACATCTAGTTTCTCCTTAGAGGAGTAGCCCCATACATTATCTGCATTTATTGTAAATTAACTTTGTTTTTGAGTTTGCTAATTGACCTCAAAACATTTTAGGAAACCAGTAGTTTTTACCACAGGTTTTTCTGTTGCCTTAATAGAAATCTCGTTTTGTGCATTTGCTTCAGTTCTTATAAGGCTTTAGAACTTTTCAGCTCAACAGATTAAAAGATAATCAGAGAGCTTAATTCAAAGCTATTTATTCATTGCCTTGTAATACACTGCACAAGCCAAAATGCAGCCCCACTGGAAATCCTGTTCTCAAGCAGGAGATGAGTTGGTCGACATTGATTAGCACATGGAAATCGTCCAGACTATTGTCAAATTATTGGAAGCTGTTGTGAATTAATGTGTTGGAAGAGCTCTCGAGAGTCATATACCTGTGATACCGGTACCGGAGGTACCTCAAGTACTATCCTTTCCTGTCGATGCTGTCTCCTCTACAGAAAGTACACGATTTGTACTTACCCATCCACTTGACTGTGAGTGGCATATTAATAGTAAATATAGGCATCCTGTAAAGAGCAGATCGGGGCTAGGGAGGACTCAGGGTGAGTACCAATCCCTCTAACCAACAAGTTTGAGGTGCTGTCTTTCACTGAAACTGAGCCATTGGGACTCACTTCACCTGTTCTGGAGAAACCTGTTTTGTCCAGTGTAGGGAGGCAAACACAAAAGGGTAGGGGTCTATTAATTATTGGCGGTTCAAATGTTCGGTGAGTGATGGTAACCCTTAGGGAAATGGCAGCAAGGGACAGGAAAGGATGGCAGGTGTAATCAGTGTATATGCCTGGGGGTCTCATTTTACAGATAGAAGAGGCTTTTCCGGCAGCTGTTGAGGGTGCAACTAGCTGCACATAGTGATTCATGTTGGAATAAATTATGCCTGTCATCTGGGCTTGGGTAATTCCAGCAGCTGGCAGAGAAGACCAGCCTTGTTCATGGAGTTCCAATGAAGCTCACAATTTACATCATTGTCCCCAGAACCAATTGTGGCTCATTGGTTCTGCATTGACAGGAAGGATGGAACCAGATACTTTGAAGATTCTGTTACAAGCTAGGCTGTGACTTCCTGGACTTGCACAATAGGGTCGAGTACTGTACGATTCCTGTCTGTGGGGTGCACACAAAGGTTGTTTTGATTAGGTGACTCTCCATCCAATCCAGATAACGATAGCTTAGGAAAACAGAAGTATCAGTGTAAGATTGGAATAAATGCTTCCAGCAGGTGATAGTATTAAAATCCTGAAGGTAAACTATTCAAGCATTCACAACAAAGTGCCAGAGTTTGAAGCACTCATGAATAGCAGTGAAGCTCACGTAATACTAGGGACAGAAAGCTGATTAAATCCGAAATTGATAGCAGTGAGATTTTTAGGGAAAATTTAAGTGTGTATCGAAAGGATAGGCAAATGGGAAATGGAGGTGGTGTGTTTGACGCAGTAGACAAAAAAATCAAATCCACCAAGACAGAATAGAGACTGCAAGTGAGACTGTTTGGGGCTGATTCAGTATCAGGGATGGGCATAAAATGATAACTGAATCCTTCTACTGCCTACTAGATTCATCTCCTTATGTAACCGGAAACGTGTACGCGAGTTCCCCAATCATACTGTAATCATTGGTGGAGACTTTAATCATCCAGTAATGATTTGGGAAAATTACAGTTTTGTTAGTGATGGGTGCCTTCTCTGAAAACTACCAACAACAGATAGTTAGGAAGCTCACAACAAATAGTGGAAATATGTTTGATCTAACATCAACAAATGTAAACATCGAAACAGGTATCAACAATCATGATGCTGTTGTGGCAATAGTGATTACCAAAGTACAATGAACAACTACAATAAGCAGAGAGGTATATATGCTGATCAGCTACAACATTATGACAACCAACCTATTATCTATATAAAACCATACAAGCAACAGCAGCATCGCCTGGCGAGGAATGACTGCTAGTCAGACAGACACACGGTGCATGTAGTCTCAGTGAGTGTGCTGTCCATGTAGAATGGAGAAGACATACAATATATATAAGTTTGACAGAGGGCAGACTGTGATGGCCCAGAGGGTTGACGTGAGCATTTGAGAAACTGCATGACTTGTCAAGTGCTAGAAGTGTGCTGTGGCCATTGTCTTCAACACAAGGAGAAACTAAGATGAAAACACATCCAGACATCTTGAGGTTGGGCAGCCACCCCTCATTACAAGTGTCGGATAGGTGGAGCTAACATCAGATTTTAATGCTGGACAGAGTACAAGCATGTCTCAATATACAGTGCACCAATCACTCCTAATGGTGGGCCTACACAGCTGACGACCCATGCGTGAGCCAATGTTAACACCATGACGTTGGCAACTACGACTGAAATGGTCATGTTATCATTGGCATTGGACATTGGCGCATTGACAGTGTGTTGCATCATCATGTAGGCGACTTGCCTACAACAAATAATTGCATAGCTGTCCGGTATAATGAGTTAATGAAAAAATATTTATTTGTGAAAACTCACAATGAGAAGAAATTTTAAAAAAACAACAGAGAAGTAACAAAAACTAGGAGATCCTATAGTCTTACGGCAAAGATAAAAAACAACTCATGACAAAAAAAAAAAAAAAAACTCTCGCGCGCTTTTGATATCCCTTTGCACCAGACATGAAAAATATCACTGCCACACAGCCCCCCCCCCCCCCCCCCCCCTTAAAGTGCGGAGCCCCAGGCAGGGATATCTTGATACTTGAATTTTATTCGACGTCCAGGTCTGGTGAGCGTCGGGTGTCTCGAGGGCGGTGACGTCGTCGTTTGTGGTGGTGATTCACCTGCCTCGGACGATGCACTGAGCGGTGTTTTTGTATGCTCTGTGTCCATCATGTGTTGATGCACAGGTGTGGTGTCAGAGGTCGGAGAGGATAAAACCCATGCTGGCTTGACACGTTCAATCGATACCTTTGTTGGAACACCATTGTACATTATGTCCACGGTATGCTTATTTCTACTCAGCACTACTTCTACTTATTTCTACTTGTTTTTTATCTTTTCCGTAAGACTATAGGATCTCCTAGTTTTTGTTACTTCTCTGTTGTTTTTTTTAGTTTCTTCTTATTGTGAGTTTTCACGTATAAATATTTTTTCGTTGACTCATTATACCGGACGGCTATGCAATTATTTGTTGTAGGCAAGTCGCCTACATAATTGGTGACCCCGACGTGATTTATATCACTGCCACAGTCTGATGAATCCTGATACCCTCCTCATCATGCTGATAGGAGGGTGCAAATCTGTCATCTTCCAAGGGATGGACAGAGAGAGTCAGGAAGTGCAAACTGGCAGAGGAACGGAGGAGGAGGAGGAGGAGGAGGAGGAGGAGGAGGGGGAGGGGGAGGGGGAGGGGGAGGAAGAGGAGGGGGATGGGGAGGAGGAGGTGGTGGTGGTGGACAGGAAGAAGGGATTGAGGAGATTGCCAAAAGAGAGAGCAGGAGAGGACGTGGAGCTGTAGGAGGCACGGAGAAGATTGAGAGGGGTAGTGAGCAGGAAGAACAGAAAGAGGTTGTGAGGATGCAGGTGAAAATGGAGGAGGCTATGAGGAGGCTGGTAGAAATGGGAGAGATTGTGGGGAGGCATGTGGAGGAGGGACAGGTTGTGAGAAGGCAGATGGAACAGATACAAGGTATGAAGAGGCTGGTGGAACAGGGGTTGGGTATGAATTGGCATGTGGAAGAAGGGTTGGGAACGAAGAGGCAGGTGGAAGATGGGATGGAGAAATAGATGGGGGAAGGTAGATTATGGGAGACAACAGACATATATGTGTGTAGTATCATGTCTTTCATGCGAGACTCAGTTTCCACAGAAAATGTTGGTTTGTTTCCTCATCACGAACAAAAGGATCTTCAAAGAATAATTTTAGATGCCTACAATACATCAGTCCTAGGTTAGTGTAATACAATTTTCACTTTATTGATAAGTATTGAGAGGGACAGTGAAACAAGGAGAGTAACCAGTAGTTCAGCAGCAACTTAGCAGTGCTGCTGCATGACAGTAGCAGCTGGTGCAGGAGAGGGCAGTGCTGTTGCTGCTGGATTATTGGTCAGTCGTCATGTTTTACTACCCCTTACAACAAATATTGATAAAACAAATATCACACTAAACAATCGGAGTCCCCTCTATCAAACTGGCATGTAAAATTCTGCTTTATAAATCATTTTGTTTGTAATGGGGAACAAATGACACTTTTTATCGACACTGGGCATGCAAGAAAGTTGTGATGAGCAGTATTTGTTTGGGCTGCCTCCAAATACACACTGCAAAAACGAAATGGTAGTTCCTCCCATATCTGGCATAGCATGTCCATATTAACGAGTATAATTGCTGCTCTGATGTGCTCCCATTTCCTGCAGGTCTCAAGGTGGGATCTGGTAGACAGCATCCTTCACAAAGTCCGAAGAAAAAATAAAATGGGTTTATGTTTGGAGACCTTGACAGACAGGAAATGTGTCCTCCTCTGCCAACACAGTGACCTGTAAAAGTGTTGTCCGAAGTCTTCCTAACACTCAAGGCCCAATGAGGAGGGGCACAATCCTGCTGCAGTATAATGTCAGTCTGCAAGTCTTCGACCTGTGGAAAAGTAAACTGTTCCAACATGTTCAGATAAACAGTCAGCTAATAGATGCCTCTGCATAGAAAAACTGTCGGACCACACATTTACCTTCAGCTTCACACACAATTTCCAGGCTGAAGTGGGGTTCTCAGAGTCCCAGATCCTCACATTTTGTCTGTTCACCTACCAAACACATGGAAACAAACTTCATCTGTGAACATTACCTTCTTCAGATAGCATAGATCATTGTCAATACGACTCAGAATATGAACTGAAAATGCTATATGCTTTGGCCTGTCATTAGGATGAAGCATATCCAGCAGCTCCACCTTGTAGACATGAAGCTTCAGTCTCTTGTGTAGCACCCTGTGCACCACGGTTGATGGTAGCTGCAACTGTTGAGACATTTTATTGATGAATTTGCTTGGGCTTCCGATAAATGTCTGTTGCAGCCATTCCACATCTGCATCACTCGTCCTTGGATGCCCAAAATTCATCCTCTTCATGATCTTTCTGGACTCCTTGAATTTTGTGTATCACTGTCTGATGGTAAGATGTGATGGTGTTATGTTTTATTCCATCTGATTGGGGGAGGGGCTTTTGCATCAATAACTAAAGTGAAAAAAGAAAAAAAACAAAACTTAAGGTGTATCTGAACATTATGCTACCAACCGCAACTTTTTACCTATCCCTATTTCTGCAATATAAGTATTCAAAGTTGTAAAGGTATTTTGGAACACCCAGTTTATGTTTGTATTTATATGTGTACATATATCTAATATATATTTTTCCCACATGGAATGTTTCCCTCTATTATATGGGTACATATGTATTTATTAGTATGCAGGGTGATTATAATTAAAGTTAAACTTTCAAACCGCTGTAGAAATAACACCACTGGTCAGAATGACGTCAAATTGCAACACAATATTATCGGAGATGGGGGAAAATGTATGGCAGTGTAAGCATCGTAATTTCAGAGTAGTTGACGACAAATGAATCATACAACAATCCCTAAGGTGTGTGTTTGACATTAAACAAACTGTACTACTCAGTGTGCATGGGTGTATGGATGTGATACTGTTAGTTACATAAGCCCACCCACCACGGCAAGATCATATCACATCGGATGGGAAAAATCAGTTTTTAATTGTCCTGAGGCCAAAACACGCATAAAAAGCATCACTCACATATGTTTTAATTGTCCTGGCGCCAAAAACCACAAAAAAGCATCAATCACATCAGTTTTTAATTGTCCTGAGGCCAAAAACCACATAAAAACATCAGTCAAAATCAAATCAGATTATTAATTTCCGTGTGACTGGCGCAGACATGTTCAATATGCTGTCCACCGTTTTCTGCAACAAGCTGAAATCGAGAAACAGCATGTCCACAACTGATCAAAGTGTTTCTGGGGTCACGTTCAGAATGTGTTGCACAATTTGTGCCTTCAATGCAGCCATGTTTGCATTCAGAACACTGAGCACATCTTTCAGATAGCCCCACACCCAGGAGTCATATGTAGTAAGATCAAGTGATCGAGATGGCCAAGCTGTAGGGAAATGGTGGCTGATAATTCTAGCATTTTCGAAATGGTGCTTCAGCAGCTGTTTAACTGGATTTGCAATGTGCAGAGGTGCAGCATCTTGCATAAAACCATCCCATCCACACACCAACACTGTTGGAGAGCTGGAATGATATGGTTGCACAAAAGACACTCATAGCGCTTAGCACTGACGGTACAGATAATGGGACCGAAAGCACCAGTCTCTACAAAACAAATATGATCCTTTGACAAATGATGCCGTAACCCTGCACCACACATTGATCTTTTCAAGATGAAGTGGTTCTGGTTGATTTGCATGTGGATTTTCAGTTGCCCTTATTTGGCAATTCTGTGTATTGACAAATACTGTCAGATTGGAAGTGGGCTTCATCTGCCCACAAAATCTTCCATGGCCAAACATTTTCCACTTCCCTGGGAGCAAGAAATTCTAAAGCAAAGGTCTCTCTTGCTGGCAGGTTAACAGGAATGCTTTCTATGTGGGAATGACCAGCAACAAACTGTCCATGCACATGAACAGACACACAGGAAGACAGTGTTTGTTGGTAATGAGGATCACCCTGTGGCTAAATATGCCTTGGTGCACGGCCAGCACATATTGGCACAGTGTTACACCATCCGGGTTATCTGGATACTTCCCACTGACACCAACCTATCATAACTCCGGAGATGGGAACTTGCCATTCAATATATCCTCTCTTCCCATTACCCACCAGGCCTCAACCTCCGTTAATTTCACGTTGCTGCCGCTCATACCTCACCTGTCATTCAATAACATCTTTGCCTCTGTACTTCCGCCTCAACTGACATCTCTACCCAAACTCTTTGCCTTTACATATGCCTGCTTGTGTCTGTATGTATGTGTGTGTGTGTGTGTGTGTGTGTGTGTGTGTGTGTGTGTGTGTGTATATAGCTGTCCCTTTTTCCCCCCAAGGTAAGTTTTTCCGCTCTCGGGATTCGAATGACTCCTTATCCCCTCCCTTAAAACCCACATCCTTTTGTCTTTCCCTCTCCTTCCCTCTTTCCTGATGAAGCAACCGTGGGTTGTGAAAGCTTGAAATTTGTGTGTGTTTGTGTTTGTTATTGTTTCTATCAACGTACCAACGCTTTCGCTTGGTAAGTTACAGAATCTCTACCATCTGGAGAGCAAGATATATGACACAGCTGAAATACCCTCAGACTTCAAGAAGAATATAATAATTCCAATCCCAAAGAAAGCAGGTGTTGACACATGTGAAAATTACCGAACTGTCAGTTTAATAAGTCACAGCTGCAAAATACTAACACGTTTTCTTTACAGACGAATGGAAAAACTGGCAGAAGCTGACCTTGGTGAAGATCAGTTTGGATTCCATTGAAATATTGGAACACGTGAGGCAATACTGAAGCTACGACTTATCTTAGAAAATAGATTAAGGAAAGGCAAACCTACATTTCTAGCATTTGTAGACTTAGAGAAAGCTTTTGACAATGTTGACTGGAATACTCTCTTTCAAATTCTGAATGTGGCAGGGGTAAAATACAAGGAGCGAAAGGCTATTTACAATTTGTACAGAAACCAGATGGCAGTTATAAGAGTCAAGGGACACGAAAGGGAAGCAGTGATTGGGAAGGGAGTGAGACAGGGCTGTAGCTTCTCCCCAATGTTATTCAATTGGTATATTGAGCAAGCAGTGAAGGAAACGAAAAGAAAAATTCAGAGTAGGTATTAAAATCCATGGAGAAGAAATAAAATCTTTGAGGTTCGCCGACGACATTGTAATTCTGTCAGAGACAGCAAAGGACTTGGAAGAGCAGTTGAATGGAATGGATAGAGTCTTGAAAGCAGGATATGAGATGAACATCAACAAAAGCAAAACGAGGATAATGGAATTTAGCCAAATTAAATCGGGTGATGCTGCCGGAATTAGATTAGGAAATGAGACACTTAAAGTAGTAAAGGAGTTTTGCTATTTGGGGAGCAAAATAACTGATGATGGTTGAAGTAGAGAGAATATAAAATGTAGACTGGCAATTGCAAGGAAAGCATTTCTAAAGAAGAGAAATTTGTTAACATCGAGTATAGATTTAAGTGTCAGGAAGTCGTTTCTGAAAGTATTTGTATGGAGTGGGGCAATGTATGGAAGTGAAACACGGACAATAAATAGTTTAGACAAGAGAATAGAAGCTTTTGAAGTGTGGTGCTACAGAAGAATGCTTAAGATTAGATGGGTAGATCACATAAGTAATGAGGAGGTATTGAATAGAATTGGGGAGAAGAGGAGTTTGTGGCACAACTTGACTAGAAGAAGGGATCAGTTGATAGGACATGTTCTGAGGCTTCAAGGGATCACCAGTTTAGCACTGGAGGGTAGGGCGGATAGTAAAAATTGTAGAGGGAGACCAAGAGATGAATACACTAAGCAGATTCAGAAGGATGTAGGCTGCATTAGGTACTGGGAGATGAAGAACCTTGCACAGGATAGAGTAGCATGGAGAGCTGCATCAAACCAGTCTCAAGACTGAAAACCACAACAACAACAACAACAACAACAACAACAACAACAACAGCAAAGAAGAATGCTTCATAGGATTTTATGCGTCATGCTCACAGGTATGCTCAATGTTTGGGCAATTCTCCATGGACTACACATTTTCACATCACCACTCGTCTTCTTCTGTGTTGGTGTGGCCACTGCTTCCACTGACATCAAATCAATTCGCTTCCTCCCTCCACCAGGTTGCACACCAAAAGAACCCATCTTTCTGAATCATTTTCTCCAGACATATGGCAGTCATCGGACCAAAGCCTTTTTTCAAACCCTTCAGTGTCCGGAACTTCTGCAGAGCAATGTGTGCACAGTCATCATCCTTGTAATACAGCTTTACAAGCAGAGCGCGATCCTGCAATGAGACAGTCATGGCAAATGTCACAGACACGAAAGGAAGAAAAGCCATGTACCCGGTGTGTTTATACCAACTTCAATGGGTCATACGCACGACAAGTGTTTTCGTTTATATATTCTGACATATATAGCCCCATCTATTGATCAATTTTCACATTTTTTTTCCTTCTGCCACATGTTTTCCCCCTTCTCAGATAACATTCCATTGCAATTTGATGTCATTTTGAGCAGTGGTGTTATTTCTACAGCATTTTAAAAGTTTAACTTTAATTATAATCGTCCTGTGTGTCAATAGGTGTATAAGTATATGATACACACATTTGCATGTGTATAGAACTGTTTCAAAGACTGCTGGAAATTTATTTTAATATTTAATAACCATTCAGAGACTGTTAACAATGATACTGATGTTGCTCGCCCCAGTGTTAATATAACAACTGGTCTCTCTCTCACTTTGAATGCTGCACAAAGTCACATAAACACAGGAATGAGGTTTAGATAGTTTACAACCAATTGCCTAAACTCTAAGTATCGGGGCTCTCAGCAGTTGTCCTCTTGCTTCTCCCACTGTCAGCTGAACATGGAATCCTATAATACTTATTATTTAACAGGTTGGGGAGACACTCACACAATAAGATCCGACTTTATTTGGTATAATCCAAATACATTCTTTTAATAAAGCACTGTAAATTATGGGCTGCACCATTCACAACTAATATTATCAAAATGACTGAAGTACTCATTTATTGGTACTTCAGTTGCATAGTCCACTGGAATGTACGGAAGTCTATAACTGTAATATGAATCACACAGTTCAGATAATTGGAGCATGAACACGTCAGGAAGGCCATTATACATTTAGATGAGTAACATAATTCTTGTAATCAGTATTAATGCATCCTAGTGATGTTGCTATTTTCACAAGAGTAAGTGTGATTGATCCCAATGTAACTATTTGAAAATTTCACAGCATGACATCTGAACAATATGTAACTACATACCTGATACTTTTCAAACTCATTATACATCTCTCTCTCACTTTTAAGGTTCATACAGATATTTGTCTGGTACACATTACTTGTTCCATAACTGTTGCAACACCATTGAGTGTTGTTCTCGTGACATGACATACAATTTCAGAATTATCACCTCAAATATATCACCAATACTCAACTGTCAATGCTGACATGAAATACAGAACTTCTGCAACAAGAATTTTAATTACTTGCACAAAATTATTTTAAATTGTATTTTGCAGCTGTGGCATCGACACTGTATGATACTTGCACAATGGGAGCTGAACCACTACTCTCTACAATCACGCTCTGCACTCGTCGCAGAGGTGACTATGAATACAGCCATGTGGGATAGCAGTGATACTACTACAATATGCTTCCAAAATACACAAACTTTTGACATGCTATGTCTGTGACGATGGTAAAAAGAAATATGGTACTAGGAATGAGAGTATTCTTTAAATGGTGGTTAATCATTAAAATAAAATACAGCAGTCTTCAAAAAAAGATACAGAAATGAGCGATAAGCTACACAACTCACTATTAACACATAAACAGTAGTTGCCAACACCAAAAGGACACACAAATAGAATGCTTTCTGGTTGCAGGGATAAAACAGTGACATTTCTCTATGTCCCGTTTTCATTTCATGGAGCTCGTATCATTTCATATGCTGGAGATGGAATAAAAAAAATAAAAAAATACAACCATTTTGTTTCCCAATGATCAGCTATTTTCACTCTGTCACTGCAACTTAACAGCAGCAAGATCATACACTCAACATCTGTACCAAGTCACAACCAGCCTCAAGCTCCGGCAGGAAGCAAGCATAGTTCCATTGTTCTCAGACTCATTAAACAATGTGAATGAAGCCAGTATGGCACTGATATACAAGTGGCACATTGATTTCTAATGTATGCAACCCTCAACAGTAGACTCATAATTGCGCCATTTCTGATCTCTAGTGTGCACAAGTGTTTGTCATTGGAATTGTTCATCTTGACACTTGAACAGTAGTAGTACCAAGTGGAAAAATGACCTAGGCAATGACATTTGTTGCTCATCATCTGTTTGGTTACCAAATGGCACATTCACAATGGAAGGCAAGGAGCTTCCTTAAATTTACTGTGAAATCAGTAGTAGTAGTAGTAGTAGTAGTAGTAGTAGAGGGGTTTTGGGCACACGACAGCAAGGTCTTCAGCGCCCTGTGATACTCAGTGTCACTACAACAAACATGTCTTAGAATGCTGCATCTGTAGATGATCGATCCTTCCTGAAGAAATACTCCCTCACAGCCACAGAGAATGGCTGACTACCAAGAAGCCAGTCAACTGACTTGTCTTCTGGTGACACTAGGAACAAGACTAATTAGAAATTGCGTTTCAGCGAGGGGTCTGTTTTTTTTCTAACAGTGTCAGCCTCATGCACCATGGAAGAATTGCCAAAAGCTACCATTATTGTCTAAGATTTGCAGCCATTACCTGTTGATCTTAGGGATACTCTGCATATTCATGATTTATGTTGCTTCCTACTGACACAAAAAATAAAACCACATACTTTTTCTAAATAATAATTAGCTATTGTTGAACCACCTCTTCAAACTTTCAAACCACCATTCAAATCATTTTTGGTTGGGTCCATCTATCATTCCACAAAAAATCACTGTCCTATCAGTTGAATCTTCCCTTCTGCAAACAAGGGCAAAGTTACATGTGGCAGCATCCAGGCTATAAAAAGTGCATTTCAGAAATTTGAAAGTTACTGTGATTATAATGGCCCCATAACTTGATATAGAAACTGACCTTTATACCAGTTTCATTATCTGAGAGCTCAGCAGCACCCATTTCAACAATCTACACTTTAAAGTAACAAAAACAGCATGTTCAAAACTGGCACTTTTGTACTGACCCAGGTGCACTCTACCACCTACATTTTGTTTTTCAATACTGTTCAATTTTTATGTATGGTAATTTGAAAAGATAGATGTAACAATGCAATCAGATCACGGAATCACCAAACAGATAATAATAGTGAATAAAAATGCCACAAGTAATTAAGAATTTGGTTGTGAGCAGATGTCTGGGGATGAGCACTGTGGCAACTGACATCCTGTTATGCAGCAACAACATACTTACATAAAGAAATTGTACTGTCAATCTGGTGCTCGGAATTATTCAAAGCTAAAAAGTAGTGTTTAGCTCTACACAAAGCCCTTGCCTGAACATTTCCAGCATCGCTAGAATAAAGGGTTGCAATCACAGCAGTTTATTGCTTAGGCAGATTTTAATCAAAATAAATATTCTCTACAACTTATATAGTGTGTCTAAAAATGTACAAACTGTTTTAACTGTTAATTCTGTTGTATTTTAAATATGTTCAACACATCAGATCATAGATTCACTGAGAAAATAGTACATAAAACCTTGAAACAGTATTCATCAACAGTAATGACTCAATTAACAAACAGTACTATAGAAAGAGCCATATTTTACAAGCTCTTTGAGAGAGAAATGCAACAAATTCAATTCTAATTTTGCAACAGTTAGTTTTTAGTACTTGACCAATATTCGGCACCTTTTTCTCTATGGACAACTCCACTGTTTTCAAGAGCTGCCTGATGACAACGTTTTTTACACTCCATTAATCTGGAACATACCACAAAATTCTATAATCAATTCAGATATCACAATTTAAAAAATGTAACAATTCTGGAAATTCCTGGATGGAGCTTCAATAATTAGTCTCACCATGGTCATGGGAGTGTGCATTTTAGTGTCTGTGTGGTTGTATCAGTGAATGCGCATTCTACTAGGGGAAAAAGACCTAGAGTACAAAAGCTAATATGAATGCTGTTTTCTGTTGTGTGTTTCTGTGCATAATCAGCTATAGGTGAACAATTAGCCAATAAATTTGTAGTAAATGGATATGTTACTTTCTGTTGTTAAATAAATTAATGATACAATGTGCAAATATGGTACAACTTGTCATTATATAAGGGAATCATGTTAGTGATTGACATGAAGGTAAGGTTTTAGAGTGAGAAAAAGAAAAAAGAAAACAAAAAACAGTCATGTAGTGAGATACTGAAAAGTGGCACACATCGAATCCAACAAATAAATGTTGATATTTCTATGAAATATAGCACGTAACAAGGACATTAATGGAAAAAGTGTAAATAGTATAGCAACTCCAGAAAAAAGTGTATGGAAAACATCACACGCTTAGAACATAAAAATAAACTATCAACACAGTTACTAACTTTTGTAAATCTGACCACAACTTCATCTGACGAGTGTGGTTAGTTTGATGCTCCTTGACCGTTCGTTGTTCTTCTTTGAGCTGGCGACTCAATTTTTCCTGTTCATTTATCATGTTTGTTAACTTTTCTCTATAAAGTAGAAGGAAGAGAATTATTGCATGAATTGAAAAAAATGCAGAAGTTTAGTAGTAAAGGAAACCACTCACTGGATAGCACAAGAGTTAAGTCATTGACAGGCAAACGCAAAAGAGAATGAAAATCGGGCGCGCGCGCGCGTGCGCATATATATATATATATATATAATAGAAAGAAACTTCCACATGGGAAAAATATATTAAAACACAAGCAGACATATTTAAAGGCAAAGAGTCTTTGCCTTTAAATATGTCTGCTTGTGTCTGTGTATGTGCGGATGGATATGTGTGTGTGTGTGTGTGTGTGTGTGTGTGTGTGTGTGTGTGTGTGTGTGTGCGCGCGCGCAAGTGTACACCTGTCCATTTTTTACCCTAAGGGAAGTCTTTCCGCTCCCGGGATTGGAATGACTCCTTACCCTCTCCCTTAAAACCCACATCCTTTCGTCTTTTCCTCTCCTTCCTGAAGAAGCAACCATCGGTTGCGAAAGCTAGTAATTCTGTGTGTGTGTTTGTGTGTTTTGTTCATATATATATATATATATATATATATATATATATATATATATATATTAAAAACAAAGATTCCAAGACTTACCAAGCGGAAAAGCGCCGGTAGATAGGCACAATGAATAAAACACACACACAGAATTTCGAGCTTTTGCAACCGCCGGCTGCTTCGTCAGGAAAGAGGGAAGGAAAAGGAAAGATGAAAGGATGTGGTTCAACTCCTTTGGTTCCATCAGATTCACCTGGTCCTACTCCAAATCCCATGCCACCTTCCGTGACGTTGACCTCCATCTGTCCAATGGCCAGCTTCACACATCCGTCCACATCAAACCCACCAACAAGCAACAGTACCTCCATTATGACAGCTGCCACCCATTCCATATCAAACGGTCCCTTCTCTACAGCCTAGGCCTTCGTGGCAAACGAATCTGCTCCAGTCCTGAATCCCTCGACCATTACACCAACAACCTGAAAACAGCTTTCGCATCCTGCAACTACCCTCCCGACCTGGTACAGAAACAGATAACCAGAGCCACTTCCTCATCCCCTCAAACCCAGAACCTCTCACAGAAGAACCCCAAAAGTGCCCCACTTGTGACAGGATACTTCCCGGGACTGGATCAGACTCTGAATGTGGCTCTCCAGCAGGGATACGACTTCCTAAAATCCTGCCCCGAAATGAGATCCATCCTTCATGAAATCGTCCCCACTCCACCAAGAGTGTCTTTCCGCCGTCCACCTAACCTTCGTAACCTCTTGGTTCATCCCTATGAAATCCCCAAACCACCTTCCCTACCCTCTGGCTCCTACCCTTGCAACCTCCCCCGGTGTAAAACCTGTCCTATGCACTCTCCCACCACCACCTACTCCAGTCCTGTAACCCAGAAGGTCTACACGATCAAAGGGAGAGCCACGTGTGAAAGCACCCACGTGATTTACCAACTGACCTGCCTGCAGTGTGACGCTTTCTATGTGGGAATGACCAGCAACAAACTGTCCATTCGCATGAATGGACACAGGCAGACAGTATTTGTTGGTAATGAGGATCACCCTGTGGCTAAACATGCCTTGGTACACGGCCAGCACATCTTGGCACAGTATTACACGGTCCGTGTTGTCTGGATACTTCCCACCAACACCAACCTATCCGAACTCCGGAGATAGGAACTCGCCCTTCAGTATATCCTTTCTTCTCGATATCCGCCAGGCCTCAACCTCCGCTAATTTCAAGTTGCCGCCGCTCATACCTCACCTGTCTTTCAACAACTTCTTTGCCTCTGTACTTCCGCCTCGACTGACATCTCTGCCCTTACTCTTTGCCTTTAAATATGTCTGCTTGTGTCTGTGTATGTGCGGATGGATGTGTGTGTGTGTGTGTGTGTGTGTGTGTGTGTGTGTGTGTGTGCGCGAGTGTACACCTGTCCTTTTTTTCCCCGTAAGGGAAGTCTCTCCGCTCCCGGGATTGGAATGACTCCTTACCCTCTCCCTTAAAACCCACATCCTTTCGTCTTTCCCTCTCCTTCCCTCTTTCCTGAAGAAGCAACCATCGGTTGCGAAAGCTAGTAATTCTGTGTGTGTGTTTGTGTGTTTTGTTCATTGTGCCTGTCTGCCAGCGCTTTCCCGCTTGGTAAGTCTTGGACCTATGCTTGTGCTTTTTGTACAGCCAACACAATGTAGGTGCACAGATGTATGTGTGGGGGGGTGAGGGGGGCGCCCATTCTGAGTTCGTCCAAGGATTTAAGCTAGCAAAGTTTAACACTTACACTATTCAGTGAGTGGTCTCCTTTACTGATAAAATTATTTACATTCTGCCACAACTTTCCTACTACATCAATGTAAAAGTTTGTGTATTTTTCATTATACATCATACCTCATGGACTTATTTTTATCTGCTGGAGTGCTGCTTACATAAAGCTGAATTTCCTCTGATACCATTTCGAGTTTTACTTTTGTCATGTTGCACTGTGCCTCTAAAAGAGCAATCTGTGATTCTCTAGAATTTATTTCATCTTTCAATGCTCGTACTTCCTGCAAAATAAATGACTATGAAGACCAAATGCAGGGAATAGGTGGAAATTTATTTACTTCAAATAAATAATTTATTTTAGCCTGCACTAGAACAAAAATAAATAAATAAATTTATTTCATAACACCAAGTTCAAAAAGTAGTTCATTTATTTGCTGAAGATAAATTCTTAAAATGTTTCCTTTATTTCTCCACTAAAGCACTGTAATGTTCAGCAGTTCAACTGCCAGTGTTATGATGGGTATGAATAAAACACATTTTAAAAAAGAGACAAATTTTAGTTGTAGCATAAAACAAACTGCATTATATGAGGGGGGGGGGGGGGGGCAATGGGGGGAGGGGAGAGAGAGGACGAGGAGAGACAGGTTAAAGAAACAAGAACAGGTAGTAATCAAATTCATGAAATCAACAATTTTAACAATATAGTGCACAGGACAGTTGTTAACAGCATTTCCAAAACTGAACTTACTTTGTATTCTTGAGCAAAAATGTCACAAACATGGGGCAATATTTAAGTAACACTGGAGAGTGTGATACTGATTCTCATTGTGAGTGAAAAATTGTGTTGAATTTCGTTGGTATCCAGTGTCAGGCAAGCCAACAATTTTGCTAGACCAGAAACATTTAACTTACCGTAGTCATAATAAATGTGCAACTAAACTGTTTAAAAATAGCTTTTTAGTGACATTGACTGTTGATAAAAACTTTTTTATTTTGAAAATAAAACTATTCAACCACTGATGGGAGCCAACTGTGACTTTGTTTTTGAATATAAGTTGTGACTGCTAAGGAATTGTTAAGATCCCCTGACACTGCAGAACCTCCACAATAACGTCTAGTAGTAGGCTGAACACTTTTTTCAAGTATATTTTGGTTAACATTGATAGTCACATGGTGGTCCTTTGATGGAAAGAAGATCCTACCCCTCTATCTGGGCTTGTTCTCCCCACACTAATTCACTGTTTGTGTTTTACATAACTGTTGAGTGTTTATTTTTATTGTTAGATTTTGTTGTACTGTTACTTGTTATGCTTTCCTGTCACTTACTAAAACAAAAATAATCTAATAAAAGGAAAACAAATATGCTGTCAGATAATGATACTCAAATTGTCCAATATAACACCAAAGAAAAAACCAGATCTGTGTATCAAATAAAATATTTTTCTTTTCCTCCTTGTACCTCTTAATATGTCACAAAGGTAAAAGTAAAATTAACACTCAATTATCAGTTCATTAGTCATAACTGACATCTCACTGAACCAGAAATACCTACGGAAAATATGGCAAAGAGTTACGCAGGAAACAGCTTAAATAGTGAATGTCCCAAACAGTACTTTGTGAAACTTTAAACTGCCACAATATGACTTTAATTTCATAAAAAAGCACAAATCAATGACAAAAGCTAGTGAAAATAATTACACCAGCCACTCTGGCAAAACTGGTTATGATATCAAAAGTAGACAAGTAGCTATCGAGAACTCACTACTGGCAAAGTTTGAAGGGACAGCAAACAGAATATTCCAGAAACACCCTTTACTTAACACCTTCAAATGCAATTACAGCTGTCAGTTAAATCAGTTAATACACCAAAACTCATGCAATCTGGTGAGAAGATTCTTACACATTGCCAACAAACATTACTGCTTCACCGAAGCTCAACAAACCCTCACATTGCAAAAGTTATTTTTTGGTATTGTCTCAATACTGATAACATCGTTCGAATTTCTTTTTCTGCAGATGCTGTTAATGGTGTCAGTTATCTTGAGATGCTGGAGCTGTATCTAGTAGCTCAATTAGTGTGACTGTAAACTGACAAGACTTTCTTCAGCTTGAAGTAAGACATGTCCCAAACAATGTCTTTCCTGTATTTTTGATTGACATAGGTTTAGATATTTCAAAGCATCATAAGATACCCCTAGGTAACTTTCTTACCCAACATTTGATCTTTTTCTTCTGAGTTGTCTATTTTACTGCAAGCCTGTTATACACATCCACAGCCTGAAGAGCAGAACTATAGAGGTACTTCTGTTGATAAAAGTATATTATGAAATATATGGACAGAGCCAGGTTACAGATTCAAAATTGGTGCACCAAGTCAACCATAGCCCATTCTTGCAAACTAATTGTATGTCATGTTATTCTTCGGTAAAGTTGTGAAAAACCTTTCAACAAAACTAATGCAAGCAAACAGAAACAACAGTTTTTGTTAAAATTTACTGTGTATTTTGAGATGTAGAAGCTAATCTTCATCTGTCATTACATTTTGGCAGTTTATAGAGAGCAGGGCCCACTGGTCTGTTTGTCTTATGACCTGAGACACTTTACTGTGTACAATACAGTATTTGCATATTACACTGGTTTGCAAGATTAATATACAACAACTGTATTTTGTGATATAAAACACACATAGTTGTAATCAGTTAACTAAAAATGCTAGCCATTAAATGGGAAAATATGGATGATATGATCCTGTGATCAAGCAAGCACAACAATAGGCAATAGAGTAGTACATATGGATTCAAAATAGAACATCAAGTGTCAAAAGTACACTACATAGATCAGCTCCAAAGATCAACATGTAATGAAAAACTATAAATATGTGTTATGGTTATGCTTAAAATTGTATCTTAGAACTCATCCTAATTACAAACTGATGTCTCATAAATCAGGACTGTTTTCATACCTGTTCAATTTTTGCTGTAGTGCTCTCCAGACCAGCAGCTGTTGAATCATATATTTGCTTCTTTTGCTCATATTCTGTCGTTACTTCCTGACATTGTTCTCGTAACGGCCGTAATTCTGGCAAATATACAGAACGAAATAAAGTTAACACTATGCAGAACGAGTAATTCTGTCAGAGTTGGGAGCTGACTTAATAAGGTAAAAATATTGTCACAAGCATTTTGGGATATATTATGGGTATCAATCCTTAAGAGAACAGGTTCATTCCTTCAAATCATATAAGAACATATAAATAGAGGGAGTGAGACGACATGTTTTCTCTCAGCTTTAGTTCTTGGTGATATATTCCTCACTTGATGATAGCCAAGAAAATTTCCTCTTAAACAGGCATTTCTCAAAAGAAGACTCATCTCAATATTTTAAAATTCAGCTGCAAAAATATAAGGCCTTGTGTTGAATTCATCTGAACAGTGGACATCCTCAAAAATAGACATGGACTCTGAAATGTATCCCCCAGCAACAATTACAACTACCATATAACAGATAGCATGAAAGAAAAAGACAGTTGTAAATAAACAAAAACAATCATTATCACGCATTTGAAGGCTTTGTTAGTTAAAGTGCATACTGTTTCTGTCTGCAAGTGAGAGCACTCATGCAACTTTAATGCTAAATCCTCACTGGTTAAAATTGAATGAAAAGGTTGAGGTCATCAATGTTTATGAAGTGGAAAAGCTTAGTGTTAGAAATATGGCCATGATGTTTGCTGTTGGAAAAACAAAGATCAGTGACATTTTAAGAAAAGAAAAGAATATTACGTAATTATGAACTGGAAACAATGACCTTACCAGTAAATGCACTTTTTGCAACACAACAGGCTTAACGGTTGAGAATTTGGCTTTTGAATGGCTCTGCCACGCTCACAGCAAAGTTTTGCCCGCTAGTGGACCTCAGATCTACAATAAAGCACTCGCAATTGCCAAGGAGTTAGTATTTCACGTATTTTAGTATTTGTAGGCTGGCTTGAGAATTTTAGGAGAAGACACCACATCATCTCTTTTCTAATCATGTCTGGTGAATCCAGTTCATCTTGTAACATTACAGGACATATTGAAGTATTCGATACTGTAGACTTTTAGGGGATGTCGATACAGATATGCACAATGTAAAGGGAAACTTTGGTGATGTTTAAATATTGTACTGTGTCAATATTAGGACATTTTGAACAGAAAGAACAAAAATAGAATTAATGTAAATATATATTAGTGTTAGTAACCTATTTTCATTCAATTTTGTAATTATATTTCATTTTGTAAAAGAAAGACTCACTGTTTGCTGTAGCTCTGATTAATTGTATAAATTATCAGTTTTGAGCTAAATTATTTCGTATAATATGGGCAAGATACTTTTAAAAACTCACCAGCTAAAGAGAAAGTCTGTAAATGAACATTTAATGCACACTTCTGGAACTTTCTATGGAGAAATTCTATATTATGATCGCAAAAATACAAAAACTTGTGAAAACTGTTTCATAACCTAATTTCGAAAGACGATTTGTATCAAGAAACATTGCTAAAAAGATTTATTTACGTTTTGAAACACGATTTAAATCATTTTACATATAAATAGTTGTTCTAAATCACTCAAGAAATATCCAGAATCAAATGTCAAGATATTTCTGGAAACATCGGTACAAATCTGGTGAAGGTTATCCAGAAGCTGGTAGAAAAATGTTATAAAATCTATTTGGAAATTATGCTTGTAAGAATTTATATGTACTGATCCTTTTACTTACTTTAATCTGTACTAAAATTCTGTAATGTCTAATTTAGTTTTAAGTCGTGAATTGCTATCGTATTGTAAACAAAACATTGTCAAAGACTCTCATTGTTTGGAAAGATATTAATACACCTAGGAGTTGTCAGTTGCCAGTTGGGATATGCAGTGCGGTTAGCTCGGAGAGTCAGTTGTTGAGTCTGTGAAGTCTGTCAGTTCTGTTTTGTAAATAAACGTCTGTAATGAAGAATTACTTGTTGTCGTCAATATGAACTCAAGACCTTTTGCACGAAGCAGACACCTCCTAATGCAACGTATTAATTTGGTGTTGAGGAGCTGAAATGTTATAATTTGGTTGAGGAAGCTGGGATGTTATAATTTGGTGGAGGAGCTGGGATATGACGACCACCCAGTGATTTTTCAAAATAAAATACGTCTCTTCTGGGATCACAAGAAGAAAATACGTCTGTTTTGGGACCACAAGAAGAGGATATACGACGGACCAGTCATTCTTCAGAAGTAAATACGTCGATTCTGGGGTCACAAGAAGCGGAGTGAATCAACCGAGCGAAACCATCCTGGAATTGAAGAAATTTCGCAAAACACGGACACCAACGACCGCCGACGGACACTAAGATAAGTACCCGCTTCCTAAAATAATGGAAAAAGACTCTGATTTCAGTATTGACAGCGGTGTATCGAGTACACCTACTAGGGAAAGTGCTTCTGACAGTGTAGGAATGTTGGAAATGTTACAACAAATGTTTTCAGAATGTTAAACTCGAAGTTGGATAACACAAACTCGAAGATGGACGATTCTCGTGCCGAATTATGTCAACAAATTGAACAGACACAACAACAGATGGACAGGTCGATTTCGAAGGCTGTGTGTGATTTAAAATCAGAAATAAATTCAAATACAGAACAGATTGCTCACACTAATCAGGTTCTCGAAGAATGGCGAATTACTTTTGAGTCAAACCAAAAAGAACTTAGTTGTCGTGTGGACACGGTTGAGAGCAAAATTTCTGTCCTTGAAACTGATTTAAGTAACGAAATTTCAAATAACCAGTCAAAACTTAAAAAAGTTGTTGATTTTGTAAATGATGAAAATTCTCAATTGAGAAATGAATTTGACCAGACAAAACGATTTTTTGAAAGCGAAATTGAATCTTTCAAATCTGATACTGACAAAAAGGTCACAGAAATTTGTAGTAGAGTAGGTAATGTCGAAAAAACTGTAGACAGAAAATTTGTAGAAATACAAGAAACTATGTTGCAAAAAGGTTTTAGTAATAGTTGTAATGGGGTACGGGGAAATTTTCCCATTAAAACTTATCCCGGTGACAAGAATATACACCCAAAAGACTTCATGCAATTCTGCAAGGAGCAGTTCACATCCATAATAACAGATAGTGTTAAGATAAAATTTGTAAAGAAATTACTTGATGGTGAGGCGCTTTCGTGGGCCAATCAGAATTGTTCCGCGGAAATGTCCTTTGAAGATTTCGAAAAATGTTTTCTAACCAAATTTTGGTCTGAAACTGAGCAAGCTCGAATCAAAAGTGAATTCTTGAATGGTCCTAGTTACAGAGAATCTGATGGGTCAATGAAAGCCTATAGTGAGAAACAGTTGCAAAAATTAGTGCATCTGGATAAGCCATTTGATGAGCTAACTCAAATTGATGCACTAAAACGGAGACTTCCGAAAAGAGTACAATGGGGTTTAGTATATGGTCCAGATGAGTCCATAGAACAATTCTTGAAATATGTGGACAAACTTGATAGAGCCTTTGAACAAAACAACAGATTTAACGACATTGTAGGTTCATCACACAGAGGGTGGGAACCGAACCGTGGAAATAATAACAATAATAGTGAACGAAGAAACTTTAACAACAACAGGGATAATTATAATAGCAATGACAGAAGAAATTTTGGTAGGAATGATCAGTACTTTAATTCAAACAGAGAATGGGAAAATCGAAACAGGTCCTGGGGTAATGACATGAGAGAAGGTAACCCGAGGCAGGGAAACGACAGACATAGGCCTTTAAACGACTAAATGCTCCACTGGGAGTCTGTCAGTTTAGGGCAAGGAATTTTCAAAATCAGGCTAATTTCACCCGGAACAGACAGCACTATAATCAGAGACCTAACCAGTATAGACAGTATGCTTATGATTGATCTGTAGATAGAGGTAATGAAAACATTAAATTTGACAGGAAATTTTGGAATGTCATCAGAGAAAATACTAGAAACAACTGTAATAGGAACCAGGCTACCTTTGATGAAGTAGGCTTAGAAGATTATATAATTGCAAATTTATATAATCAAGAAGAAGAACCTAATGCTGAAATGAAAGGTAAGGATAACTTTGATAATTTTGGATTGTACAAACTTATGTGTGGTGATGTTTTAGACGTAAGTTGTCATAATGATGTTCGTACTGAAGTTTCTGGAAAGTCTGATATTCATGTGGATGTGGTTGGTGAAGATGGTGTTGTGAGTAATGTTGGTGATAGTAGTAGTGTTTGTAGTGTAAGCTCAGGCAATGATGATGATAATGTTGATGTTAAGGCTAATGGCGATTATGTACTAGAAGATTTTGATGGTGAATTGGATGGAATAGTTTATGTTGAAGTTAAGGAGGATGTTATAAGCAAAAGTGTTGAGAATAGTTGTGCCAGGAACTCTAACTACATTCCACATGAGAATCAGATTGTGCCAGTTCAGCTTAGTAATACATCAGGAGACAGGGGGGTTGATTGTGCTGATGCATCTGAGATTATTTTGAAATCTGTTTGGGACAAATTTAAAGATTACAGTGATGACAATGATGTTAAGATCAAATTAAGGGAAATTTGTGAACCAGTTTCTGCTTTTAAGCCTAATGAAATCATCAAACGGGGTACTAGTCAGGATGTGTGTGAGGTAAATAGTAATCCAGACATTCCAGTAAATTCCAGTAGACCTAGAAGTTTGAAGAAAGTATTGCCTAATAAAGAAAACCTAAATATGGAACAGAGGTATGATGAGATAGCAGAAGATCTTTTGTATGAAGAACAGGAAGAAAGGGAAAACACCACTATTGGTAGTCCATACATAAAAATTAAAGCTGCAGGTTGGGAAGGGTATTGTTTGATTGACACAGGGAGTCCAATTAGTGCCATTTCAAGCAAATTAAGAGATATAATTAAGCATGATCCTGACTTTGTTGAATTACCAGTTGTTGGAATAAAAATTAGAGGCATTACCGGCAAACTGAGCAAAATTGTTAATAGACAGGTGTTGTTGTCCTTCAGTATAAATGATGTACAGTTTACTCAAGGATGTCTTGTAATAAGTGACCTAAATGAGAATGTACTGTTGGGTATGGACTGGATATTAAAAGCTAATGCAGCATTTGATTGGGAAAAGAGTTTGTTTACCTTTATTGATCCTAAGACGAGAGTATGTTCCAGTACTGACATGTCGGTTCAAAACTGTGCTGATAAGGGAATTTAAATTAGGGACGTTACATTTTCTAAAGACAGTGGTTATTGTGTAGAGGAAATTACTGAGGATTATGATGATGGAGAATATGGGGATATAGTTCAAGAAAAATTACGGGAATCAGATAATTTAAACCAAGAACAGAAGATAGAGTTAGAAAGATTATTGTGGAATTACTGTGATGTTTTTGATGATAGACCTGGCAGAGTAAAGAATTATCAATGTAAACTCAGATTAAAACCACATGAGCCATTCTTTATAAAACCTTATATTGTACCCATTGCAAAGAGAAAAGATGTAGAAAAGGAACTTCAAAAGATGGAAGAGTGGGGCATCATTGAGAGAAGTAAGAGCCAATACAATAATCTTTTGGTAGTGGTTGCAAAATGTGATGGCAGTGTCAGGCTTGTACTAGATTCAAGACACCTAAATAAGTATCTGGAAAGAGAGACCGATCATCCCGAGAATATAGACGAATTACTTCATAAATTTGAAAGAATAAAATACATGACCAGTTTAGATCTCACATCAGGATTTCACCAAGTAGAATTAGAAAATGATTCCAGAAAGTATACTGCCTTTTTGTATGGGGGAAGATGTTACCAGTATTGTGTGGTACCATTTGGGCTGAATGTCTCAGTAGCCGAATTCATTAGAGCACTTGACTTTGTTTTGGGAAAAGATCTTTTATCAAAATTAACTGTGTATGTAGATGACATTTTGATCACTGGAGAAACTTGGGAAGAACATGTTAATACTTTGAGGGAGGTTTGCAATAGTTAATCTATTGCAAACCTCCCTCAAAGGGGGAATGTCACTTAAATTATCTAAATGTAAGTTTGGTATGAAAAAATTGAAGTTTCTGGGGCACAGTATTTCTGAGGAAGGTATTTTGCCAGATCCTGAAAAACTCGAGGCAATTGCAAAATTCCCTATTCCAAAAACCAAGAAACAACTAAAGTCATTTTTCGGGATGTGCGGTTACTACAGAAAGTTCATTAGTACCCAAGCTCTAAATGCTCCAAGTCTTAACAGATTGCTGAAGAAAAACGCAATGTGGGTTTGGGATCAGGAATGTGAAGCTGCTTTTGAAGAAATAAAAACACAGTCATGTAACAGTCAAATTTTGTACCGTCCTGATTTAAGTTTACCTTTTTGCATTATGGCAGATGGTAGTGATTATGGCCTAGGTGCTCACCTTTTCCAAGAAGTAAATATAAATGGGAAAATAGAACACAGGTCTATTGCTTTTGCTAGTCGAACCTTGAAAAAACATGAGAGGCAATACACTGTTACCGAGAAAGAGCTTTTGGCCATTTACTGGGCATTTTCTAAATTCAGAAATTATTTATTGGGAAACCAGGTAGTTGTCTACACAGACCATAAGGCATTAATTTATATTCAAGAATGTAGGTTGCATCATGGAAGGATTACCAGGTGGGCACTCTTGTTACAACAATTTAATTACTCAATAAAATATCTTAGAGGACCCGATAATGTAGTTGCTGATGCTTTATCTAGACTACCTGTGGGGGGGGGGGGGGGGGGGGGGGGGGGACTTTGAAGATGACAGTGGGGAATGTGAAAAAGAATTCAAAATTATGTATTTAAGAGGGGTGGACAATGAACAAGAAATCAGAGACATTTGTAATGACATCCGACGGAATCAGAACCACGATGAGAACTGTAAACTGGTCAAAAGTTATTTAGTGAAAAAGGGACATGAAAAAGTGGGAGATTATTACAAAATCTACAAGGGGATTCTATTCAAGAGAAACAGTGTAGATAGCGATGTATGGAAATTATGTTGGCCTGAACAGTACATCAATGTACTCATCAAGTACATTCATGAAAGTTTTGGTCATTGTGGGATTCAAAAGTGTATCCAGAAAATACAAGAAAATGTGTACTTTAACAACATAGCCAGGAGGGTTAGAAAAATTTTGACGGGTTGTGACAGGTGCCAAAGAGTAAAAGTATCCATCCAAACTTGTCGAGGATTGATGCAAAACATCTTACCAAAAGAACAACACGAGTTAGTCACTGTCGACTTATATGGACCATTACCGAAGACCAGAGGAGGCTATTGCTACATTTTTGTTATGGTTGATGTTTTTTCAAAATTCATTAAGTTATACTCTCTTCACAAGGCAAACAGTAAGAGCATTATTTCAAAAATCAGAGGAGACTATTTTGGCAGGGTTGGAAAACCTCAGAAAATCTTATCAGACAATGGGACTCAATTTACTTCTGGAGTATGGAAAGCTTTTGTTGAAGATGAAAATATAAGTCACATTCTTATTTCAGCTTATCATCCGTCAGGAAACCCTTCGGAGAGATACATGAGGGAAATTGGGCGATTCTTTAGAACCTACTGCAATACTGATCATGCTAGTTGGATTGACTATGTTGAGAAATTCGAAGATGTTGTGAACAGCCTACAGCATTCCTCAACAGGGTTTTCGCCTTATGAAATACAGTACAATAGCAAACCACCACATCCAATTAGTGATTTCATTGATTTTTCCAGTCTGCAAACCATTAAGTACTCAAGAGAGAGAGAGAGGAAATAGTGAGAAAGACCATGAAATCTCAAGGTGATAAGAGGAAATGTAGACATGACAAAAGATTGAAGCCTACTCAATTTAAAATTGAAGACTTGGTCCTTGTTAAAACACAAGAGAAGTCTAAAGCCATCAGTGGTGAATTAAAAAAAAAGTTTTTTGACATATACATTGGACCTTTCAAGATTCAGGACAATCCTCATCCGAATGCTTACCGTCTAGTCTACCCAAATTCTGGCAGACTGTTTGGACTATGAAACATGATCGAACTAAAATTGTATAAAAAAATGTAAAAAAGTATTTTAGATAATAGATGTTTATAGACTTTTATATGTAATCTTACCAGGATATTTTTGTATACTTTGTTATGTTGTATTTATCTGATTCCTCAGGGGAGCATACATTCTTTGTGTGCTAAGTGTTTGGCGAGCACTAGGTCCCCTAGCTATGCAATTGTCATATTTCATTTTCGTATTCTGGCATTGCATCTTACACTTATTCTGTGATCCTGTATAATCAATTTTCTCCATCTGTCAGTCTATCCTCTCTTAGCTTTAAGAAATTATTTAGAGTAAATTTTCTTGAGTAATTAGACTTTAGAGAATTCAAATTTCTGTGTCCTTAAAAACCGGTCCACCGACTATTAAATGCTTTTGCTAATGTTTAACTGGGTTTGACCACTGTATGCTGTATATTCATAGCGGACTGTGCTATTGCAGCCTGTGATAGCCTGCAGTGTATATGGAAACCATACGGACTGTGAAGATGAGACTGAAATACAGTGTGTGGCATTGAGGTATACCGACCTTTAAGGAAGAAGATCACCGACCTTCAAGAAAGAAGACACCAAAGATATGTGTAAAACTTTTCTGTTTTGTAATGTAAGGACATCAACCCTTCCGTGTTTCACGTGGAAGTGCTGATGGGGGGGTTGTGTAACATTACAGAACATATTGGGACATATTGAAGTATTCGATACTGTAGACCTTTAGGGGATGTCGATACAGATATGCACAATGTAAAGGGAAACTTTGGTGATGTTTAAATATTGTACTGTGTCAATATTAGGACATTTTGAACAGAAAGAACAAAAATAGAATTAATGTAAATATATATTAGTGTTAGTAACCTATTTTCATTCAATTTTGTAATTATATTTCATTTTGTAAAAGAAAGACTCACTGTTTGCTGTAGCTCTGATTAATTGTATAAATTATCAGTTTTGAGCTAAATTATTTCGTATAATATGGGCAAGATACTATTAAAAACTCACCAGCTAAAGAGAAAGTCTGTAAATGAACATTTAATGCACACTTCTGGAACTTTCTATGGAGAAATTCTATATTATGATCGCAAAAATACAAAAACTTGTGAAAACTGTTTCATAACCTAATTTCGAAAGACGATTTGTATCAAGAAACATTGCTAAAAAGATTTATTTACATTTTGAAACACGATTTAAATCATTTTACATATAAATAGTTGTTCTAAATCACTCAAGAAATATCCAGAATCAAATGTCAAGATATTTCTGGAAACATCGGTACAAATCTGGTGAAGGTTATCCAGAAGCTGGTAGAAAAATGTTATAAAATCTATTTGGAAATTATGCTTGTAAGAATTTATATGTACTGATCCTTTTACTTACTTTAATCTGTACTAAAATTCTGTAATGTCTAATTTAGTTTTAAGTCGTGAATTGCTATCGTATTGTAAACAAAACATTGTCAAAGACTCTCATTGTTTGGAAAGATATTAATACACCTAGGAGTTGTCAGTTGCCAGTTGGGATATGCAGTGCGGTTAGCTCGGAGAGTCAGTTGTTGAGTCTGTGAAGTCTGTCAGTTCTGTTTTGTAAATAAACGTCTGTAATGAAGAATTACTTGTTGTCGTCAATATGAACTCAAGACCTTTTGCACGAAGCAGACACCTCCTAATGCAACATATTAATTTGGTGTTGAGGAGCTGAAATGTTATAATTTGGTTGAGGAAGCTGGGATGTTATAATCTGATGAAAAAATTGTGTCAAAAGATGGTAACAGAAATTTGTGAGTGTTAAGAAGAAAGAAACATTTTTAACTGTGATGAGTGTGGCCTTTCCTTCACAAATTTTCCCAGTGAAACAATAGCCCTGAAAGGTGAAAATTCTGCTGGAGGTAAAATTTCACTATTCTACTGTGTGAATCTCAAAAATCTTAATTTATATGTATGGCTGCAAGGGCTAGACGTTTCAAGGTGTAATGGAACTGACAAATAGACATCATTTTATTTTATTATACACTAAAGTCATGTTAAAAAAGCTTTTGCTTAAGATAATACTAAGTTAGGTGTTGCGATCAATAATCGGTATTGGAATTGTATGTTCTTTGTAGCTTACGACCATGATCTTTGGTCTACAACGGGTTTACGGCCACTTGAGTGTTGGCCACGGTCGAGTGTAGTTGTGTATATAGTTTTGGCAATAAATGTGTTTTTGATACAAAGAAACCGTGGAGTACTGCATCATTTTTCGATAGTCCAGTAATAATTAAAAAACCCGCACCTCTTCTTGGACCCAGAGCAGCAAAGGAATCATCGCCTAGACAACGAGAAGCCACATGGACAACGCAGACTCAGCAGCATCGACAAAGGAGACATCATGGCCAGCTCTATTAAAGTATCATGCAGCCATTAGCCACACCGTAACGGTGTCCTTATGGAGATAACTTTTCCTGAACAGTAGAGCGGTTTCGTGACAAAGAGTACTGACTTGAGTAACCAGAATGTGGAGTGGTATGCTAATAAACGACAAGGGCAAAAATGACTTAATGTTTGCTGGCATTTGATAGGAGGATGGAAAGACAAAGGAGGAAAATGATTTGTTTGTGAATAATGCCACTTCCCATTGCAAAGCTGCACTAAAAAAGTGTGAAAATAAGCCTTTTTAACACCAAATTCACCTTCAAGTTGCCTATCACTGGCTCAGAGGATAATCCAAAATCTCAAAGCATTTTAAAGGCAAGAAGTGAGGGATGACACATTTTTTGTCTCAAATGAACAAAGTTGAATGTGGAATGAACTTGGTAAACCTATCAGTGTATTTGATACAATTCTGTGGATTTCTTCAGCCTTAAATCAAGTGACATCCACTTCAATCAGCAACTGTTCCAAGAGAGCAGGGTTCATTTTTAATTACCTTACTTCAGCAGTTGACGATGGTTTGCAGAAAACAAGAAACTTAAGCATGAACTTCATGCTTTAGTAGAGGAAATTAGTGGATCTGAGGAATATGCCAATATCAGTGATGTACTGTTCACAGCAAACATATCAACAAGCGGGAGTGAGCTCACACAAAAGCTTCATCAAGAAGGGACATTGTCAAAAAACACGATGAGGATGATGCAACTGAACTGGACTTTACTCCACTCTCAAGTAGCAGGCAGTTGAAGAGGTAATAAAATGGAAACACTAGTTTTTAGTGAAATATGATGAAGAGGGACTCAATTTGATGTTAGTAGTTAGTAGCTAGGATGATTGCAGGTACTAGTAGATAGGAACAATGGCAAGAGGGTGTCCACAATGAGGAAATCAAAGGAAAACTGGGAATGAACTCTATAGATGTAGCAGTCAGGGCGAAGAGACTTAGATGTTGGGGTCATGTTACACGCATGGGAGAAGCAAGGTTACCCAAGAGACTCATGGGTTCAGCAGTAGAGGGTAGGAGGAGTCGGAGCAGACCAAGGAGAAGGTACCTGGATTCAGTGAAGAATGATTTTGAAGTAATAGGCTTAACAACAGAAGAGGCACCAATGTTAGCACAGAATAGGGGATCATGGAGGAATTTTATAAGGGGGACTATGCTCCAGACTGAACTCTGAAAGGCACAATCAGTCTTAAATGATGATGATGATGATGATGATGATGATGATGGAGTTAAAACACACATTGAGAAGACAATTATAAATGACACTCTGTTTCAGAAAAAAATACAGCAGTATTTCAAACCAACCTTACAGAATACATGAAAGAAATTTTAGTTCTGTATTATACTGGTGTATGGGGATTTGTTAAGGTAGTACTGTACTTAAATCAAGATAAATTTTCACTAATTTACTTATACAGTACAACAGCACTTTTCTATCTCCAGTATATTGTATGTACTGCATTGTATACTGTGTTTTTATCCTTTTCTGAGTATCGGATACAATAATAACTAAAAGTACCATTTTATTTTCCCCATAGATGACCATTATTTGGGATTGCTACTGTATTCCCCACTTTAACATGAAAGTGCTTCTAACTAAGCACAATTTGGATTCTGATGTGAGAGTAGTACAATATCGGCCACTGCAGAGTTCACAACAGCGGTACTTGGAGATCCTAAAAAGGACCACTGTGTTACAGGCCCAGACTTAAGACTTGTCCAAGGCTTTTGACACCGTTGATAATACAAAATTATTAAACAAACTAGAAGTATTTGGAGTAAGAGGGACAGCAAATGAATGGTCCCTGTCTTACCCGGAAAATAGGGTGCAAAATGCAGAGCTAGTTCACACATCTGCTGATGATAAATGTTTTGTAAAACAACTGTCACACAAAAACACATATATATAGGTTGCCTCAGGGTGGTGCAATGGGCCCTATAATTTTCTTTATATATAACAATGACTTTCAAGATTGGATAAGTCACTGAGAAAAATTTCTCTTTGCTAATGGCAGTAATATCATAGCCACTGATAAAAACATCAGAACTCATCATAATTGAGAAGGCAAATAAACCTTCACAGATGTTTACAAGCAAACAGTATGTTTATAACACTGAGCATAGAGAAAATAAACAGCCTGCACTTCAGCACAAAGAGGGAAGACAATTCTGTTACACTGAGCATAGATAATAAAACAATAAAATGTGTTACAAAGGAAAAGTTTTAAAAGCTGAATATTGATTGTAAATTAACATGGAATGAACACATATGATACTGGTGAAACGAATGTCTTCAGCACATTATGCTCTTAGGGTTGTAGCAGTGGTTTGAAACAGCCGATGTCTTCTTATGATTGTCACTATTCTTACATGCTATCAACTTTTAGCTATGGGTCTATTTTCCGGGGGACCAAAGTTGTAAAGTGTGGACACTGTTAGCAAACCGCAGAAAAGGGCCATAACAATAATAACTAAAACTAACAGTCAGGTTCATTGTAAAGAACTATTTACAAAATTGGGTATCCTTATTGCATCAAATGAGTACATTTAACAACCTGTCCATATCAAAGAAACCATTAATATTATTATTAATATTATTTAGTTGTAGATAAGTGTTCTATGTTTGTTCTGTTGACACATTCCACACTGTAATGTTTACTGTGAATTTGATCTACAGAACAAGTAACTAATTAACTAAATAATTAACCATCTATTTCACCAATAGTTCTATACACAATAATGAGACACGGGCCAGTTTCAACTTCCATTTACCAAGGAAAAACAAACAAAAAAACTCGAAACAGTATTTTCTACCAGGGAATAAAATTGCATAATAAACTGCACAAGGACACGAAAAACATTAGATAACACATACTTCATAAGTAATGCACACTAGACAATTAAAGATTACTTACATAACAAAAGAGGATAGCTACAACACTGTCACATTACTATAAATAATCACAATATAATGATTTTACAAGAAAGTGTGTCAAGACCTGTACAGTACAACAGTAATGACTAACATTCTCCTGAGCTCAGCATCACTCAGGAGGGGGGGATGCGGTCTCAGTTTTCGAGATGGACTAAAAGGAGGACATGGAGATGTACATGTTCATGGTACTGGAGTCAATAGTGAGTATTCCTAGTTTGTACAGGGAGAAACTACATTTTTATTACAAAAAATATGGTGCAAACTGTCTATGATCAACTGAAAATTTTACAGAAGGGATCAACCAAATGAGGCAGTACAGGTGTCATGCCACTGATTTCATATTTGGGATGATGGAGTTTGCTCTCTCGGGCCATCCTGATTTAGGCTTTCCCTTGTTTTAATGAAACATTTCAGGCAAATGCCAGGACAGCTTCTGCAGCGAGGCCACAGCCAACCACATGTCCTATTCTCATAAACATACTTATGTCTCTGTGCACACATACAGGGTGTCCATAATTAAAGTTCCAGTTTCACAATGCTGTAGAAAGAAAACCAGAATGATGTCAAATTTGATCAGCATATTATTGACGCACAGAGAAAAGTCTTGAAACCAAAAAAGGGTGAAAATTTGACCAATAAATGGCACTGTAAGTATCAGAATGTGCACACCAACAGACGGATGGCACAAGGCTGTTCATCAGTTTGCAAACAAGGCACCCAACGTGACTGTGTCCATGAAGGCTGCGCACTGCTGGTAAAGCAGCTTTACATGATCAGTGATGTGTGTCAGCAGCCCTGCAGAAGTTCTGGACACTCAAAGGGCACTGACAAAGAGTCTGGAGAAAATGATTACAAAATCTGAAAAGACAGGTTTTTGTGAAGTGCACTGTGGCAATGGCAAGAAAGCAGTTGATCTGACATCTGTCGAAGTAGTGGCCACGACACTGCAGGTGCAATCAAGTGGCGGTGTGCAAACATGTAGTGCACGGGGAAACGCCCGAACGATGTACATGTCTGTGAGCACAGTGTACAAAACTCTAGGAAACATCATGCATTGCTATCCACAGAATATCACCCACGTTCACGAGTTGCTGTCCCCTGGCCTGCCAGCAAGACAAACGTTCACTCTGGAATTTCATGCTTGCATGGAAATGGACAATGAATGGCCATGGAACATTCTGTGGACAGATAAAGCCCATTTCCATCTCTAAGCACATGTCAAAATGCAGAATTGCAGAATACGGGCAGCGGAAAATCTGAACGCACATCAACTGGGACCACTTTATTTTGTGAAGGTGACTGTGTGGTGAAGGTTGATGGGATCGTTTATTGCAGAGCTGTATTTTTTAGAGGAGATGAGTCCTGCAGGTCTTGTTGCCTGTAACATCACTGGTAAATACTATGAGGGAGTTTTGTGCACCAACATCATTCCAACCCTTCAACAGTGTGGATGTGTGGGTAGGATCATTTTTATGCAAGATGGCGCTCCTCTGCACACTGCAACAGTTGCTGAAGCTGCTGTTGCTACAGAGACACTTTGGAAAAGCTAGAATTATCAGCCATCACTTCTCTGACCATCTAGATCATGTGATCTTAATTGGCTATGGGGTTATCTGAAAGATATTGTTTTCAGTGATCCAATTATGAATGATCTGAACTGAAGGCACACATTGTGCAAAACATTCTGAACTCTATTACCCAGACACTCCTAATCTGTTGTGGAACATGCTGTTTCTCAATTTCAGCTTGTGGCAGAAAATAGTGGAGAGCATATTGAACATCTTGCTAGTTTCATGACAATTAGAAACTGATGCCATTTTGCTTTTTATACCTTTTTGGCTCCAGGGCAATTAAAAACCGATGACATTTTGCTTTTTATGTGGTCTTTGGCCTCAGGACAATTAGAAACTTATTTTTCCCATACAATGTGTTACAACCTTGCCATGATGGATGGGCTTCCCTAAGTGCCACAACTGTTGACTGCTGAACCTCTGCAGTCTTGCACACTGAACAGTACAGATGGTGTAATGTGCAACTCAAACCAAAAGCCATGATATTGCGATTTATCTGTCATTTGTAACCGAGCCCATTTATATTAAGATGCTTATAGTGCCATATGTTGACCAATTTTCCCTAAATTTTCTTTTTGTTCTGTGACATTCCACCCTATGTCAATAATATGCTGTTCAAATTTGACGTAATTGTGAGCAGTGGTTCTCATTCTACACCATTTTTAACAGGAATTTTAATTATGGACACCCCATATACTGGAGCTATTTACTTTCATTGAATTACGATGAAAGATCCCATGTCATTGTGAAATGATCATCCTGTGAATAGGCTAAGTAAATCCTTTTCTTCTTCCCTGTTACTTTTCTGCACAATGTGGAAAGGAGGCTGCATAGTTCTACAAGGTCAGCTGTAGTGTTGCTACACTGGTTTTTCTCTTAACTTTGTTAAAATATTAATCTCATTTACAACAAAGGAAATGTCTATGGCTATTTCAAGCCAGTCATGACGTGTATAGAGTAAAATCAGTGCTAGTGTTAAGTGAGAGAACTGGACTGCCTAAACTGTTAAAGGTAGAAGTTCCGTCACTGTCATAAACCTTGTCATATTCCACAGACACCGCAGAATGAGATGTGGAAGGAAGTCAAATACTACCTTTTTTATTTAAATTCATTAAAACTTAATGACTCTATGTTATGAAAGACTATTGTATTAGTGAGCTAATTCTAATTGTAAAATAACTTAAAACATTAAATTTACAGAGTTTATATGAAGGTACTCTTCAATGGAACATAAGGAGTCGCCCAACAGAAAGTTCTTTAATTATATTTCAAAATCCATCACATTATCTAGAAAACATTGAATATGGTTACTTCAAGTTTTCTGAAGAGGTACCTGAAGAATGTTCTACAATTAATACAAAATATCGTTCTTAGAACACATTTCTGTATTTTGAAAATACTGTCTCTCTAAGTTCAGTTTCCCAATTCCATAATTCATTAGTCAATGTAAATATTCAGAATAAACCAATATCTTCATTTTTAAATCACCTGTAGCAGCAATTGTATACTGTAAATGTAACTGAACTAAGATGCTTTATTGATTCTGCGCTTTATTCATTCTTTCCAATTCCACTTTTATTATTTCATCGTTTTTTATACCTTGTGGAGTTCTGTGAGAAGTACTGAACTGTATGTAGAGAGTCTTATCAAAATTCAATAATAATCAATTTGACTTTAACCATCTGTTGATGTTTTCCATTGTTTCAGTACTGCCTTTTCAGTAAGGGGACAATTCTGAGTGGTTATAACTTCTCCCACTGAGAGGAGAGCACATTTCACACTATATATAATCAAAAATACAGTCTGATCTACTAACTTACAAACATTTATTTCTCATATGGCATTCATTAAGAGTTTTTGAATCACATAAATAGCTAAAAATATAAAAATGAAAAAATCAATTTTTGAAAATATAATGCAACTGTATAGATAAAAAATATATACAGGGGAACACACATACAATGGGGTGCCCAAAAAAACTGTAATAACATTGCTGTGGGTGAAGCTTGTGCAGTACGCATTTCTGCTGCTCGGTGTGTATAGTGAAACTCATTGCCAGTTCAGTGCCGCCTGTGTTTTCAACCTGGCTTGTTCTGTTCATCTGCAGTGAATGTTTTTTCTAGCACCGTTTTGTCCTTGTTTCAGTTTTTATGATGGCAACTTTAAGTAAACAATGCGCAGCAGTGCAATTTTATTTTCTACTCAGTACAAATGCTGCTGAAACTGTTTTAATGTTGAAAATAGCTTATCAAGATGACACAGTGGGAAAAACTCAAGTGTACAATTGGTCTGCTGGATTTAAAAAGGGCAACATGTCAACTGACGGCAAACCTCATTCTGGACATCCAGCAACTGCCCAAATCATGAAAATATTGAAAAGTAATGAAAATATGCGAGAGCTTGTGCTTACCAACTATCAACAGACAACTGATCAACTGTCAGAGATTAGAGGGTTATTTTGGAGTTCAGTGTCCGTCAAAGACTACCTGATTTGTGGCAGACAGGAGACTGGGTCTTCGACCACAACAACTCAGCTGCACTCACAGCCATCTCTGTTAACACAGTTTTTGGCTAAAAATGGCCTCGTTTCGATGCCCACACACCTTACTCATTTGCTCTGGCTCTGTGCTACTTTTTCCTATTTCCATGCACAAAAAGGGGCAGAAAGGACACCAATTTGACAACATTAAAGAAGTCATGGAAAAAAAGAGGGAGGAGCTGACAGCCATTTCTATACATGACTACAAAAAAATGTTTCGAACTGTGGAAGCACCAGTGGGACAAATGTATTAGTTGTAATCGAGAGTATTTTGAATGGAATAAGGTCGTTTTGTAAACAATTCGAGAATATACAGGTTTTAAAAAATAATTCCAGTTTTTTATCCCCCCTCATGTAAAATATATTTAGATTACTTAAATAAATTCTGCATGTCAATATTTCAACGCACCTCTTCAGCACAATATAAACCAAATGACAACAGCTATATCTGATGATCAAGGTCTTTTATATACTTTATCACACCACTCGCCACTGTCAGGTAATCTTCAACAGGACCCTTGTAAGCACTTCACACCTGGGTGTAACAATTTGTAGGGATATGAAATGAGATCATATAGGCTCAGTCATGGGTAAAGCAGGTGATGTTCTACAGGGAAAAAATGGAAATGAGCGTTTGGCATCATTGGCCAGGAGGGCCCTTACGGGGCAGGTCCCGCTTCCTCAGTGCAGGTCTTATTACATTCAACGCCATATTGGACGACCTGCGCGCTGCACGGGGATGAAATGATGATGAAGACAACACAACACCCGGTCCCTGAACACAGAAAATCCCCGACCCAGCCAGGAATCGAACCCGGGCCTGCAGGATGGCAAACCGTCACTCTGACCACTCAGCTAACAGCATGGACATTCCACAGGAGAAATGCAATCAGTTTACAAAGGAGATTGCTTACAACCAACTAGTGTGACCCATCCAGAATGTTGCTTGTATGAAGAGAAGAGCAGCATAAATGGTTACAGATTTGTTTGACCCGTGGGAGACAGCTACTGAGATGCTGAAGAAACTGAACTATTTTCAGGAAAGATGTAAACTATCTTGAGAAAGCCTAACCATAAAGTTTCAAGAACCAGCTTTAAATTATGACACTGGGAATATACTACTACCCACTAAATATCGCTTCTATAGGGACTGTGAGGACAAGATTACATTAATTACAGCATGCACAGAGGTATTTAAACAATAATTATTCCCATGCTCAATAACAAATGGAATGTGAAGAAACCATAATAACTGGTACAATGGGATGTTCCCTCTGTCATGCACTTTACAGCCATTTGCAAAGAGTAGTGCTGATGTAGATGTGTGGGACATGTTGATACAACATGAGCAATTGTCTGTCATCCTGCAGCAGTCACGAGATCGTGATGAAGTTTTGTCCCACTTGTGGAGAGAGTGTGTATGTGCATCTCCCAGCACAAGGTCAACAATATAAAGTCACTGCGCAGTAAAAATATTTCTGTTACTGATAAATCAGATATATGTACAGTATTTAACAATCATTTTCAGAGCATTGCTGGTGAATTAAATAAAAATTTAGATTCTACAGGAAATCATGTAACTTTCTTGGCAAATGCCTTTCTGAGATTGATGTCTGAAATACTCCTCTTTGATACAGACAAGAGGGAGATTGAGTCAATAATTAAATCACTGAAGACTAAGAACTCCCATGGTTAAGATGAAGTGTCTAGCAGAATATTAAAGTGCTGTGTTGTACATGTTAGCCCTGTATTTAGCCACATGTGTAATTTTTCCATTAGGAATGGTCAGTTTCCTGAGCAATTAAAGTACTCAGTAGTAAAGCAACTTTATAAACAGGGAAAAAGGGAGAAAGGGATAATGTAGATAATTTTAGACCTATTTCTAGGCCATTAGTGTTTGCAAAAGTTATTGAAAATGCTGTGTATGTAAGGATAATTGATCATTTTATATCACACGATTTGCTATCAAATGTACAGTTCGGCTTTAGAAGTTGTTTAACAACTGAAAATGCTATATTCTCTTTTCTCTGTGAAGTACTGGACGGGCTAAATGAAAGGTTATGAATACTTGGCATATTTTTGGATTTAACTAATGCATTTAATTGTGTTGATCACAAAATATTGCTCCAGAAGTTGGACCATTACAGAATATGGGGAGTAGCTCACAATTGGTTCACCTCTTACTTCAGCAGCAGGCAGAAAAATGTTGATAATGGCTATGGTGTGGGTGGGGTCTGAGTGTGATACTGTCAAGTGGGGGGCCACTCCTGTTCCTTATTTATATAAATGATATGCCCTCCAGTATTACGGTAACACTAAAATATTTCTGTTTGCTGATGACACTAGCTTTGTAGTAAAGGATGTTGTATGCAACACTGGCTCGGTTTCAAATAGTGCAGTACATGACCTAACTACATGGCTTGTAGAAAATAAACTAATGCTAAATCACAGCAAGACTCAGTTTTTACAGTTTCTAAAACAAAATTCAACAAAACCTGATGTTTTAATTTCACAGAACATGCATATGATTACTGAAACTGAACAGTTCAAATTTCTAGGTGTTAAGCTGTCGTGGAATGCCAATGTTCAGGATCTTGTTCAAAGAATTAATACTGCAATTTTTACTATTCAAATGGTATCAGAAGTGAGTGATCGTTCGACACGAAAATTAGTCTACTTTGCTTAATTTCATTCGCTTATGTCATATGGTATTATATTTTGGAGTAACTCTTCACATTCTAAAAGGATATTTTTGGCTCAGAAATGGGTGGTTCGGACAATAGTGGTGTAAGTTCACAAACCTCTTGTCAACCCCTGTTCATGAGTCTGGGTATTTTGACATTGGCCTCTCAATTTATATATTCTTTAGTGTCATTTCTTGTTAATAACATTAGCTTATTCCTAAGAATAAGGAGCTTTCACTCGGTTAATACCTGACAGAAATCAAACCTACATTTGGATTGGACTTCCTTAACACTTGTGCAAAAAGGTGTGCAGTATACTGCTGCATCCATTTTCAATAAGCTACCACTCGAATTAAAAAATCTTAGCAGTAATCCATGCGCTTTCAAATTGAAACTGAAGAGTTTCTTTATGGGTCACTCCTTCTATTCTGTCGAGGAGTTCCTTGAAAAATCAATCTGATTCTTATTGTATTGTTGATTGTGTTTACTTAAATTTATGGACTGACTTTTTTCGGGTTCATGAACATTTATTTTTATCTGTTATTACTTTTATGTTGTAATTTCATGTACTGACACGTTCCACGACATTGGAGATTTGCTCCTCAATTTGGTTATACGGAACTTGATGTGTAAATATAAAAAAATGGTCCTTCTGGATGCAGTACAGGGTAGTCCAAACTGTCCATGGCTGGACAATTCCAGAGGTTTATCCTGAATGTAACCAATTTCAGATACTAAAGTGGACATTTTTGTTGCCTACAGTGTTTCCGTTCATAGATGGGAATGAATTCATTTTCAGTAAGAATCCCAGCTGTGATATGGGTGGGATGTCTTGATCTTAATCTTTTCCACTCCACAGGGAATATGTCGTTCAGTACTGGAGGGTCCAGGTTTTCAACCATTTTCTAGTATTAATATAATAGAGCACTCTTCTGTGTGCTATCAGGAGGTGAGAAATGACTCAAGATAGAAATGAGTCCTTATGAAAAGGAAAGTTGCCTGTCACCATATAATGGAGATGCTGAGTCACAGATATGCACAACAAAAAGACTGTCACAAATAAAACTTCTGGCCAGTAAGGCCTTCGTCAAAAACACACACACACACACACACACGACTGCAGTCTCAGGCAACTGAAGCCACACTGTGAGCAGCAGCACCAGTGCCTGATGGGAGTGGCGACTGCATGGGGGGTAAGGAGGAGACTGGGCCTGGGAGGGGGAGGGATAGTAGGGTAGGGGTGGCAGACAGTGCAGTTTTGCTGGGGAGTGAACAAGGACAAGGTGGAGAGAGGGTAGGGCAACTGCGTGTAGTTGGAAGGTTAGACGGAGGGCAGGGAGGCAGGGAGGGTGGGGGGACGGAAAGGGAGAGAAGTAAAAAGGCTGGGTGCGAAGGTGGAATGAGGGCTGTGTAGTGCTAGAATGGGAACAGAGAAGGGGCTGGATGGATGAGGACAGTGACTAATTAAGGTTGAGACTAGCAGGGTTATGGGAAAGTTTCCACTTGCACAATTTAGAAAAGCTGGTGTTGGTGGGAAGAATCCATATGGCACAGGCTGTGAAGCAGTCACTGAAATGAAAGATTCATGTTTGGCAGCTTGCTCAGCAACAGAGTGGTCTACTCGTCTCTTGGCCACAGTTTGTCGGTGGCCATTCATGTGGATAGGCAGCTTGTTGGCTGTCATGCCCACATAGAATGCAGCACAGTGGTTGCAGATTAGCTTGTAGATCACACGACTGGTTTCACAGGTAGCCCTGCCTTTGACAGGATAGGTGATGTTTGTGACTGGGCTGGAAGAGGTGGTGGTGGTGGTGGTGGTGGTGGTGGTGGTGGTTAGTGTTTAACGTCCCGTCGACAACGAGGTCATTAGAGACGGAGCGCAAGTTCGGGTTAGGGAAGGATTGGGAAGGAAATCGGCCGTGCCCTTTCAAAGGAACCATCCCGGCATTTGCCTGAAACGGTTTAGGGAAATCACAGAAAACCTAAATCAGGATGGCCGGAGACGGGATTGAACCGTTGTCCTCCCGAATGCGAGTCCAGTGTGCTAACCACTGCGCCAACTCGCTCGGTCTGGAAGAGGTGGCAGTGGGAGTATGTATGGGTTAGGTCTTGCACCTAGGACTATTACAGGTGTATGAGCCATGATGTTAGTGGTTGGAAGCCGGGGTTGTGTAGGGATGGGCGAGTATAAGTTCGGTAGACAGCAGAATACCACTGTGGGAGAGGTGGGAATGATATTGGGGAGGACATTTCTCATTTCAGGGCATGATGAGAGGTAGTCAAATCCCTGGCAAAGAATGTAATTCAGTTGCTCCATCGTGGGTGGTACTGAGTTACGAGGGGAACACTTCTTTGTGGCCGAACGGTGGAAATTTGCGAGGTGGTGGGAGACTGGAAAGATAAGGCACAGGAGATTTGTTTTTGTACAAGGCTAGGACGATAGTTATATACCGAGAGGGACCGCTCGCCAATGCAAATGCAACAACCACAGGTGGCTACGCTGTATGCAAGGGACTTCTTGGTATGGAATGGGTGGCAGCTGTGAAAGTGGAGGGTTTGCTGATGGTTAGTAGGTTAGATATGGACAGAGGTACTGATGTAGCCATCTTTGAGGTGGAGGTCAATATCTAGGAAGGTTAACCATTATCTAGGAGTAGATAAAATTGACTCACTAACTATGCACATGCATTTGTTATGTGGTATATCTATCTTTTTCACTTATGGACTACTGCCCCAGACAGATGCACACTACTCTGCCTCCACAATCAGTGTCAGAGAGCTTGTGGAGAATGTTGATTCTGCTTTGAGCTTAGCAGATTTTCATGTCTAGTGTTCCTTAAAAGAAAGTGTCCCATCGAATGTGATCTCAAGGTATTCTAGATATATAGCATGTCTTCCTTAAAATAGACATCAAGGCTCTGTCTGCCAATCTATTGGACAGATGAAAAACTGCTACTTCTGTTTTGAAACTTCCTGGCAGATTAAAACTGTGTGCCAGACCAAGACTCGAACTTGGGGCCTTTGCCTTTCATAGACAAGTGCTCTACCGACTGAGCTACCCAAGCATGACTCATGACCCATCCTCAAAGCTTCGATTCTGCCAGCACCTCGTCTCCTCCATTCCAAACTTCCCAGAAGCTCTTCTGTGAACATTGCTGAACTAGCATTCCTAAAAGAAAAGATATTGCAGAGACATGACTGAGCCACAGCCTGGGGGATGTTTCCAAAGGTCCCGAGTTAGAGTCTCGGTCCAACACACAGTTTTAATCTGCCAAGACGTTTCATATCAGTGCACACTCCGCTGCAGAGTGAAAATCTCATTCTGGAAACTTTTGTTTTATTTGATTTAGATTGTAACCTCTTTTTACAAAAGTACTGGCTTATGATGTCAAGATAAGAAGTTAAGATTTCTTCAGTTGTTTTGAAGGTTCTGTGCAGGGTAGCTATTATCCAGTGAGCCACATACCCGAACTTTCTAGACTGTGTAGTAGAAATGTCAGATGCACAAGGTGTGTTCAATAAGTAAAGCAACTTTATATATATATATATATATATATATATATATATATATATATATATATATATATATATATATATATATATATATATATATATATAAAACAGAAAGAAACTTCCACATGGGAAAAATATATTAAAAACAAAGATTCCAAGACTTACCAAGCGGGAAAGCGCCGGCAGACAGGCACATGAACAAAACACACAAACACACACACAGAATTACGAGCTTTCGCAACTGGCAGTTGCTTCGTCAGGAAAGAGGGAAGGAGAGGGAAAAATGAAAGGATGTGGGTTTTAAGGGAGAGGGTAAGGAGTCATTCCAATCCCGGGAGCGGAAAGACTTCCCTTAGGGGAAAAAAAGGACAGGTGTACACTCGCACACACACACACACATATCCATCCGCACATACACAGACACAAGCAGACATATTTAAAGGCAAAGAGTTAAGGGCAGAGATGTCAGTCGAGGCGGAAGTACAGAGGCAAAGAAGTTGTTGAAAGACAGGTGAGGTATGAGCGGCGGCAACTTGAAATTAGCGGAGGTTGAGGCCTGGCGGATATCGAGAAGAGAGGATATACTGAAGGGCGAGTTCCCATCTCCGGAGTTCGGATAGGTTGGTGTTGGTGGGAAGTATCCAGATAACTCGGACAGTGTAACACTGTGCCAAGATGTGCTGGCCGTGCATCAAGGCATGTTTAGCCACAGGGTGATCCTCATTACCAAAAAACACTGTCTGCCTGTGTCCATTCATGCGAATGGACAGTTTGTTGCTGGTCATTCCCACATAGAAAGCATCACAGTGCAGGCAGGTCAGTTGGTAAATCACGTGGGTGCTTTCCCATGTGGCTCTCCCTTTGATCGTGTGCACCTTCCGGGTTACAGGACTGGAGTAGGTGGTGGTGGGAGGGTGCATAGGACAGGTTTTACACCGGGGGCGGTTGCAAGGGTAGGAGCCAGAGGGTAGGAGAGGTGGTTTGGAGATTTCATAGGGATGAACCAAGAGGTTACGAAGGTTAGGTGGACGGCGGAAAGACACTCTTGGTGGAGTGGGGAGGATTTCATGAAGGATGGATCTCATTTCGGGGCAGGATTTTAGGAAGTCGTATCCCTGCTGGAGAGCCACATTCAAGGTCTGATCCAGTCCCGGGAAGTATTCTGTTACAAGTGGGGCACTTTTGGGGTTCTTCTGTGAGAGGTTCTGGGTTTGAGGGGATGAGGAAGTGGCTCTGGTTATCTGCTTCTGTACCAGGTTGGGAGGGTAGTTGCGGGATGCGAAAGCTGTTTTCAGGTTGTTGGTGTAATGGTCGAGGGATTCAGGACTGGAGCAGATTCGTTTGCCACGAAGGCCTAAGCTGTAGGGCAGGGACCGTTTGATATGGAATGGGTGGCAGCTGTCATAATGGAGGTACTGTTGCTTGTTGGTGGGTTTGATGTGGACGGATGTGTGCAGCTGGCCATTGGACAGATGGAGGTCAACATCTAGGAAAGTGGCATGGGATTTGGAGTAGGACCAGGTGAATCTGATGGAACCAAAGGAGTTGAGGTTGGAGAGGAAATTCTGGAGTTGTTCTTCACTGTGAGTCCAGATCATGAAGATGTCATCAATAAATCTGTACCAAACTTTGGGTTGGCAGGCTTGGGTAACCAAGAAGGCTTCCTCTAAGCGACCCATAAATAGGTTGGCATACAAGGGGGCCATCCTGGTACCCATGGCTGTTCCCTTTAATTGTTGGTATGTCTGGCCTTCAAAAGTGAAGAAGTTGTGGGTCAGGATGAAGCTGGCTAAGGTGACGAGGAAAGAGGTTTTAGGTAGGGTGGCAGGTGATCGGCGTGAAAGGAAGTGCTCCATTGCAGCGAGGCCCTGGACGTGCGGGATATTTGTGTATAGGGAAGTGGCATCAATGGTTACCAGGATGGTTTCTGGGGGTAACAGACTGGGTACGGATTCCAGGCGTTCGAGAAAGTGGTTGGTGTCTTTGATGAAGGATGGGAGACTGCATGTAATGGGTTGAAGGTGTTGATCTACGTAGGCAGAGATACGTTCTGTGGGGGCTTGGTAACCAGCTACAATGGGGCGGCCAGGATGTTTGGGTTTGTGAATTTTAGGAAGTAGGTAGAAGGTAGGAGTGCGAGGTGACGGTGGGGTGAGGAGTTTGATGGAGTCAGGTGAAAGGTTTTGTAGGGGGCCTAAGGTTCTGAGGATTCCTTGAAGCTCCGCCTGGACATCAGGAATGGGATTACTTTGGCAAACTTTGTATGTAGAGTTGTCTGAAAGCTGACGCAGTCCCTCAGCCACATACTCCCGACGATCAAGTACCACAGTCGTGGAACCCTTGTCAGCCGGAAGAATGATGATGGATCGGTCAGCTTTCAGATCACGGATAGCCTGGGATTCGGCTGTGGTGATGTTGGGAGTAGGATTAAGGTTTTTCAAGAAAGATTGAGAGGCAAGGCTGGAAGTGAGAAATTCCTGGAAGGTTTGGAGAGGGTGATTTTGAGGAAGAGGAGGTGGGTCCCGCTGTGATGGAAGACGGAACTGTTGCAGGCAGGGTTCAATTTGGATAGTGTCTTGGGGAGTTGGATCATTAGGAGTGGGATCAGGATTGTTTTTCTTCGTGGCAAAGTGATATTTCCAGCAGAGACTACGAGTGTAGGACAGTAAATCCTTGACAAGGGCAGTTTGGTTGAACCTGGGAGTGGGGCTGAAGGTGAGGCCTTTGGATAGGACAGAGGTTTCGGATTGGGAGAGGGGTTTGGAGGAAAGGTTAACTGGTTCAAATGGCTCTGAGCACTATGGGACTCAACTGCTGTGGTCATTAGTCCCCTAGAACTTAGAACTACTTAAACCTAACTAACCTAAGGACATCACACACATCCATGCCCGAGGCAGGATTCGAACCTGCGACCGTAGCAGTCGCACGGTTCCAGACTGCGCGCCTAGAACTGCGAGACCACCGCGGCCGGCGAAAGGTTAACTACTGAATTGGGGTGTTGTGGTTCCAGATTGTGTTGACTAGAATTTTGAGGTGTTGGGGGGAGTGGAGCTGGAAGTGGGAGATTGAGTAGATGGGAGAGACTGGGTCTGTGTGCAATGAGAGGAGGTTGAGGTTTGTTGGAAAGGTTGTGGAGGGTGAGTGAGTTGCCTTTCCGGAGGTGGGAAACCAGGAGATTGGATAGTTTTTTTGAGGTGGAGGGTGGCATGTTGTTCTAATTTGCGGTTGGCCTGTAGGAGGATGCTATGTACAGCCGGTGTGGATGTGGGAGAGGAAAGATTGAGGACTTTGATTTGGGATAGGAGTTGACGGGTGTGTTCATTGGCCGAGTCGATGTATAGGTGAAGGATTAGGCGGGTGAGGGCTATGGATTGTGCTGTTTGGAACTGGTATAAGGACTGATGGAAAGAAGGATTGCAGCCAGAGATGGGAACTTTAAGTGTGAGGCCTTTGGGAGTAATGCCAAATGTCAGACAAGCCTGAGTAAATAAAATATGGGAGCGTAATCTGGCTAGGGTGAAGGCATGTTTGCGGAGGGAATGTAAATAAAATTTAATGGGGTCGTTGTAGGGATGTTGTGAGGTTGACATGGTATTGGTAGGTGGAAAGGGTAATATGAGGTTAGAGTGAATGTAAAGAGAGATTTATATAGGGAGAGATAAAGGTGTGAAAAAAGTCGAAAAAGTGTTGGTTTGAGATGAGCTATGTTGATCATGTGCTGAACTTAGGTTGGTGAACAACAATGGGTGCAAAGGTTGGGTAGTTATGTTGTCTCCAGATCACGTTAAAGGGTGGGGAAATTCAAGAAAATTTCGAGAAATTCAAGAAAATTTCGACAAAAAAATTTTTTCGAAAAAAGTTTCGAAAAAATAATTTGCGAAAAAATAAAATTCGAAAAAAATTTTCGAATAAAATCTCGAAGAATATGTGTGTAAATGTATTCAAAGGACTGGTTATGTACTGGCAGGTTATGATAATGAGGCTAACAATTGTTTGATGAAGAAATAATAACGTGTAAACCTGTGGGAAGCTGCTAAAAAATGATCGGTTTTGTGGGAAAAGCGGGAATGGAAATAAAACGAAAGTTGTTGGAAAAAAAACTGAGATGGTTGTGTAATGGGTGAAAGGAACTGAAGCTGTGAAATAGTATTCACGAGTTTACACGAAATGTTTGTAAACTTGGAACAATGGATTTTATAGCAGCGGTTATGTTGAAAATTTTAGGTTATGGTTTGGAAGTAAATTACGTATTATTGAGTATAATTAGGCAGGATAAAATGTATGGTAGATTACGGAAAAATGGAAGATGAATACAAAGTGGAACTTCTTGTACAAACGAAAAGAGAAAGTAAGACGATAGAGAAGATTTCGAAATGCAACAGAGACAATAACACACGTAATTGTTGGGTTCAAATTAATGACGATGTAAATAAAACAGAAAGAAACTTCCACATGGGAAAAATATATTAAAAACAAAGATTCCAAGACTTACCAAGCGGGAAAGCGCCGGCAGACAGGCACATGAACAAAACACACAAACACACACACAGAATTACGAGCTTTTGCAACTGGCAGTTGCTTCGTCAGGAAAGAGGGAAGGAGAGGGAAAAATGAAAGGATGTGGGTTTTAAGGGAGAGGGTAAGGAGTCATTCCAATCCCGGGAGCGGAAAGACTTCCCTTAGGGGAAAAAAAGGACAGGTGTACACTCGCACACACACACACATATCCATCCGCACATACACAGACACAAGCAGACATATTTAAAGGCAAAGAGTTAAGGGCAGAGATGTCAGTCGAGGCGGAAGTACAGAGGCAAAGAAGTTGTTGAAAGACAGGTGAGGTATGAGCGGCGGCAACTTGAAATTAGCGGAGGTTGAGGCCTGGCGGATATCGAGAAGAGAGGATATACTGAAGGGCGAGTTCCCATCTCCGGAGTTCGGATAGGTTGGTGTTGGTGGGAAGTATCCAGATAACTCGGACGGTGTAACACTGTGCCAAGATGTGCTGGCCGTGCATCAAGGCATGTTTAGCCACAGGGTGATCCTCATTACCAACAAACACTGTCTGCCTGTGTCCATTCATGCGAATGGACAGTTTGTTGCTGGTCATTCCCACATAAAAAGCATCACAGTACAGGCAGGTCAGTTGGTAAATCACGTGGGTGCTTTCACATGTGGCTCTCCCTTTGATCGTGTACACCTTCCGGGTTACAGGACTGGATTAGGTGGTGGTGGGAGGGTGCATAGGACAGGTTTTACACCGGGGGCGGTTGCAAGGGTAGGAGCCAGAGGGTAGGGGAGGTGGTTTGGGGATTTCATAGGGATGAACCAAGAGGTTACGAAGGTTAGGTGGACGGCGGAAAGACACTCTTGGTGGAGTGGGGAGGATTTCATGAAGGATGGATCTCATTTCGGGGCAGGATTTTAGGAAGTCGTATCCCTGCTGGAGAGCCACATTCAAGGTCTGATCCAGTCCCGGGAAGTATTCTGTTACAAGTGGGGCACTTTTGGGGTTCTTCTGTGAGAGGTTCTGGGTTTGAGGGGATGAGGAAGTGGCTCTGGTTATCTGCTTCTGTACCAGGTTGGGAGGGTAGTTGCGGGATGCGAAAGCTGTTTTCAGGTTGTTGGTGTAATGGTCGAGGGATTCAGGACTGGAGCAGATTCGTTTGCCACGAAGGCCTAAGCTGTAGGGCAGGGACCGTTTGATATGGAATGGGTGGCAGCTGTCATAATGGAGGTACTGTTGCTTGTTGGTGGGTTAGATGTGGACAGATGTGTGCAGCTGGCCATTGGACAGATGGAGGTCAACATCTAGGAAAGTGGCATGGGATTTGGAGTAGGACCAGGTGAATCTGATGGAACCAAAGGAGTTGAGGTTGGAGAGGAAATTCTGGAGTTGTTCTTCACTGTGAGTCCAGATCATGAAGATGTCATCAATAAATCTGTACCAAACGTATTCTTCGAGATTTTATTCAAAATTTTTTTTCGAATTTTATTTTTTCGCAAATTATTTTTTCGAAACTTTTTTCGAAAAAATTTTTTTGTCGAAATTTTCTTGAATTTCTCGAAATTTTCTTGAATTTCCCCACCCTTTAACGTGATCTGGAGACAACATAACTACCCAACCTTTGCACCCATTGTTGTTCACCAACCTAAGTTCAGCACATGATCAACATAGCTCATCTCAAACCAACACTTTTTCGACTTTTTTCACACCTTTATCTCTCCCTATATAAATCTCTCTTTACATTCACTCTAACCTCATATTACCCTTTCCACCTACCAATACCATGTCAACCTCACAACATCCCTACAACGACCCCATTAAATTTTATTTACATTCCCTCCGCAAACATGCCTTCACCCTAGCCAGATTACGCTCCCATATTTTATTTACTCAGGCTTGTCTGACATTTGGCATTACTCCCAAAGGCCTCACACTTAAAGTTCCCATCTCTGGCTGCAATCCTTCTTTCCATCAGTCCTTATACCAGTTCCAAACAGCACAATCCATAGCCCTCACCCGCCTAATCCTTCACCTATACATCGACTCGGCCAATGAACACACCCGTCAACTCCTATCCCAAATCAAAGTCCTCAATCTTTCCTCTCCCACATCCACACCGGCTGTACATAGCATCCTCCTACAGGCCAACCGCAAATTAGAACAACATGCCACCCTCCACCTCAAAAAAACTATCCAATCTCCTGGTTTCCCACCTCCGGAAAGGCAACTCACTCACCCTCCACAACCTTTCCAACAAACCTCAACCTCCTCTCATTGCACACAGACCCAGTCTCTCCCATCTACTCAATCTCCCACTTCCAGCTCCACTCCCCCCAACACCTCAAAATTCTAGTCAACACAATCTGGAACCACAACACCCCAATTCAGTAGTTAACCTTTCCTCCAAACCCCTCTCCCAATCCGAAACCTCTGTCCTATCCAAAGGCCTCACCTTCAGCCCCACTCCCAGGTTCAACCAAACTGCCCTTGTCAAGGATTTACTGTCCTACACTCGTAGTCTCTGCTGGAAATATCACTTTGCCACGAAGAAAAACAATCCTGATCCCACTCCTAATGATCCAACTCCCCAAGACACTATCCAAATTGAACCCTGCCTGCAACAGTTCCGTCCTCCATCACAGCGGGACCCACCTCCTCTTCCTCAAAATCACCCTCTCCAAACCTTCCAGGAATTTCTCACTTCCAGCCTTGCCTCTCAATCTTTCTTGAAAAACCTTAATCCTACTCCCAACATCACCACAGCCGAATCCCAGGCTATCCGTGATCTGAAAGCTGACCGATCCATCATCATTCTTCCGGCTGACAAGGGTTCCACGACTGTGGTACTTGATCGTCGGGAGTATGTGGCTGAGGGACTGCGTCAGCTTTCAGACAACTCTACATACAAAGTTTGCCAAAGTAATCCCATTCCTGATGTCCAGGCGGAGCTTCAAGGAATCCTCAGAACCTTAGGCCCCCTACAAAACCTTTCACCTGACTCCATCAAACTCCTCACCCCACCGTCACCTCGCACTCCTACCTTCTACCTACTTCCTAAAATTCACAAACCCAAACATCCTGGCCGCCCCATTGTAGCTGGTTACCAAGCCCCCACAGAACGTATCTCTGCCTACGTAGATCAACACCTTCAACCCATTACATGCAGTCTCCCATCCTTCATCAAAGACACCAACCACTTTCTCGAACGCCTGGAATCCGTACCCAGTCTGTTACCCCCAGAAACCATCCTGGTAACCATTGATGCCACTTCCCTATACACAAATATCCCACACGTCCAGGGCCTCGCTGCAATGGAGCACTTCCTTTCACGCCGATCACCTGCCACCCTACCTAAAACCTCTTTCCTCGTCACCTTAGCCAGCTTCATCCTGACCCACAACTTCTTCACTTTTGAAGGCCAGACATACCAACAATTAAAGGGAACAGCCATGGGTACCAGGATGGCCCCCTCGTATGCCAACCTATTTATGGGTCGCTTAGAGGAAGCCTTCTTGGTTACCCAAGCCTGCCAACCCAAAGTTTGGTACAGATTTATTGATGACATCTTCATGATCTGGACTCACAGTGAAGAACAACTCCAGAATTTCCTCTCCAACCTCAACTCCTTTGGTTCCATCAGATTCACCTGGTCCTACTCCAAATCCCATGCCACTTTCCTAGATGTTGACCTCCATCTGTCCAATGGCCAGCTGCACACATCCGTCCACATCAAACCCACCAACAAGCAACAGTACCTCCATTATGACAGCTGCCACCCATTCCATATCAAACGGTCCCTGCCCTACAGCTTAGGCCTTCGTGGCAAACGAATCTGCTCCAGTCCTGAATCCCTCGACCATTACACCAACAACCTGAAAACAGCTTTCGCATCCCGCAACTACCCTCCCAACCTGGTACAGAAGCAGATAACCAGAGCCACTTCCTCATCCCCTCAAACCCAGAACCTCTCACAGAAGAACCCCAAAAGTGCCCCACTTGTAACAGAATACTTCCCGGGACTGGATCAGACCTTGAATGTGGCTCTCCAGCAGGGATACGACTTCCTAAAATCCTGCCCCGAAATGAGATCCATCCTTCATGAAATCCTCCCCACTCCACCAAGAGTGTCTTTCCGCCGTCCACCTAACCTTCGTAACCTCTTGGTTCATCCCTATGAAATCCCCAAACCACCTCCCCTACCCTCTGGCTCCTACCCTTGCAACCGCCCCCGGTGTAAAACCTGTCCTATGCACCCTCCCACCACCACCTACTCCAGTCCTGTAACCCGGAAGGTGTACACGATCAAAGGGAGAGCCACATGTGAAAGCACCCACGTGATTTACCAACTGACCTGCCTGCACTGTGATGCTTTCTATGTGGGAATGACCAGCAACAAACTGTCCATTCGCATGAATGGACACAGGCAGACAGTGTTTGTTGGTAATGAGGATCACCCTGTGGCTAAACATGCCTTGATGCACGGCCAGCCCATCTTGGCACAGTGTTACACCGTCCGAGTTATCTGGATACTTCCCACCAACACCAACCTATCCGAACTCCGGAGATGGGAACTCGCCCTTCAGTATATCCTCTCTTCTCGATATCCGCCAGGCCTCAACCTCCGCTAATTTCAAGTTGCCGCCGCTCATACCTCACCTGTCTTTCAACAACTTCTTTGCCTCTGTACTTCCGCCTCGACTGACATCTCTGCCCTTAACTCTTTGCCTTTAAATATGTCTGCTTGTGTCTGTGTATGTGCGGATGGATATGTGTGTGTGTGTGTGTGTGTGTGTGTGTGTGTGTGTGTGTGTGTGTGCGAGTGTACACCTGTCCTTTTTTTTCCCCTAAGGGAAGTCTTTCCGCTCCCGGGATTGGAATGACTCCTTACCCTCTCCCTTAAAACCCACATCCTTTCATTTTTCCCTCTCCTTCCCTCTTTCCTGACGAAGCAACTGCCAGTTGCGAAAGCTCGTAATTCTGTGTGTGTGTTTGTGTGTTTTGTTCATGTGCCTGTCTGCCGGCGCTTTCCCGCTTGGTAAGTCTTGGAATCTTTATATATATATATATATATATATATATATATATATATATATATATATATATATATATATATATATATATATATATATCCCATGTCTTTCTACTTTATTTACATCATCATGAAAAAATATATTCATAAATATTTGCGCTGTCTCCTTCAATGTAATACCACTCAGATGCAATTCACTTGTGTCAATGCTTCTTCAATCCTCGAATCATTTCTCGTAAGCACATTTGGTACAGCCTCAAGTACTTCCAGCAACACAGTTTTTATTTCCTCTGTCATTGAAAATCTTTATTCTTTCATAGGTCTCTTCAGTTTTGGGAACAGGAAAAAGTTGCAGGGGGCCAAATCCAGTGAATATGGTGGCAGAGGCATCATTTTCATGTTGTTTTTGGCCAAAAAATCTCTCACAAGCAGAGAGGAATCAGCAGGTGCATTGTTGTGATGCAAAAGTCATGAAGCACTTTTCCCCAATTCCAGGTTTTTTTTACATATTGCTTCTCAAAAACGGTGCACAACATCAAGGTAATACTCTTTATTGACTGTATGACCTTGAGGCAAAAATTCATGACATCTAAAAAAAAACATTGAGCCAAGCTTTGACATTTGATTGAACTGGGCTTGCTTTTTTCAGTCTTGGCTCTCCGAGATGCTTCCACTGGTACGATTGGGCTTTGGTTTCAACATCATAACAATAAACCCATGTTTTGTCACCAGTTATAACCCTTTTGAGCAAATCAGGAACATGAATGACGTCATTCAAGAGCTCTTATTTGGAATGATTTTTGCTGACACACATTTCATGCCCAAAACATCCAAGAAAATTGCCTAACATGAGCTGACCGATATGCCAACATCATCAGCAACTTCTCTTATGGTAATGCGATAATTTTACAACACAATTTTCTTCACAGCTTTGATGTTATCATCTGTTGTTTATGTGCTGGGGTGTCCAGAGCGAGGTGCTGAACCACCCCCCTTTTCAACAATTTCATATTTATTGTCCTTTGTAGTATATTTCACTGATACAAATTCAGAGCTTTTTCGTCAGTGCACTTCATGAAAATCAAAACTGAGAAAGTATGCACATTACAATCTAACTTTATTTACCCATCCTATGACATATATTTCTATAGCTCATCAAATTTCAAGCCATCCTATGTTATGCTTTCCTGACCTTATAATAGCTTGAATAGGTCCGAGAGGTAATGTAAAATATTGTGTAAACTGCACAATATTTCAATGAGGAAGATGCTTATAATCATCAGGCATAATTGCTGGCAGCAGCTCTGGCAAGCCAATTTATATGGTAAGCATAGATGCCCACAGGAAGGGAACCTGCCAGAGCAACGAACTGTTAATTGCACTCTGTGTGCTGCCAGAAGACCGGCAACAAGTAACAACCCTAAAGTATGTGTTCGAAATGTTGGTGCCTCGCTTTCAGCTCCTATTAGTGTATTCTCACTAGATTCTCTTCTCTGCAACTGATACCTTCTTAACACTCTCTCTCATAGAGCACAAACTATAACATATCCTGCAAGCTTGTCAGCAGAGATTGAGCATCTTCATTTGTTGTCTGTTATGAATGGGTAGCAGTGTCGGTTAGACCGTCAGCGAGAGCAGCATTGCTTGTTCCTGCCACTAATAATGCAAGTGTACCATTCGTGTGTTACATATTTTTACGAGCTTCAAGCATGAGCAACTGCAGTAATGGATAGAAACTGAGATTGCTTTGTAAAGATGCGAGCTGAGTTGGCGACCCTTCGCTCACAACTCCAGGCTGCTTTGGCTTCCATCACACAGCTTGGGGCTGCTGCCAAGGGGCATCACTGTGGGGGATCGAATGCAAGGATGCGAGGGACTTCAAGCACGTCCCACATGTCCTCCAATTGGTCCACTGCTGCCCCCCCCCCCCCCAGGTACTGCCTGCACTGAGGTTGACCCCTCATCTCTGGTCGAGTGGGAGATCATTCCAAAGTCTGGCAGGCAGCACAAACTTTCCGAGGGGCCGATCGTAAGGTCTCCTCGGTTCGTTTGACGAACAGGTTTCGGGCGTTATCTGTGGCTGACAATGTCTCTGAGCCAGATGCAGTTATCCACCCTGTTCCGAGGAAGCTTCTAGGCCTGCAAGGACTGGGCATTCACAGAGGGTGGGTTGGGAGCTCCAACGTTAGGTGCGTAATGGGGCACCTTAGGAACATGGCTGCCATGGAGGGGAAGGAAGCCAGTGTGCACTGTGTGCATTCTGGGGGGAGTCATTCCGGATGTGGAAAGAGTGCTTCCCGATGCCATGAAGAGTACAGGGTGCAGCCAACTGCAGGTGGTGGCTCATGTCGGTACCAAGGACGTGTGTCACTTTGGATCGGAGCAGATTCCGTCTGGTTTCGGGCGGTTTGCAGAAATGGTTAAGACTGCCAGTCTTGCTTCCAAGATTAAGGTGGAGCTCTCCATCTGCAACATCGTCGATAGAACTGACTGTGATCTTCTGGTGCAGAGCCAAGTGGAGGGTCTGAATCAGAGGCTCAGGTGGTTCTGTGGCCGTGTAGGCTGCAGATTCCTTGACTTGCGCCATCGGTTGATGGGTTTCCGGGCTCTGCTTAATAGATCAGGAGTCCACTACACACACGAGGCGGCTACACGGGTAGCGGGGGCTGTGTGGAAGGGACTGGGTGGCTTTTTAGGTTAGAGGGCCTTAGGGAACCACAGAAGGGACGTCCATCTAAAAGTGGGCAGGTAAAACACAGTAACATAGTTGTAGAAACAATTGGTACTGTAGTTGTAAATTGTCATAGCTGTGTTGAGAAAGAACCAGAGCTCCAAGCCCTAATAGAAAGCACTGAAGATCAAATAGTTGCAGGTACAGAGAGCCGGCTAGAGCCGGAAATAAGTTCAGCTGAAATTTTTTCAAACGATATAAGTGTTCATAAAGGATAGATTAAATACAGTTGGTGGTGGAGTATTTATTGCTGTCAGAGGTAGTTTGCCTTGTAACGAAATTTAAGTAGATAGTACGTGTGCAATAGCAAGGGTAGAGGTTATACCTGACAATCGAACTAAACTATTAATTGGATCATTTTACCGGCGCCCCGACTCAGAAGATATAGTTGCTGAACAGTTCAAATAAAACATAAGTCTCATTTCAAATAAGTACCCCACTCACACAATTATTGTCGGTGGTGACTTTAATCTACCCTCGATATGCTGGAAAAATTATATGTTTAAAGCTGGCGGCAGGTATAGAACGTCATCCAAAATTGTACTGAGTGCTCTCTCAGAAAATTATTTTGAACAATTAGTTCAATAGCCCACTCGAAGCATAAATGGTTGCAAAAACATACTTGACCATTTAACAACAAATAATCCTGGACAAATAGTGAGTATTGTGACAAATACAGGGATTAGCCACAAGGCAGTTGCTGCTAGGCTGAATACCATAACACCTGCAACCATCAAAAAGTAACGCAAAGTATATCTAGTTAAAAAAGCTGATAAAAATGTTCTTAACACCTTTTTAAGAGACAGTCTTCACTCCTTCTGATCTGATCATGTAAGTGTAGAAAAGTTGTGGAATGTCTTCAAAGAGATAGTATCGACAGCAATTTAGAGATATATATACCACATAAATTAATAAGTGATGGTACTGATCCCCCATGGTACACAAAACGCGTCAGATCGTTGTTGCAGAAGCAACGAAAAAAGCACGCCAAATTCAAAAGAATGCAAAATTACCAAGATTGGCAAAGTTTTACAGAAGTTCGAAATATGACGCGTACTTCAATGCGAGATGCTTTTAATAATTTCCACAACAAAATTCTGTCTCAAAATCTGGCAGAAAACCCAATGAAATTCTGGTCATACATAAAGCACACCAGTGGCGAGACACAATCAATACCTTCACTGCGCGATAACGACGGTGAAGTCACTGATGATAGTGCCACTAAATCAGAGTTATTAAACACAGTTTTCCAAAGCTCCTTCACCAAAGAAGATGAAGTAAATATTCCTGAATTCCAATCAAGACCAACTGCCAAGATGAGAAACATAGAAGTAGATATCCTTGGAGTAACGAAGGAGCTTAAATCACTTAATAAAGGCAAGGCCTCCAGTCCAGATTGTATACCAGTCAGGTTCCTCTCAGAGTATGCTGATAAAATAGCTCCATATTTAGCAAATATAAACAACCACTCGCTCACAGAAAGATCTGTACCTAAAGACTGGAAAATTGCTTAAGCCACACCAATACCCAAAAACGGAAGTAGGAGTAATCTGCTGAATTACAGGCCTAGATCACTAACGTCGATTTGCAGTAGGGTTTTGGAACATATACTGTATTCGAACATTATGAAGCACCTCGAAGAAAACGATTCATTGGCGCATAGCACGGTTTCAAAAATATCGTTCTTTTGAAACAGAACTAGCTCTTTATACTCATGAAGTAATAAGTGCTATCGACAGGGGATGTCAAACTGATTCCATATTTTTAGGTTTCCAGAAAGCTTTCGACACTGTTCCACACAAGTGTCTTCTAACAGAACTGCAAGCCTACAGAATATCACCTCAGTTGTGTGACTGAATTCATGATTTCCTGTCACAAAGGTCACAATTCATAGTAATAGACAAAAAGTCATCGAGTAAAACAGAAGTAATATCCGGTGTTCCCCAAGGAAGTGTTATAGGCCCTCTTTTATTCCTGATCTATATTAAAAACATAGGAGACAATCTGAGTAGCTGTCTTTGATTGTTTGCAGATGATGCTGTCATTTACCATCAAAATGACTTGCAAAATGATTTAGATAAGATATCTGTATGGTGCGAAAAGTAGCAATTGACTCTGAATAATGGAAAGTGTGAAGTTATTCACATGAGCACTAAAATAAATCAGCCACATTTCGATTACGTGATAAGTCACTCAAACCTGAAGGCTGTAAATTCAACTAAATACTTAGGGATTACAATTACAAATAACCTAAATTGGAACAATCACATAGATAATATTGTGGGTAGAGCAAACCAAAGACTGTGATTCATTGGCAGAACACTTAGAAAGTGCAACAGGTTTACTAAAGAGACTGCTTACACCACACTTGTCCACCCTATTCTGGAGTATTGCTGTGTGGTGTGGGATCTGCATCAGGTGGGACTGATGGATGACATTGAAAAAGTACAAAGAAGGGCAGCTCATTTTGTATTATCAGGAAATAGGGGAGATAGTGCCACAGACATGATACGTGAATTGGAGTGGCAATCATTAAAACAAAGGCATTTTTCATTGCGACAGGATCTGTTCATGAAACTTCAATCACCAGTTTTCTCCTCCGATTGTAAAAACATTCTGTTGGCACCCACCTACAAAGGAAGAAATGATCATCACGATAAAATAAGAGAAATCAGGGCTTTCACAGAAAAATTTAAGTGTTCATTTTTCCTGTGTGCCGTTCAAGAGTGGAACGGTAGAGAGATAGCTTGAAGGTGGTTCATTAAACCCTCTGCCATGCACTTTATTGTGAATAGCAGAGTAATCGTGCAGATGTAGATGTAGTCACATCAAAGCTCTTCCCTCACTCAGGACCTGAGATTTTCTAGCAAGCTATCCTACAAATTGACGCACCACTTTAGCTCTCTGCAAGGCTGCAGATGAAGACGACGAGAAGTTGCCTCATGTCTACATGAGAATGGGCCTGAGAACCATTCAAGTAACATTAACGCTGTTTATATCTATTACAAAATAATTTCGTTTGCAATTTAAAGTACCACTCAATAATTTAGAGACTTAAAAGTTTTTAAAAGTACATTGCATCTGGTGTTACTTTCTTTATCTTGTATTTCTAGTTGAAGTAATTGTTTTTTTCTTCTTTCCCCTTTTCATTGTATTCTGTTTCTTTAACTCCCTAGTTACATATTCAGCTCGGAATTTAGAACATTCTTGCAAATGTTTTTTACTGACTACATCAAAACCTGCACACTTCCTTCGTATCCACCACAAATTCAAACTGTTTATCTTCCATTTAAACTATAATTTTTCACCTTAGAATGGTTACTGCTTTTGCCTTAGCTAGAAATTGAACTTGGAATGAATCCCCATGATAATGCCATTTTCTTAATTGATCACTTTTACAAGCATCTGTGCTGCAATGAACATTTTTGGTATTAACTGTGGTGGTGAAGTGGTCTCCCTACAATTCACCTAATTTCTTTCCTATTTAAATAATCAAACTTAAGCAATTCTTCTCGATCTGCATATTTTTTCACACACTGCCTCTAAAAGAGCTTGTGTGTCAATGTATTTGAGCCATATAAATAACAAGAAACATTATTTATGTATGTCATTCCAAATTCTAGAAGTACTTTTAACTGGATGGTGTAAGTGTACAGACATCGAAACTGCTATGATGTATCGAATCTTACACTTATTTATCTCTGCTGGACCCACGACTACAAGGCACAAGGATGCCCAATTGGCGAGGGAGTACTGTTGGCCAACCGGCAGCTATCATTGTCAACCTATCACCTCCGACAACCACCAACACTCAACATCCAGGAAATACCGTCATCCCACTGGCAGTTATCACTATGAAGCCATCGCCTGTGACAACACTCAACATACTCGAGGCCTGTTGTTGTCGAGGACATACTACAAGTGCCAGGTCGGATCTTACAGTCGATTGTCCTCAGCACCCTCCAACTCTGCTGCCTATGATGACTCATGGATTTCATCATGTTGGCACATCCCAGGCAACCTCTCAGAGACACATTTCTGTCTGTACTTATTTTCGTGGACATCTATGGTCATCTCAGGCAACTTCTCATAGAGACATATCTGTTTGCACTTACTTGTGTGGACATTCATCCATGGACATTGCATCTAATTTCTGTTTCTTATAACGACAGTAAACTACTGCTGTGGCACTTGCACGTTTCATCATTTTTGTTTTTCTTTTTTCACAAGATAAAATCAACACAATATAATCAAACATGAAGATAATGCTAGTCTCAACCATGTTATAATTAGCTGAATATAGGCAACAGGGAGGACTTAATGTCTCCACAAGGACCTGTTCATTTGGCAACAGTGATTGCAGCTTAAAATCTGTAAATTTAATGAAGGCCCATACTGCTTCTATCTACAATTGCACAATGATATGTTGAGCTTAAGTATCAGTGACTTTTCTTGTGAGGCCATTTGAAGGTTGGCACGTACACATCCAATTCATTAAGTATCAGCAGTACCAAAGGTGGGCAGAGCATGAATGTTAAGGTATACACAAAGCTAATCAACTGGTATCATGCAGTGGGTGAATCTGATGATACGCAAACAGATCAGCTCTTGATAATATACTCTTACTTGGTGCTGTTATATACTAATTATGTTGTTGCTACATGCAGCTGTTCTCCTGTTTAATAAATTTACCTTAATATTTGTTAGGTATTACAATTATCTCTCAATTTATCTTTGTGCAATTGATTAATGGTGTGCTTCTGGGTCTTCAGCCCCAATTTAAACTCCATTTTGTGCAGAACATATCAATGACCTACCCAGTCATTTACATCGAGTGCTGCAAGTTGTATTCTCATGTGCACTCAATGCCAGGGATACTGTCGGACTATGCTGAACACCTGAAAGCATGCACAGAAAACATGGGAAGTCACCTCAGTTCAGTCTATTGCAACGGGTCAGGGAAGGGGGGAAGAGGTTGATCCAGAATGTAAACAAGTCAGATAAGTTCCCACAGGAGGAAGGTCAGCTTCACGGTACACTGACCTACCTAACAAAAGAGCGCATGCAGAAAAGTGTAGAGGAAGCATGATGCATACTTCCACTGCAGCCAATGGACAAATTGTCACAATCAGTCTTGAAGAAAATAGCACACTAATTCAGCAGAAGACTTGAATATGTCTGCCTAAGCTTTTACAAAAACGCCAGAAGAAGTTCACCAAGACAGGTTTCCATGTGGTGTCATTCCACATACATAGCCACTGGTTGGCCAAAACAAGGATTCTTTGGAGTGCCACAAATCCGGATACTACTGTACCCATTTTATAGCTAAAATTTTGCCACATGTTATCTCTTTCTCTCACGAAAAGTCATTACAAGAGATTGTTGCCTACAGAGGCAACTGTATCTGCCTATAAATAGTACCTAAATAACATTTCCAATTACTCATATCACAGGGAATTCTTTAACTTTTTTTGTGAGGATGCACTAGTTCACACAATACAAGACACAGAACTTGGATTATGTAAAAAAAATTTCTGTCCAAGTAAATTTGCATTACTTTTCCAATACATCTAAAATGATCATTATGACAATCATATAGCTTTTCCCCTTATGATTTGCCTGCAAATGACTTTCTTAAGCACATATATGCTTATTAGTGCACCAATTTTTGTGACAAAAAATGTAGTTCACACTAATCAAAAGTTATTAACAAGCAAAATAGTGCAAAGCATAGCTCAGTCAAGTGCCTTAATAATGTGAAAGAACATTGCATAGATTAAATCAGTGACAGTGCTTTTAAAAACTGTACCACAGCAAATGTAATATTGAACTACGTGGCGCACAAAATGAGTTTAGCCAAAAGGCATCTAATCACTGAAAAGATTACCCTTTATTATTGGTGCCAACAGAGCTTTTCTACTTGCTATACGTTGTGTTAATTGCACAACAACAGATGACATTTCTTCTAATGTCTTTCCTTTCTCTTGATCAACATCTGCTTTCTCACTAGAGACTTCTTCCAATCTCTCTTCAGTAGCACGGAATCCCAATACACCATGCTGAGCTTCCCGAACAGACTATTTAAAAATGGTAACAGCAGACTTCATTATAGACTCAATATGAAAGTTATATAAACCTAAAACATATATTTCAAACAATGGAAAGTCCAGGATGGAATAACAACTATATGGAAAGGACAGATTGATAATCACCATATAAGTGAAGCACCAAGTCAGAGACAGGCACAGTGGAAAAAACTGCTAAAGTATTAAATCTTTCAAAGTACTCCTTCTGCAGTACATGCACACACACACACACACACACAAACACACACACACACACACACACACACACACACTGGCAATGTCAAGGGCACTACAGCCCAACTGCAACTACATCCGACAGCAACAGCAATCTGCTAGGGTGTGTGGTGGGGATACACAGGTGCATGATGTGGGGTTGGGCAAGGAAAGCTAGGTACCGGTGGGTGAGGATGCTGGTGGAGCTTGCGGGAACTTGGTGAGGAGAGGGTAGAGATGTAAGATGCTGCATCGAGAGGCTGTGCTGGAGGAGGGGCATACCAGAGAGAGAAAGGAGAAGTGGAGAAGGAGAAGGGATTTTCAAACATCTTGGTGCAATAGAACACATTTGTAGTACTGGACTATGCTGAACACCTGAAAGCATGCACAGAAAACATGGGAAGTCACCTCAGTTCAGTCTATTGCAACGGGTCAGGGAAGGGGGGAAGAGGTTGATCCAGAATGTAAACAAGTCAGATAAGTTCCCACAGGAGGAAGGTCAGCTTCACGGTACACTGACCTACCTAACAAAAGAGCGCATGCAGAAAAGTGTAGAGGAAGCATGATGCATACTTCCACTGCAGCCAATGGACAAATTGTCACAATCAGTCTTGAAGAAAATAGCACACTAATTCAGCAGAAGACTTGAATATGTCTGCCTAAGCTTTTACAAAAACGCCAGAAGAAGTTCACCAAGACAGGTTTCCATGTGGTGTCATTCCACATACATAGCCACTGGTTGGCCAAAACAAGGATTCTTTGGAGTGCCACAAATCCGGATACTACTGTACCCATTTTATAGCTAAAATTTTGCCACATGTTATCTCTTTCTCTCACGAAAAGTCATTACAAGAGATTGTTGCCTACAGAGGCAACTGTATCTGCCTATAAATAGTACCTAAATAACATTTCCAATTACTCATATCACAGGGAATTCTTTAACTTTTTTTGTGAGGATGCACTAGTTCACACAATACAAGACACAGAACTTGGATTATGTAAAAAAAATTTCTGTCCAAGTAAATTTGCATTACTTTTCCAATACATCTAAAATGATCATTATGACAATCATATAGCTTTTCCCCTTATGATTTGCCTGCAAATGACTTTCTTAAGCACATATATGCTTATTAGTGCACCAATTTTTGTGACAAAAAATGTAGTTCACACTAATCAAAAGTTATTAACAAGCAAAATAGTGCAAAGCATAGCTCAGTCAAGTGCCTTAATAATGTGAAAGAACATTGCATAGATTAAATCAGTGACAGTGCTTTTAAAAACTGTACCACAGCAAATGTAATATTGAACTACGTGGCGCACAAAATGAGTTTAGCCAAAAGGCATCTAATCACTGAAAAGATTACCCTTTATTATTGGTGCCAACAGAGCTTTTCTACTTGCTATACGTTGTGTTAATTGCACAACAACAGATGACATTTCTTCTAATGTCTTTCCTTTCTCTTGATCAACATCTGCTTTCTCACTAGAGACTTCTTCCAATCTCTCTTCAGTAGCACGGAATCCCAATACACCATGCTGAGCTTCCCGAACAGACTATTTAAAAATGGTAACAGCAGACTTCATTATAGACTCAATATGAAAGTTATATAAACCTAAAACATATATTTCAAACAATGGAAAGTCCAGGATGGAATAACAACTATATGGAAAGGACAGATTGATAATCACCATATAAGTGAAGCACCAAGTCAGAGACAGGCACAGTGGAAAAAACTGCTAAAGTATTAAATCTTTCAAAGTACTCCTTCTGCAGTACATGCACACACACACACACACACACAAACACACACACACACACACACACACACACACACTGGCAATGTCAAGGGCACTACAGCCCAACTGCAACTACATCCGACAGCAACAGCAATCTGCTAGGGTGTGTGGTGGGGATACACAGGTGCATGATGTGGGGTTGGGCAAGGAAAGCTAGGTACCGGTGGGTGAGGATGCTGGTGGAGCTTGCGGGAACTTGGTGAGGAGAGGGTAGAGATGTAAGATGCTGCATCGAGAGGCTGTGCTGGAGGAGGGGCATACCAGAGAGAGAAAGGAGAAGTGGAGAAGGAGAAGGGATTTTCAAACATCTTGGTGCAATAGAACACATTTGTAGTACTGGAATGGGTACAGAGAAGGGGACAGATAGGTGGGAGATGAGAACTAGGAAAGGTTCAGGCCAGGGGAGTTATGGGAAAGAAGGACATGTTGTAAAGAGAGTTCCCACCTATCCGACTGAGAAAAGCTTGTGTCAAAAGGTGGAATCCAGATGGCACAGGCCGTGAAGCAGTCACTGAAGAGAAGCACAGGATGACAGGCAGCATGTTCAGAACTGGGTGATCCAGCCATCTCTTGGCGATAGTCTGGTAATGGTCATTCATGCGGACAGGCACATTGTTATTTGTCATGCCCCCGTAGAAAGCTGATGGTGAGTCAGATGGCCCTTTTCACAGGTGGCCTTGCCTTTGACAGGGTAGGAGATACCTGTGACACGACTGGAGCAGGTGTAATTTGAGGACGTATGGGATGGGTGCACCTGTGGTCTAGGGGTTGCGCCTTTGATTAGTAATCACAACGTCCTCGGTTCCAGGTTCAAAAGCCGCCACCGCTTAAATTTTGATTAATAATCAGCACTGGAGGCCGAAGACTTCTGGCATAAGAAACCACCCTCATTCTGCCAATAGCCTTGTCAAAGTGGGTGGAGGAGCAGACAGAGGTTCAGGGGCACTCTCTTGTTCTTGGGGTGGGAAATTTCCCCTATAGATGGAAGAACCAACTATGAGCAACAGCATTAGGATGCAGAAGGCAAGGGAAACCACTGCATTAAAGGCACAATGTGTATCCACAGGACATGTGGCCTGTAAGTGAGAAAGTGTCATGATGATTTCTCCATTGGCAAAAGATTCCGGAATAGTCCCCCATTAGGATCTCCAGAAGGGAACTTTAAAAGGGGAGATGACCATGAGAAAAAGACTGAACTACCAACGAAAGGATAACATTCTATGAGTCAGAGCATGGAATGTCAGAGCTTGAATGTGGTAGGGAAGCTAGAAAATCTGGAAAGGGAAATGCCAAGACTCAATCTAAATGTAGTAGGGGTCAGTGAAGTGAACGGAAAGAAGACAAGAATTTCTGGTCAGATGAGTACAGGTAATATCAACAGCAGCAGAAAATGGTATAACAGGAGTAGGATTTGTTGTGAATAGAAAGGTAGGGCAGAGAGTGAGTTGCTGTGAACAGTTCAGTGACAAGGTTGTTCTTATCAGAATCCACAGCAAACCAGCACCAACAATGATAGTTCAGGTATACATGCCAACATCGCATGCTGAAGATGAAGAGAGAGAAAGTACACAATGATATTGAAAGATTAACAAAGTACATAAAGGGAGATAAAACTCTAATAGTCATGGGGGACTAGAATGCAGTTATAGGGTGAAGGAGTACAAGAAAGATCACAGGAGATTATGGGCTTGGGACAAGGAATGTGAGAGGAGAAAGACTAATTGAGTTCTGTAATAACTTTCATATTATAATAGTGAATACTCTGTTCAAGAATCACATGAGGGGGATGTATACTTGGAAAAGTCCAGTTGTTACAGAAAGATTTTAGTTAGATTACATCATGGTCAGGTAGAGATTCATAAATCAGATACTGGATTGTAAAGCATACTCAGGAGCAGAAATAGACTCAGATCACACTGTAGTACTGATGAAGAATAGGCTGAAGTTTAAGAGATTAGTCGGGAAGACTCAATACACAAAGAAGTGGGACATGAAAGTACTAAGGAATGACTAGATACGCTTGAATTTCACTAAGGCTATATGTACAGCAATAAGGAAGTATAGTTGAAGAGGAATGGACGTCTTTAAAAAGAGCAATCACAGAAGTTGCAAAGAAAAATATAAGTACAAAGAAGGTAACTGCAGAGAAACCATGGGTAACAGAAGAAATAATTTGGTTGATCAATGAAAGAAGGAAGTACGAAAATGTTCAGAAAAATTCAGGAATACAGAGATACAAGTCACTAAGGAATGAAATAAATAGGAAATGCACGGAAGCTAAGACGAAATGGCTGCATAAAAAAGATGAAGAAATCGAAAAAGATATGACTGTCAGGAGGACTGATTCAGCATATAGGAAAGTCAAAACAACCTTCGGTTGAATTAAAAGCAAGGCTAGTAACGTTAAGAGTGCAACCAGAATTCCATTGTTAAATGCAGAGGAGAGAGCAGATAGGTGGAAAGAGTACATTGAAGGCCTCTAAGAGGGGGAAGATGTGATAGAAGAAGAAACAGGAGTCAATTTAGAAGAGGTGTGGGATCTAATGTTAGAATCAGAAATTAAGGACTTAAGATCAAATGAGGCACAAGGGATAGATAACATTCCATCAGAATCACTAAAATGATTGGGGGAAGTGGCAACAAAAAGACTATTCACACTGATGCGTAGTATGTATGAGCCTGGCACATACCATCTGACTTTTGGAAAAATATCATCCACACAATTCCAAAGACTTCAAGAGCTGACAAGTGTGAAAAGTATTGCACAATCAGCTTAATACCTCATGCATCCAAGTTTCTGACAATAATAATATAGAGAAGAATGTGAAAAAATTGAGGTCATGTTAGATGCAATCAGTTTGGCTTTAGGAAAGGTAAAGGCACCAGAGAGGCAATTCTGACATTGCGGTTGATAATGGAAGCAAGACTAAAGAAAAATCAGGACACATTCACATGATTCGTTGACCTGGAAAATGCATTCAACAATGTAAAATGGTGCAAGATGTTCAAAATTCTGAGGAAAATTGGGGTAAGCTACAAGGAGAGATGGGTAATATACAACAGGTACAAGAGCCAAGAGAGAAAAATAAGAGTAGGCAACCAAGAACGAAGTGCTCGGATTAAAAATCGTGTAAGACAGGGATGTAGTCTTTCACCCCTACTGTTCAATATGTACATCAAAGCTGCAATGATGGAAATAAAAGAAAGGTTCAGGAGTGGAATTAAAACTGAAGGGAAAAGGATCTCAATGATACGATTCACTTACGACACTGCTATCCTGAGTGAAAGTGAAGAAGAATTGCATTATCTGCTGAATGGAAAGAACAATCTAATGAGTATAGAATATGAACTGATAGTAAATCAAAGAAAGATGATAGTAATGAGAAGTAGCAGAAATGAGAACAGTGAGAAACTTAACATCAGAACTGATGGTCAAGAAGTAGATGAAGTTAAGGAGTTCTACTAACTAGGCAGAAAACTAACCTAAGACGGGGCAAGGAGGACATCAAAAACAGACTGGCTCTAGCAAAAAGGGCATTCTTGGCCAAGAGAAGCCTACTAGAATCGAACATAGGCCTCAATTTGAGGGAAAAATTTCTGAGAATGTATGTTTGGAGCACAGCATTGTAAGGTAGTGAAACACGGACTACGGGAAAACCAGTGCAGAACAGAATCGAAGCATTTGGGATGTGGTGTTTCAGATAAATGATGAATATTAAATGGACTGATAAAGTAAGAAAAGAGGAGGTTCTGCAAAGAATCGGAAAGGAAAACACTGACAGAGAAACGGGACAGGATGATAGGAAATCTGTTAAGACAATCAGGGAATGACTTTCTAGGTACTAGAGGGCAAAAACTGCAGAGAAAGACAGAAATTGGAATACATGTAGCAAATAATTGAGAATGTAGGTTGCAAGTGGCACTCTGTGATGAAGAAGTTGGCAGAGAACAGGAGAGGACAGGAATTCGTAGCGGGCAGTGTCAAACCAGTCAGAAGACTGATGACTCAAAAAATAAACAAACAAATAAAAATAGTTAGGTATTGCATCTACATGTATTGCAGGGATATGAGCCATGAGCCAAGGAGTTGAGAGGGTCAGGCAAGGATATTGCGTAAGTTTGGTGAGCAGCAGAATGCCAGTGTGAGAGGGACGAGAAGGGAAGGCAACTGTTCATTTCAGGGCACAATGAAAGGTAGTCAAAATCCTGGTGGAGAATGTGATTCACTTACTTCAGTCCAGGGTGGTACTGAGAGCTCTTTGTGTGGGTATGTGGGAGATGGTACGTGACTACAGAGACAAAGCATAGGAGATCTATTTCTGGACAAGACTGGGAGTGTATTTTATGTCTGTGAAGGTCGCCATGACACCCCTGGCATATTTGGAGATGGACTGCTCTTCACTACAGATGCAATGACCTTGGATGGCAAAGATGTATGAAAGGGACTTCTTGGTATCGAACGGGTGGCCATTATTGAAGTGGAGGTATTGTTGAGGGTTGACAGGAGTGATGTGAACAGACAAACATTTCTAGCCATCCTCAAGATGAGAGATCAACACTGAGGAAGGTGATCAGGTCATGGAAGGATGTGGACAGGGTGTCATCTCCCTTGTTCCAAATCACGAAGATGTCATCGGTGGATCTGAACCTGTTGAGAGATTTGAGATTGTTGGTGGTTACAAAGGATTCCTCTAGATGGCCCATGAATAAGCTGGCAGAGTATGGCCCCATGAGGATGCCAATTGTTGCACCATGGATTTGTTTGCAGGTGATACCTTCAAAGGAGCAGTACTGTGGGTGAGGATATAGTTGGTCATGGTGACCAGGAAGGAGGTAGTAGGTTTGGAATAAGTCTGGCATTGGGAAAGGCAGTGTTCAATGGTGGCAAGGTCCAGGGCATTGGGGTTGTTAGTGTAGAGGGAGGATGTGTCGTCAATAGTGAAAAGCAGGCTGGTAAAGGAACAGGAACTAGTAGAGTGGTAGGAAGAAATGATTAGTATCTTTTACACAGGAGGGTAGGTAACATGCTCTCTGTGAGGGCACAATAACCAGCCACAATGGAGCAAGCTTGGTGGTTGGGTTTACAGCCTTGTAGAATACAAGATAGGAGTGTGGGATTGGAAGGCTGTGGCAGTGAGGAGGTTTTTGGGGGGGGGGGGGGCGAGGGGGCAGAGAGAGAGAGAGAGAGAGAGAGAGAGAGAGAGAGAGAGAGAGAGAGAGAGAGAGAGAGAGAGAGAAAGGGGGGGAGGGAGGGAGGGAGGGAGGGAGGGAGGGAGGGAGGGAGGGAGGGAGGGAGGGAGGGAGGGAGGGAGGGAGGGAGGGAGGGAGGGAGGGAGGGAGGGAGGGAGGGGAGGGATGGAGAGAGGAGGGGGAGGGAGATGGCAGGGGGAGAGAGAGGGAGGAGTGGAAGGAGGGACAGAGAGAGAGAGAGAGAGAGAGAGAGAGACACTAAGCGGAGAGGTTCTGGGAAGAACCTTAGGATTTGGCGAGGGACTGGAGATCTTGCGATTTCTGGAATGGAGGCACTTTGGTGGGGTCTGTAGGTGGATGTGTTGAAAGCTGGTGGAGTACATCTGCCAGGTAATTCCTATGGTTTATAACGATAGTAATGCAGTCTTTGTTGGCAGAATTATAAGATCAGAGTCAGTTTTTAAATGGTGGATTTGGTGTATTGCTGTTCTTTCTGCAATGCTACTTTCCATGTTGTGCAATTTGGGGACTGATCATGAGATAAAGCTCAAGATTATTAGGATAGTTTGAAAGTTAATACAGGGTGATTCGGGGCAAGGGGGGTGGATCACAGTTGGATGGAGGAGTAATCAAGTCAGGCAGGATTCAACACTGATTTTGGATTGAGCATGACTGATAGGGTTGGTGGTGAGAAAGTGTTTCCACTGTTGGGATTCGGAGAAGGAGAGAAGATCTTTAACAAGCCCAGCATGACTGACTATTCCCCAAATCCTTCAGCACTGAAACCTACCTTACACATGGACAATGAACCACAATCCACCACCTAACTGACCCTGACCTTATGATCCTACCTGCCAACAAAGTCTTCACCACTGTGATTATACAAGCAGTAAGGAATACCTGGTACAGGGGGGCTGCCAGCTGACAGATAAGTCCACCTATAAACTCGGCACTAGTCCCTGTAACAGAGAGAACCTCTGCTCCCATGAACCAACACCTTCAGCCTATTACCCACAACTATCTCCTATATAAAAGACACCAATCATTTCCTCCTATGACTCTCCACAGTTCCTATTCGTTTACCACCTGGCACCCTGCTAATCACTATCGATGCCACCTCCCTCTACAAAAATATCCCCAATGCCCATGGCCTTGCCACCATTAAACACTCCTTTTCCCAAGGCCTGACTGACTCCATATCTGCTTCCACTTCCCTGACCACCATGACCAACTATATCCTCACCCACAATTACTTCACCTTTGAACATGTTGTTGATGTTGTGGTCTTCAGTCCTGAGACTGGTTTGATGCAGCTATCCATGCTACTCTATCCTGTGCAGGCTTCTTCATCTCCCAGTATCCACTGCAGCCTACATCCTTCTGAATCTGCTTGGTGTATTCATCCCTTGGTCTCCCTCTACGATTTTTACCCTCCACGCTGCCCTCCAGTACTAAATTGGTGATCCCGTGATGCCTCAGAACATGTCCTACCAACCGATCCCTTCTTCTGGTCAAGTTGTGCCACAAACTTCTCATCTCCCCAATACTTCCTCATTAGTTACGTGATCTACCCATCTAATCTTCAGCATCCTTCTGTAGCACCACATTTCGAAAGCTTCTATTCTCTTCTTGTCCAAACTAGTTATCGACCATGTTTCACTTCCACACATGGCCACACTCCATACAAATACTAGTCGTTGTTAACAAATTTCCCTTCTTCAGAAACAGTTTCCTTGCCATTGCCAATCTACTCTCTACTTCGACAATCATCAGTTATTTTACTTCCCAAATAGCAAAACTCCTTTACTACTTTAAGTGTCTCATTTCCTAATGTAATTCCCTCAGCATCACCCAATTTAATTCGACTACATTCCATTATCCTCATTTTGCTTTTGTTGATGTTCATCTTATACCCTCCTTTCAAGATACTGTCCATTCCATTCAACTGCTCTTCCAAATCCTTTGCTGTCTCCGACAGAATTACAATGTCATCGGCCAACCTCCAAGTTTTTATTTCTTCTCCATGGATTTTAATGCCTACTATGAACTTTTCTTTTGTTTCCTTTACTGATTGGTCAATATACAGATTGAATAGCATCAGGGAGAGGCTACAACCCTGTCTCACTCCCTTCCCAATCACTGCTTCCCTTTCATGTCCCTCAACTCTTATAACTGCCATCTGGTTTCTGTACAAATTGTAAATAGCCTTTCGCTCTCTGTATTTTACCCCTGCCACCTTTAGAATTTGAAAGAGAGTATTCCAGTCAACATTGTCAAAAGCTTTCTCTAAGTCTACAAATGCTAGAAACGTAGGTTTGCCTTTCCTGAATCTTTCTTATAAGGTAAGTCGTAGGGTCAGCATTGCCTCATGTGTTCCAACATTTCTACGAAATCCAAACTGATCTTCCCGAGGTCGGCTTCTACCAGTTTTTCCATTCATCTGTAAAGAATTCGTATTAGTATTCTGCAGCTGTGACTTATTAAACTGATAGTTCGCTAATTTTCACATCTGTCAACAACTGCTTTCTTTATTATTGGGATTATTATATTCTTCTTGAAGTCTGAGGGAATTTCGCCTGTCTCATACATCTTGCTGTGGTAGAATTTTGTCACGACTGGCTCTCCCAAGGCTGTCAGTAGTTCTAATGGAATTTTGTCTACTCCCTAGGCCTTGTTTCAACTTTTGAGTGCTCTGTCAAACTCTTCACGCTGTATCATATCTCCCATTTCATCTTCATCTGCATCCTCTTCAATTCCCATAATATTGTCCTCAAGAACATCGCCCTTGTATAGACCCTCTGTATATTCCTTCCACCTTTCTGCTTTCCCTTCTTTGTGTAGAACTGGGTTTCCATCTGAGCTCTTGATATTCATGCAAGTGGTTCTCTTTTCTGCAAAGGTCTCCTAAACTTTCCTGTAGGCAGTATCTACACTCCTGGAAATTGAAATAAGAACACTGTGAATTCATTGTCCCAGGAAGGGGAAACTTTATTGACACATTCCTGGGGTCAGATACATCACATGATCACACTGACAGAACCACAGGCACATAGACACAGGCAACAGAGCATGCACAATGTCGGCACTAGTACAGTGTATATCCACCTTTTGCAGCAATGCAGGCTGCTACTCTCCCATGGAGACGATCGTAGAGATGCTGGATGTAGTCCTGTGGAATGGCTTGCCATGCCACTTCCACCTGGCGCCTCAGTTGGACCAGCGTTCGTGCTGGACGTGCAGACCGCGTGAGACGACGCTTCATCCAGTCCCAAACATGCTCAATGGGGGACAGATCCGGAGATCTTGCTGGGCAGGGTAGTTGACTTACACCTTCTAGAGCACGTTGGGTGGCACGGGATACATGTGGATGTGCATTGTCCTGTTGGAACAGCAAGTTCCCTTGCCAGTCTAGGAATGGTAGAACGATGGGTTCGATGACGGTTTGGATGTACCGTGCACAATTCAGTGTCCCCTCGACGATCACCAGAGGTGTACGGCCAGTGTAGGAGATCGCTCCCCACACCATGATGCCGGGTGTTGGCCCTGTGTGCCTCGGTCGTATGCAGTCCTGATTGTGGCGCTCACCTGCACGGCGCCAAACACGCATACGACCATCATTGGCACCAAGGCAGAAGCGACTCTCATCGCTGAAGACGACACGTCTCCATTCGTCCCTCCATTCACACCTGTCGTGACACCACTGGAGGCGGGCTGCACGATGTTGGGGTGTGAGCGGAAGACGGCCTAACGGTGTGTGGGACCGTAGCCCAGCTTCATGGAGACGGTTGCGAATGGTCCTCGCCGATACCCCAGGAGCAACAGTGTCCCTAATTTGCTGGGAAGTGGCGGTGCGGTCCCCTACGGCACTGCGTAGGATCCTACGGTCTTGGCGTGCATCCGTGCGTCGCTGCGGTCCGGTCCCAGGTCGACGGGCACGTGCACCTTCCGCCGACCACTGGCGACCACATCGATGTACCTCACGCCCCACGTGTTGAGCAATTCGGCGGTACGTCCACCCGGCCTCCCGCATGCCCACTATACGCCCTCGCTCAAAGTCCGTCAACTGCACATACGGTTCACGTCCCCGCTGTCGCGGCATGCTACCAGTGTTAAAGACTGCGATGGAGCTCCGGATGCCACGGCAAACTGGCTGACACTGACGGCGGCGGTGCACAAATGCTGCGCAGCTAGCGCCATTCGACGGCCAACACCGCGGTTCCTGGTGTGTCCGCTGTGCCGTGCGTGTGATCATTGCTTGTACAGCCCTCTGGCAGTGTCCAGAGCAAGTATGGTGGATCCCACACACCGGTGTCAATGTGTTCTTTTTTCCATTTCCAGGAGTGTATCTTATCCCTAGTGAGATAAGCCTCTACATCCTTACATTTGTCATCTAGCCATCCCTGCTTAGCCATTTTGCACTTCCTGTCGATCTCATTTTTGAGACTTTTGTATTCCTTTTTGCCTGCTTCATTTACTGCATTTTTGTATTTTCTCCTTTCATCAGTTAAATTCAGTATCTCTTTTGTTACCCAAGGATTTCTACTAGCCCTCGTCTTTTTACCTACTTGATCCTCTGCTGCCTTCACTATTTCATCCCTCAAAGCAACCCATTCTTCTTCTACTGTATTTCTTTCTCCCATTCCTGTCAATTGTTCCCTTATGCTCTCCCTGAAGCTCTGTACAATCTCTGGTTCTTTCAGTTTATCCAGGTCCGTGTTAGCTATGATTAAGTTATGCTCTGTGCGAAATTCTACTAGTCGGCTTCCTCTTTCCTTTTTTAGCCCTAATCCATATTCACCTACTACGTTTCCTTCTCTTCCTTTTCCTACACTCGAATTCCAGTCACCCATGACTATTAAATTTTCGTCTCCCTTGACTACCTGAATAATTTCTTTTATCTCATCATACATTTCATCAATTTCTTCATCACCTGCAGAGCTAGTTGGCATATAAACTTGTACTACTGTAGTAGGCGTGGGCTTCGTGTCTATCTTGGCCACAATAATGCGTTCACTAGGCTGTTGGTAGTAGCTTAACCGCACTCCTATTTTTTTATTCATTATTAAACCTACTCCTGCATTACCCCTATTTGAGTTTGTATTTATAACCCTGTATTCACCTGACCAAAAGTCTTGTTTCTCCTGCCACCAAACTTCACTAATTCCCACTGTATCTAACTTTAACCTATCCATTTCCCTTTTTAAATTTTCTAACCTACATGCCCGATTAAGGGATCACCTTCCGATCCGTAGAACGCCAGTTTTCTTTCTCCTGGTAACGACGTCCTCTTGAGTAGTCCCCACCCGGAGATCCGAATGGGGACTATTTTACCTCCGGAATATTTTACCCAAGAGGATGCCTTCATCATTTAATCAAACAGTAAAGCTGCATGCTTTGAACATAGCACAAACAAATCCATGGTGCAGCACTGGGCATCTGCATCGCTCCAGCATATGCCAACCTATCCATAAGTCACCTAGAGGAATTGTTTCTAACCACCCATAATCACAAATCTCTCAACTGGTTCAGATTCACTGAGGACAACTTCTTGACCTCAACCAAGGGTGAGGACACCCTATCAACAACCCTATCAACAACCCTACACAACCTCAACACCTTCTCCCCAATTTGTTTCACCTGGTCCTCCTCAATCCAACTAGCCACCTTCCTCAACATTGACTTCCACCTTAAGGATCGCTACATCTGTACTTCTGTCTGCATCAAACCTACCAACAACCAATAAGACTTCCACTTCGACGAGTGAAACCCATTCCATACCAAAAAGTCCCTTCCATACCACCCAGCCACCCTTGCCCTTGTCTGACATCTCTACAGTGCTGAATAGTCCCTCTCCAAATATGCCAAGAGTCACACTGAGGCCATACACAAACAGAAGTTACTCTCCCAACTCTGTCCAGCAACAGATCTCTTAACGCCTCACCTGCAAAATACCCACTGTCCAATCACAAAGGAGCACTGCTCTCACGATTGAGTGCTAACCAGGACTGGAGCAAGTGATTCACATTTCCCACTGCCTCTCATCATGCCCTGAAATAAAGATTAACATTTTACATTTTGATTACTAATCAAAGGCGCAACCCCTAGACCATAGGTACACCCATCCCATACGTCCTCAAATTCCTACCCTGTCAAAGGCAAGGCCACCTGGGAAAAGGGCCATCTAACTCACCACCAGATTTATATGTGGGCATGATAGGTAACAAGCTGCCTGTCCACACAAATGACTATCGCCAAGAGATGGCTGGATCAACCAGTTCTGAACATGCTGCCTATCATCCTGTGCTTCTCTTCAGTGACTGCTTCACGGCCTGTGCCATCTGGATTCCACCTTTTGACACAAGCTTTTCTCAGTCGGATAGGTGGGAACTCTCTTTACAACATGTCCTCCTTTCCCATAACTCCCCTGGCCTGAACCTTTCCTAGTTCTCATCTCCCACCTGTCTGTCTCCTTCCCTGATCTCACTCCAGTACTACAAATGTGTTCTATTGTGCCAAGATGTCTGATACTCCCTTCCATTTCTCCCTTCCCCTTCTCCGCTATGCCCCTCAATGCAGGATCTTAATCTCTACCCTGTGCTCACCAAGTTCTCGCAAGCTCCACTAGCATCCTCGCCCACCGGTACCTTTATATCCTTGCCCAACCCCATATCATGCGTCTGCTTATCCCCTCCATCCATTCCAGCAGATTTCAGCTCTGTCAGATGCAGCCACAGTCGGGCTCTAGTGCTCTGAGACATGTCCGTGTGCGTGCATGCGCGCGTGTGTGTGTGTGTGTGTGTGTGTGTGTGTGTGTGTGTGTGTGTGTGTGTGCGCGCGCACACATGTACTTTTTTTTTGTACTGCAGAAAAAGGACTTCATCTGAAAGCTTTAATATTTTGGCAGTCTTTTCCATTGTGCCTGTCTTCAACTTGGTGTCTCTTCTATGCAGATAGTAGCTACCGTTCCTTTCCATATTCTTGTCAAAAAAATGTTTCTAATGATAAAAAATGCAAAAGTTCAGAAAAAACAGTATAAGCTTTCAAAATAAAGAGATCTTTCTTTGTGAGTGTGTGCTTCTTGCTCCTTCCCATTAGCACAAACAAACCTCCCTCCTTCCTGAAACCACCACATGTGAGCTGCAATAAGTTTTCATTAGTACCCTTTGAGCTACTGACATTCATTGTTTTATGAAATACATCTTTTATCTACCTTTAATTAGCTTTAAATTTCATTGCTCAACAGTGTCTAGCATACATCAGTCTTTTCCCTCTGCTGTTCAATACCTATTAAAACAATCTTTATGTGCTCACTGCAGTCGATATTCAACACTAGGAGAAAAAATAATGAAAGTACCCAGATTTTCTCCATATGTCAATGATAAATAATAAATAAATCATTGAAAATGTATAAAGAAAAAGATGTTCAAAGAAACAATATGCTGCATACATCATATGATATGAGACAACATGAACTTGGATGATGCATTCTGTTAACTAAAAGAAACACTATACACCTTTTCCTAGAGTACTTTCACAGTAAAAAATTATGCTCAACCCCAAACACAATCTTAGTTGGTCAAGAATAAGTACATTTTACCTCATTCGAAAGTAGGAATCAGGGCTCTATATATCTATAATTCCTCAATTTTTTATTGCATAACCAACCTACATTCACTAATGGGGAATCAATTTAAAATATACTATCCTTAAACATTCCAGTTTGAAGTTAAATATGTTGGTGTACAGAGAAATAGACCCATTAGTCATGTACGCACAAAAAGTTTCAATATAACATTTTCCATTGCTTTGACACATACAATGATTTGCACAGTATAAATCACATTTCAATCTGAACTGTCTATTCTTGTAATAACCTATTCTTTTACTTTATTGCATTTTGCTAGTTTCAGCTGTACGATTCAACTGTGTATTAGACACATTTTATTCCCATAACGTGCCATCACAAAAGTTATTTGAGAACTTGTCATCAGCAGCAAATGCTGGGAAAGTCTATGTTCACATACCAGTAGTAAAATTAGTCTCTAACCTGAGGAGTAAGCAACACTCATGGTGAGGGGAGTGGCCCGTCCCAATTGAATATAGGCATCATCAATGTTCATGATGTCTCATATCATATGATGTATGCAACATATGACGAATCAGTAAAGCAGTGATGTTAGTTACTTATCAGTAAACGCAAGATTCTTTAAAGAATCTAACTTCCATATTAAAACAGCTTCTAACCTCTGATTGCTTTACAAATGAGTTAATGTGTTAAATATTTGATGTTTAACATGAAAGTGAGAAAAAAATTAGAAAAGGTTTGTAATTAGGCTTCTCTTGAAGTTTGTTGGGAGTAACTAATCACTCTCATTATGAAATAATGGATGAATATAGTCTTGCTAGTTTGCACTCATCTGTATATTGAGCAAGCAGTAAAGGAAACAAAAGAAAAATTTGGAGTAGGTATTAAAATCCATGGAGAAGAAATAAAAACATCGTAATTCTGTCAGAGACAGCAAAGGACTTGGAAGAGCAGGTGCATGGAATGGATAGTCTCTTGAAAGGAGGGTATAAGATGAACATCAACAAAAGCAAAAATGAGGATAATGGAATGTAGTCGAATTAAGTCGGGTGATGCTGAGGGAATTAGATTAGCAACTGAGACACTTAAAGTAGTAAAGGAGTTTTGCTATTTGGGGAGCAAAAGTACTGATGATGGTCGAAGTAGAGAAGATATCAAATGTTGACTGGCAATGACAAGGAAAGCCTTTCTGAAGAAGAGAAATTTGTTAACATCGAGTATAGATTTAAGTGTCAGGAAGTCATTTCTGAAAGTATTTGTATGGAGTGTAGCCATGTATGGAAGTGAAACATGGACGATTAATAGTTTGGACAAGAAGAGAACAAAAGCTTTTGAAATGTGGTGCTACAGAAGAATGCTGAAGATTAGATGGGTAGATCACATAACTAATGAGGAAGTATTGAAAAGGATTGGGGAGAAGAGAAGTTTGTGGCACACCTTGAATAGAAGAAGGGATCGGTTGGTAGGACATGTCCTGAGGCATCAGGGGATCACCAATTTAGTATTGGAGGGCAGCGTGGAGGGTAAAAATCGTAGAGGGAGGCCAAGAGATGACTACACGAAGCAGATTCAGAAGGATGTGGGTTGCAGTGGGTTCTGGGAGATGAAGAAGCTTGCACAGGATAGAGTAGCATGGAGAGCTGCATCAAACCAGTCTCAGGACTGAAGACCACAACAACAACAACAGTTTACACTCCATGTTAAGCAAAAGCAGCAACGTAGGAAAAGGTAGACTGCTGCTTACTGTAAAGACCTACATCTACATCCACACAGATATTCCACAAGCCACCATACGGTGCATAAAAGAGGATACCCTGTACCACTACCAGTCATTTCCTTTCCCGTTTTAATCACAAATAGAGCGAGGGTAAAACCACTGTCTATATTCCCCAATATGAGCCCTAATTTTGCGTATCTTATCTTTGTGGTCCTTATGTCCAATGTATGTTGGAGGCAGTAGAATCATTCAGCAGTCAGTGTCAAATGCCGGTTCCCTAAATTTTCTCAATAGTGTTCTGTGAAAAGATCATCGCCTTCCCTCCAGGGATTTCCGTTTGAGTTCCTAAAGCATCTCTGTAACACTTACATGTTGTTCGAACCTACTGGTAACAAATCTAGTAGCCCGCCTCTGAATTGCTTCGATGCCCTCCTCCAATCTGACCTTGTACAGCTCCCAAACACTCGAGTAGTATTTTAGAACAGGTCACACCAACGTCCTATATGTGGTCTCCTTTACAGAGACCTTTCCTAAAATTCTCCCAGTAAACCGAAGTCAACCATTTGCTTTTCTTATCACATTCCTTACATCCTCATATATAACTATCTCACTATCACTGATCTCTCTCTAAATGAACATTCTCAGAGTCAGGTCTAATGGTAATATGAACCATTGCTCATTCTACCACCACCAATTCCAAATACTCTCCTTCACCCTAACTCAAATCTGTGCAAGTTTAATCACAATCTAATTGCATTTGATGCTTCTACCACTGGCTTAGCAATGTTGTGCACAGATATTTGAGATGTTACTCTATCAAGCAGTACAGTAGGTTTAACAATAATGATTCAAGTGATTCTAGCTCTTTTCTGAACAGGTATGTAATCTCCATCTCATTCATTTCACTGGACACACAATGGTTTCTGTTTATTTTTGTAACTTTCTGCACCTACAGTGGTCACTGTTGCTATACCTATCTCACTATCACTGATCTCTCTCTAAATGAATATTCTCAGAGTCAGGTCTAATGGTAATATGAACCATTGCTCATTCTACCATCACCAATCCCAAATACTCTCCTTCACCCTAACTCAAATCTGTGCAAGTTTAATCACAATCACATTGCATTTGATGCTTCTACCATGGCTTAGCAACATGGCAACACAAATCCCATTGTGAAATGCCAGCTTGGAAGTCAGTGCTGCAATAAAGCTACATTTCATTTACATCTGACACTGTCCTGACAAGAAATTAACACAACAGAAACCAAAATAAAACTTCTGCTGCTTATCTAATGGTCAATAGGGAATACAAAAGTATCTCCTAAGATCTTTTCGTTTACATCAAATTGAAAATTCAGTTGAGAAAACTGTTAAATTATAAGGAGACAGACTGGCTGACCATTACTTAGCTTTAAGAGATGAAATTCCAAATACTTCTAAGAGAAACACTTAAAATTAGAAAACCAGAGTTACTCTTAGGCTTCCAAACTTTTACTCTCATTCCTCAGGGAGGAAAAAGGGTATGGTTCAGGAAAGATGGAAAGGGGGGCAGGTCACACTGATCCCAGGTGGAGAGCCACCCACCTACAGTGAGAACAAGGAGAGACGAATATCAAAGTTCTTTCTCTTTATACCTCTTACTTCCTTACAATGAACTTACCAGTTCCCTTAGAAGGGCTTCATTTTTAGAATTCAGTAACTCTAATGTCCTGGTCAGAACTCCAGCTTCAGCTTTCAGTGCTGAAAGTGCTGCTCTGTTTTGTTTGTACAGTGCACTGCGGCCTTTTAGCTTGTTGACATACTGCTTGAATTCCTCTTCACGCAGAACTCTTTCCCCTGTAAATTCCTTCAATTTTTCCTGCTTTTCCTGAAAAATTCATAATTGCATTGTTTGAAAAAGAGAGATATGTGTGAATCAGGTGGGCAGTAGAGTACTAATGTGAGTATATTTACTTAATTTTTACGAGAGGCATTCGATAACTAATGTAACACTTTCTCTCTCAGCCAATTGTGGTTGAAAAATGCAGGCTTTGTTGTGTGACATCATGGAATAATCCCTCTTCAGCTCCTATAGTTCCATGAAGTTCCCATAGCTAGCAGTACTATACACAGCCTTCAAATGGCATCTGTAACAGAGGTGTGTTCCCCAGCAGATAGATGTTATTTAGCTTCTTATGCCACAAAACCAGAGCATCACAGATATTCATAGGGTCTAAGAAGTCCTCACAGTGAAAAGAAGCTCAGTGAGTCATTGGGCGAGGCATTTGTCATCACTGCAACAAGTTCATGCAAACTTGTCTGATCTCCCACGTGCCATACAGCCTCACACAGCTGTGACTCCTGCAATATTGAAATGTGCATACACTTTCATCTGAGGTGACCAACAGATCACAATCAAACACCTTGCTGCTCAACTGGGTGTCTCTGATGGTAACACCGGCACTCATCCATCAGTTGGGGTACACAAAGGTTTGCCTGCTGGGTTCCTCGCTGCCTAACAGAAGACCATAAAGAACAATGAAGGATCATGTGTGTGGAACTGCTTGTGTGTTATGAGACTGATCATGACAATTTTTTGTTGAACACTGTCACAGACGATGAAACATGGGTTCATACCTTGAAACTGAAAACAAAACAGCATAACATTGGATTGGCGCCATGCTACTTGTGTTCTGAATTAAAAATTCAAAGCCACACCCTCAACGCATAGTCAAGGAGGCTGTCTTCTGGGACTCTGAAGAGATTATTCTGATTGAGTATTTCTTCACAGTGCAATTGTCAACTCTGAAGTGTATTCTGCTACCCCAAGGAAATTAAAGAACCAACTTCAGCGTGTTTGTCACCACAAAATTGCGAACGAACTGCTCCTTCAGTGCACCAGAGAGCACTCCACAAAATTTCATTGGACTGTTCTTCCTCATCCACCCTACAGCCCGGATCTCACACCTTCAGACTTCCATCTGTCTGGCCCAATGAAGGATGCACCCCACGGGAAGCAGTGCATGGATTATGGGGAGGTTATTGATGCAGCAAGACATTGGCTCTAACGTCAACCAGTAGAGTGGTACAATGCAGGCATAGAGAGTGTCCCTGTAAGGTTGCATAAGACCAACACACTGAATGGAGATTATGTTGAAAAATAGAGTTTTGTAGCTAAAAGATTGAGGAATAATACTGTATATTGGAATCCTGAATATCACCAGCCTGCTTTCAGAAAAAAAGTGTTGCATTGCATATTGAATGCCCCTCATACATTTAATGAAAAAAATGTCACTCTGATAAGGAAGATAAGGTCATATGGGCTCCTAGTTTAACTGTATTCTTACACCAGTTTAGACTGAAGATGACAAAAATATATTTCAACAGTGTAGGCTCATATGAATTCTCCTACAGTAACAATGCATGGACTTGAAGAAAAAAGTGGAATAGGCCCATTAACAATACGTGGGAACTGGAACTGTACAATGACAAAGAAAAAGAATAGCAATTCTCAGATGGGAAAAGAGATGCAAATTAGAATACAGAATTACATGCTGATACAAGAATATGTCAGGCAGTTTTTTCTTTCCTTTTTTAATTACAGTTTCCACTGAGTTGTACTGAAAACAAGTTATTATTTGAAATGAAAAATTTATGGAAGCAGCTCATATTTGTACAAAATACTTAAGGTATAGCTATATGTTAGGAATTCACACATGTGTAATCGAAGAGGAGTTGGTTGATCAACTGGCTGAAAAAGATATGTTATAATGAGAGGCATCTATGTGGTCGTTCCTTGTCACAGGGGCAAATATTAAAAACTGTCCCCACTCGACCCTCTCCAAATCTAATGAACTTTGGTGTGAAGATTCTATTTGGTCTTTGATGGTTATATAGTAAATTTCAGTCCAGTATCTTCAGTGTTTGAACTTTTAAGGGGCTTTTAAAGAGGGGATACTCATCTTCGCATCACATATGAAGGTGCAAATGTGCCAAGTTTGCTAGGCTTTTTTAAAAGTTCTAGCAGACATTTGGTCATTTGCGTTAATACACATAGATAACTGTTTATGCTGAATCCCACCTTGGTGAAAATTAGAGATTTAGCCACACCTAAATATAGACACAAGTCTCTAAAGTTGCTAAAAAATTCGTCGTGCTATTCCAAGAGCCAGGGTTTGACCGACCACTGCTAATTTTCATATGAACCAATCACACCAGAACTTCATAGGGTTACTCGTACCTATGATGTCTATATGTGGATCAAATTTAATTAAGATTGGATGCCTAGATGAAAAAATATGCATCTGCAAAGTTGGCCAAAATTATCTACGTGCCAATTTCTGGTTGTTTTTGGGGGGCAATATCTCAACTGTTCTTGTTCAATCATTTTTTTTCTTACCACAGCTGGAAAAAGCATGCTTTAAACTTTCCAAGCTATATTGTAAAATTTCTGGATCTTGCATATTGATGAGTAAGAATACCATCAAAAGTAGGGAAAATGAATTATCGATAAATACAAAAAATTAATACAATTTGAAGTTGTAAATCAAAAAAAGTGTTATTGTAGTGTCTTTTAATAGTAAGATTTGTCTGTGGTTTAGGGAATGTAATGATGCTATTAAGAAGCATTTTTACATTATTTTCCAGTATAGAATATAAATATAGTAAAACCTCAAAAAATGCGCTCAGATTATAAAATTTAGAAGATCATGACAGAAAGCTATCTTGCTTTAGAACGTTTTAACCCTGCAAGGCATGGTGGTGCATATGTGCATGGTCAGCCACTTTCAATCAGCATTATAAAGCAGCAATAGTTTTGTAAGGCTCTATTCTTGCAGCAGTGATACATTGCTGAATCACCACTTTCAATTGTTGCTTTCATTACTGGCAGTTTTCACAGTGTCAGTCTTCTGTGCGGTGTAGTTTTTGGTGTTGACATTGTACAATTTTAGTGTTGAATACCGAGTGTTTGAATAATCAATAATCATTGTAGCTGAAGCTAAGCTCTAAAACAATGTGTTTTGATACACTAATTTGTATATTTTTTATACAAACAAATCTGAATCTGCTATGATTCAAACCAAGATATTCATGAGCTTTCAAAATAGCTTGTTATAGGTTAATTAACTATTGTATAAAATGAACCAAGAGACCCTTACACCCTGCTGCTTTGGCGGATCAGATGCAGCTGATTGTCATAAGTCATCACCATTCTATTGGGGGAAGAAACAATTATGATCAGTTAAGGGAATGTCACCAGTGGACAAAGAGCTTCTACAACGTAGGCGTGGGCTTGATTTTACTGAAGTTGTTCCTACTGTAATGCCTTGCTAATGACAAAATTTCAATTCACGCAGAAGACTTGCTGCAACCCGTTTCATAAAGAAAAACATCTAAGCAAGAAGACTTTAACACCAGTAACCATTGCAATGTCTGACAGGCTGAAGTTACTGACTAATGAAGTTTTTAAACCTGGTCAGGAAATTTGTACCAAATGTAGATATGAAGTGGCCTAAAAAGAATCACCCCACCAGGCTAAGCAAGAATCACCATCCACTGAAGATATGGATGATGTTGATGCTTGCTTTACTGCTAATACTTCATTGTTATTCACCATTCAAGCTTCAACGGATCAGCAAAAGGGATTCAACGGGATATATAAAGTGTGAAGTTCTGAAAGCCCAAGGCAGCATTACTAAGGCAACTGCCACAACTGCTGGTGTGAGCCAAGTCAATATTGCGCAAATACAACAGAAGAGTGCCAAAACCATAAAGATATGGACATCTTAATTGAAGAACTTAAGATTAAGCTTCAGACTTCAAGTAATTGCAGTAAAGTTCAAATTTTGACCCTGTCCCGAAATAGCTGGACTAATGAAAAAATGGCTAAAGAATTTTCTGTTTTAACTAAAATGGTGAGGAAGGCTAGAAAACTAAAGATGGAAGATGGGATTTTGGCAACACCTGCAAACCAAAAAGGGAAAAAGCTCAGTGTTGAAGTAAAACAAAATGTCCTCACTTTTTTGAAGATGATGAGTTTTCTCGTTCATGTCCCAGCAAAAAGGATAGAGTTGTAGCAAGAATAAATGGGGAAAAGATTCACAAGTAGAAACGCCTGCTCCTTTGTAACCTGAAAGAAATGTTTATCGCTTATTGCAAACAATATGGAGATCAACTAAGCTTATCAAATTTTTGTGAGCTCAGGCCAAAATCGTCAGTTGGTGCTTCCGGATCACATTCAGTATGTGTAAGTCCAATTCACAAAATGTCAAATTAATGTTGGCTTCAGCAACATCGATCCAAGTTGACTACAAGGATTTGATGAAAAAAACTATGAAGCTTGGAATCAAAAGATTGTTTGCTGCAATGTTGTGAGAAATGTCCAGAAAAAATGCAACTAGAGGATTTTCTTGAAGATGCTTTTAAAGACTATGACCCTGAAGAAACAGAATAATACAAGCAGAGGGTCCATACTGACAGAGATACATTAGAGACATGTCAGAGAACTGTTGAAGATTTCATGGAGGCACTAATTTTCAAAAGTACCAGTTTGAGAAGCCATCACTTTGTGTCAAAACGCCAAAGTTTATACCTTAAGCAGCTAAAAAGAAATCTTGCAGAAAATGAATTAATTATATTGATGGACTTTGCTGAGAATTATTATTTTGTTGTGCAAGATGCTATGCAAGGATTTCATTGGGAAAATAGTCATTACATTCATTTGTTGCCTATTTTGGTGGCAAAAAAAGTCAGAATATTATCATTTGTATGATCAGCAGCTGTCTCTGTCATGATGTCACTGCTGTTCATGCCTTTCAAATAAAGTGAATAGCACATTTAAAGGCAAAGATTGAAAACATTAAGAATGTTTATTACTTTAGTGATGGTTCAGCTGCTCAGTATAAGAATTTCAAAAATTTCATCAATTTATGTCTGCATGAAAAGGTTTTTGGCATCACTGCTGAATGGAATTTTTTTGGAACAAGCCATGGTAAATCACCTTATGATGGCATTGGGGGAACAGCAAAAACACTAGCAGCCCGTGCTAGTCTGCAGAGGTCCTTAGATAACCAAATATTGACTCTTTGCCTTTAAATATGTCTGCTTGTGTCTGTGTATGTGCGGATGGATATGTGTGTGTGTGTGTGTGTGTGTGTGTGTGTGTGTGTGTGTGTGTGTGTGTGTGTGTGTGTGTGTGTGCGTGTGTGCGCGCGCGCACGCGCGAGTGTACACCTGTCCTTTTTTTCCCCCTAAGGGAAGTCTTTCCGCTCCCGGGATTGGAATGACTCCTTACCCTCTCCCTTAAAACCCACATCCTTTCGTCTTTCCCTCTCCTTCCCTCTTTCCTGAAGAAGCAACCATCGGTTGCGAAAGCTAGTAATTCTGTGTGTGTGTGTGTGTGTGTGTGTTTTGTTCATTGTGCCTGTCTGCCGGCGCTTTCCTGCTTGGTAAGTCTTGGAATCTTTGTTTTTAATATATTTTTCCCATGTGGAAGTTTCTTTCTATTTTATTTACAAATATTGACTCCATATGATTTATTCAAATTCTGTGATGTTAGTATCCCAGGCATAAAGTTTTTTTAAGTACCAAAAGAAGAGATTGAAAAATTCAGCCTGATCAAGAAACAAGGTTTGCCATGGGGCACAAAATACCTGGAAGAAAGAAAATCATCAATTTAAGCCAATTAATTGTAATCAGCTCAGAGTAAGCAGAGTTTCCAATGATGCTATAGCATCCACAGTTCATGCCTCCGAAGCAGATGATGAAAAATCCAGCAACCTCAATTGTAAGTTTACAACCAGCACAATATATTGCATATATGTATTACAATTTTTGGTGGGTTGGAAATGTGTGTGCAGTTTCACAAGAACAACCAGATGGTTCTGCTCGTTCCTTCCACTGGCCAGCTGCTAAAGACACCTGCTGGATTTCTGAGCAACATATTTTCACGACTTTAGAATTGGACAAGAAGAGAATAGAAGCTTTCGAAATGTGGTGCTACAGAAGAATGCTGAAGATTAGATGGGTAGATCACATAACTAATGAGGAAGTATTGAATCGGATTGGGGAGAAGTGAAGTTTGTGGCACAACTTGACCAGAAGAAGGGATCGGTTGGTAGGACATGTTCTGAGGCATCAAGGGATCACCAATTTAGTATTGGAGGGCAGCGTGGAGGGTAAAAACCGTAGAGGGAGACCAAGAGATGACTACACTAAGCAGATTCAGAAGGATGTAGGTTGCAGTAGGTACTGGGAGATGAAGAAGCTTGCACAGGATAGAGTAGCATGGAGGGCTGCATCAAAACAGTTTCAGGACTGAAGACCACAACAACAACAGAAGCACCATCAACATCATCATGAGGAATATAATACAGTTATCCACAATCTGCCCTTGACAAAATTGTAGAACTGCTTAACCAAAAATGGAACTAACTCTTAGCATTTTTGTTTTGCAGATTTGCTGTGTAGTGTATTACATTTGTTATTATGAAGTGTGTTAAATTAATGTTTGAAACTGATTTATATACTGGAATTAAAAAAAACTAATTATGGGACTTAATCAGCAAAATATTTCACTTTTCAATCTTCTCGAAGCACTAAAATAAAAACTTTTTAAATGTATTCTTACTCAACAAAATGCAAAATCCAGAAATTAAACAATATAGCTTGGAAAGCTTAAAGCATGCACTTTACAGCTGTAGCAAGAAAAAAAGGATTAAACAAGAAAGTTGAGATATTGCCCCCAAATATACCCTAAAACCTGCACGTAGAAAATTTTGGCCAACTTTGGAGAAGCATATGTTTTCATCTAGGCATCCAACTGATTACATTTCTTCCATATATAGAAATCACATGTAGGAATAACCCTCTGAAGTTTTGGTGTGATTGATTCATATGAAAAGTAGCAATGGTCAGTCAGACCTTGGCTCTCGGAATGGCGCGCTGAATTTTTTACCCGCTTTAGAGGCTTGTATTTGTATTTAGGTGTGGTTAAATCCCTAATTTCTGCCATGGTGAGATTCAGCCTAAAACATTGTCTATGTACATTAACGTAAATGATCAAATGTCTGCAAGAACTTTTAAAAAAGCCCAGCAAACTTGGCTCATTTGCACCACCGCATGTGGTTCGAAGATTAGTAGCCTCTCTTTAAAAACCCCTAGACATTCAACCACTGAAGATTCTGGACTGAAATTTGGTATACAACCATCTAAGACCACACAGAACCTTTACACAAAATTCCAATACATATGGAGAGGGTCCAGTGGGCACCGCTGGTCCCCTTGACATGGAATGACCCTATGTGCATACAGCAGAGCCACAGAATAGCAGATACACGCAAAAAAATCATGTTTGGATTGCTATTGCATAGCTATTCAACTTTCATCCTTCATCAGAGCACACATATGTAAATGTCCACTGAAACAAAACAAACACACACACACACACACACACACACACGCACACACGCACACAGTCTCTCTCTCTCTCTCTCTCTCTCTCTCTCTCTCTCTCTCTCTCTCTCTCTCTCTCTCTTTCAGTGATAACCTGTATATTTGCTTCAAGTGAAGATAATCTGTTTTTCAGCTCTCTCAACTGTTCGGCTGCACTTTCCTTCTTCCTCCCAATTATCGCTGCTTGCTGACGAAATGGGGCCAACTTATCTTCAACTGGGTCATTCATAGCTAGGTGCCGTTCAACTAATTGGTTCACATCATTATTTACTTCCTGGATCTGGAAAACCAACAACGAATTGCAACTGGATAGTTGGATAACTATTATTAATTAAAACGAGGTAAGCTATGAGCTGCATCAGAAAAGACAAAAATTTGGGGAGCAATCCAAAAATTGAGAGTCCTGTCACCAAAAAACCAATTTAAAATAGCAATTACAAGCAAAATGACAATTGAGAGTAAAGAGGCAAGAAGACAGGATGGTCAATGAGTAAAGTAAACAACTTGCAAATAAGGAAACAACAACTGTATCTGCATTACATTTAAACTCTTCCCATAATAAGTCCTATTTTTTCCCTTAAGAAATGAACTTTTATTCCATTTACCTCAGTCTTGATACATGGTAACCTCCCTTTCATTCTTTAGTTACCAACATAATGTTTTATGGTTCAGGTTTCAACATTTCATTTTCCTCAGAATAAAATCGAATTTTTTTTCTTATCTGACATGCAGCTTCAAATATGAAATTACTATACGGGGCTAAATCAAGAGTGATTTTGAGAAGCATGAGAATTACAATATTGCATCAGGAAGTGGAGGGGATGATGTCTATCATGCTGCACACCCATTAGTATTTAGTAGCAATGGGGCAGTGGACCTTTTAGCAATGCAGATACACTGCCAAAACATTTTCTCCCAACATCAATTTGCATGAACAATTGCATCATGCTGTCACCAGCCAATGTATCATCACTGAAATCAATCGGTGTCACTGTCTCTGTAAATAAAAACAACATGACAAGCGTATATTGATACCCTTCTCATATTTTTTTTAGCCCATCATGGACTTTCCAGTAAGGAAATAAAAAGTTGTTTCACGAGTTTAAAGAGTCTTTGTCAATAAATAAGCAAATAAACCCCATGAGATCAAAGGCAGTGTGTAAAACTCAAACAATACTGCCAGTATTGTCTCTGAAAGGTTAAAGTTGTTGCTAAATGGTCATCAAGATTATGATCTTTTACTTGTGCCATTTTTCCACACTGGTGCAGTGTCGGGATAATTATTAATGGATTTGGCATGGTTAGTTTAAGAGGTGGCCAGATGCCCTTCCTGTTGCCTGCCCTTTACCCTCTGGGATGGAATGTGTGTAACCCAACAACTTACAAAAAGTGTTATTCATTTGAAAGTAAGTGAAGGTTTTTTTTAAATGTTCATGAATGAGGGGGGAACTTAGGTGCCAGGTTGGTAATCACCTAGTGGGGTGTGGGAAACTGCCTGAAAACCACATCCAGGCTGACCAGCATACTACCTCTTGTAATTAATCCACCAGGCAGGTCCTATCTTAGGTGGGTGCACCTCCCCATCACAAAAGCAGTGCTTTAATATGAACGTTTATCCAAGCGGACAAGAAATAAAAAACTTAAACCATGATGAAATCAACCATTTTAATACATAAATTTTACATTTGCAGTTAAATTATAAATAATTACAAGACTATAGCCCTGATAAATAACGAACTAACAAAATGATAGTGCCGCAAAGGCATGAATTATTCTGGCAGTTACCAGGAATATTCTTAACTTTGTGGCAGGAAACATTATGGAAAAGTATTACACATGAAGCAGGAAACATACCTTCCTATTCAGTGTCTCCAAGTCTCCTCTGCCTAATGATGCATCTGAAGCTACATTCTGGAGTATTTCAACTTCTCGTTTCTTCATTTCTATTTCTTTCGGCAATTTTTGCTTCACAATGTAAGTATTAACATTTGTCTCTTCTTCTAAACGCTGTAACAATCCTTAAAAAAGAAAATTATATGAAACTATCAACCACAGAATACAGAACAAAATCATACCAAAAGATAATAATAAAATGAGATACAAAAGAAGAGCACCTAACTATCAATTAATGCAAAATAATCATACAAGTCCTTTGTTTATTATTATTAAAGGAATACTAAAGAAGTAAAAGTTATGGGAATAGAACTGTATGACAATTATTGCACTTACAACACAAATCATGTATTACACAGGATGGCCAGAAACAATCTGAAAAGCTAGTAATGATGTTGCAGAGGAGACTGTGGTGAGAAATAATTTTTTTAAGAAAAAAATTGATAGTTTATTTCATTTTTTTATTTATTTTGCACTGAAGTTAGCCAATCAGATCATTAAGAACAAAAATTCAAGTAAAAGTGTTGGGGAAAATGTTCTTCATATGGTTTCCTCAAACCAAACAAATGTAACTTTTGCTTACATAGCTTAAATTTATCATTTCCAAAAAGCACATTCTAGTGGTAATCAGCATTTCAACAAGTAGTAACATATGGGCCATGGATGTCTGTGCATTATTGCATTTTGGTACAAGCAAGTGCTTGAATCTGTGTGGGCAGTGACCTGACTGGCTAACTTCAGTGCCAAATAACTAAGAAATGGCACAATCAAATGAATTTTTTTTTAATAATTATTTTCAGTACAACTTCCCCTGCAACACCCTTACAAGTTTTTCAGACTGTTTCTGACCACCCTGTATATTAAAAATCAGAGGCTAGTTTATTCAAAAATTATGCGATATCAACTACATTACAAGCAACTAACATGAAGTCCTCAAGATTGCAATCAGGGTGGAACAATCAGGTGAAGAATATGCTTGTTAGATTTAATGGCTTCACCACAATTGCAAAGTGGTGGGAGGGGGTGGGAGGAAATGGTGGGAGCAGTACCAATTATCTCCATTTTAAATGATCTGCTTTATATATTGTCCCTGTCTGCAGTCTGCTGAAGGATTTCTGAACTTCCCAGATTCAGTGGTGGCCAGGAGCTAGCTGTTCTGATGGTTTCATCCAGTGATGGATTTTGAAGTTGACCGCAGCTCCACTTTGGTCCAAGTTTGTTGTTAATAGTCTGCAGCAGCTTTGAGGAATTATTATTTTTTTTTATTTTAGCCTTTGCATAGCCTGCTGAATGCCACAGGGTGGCTGTAGTACAGACGTGGAGCACTTCATTCTCTCTCTGCAGACGATTGCATAACACTGAAGTGGTGGAGTCATACCAGCCAGGTGATAGAGCTTGTATGCAGGGTTAGGTTTCAGACAGCAAGTGCTGGTAACATAAAAACGGTCCCTCAAACTATTGAATGTAGTGACACAATCTGGCATAACTAAAGAAAGCGGACAGCTGGTGCAATGTTACTATCGACTGCCATGGTAGCACTGCTTAAATGGTACTTGTTGGCAGGAGTGCCCTCCAATAAGGTCATGTCTACCAGAATCCTGTGTGTGAGCTGGCCCAGGACTGATCTGAGCCACTTGTAATTCCCTAGCAGTGTTCATGCAATGGAAGTGTGCACCAGTGGGACTATTGGCTTGGTTCTCGCTATGGAGTCAATTTACAGGTGTCCCTTCAGACTTGGTTAGTAGCTGACTGAACTCTGACACTGCACGAATTGGATTTTGATTGTGTTGCACCACTATATTTCCAAAGCTGAGTCCATAACTGGCACCTAGGTGAACCAGACAGTTTCCACCACATTGTGCTGCCGAAAGCTAGAAAGGCGTGACAAAGTATGAATTTGGCACTGAAGCAAACTGGTTACCATACATCTAGCCCTGGAGCTGCTGCTGGGGCTGGTTGCGCCTAGTGCTGATGCTATCAGGAGCTGAAATGATGCTTCAGCTGAGGGAGGGGGGGCTACTGTAGCCTAACTCCAGGAAGCCACTCTGTGGTGTCTTCAGTTCGCCAACCGCACCTGAGGGCAACTCGTTACCGACCTCCCGTCACCAGCTGCTGGCATTTAGCATTTCTGAGCTTTAGGCTGTTGGTGACCAGCTGTTTTGGCCATAAGACCACGGGTATAAAGTATTCTCACTACTGTCATCTATGAACAGCCAGCAGGCCACCAATGTTCTGCCAACACAGGCTTGGCTGCCTGCAGATGTTGTACACTGTCAACAGGATGTCTTCGAGTGCTGTATGAATTCTGCTAAATAAAATTTTTTCTTGCTGCCTGTGTGTGATTCCTTGATGGCCAAGGAGCTGCTTTGTTGCATCTGCTGTTCTGTCTTCCATACTACACGAACATTGTATAATGTAACGAGGTTAACAACATTAGGCAACATCCTGACCCCTCTACAGTTGGATTGTTTGATTAAAGACAGAATTATGAAAAGGATAAATTGCAACTCACCATATAGTGGTGTTGAGTCGCAGACAGGCACAAAAAAAATACTCCTAAACAACTGAGCATTTGCCCAAAAGGCCGTCTTCTAAATGCATGCACAACTCACACACCCATGACCACCTTCTTCAGGCACAAAGACCAGACTGTGAGTGATAGTGCATGATGGGAGAAGCAATGTGGGTATTGAGGTTAAAGAGGAGACGGACGGGGAGGGTGACAGATAGGATATGTCAATCTTCTCATGGGCCATCTAGAGGCATCCAGGAATCCTTCCTAACCATCCAGAATCCCAAACCCCTCAGCTGGTTCAAATTCACTGATGATACCTTAACGATCTGGACCAACGGAGAGAACACCTTACCAACATTCCTCCAGAAACCCAACACCTTCTCCCTCAATTGCTTTACCTGGTCCTCCTGAATTCAGCAAGCCATCTTCCTTTATGTTGACCTGCACCTCAAAGATGACTACATCAGTGCCTCCGTCCATATCAAATCTACCAAACATCAACAATACCTCCACCAATAGCTGCCACCTATTCCATACCAAGAAATCCCTTCCAGACAGCCTAACCACTTCTGGCCATAACCTCTGTAGTGATGAGCAGTCCCTCTCCAAATATACCAAGGGTCTCACTGAGCCCTTCACAGAAAGAAATTACCCTTCTAATCTTGTACAGCAACAGATCACTTGTGCATTCTCTCTCCAGTCAGCCACCACCTCCTTAAGTCCCACTGTCTGCCCCCAAAGGAGCATTCTCTTTGTGACTCAGACCACCCAGGACTGGAGCAACTAAATCACATCCTCCATCAGGGTTTCGACTACCTCTCATTGTGACCTGAAATGAGGGATATCCTAACCACTATTCTGCCCTCATTCTCTGTCCACAAAACTTACACAGTATCCTCATCCATTCCTACTCGACCCCTGACCCCATCCCCCTTGCCTCATGGCTATGTCCCTATAATAGATCTAGATGGAAGTCCTGCCCCATAAACCCTACCACTATCAACTACTCCAGCCTGGTCACAAGCATCATCTATCCCATCAAAGGCAGGGCTACCTGTGTGAACAGTCACATGATATACAAGCTAAACTGCAACCATTGTGCTACATTCCACATGAGTATTACAACCGACAAGCTGTCTGTCCACATGAACAGTTTTTATGACCTGTGCAGATGGCAGCTTTCCCTGCAATACATTACATTCCCATAATTCCCCTGATCTCAACCACTGTTAGTCACTGTCCTTCACCCACCTATCCCTTTCCCTGCTCCCACTCCAGCACTACACAGCCTTTTATTCCATCAATAAATCCACAGTCTCTTTACATCTACTTCTACATGATTACTCTGCAATTCACATTTAAGTGCTTGGCAGAGGGTTCATCAAACCACAATCATACTATCTCCCTACTATTCCACTTCCGAACAGCGCGCGGGAAAAATGAACACCTAAACCTTTCTGTTCGAGCTCTGATTTCTATTATTTTATTTTGATGATCACATTTTTGCATTCAGAAGAGAAAGTTGGTGACTGAAATTTTGTACACAGGTCTCGCCGCGGCGAAAATAGTCTTTGCTTTAATGGCTTTCATCCCAACTCAGGTATCATATCTGCTACACTCTCTCCCCTATTACGTGATAATACAAAATGAGCTGCCATTTTTTGCACCCTTTCAATGTCCTCCGTCAATCCCATCTGGTAAGGATCCCACACCGCGCAGCAATATTGTAACAGAGGACGAACTAGTGTAGTGTAAGCTGTCTCTTTAGTGGACTTATTGCACCTTCTAAGTGTCCTGCCAATGAAACGCAACCTTTGGTTCGCCTTCCCCACAATATTATCTATGTGGCCTTTCCAACTGAAGTTGTTCGTAATTTTTACACCCAGGTACTTAGTTGAATTGACAGCATTGAGAATTGTACTATTTATCGAGTAATCGAATTCCAACAGATTTCTTTTGGAACTCATGTGGATCTTCTCGTTATTTAGCATCAACTGCCACCTGCCACACCATACAGCAATCTTTTCTAAATCGCTTTGCAACTGATACTGGTCTTCGGATGACCTTACTAGACGGTAAACTACAGCATCATCTGTGAACAACCTAAGAGAACTGCTCAGATTATCACCCAGGTCATTTATATAGATTAGGATCAGCAGAGGTCCCAGGACACTTGCCTAGGGAACACTGATATCACTTCAGTTTTACTTGATGATTAGTGTCTACTACTATGAACTGTAACCTTCCTGACAGGAAATCACGAATCCAGTCGCACAACTGAGATGATACCCCATAGGCCCGCAGGTTGATTAGAAGTCGCTTGTGAGGAATGGTGTCAAAAGCTTTCCGGAAATCTAGAAATACGGAATCAACTTGAGATCCCCTGTCGATAGCGGCCATTACTTCGTGTGAATAAAGAACTAGCTGTGTTGCACAAGAACAATGTTTTCTGAAACGATGCTGATTACGTATCAATAGATCGTTCCCTTTGAGATGATTCATAATGTTTGAATACAGCATATGTTCCAAAACCCTACTGCAAACTGACGTAAATGATATAGGTCTGTAGTTCGATGGATTACTCCTACTACCCTTCTTAAACATTGGTGCGACCTTGCAATTTTCCAATCTGTAGGTACAGATCTATCGGTGAGCGAACAGTTGTATATGATTGCTAATTAGGAAGCTATTGTATCAGCGTAATCTGAAAGGAACCTAATCAGTATACAATCTGGACCTGAAGACTTGCCCATATCAAGCGATTTGATTTGCTTTGCAACCCTTAAGGTATCTACTTCTAAGAAACTCATGCTAGCAGCTACATGTCTCCTCCCCTCCCATAAATCTCCCAACTGCACCATGCTGCATCCCCACAATGTCCTTGTATGCTCCCACAAGCAGAACTTTACCACCCCAGCCCTACCCTATTATCACTCCCCCTCTCTGCCCTAGCCTCTTTCTTAGCCCCACCACCCAGAATGCTTCTGCCAGTATGTGCAATCAATTGCAGTCTGGCCTTGGCAGCCAGAGACAGTTGTCATGTGAATGTTAGTTGTGCTTGTATCAAAGTGTGTGTGTGTGTGTGTGTGTGTGTGTGTGTGTGTGTGTGTGTGTGTGTGTGTTATCTACTTTAGGAGAAAGTCTTTTGTCAAAATCTCACTTGTTTGGCAGTCTTTTTGTTGTGCCTGTCTTCATTATACAGTGAGGAGTAACCTATCATTTTCATAATATTTTCATTATTCTCTCCTGGATTTTCCATTGTACTGTTCTGTAAAACACACACACATGCAGGCACATGCACGCAGGTGCGCGCACAGGAGCGCGCCCAGCCGCCCACACACACACACACACACACACACACACACACACACACACACACACACACAGACAGAGAGAGAGAGAGAGAGAGAGAGAGAGAGAGAGAGAGAGCTCCATTGCCTCACCACTGCAGTCCAGTACAGGCAAGATGAAGAGAGGATGTATGGTTAAATGGGTAGTAATGGAAGGGATTGGACTATGGCACTACAGAAATTTCAGCCTAGGACAGTCAGCGAGGTACCCTGCTGAATGTGGTTAAATCAGAGACTTTGGCAAGATGAGGGAGTCCAGGACAGAATAAAAAGAGAGGGACACTGCTATGAAAATACATTCATCTACATCTGTATCGCCGTAATCACAATAGAGTACACTGCATTAGTCATAGTCCATAGATCTTGGCTGAAAGGTCTCTGGGATATGGAAATAAGTCAAAACTGTGCATTTTAATTAACTCACAACAATGAAATTGTTTAATATAACAAACATTTTTGAATTATTTTGCTAATATTAATTGCAGAATAACGTAAGACATCAATTTTAATAATTTCTATGGAGACTTTATCAACTGAGGTGACCAACATAAAGTCCCTTAATTAAACCTTTAACCCCATCATACAACCCATAAAGCATTTCATGTGCTGTGTTGTTGGATACAAATGTACCCCCTTCTATCTGTTCTTTTTGTACTATTGCTGACACCCTTGAACAGAGAGGGGGCTAGATAATAGAAGCAGGTGATGGCTTGACTAAAGTAAGCAGGTTTACATAAATGCAAGTAGCAGTATTTATGCATGGACGATGAGAGTTGCACAGGATAGACTTGTGTGGAGAGCTGCACCCACAACCAGCCTTCAGACTGATGGTTACAACAGCAAAAATAACAAGAGCCAACAAAAACATTACTGAATGTATGTATTATCATAATACACTCTTTGCAGCATATCCACAATTGTTGCTACAATTATTCATTATGAATAAATCTGCTCTAGTTGTATTTGACAAATCCTTTATTTGGATAAAATCATGTACTCAACCTGGATTTCAGAAAGTAAATCGTATCTTAAGGTACTAAAAAAAAAAAAAATAATGATGACTAAAAGGTATTCTTCATGAAATTAACTAACATTAAAAGGGACCATTACAAATGTGAACATTAGATTATGCCTCCACTTGCTTACAAGAAAGTCATACCAGTCATTTCAAAAATCCACCAAATTTATCAAGTAGTATCTGAGATCCCATGCAAGTGATGCACGAAAAGGTTCTCCGAGTCAACCAGTACCACACCACATAAACAGGGCCTAACCAAAAAAACGTTAATGTAGCAGCAAATAAAGTTCACATTACCAGCCTAATGTAACCTCTGAACCAACTGTGAGCAGGACATGTGGTGTGGGCTTAAGAAGTTACAATGTAGGCACAAAAGCCATAGAATCCCGATTTGTGAACCTCAAAAGTATTTGACCATATAAATGCCTAGCCCTCTACATATCGTGGGAAGTGCAGCGACACACTCAACCGACTGGTGTACGAACCGCAATAGGACTTCTGTGTACCCATATACATCAGAGAGCAGGGTCGCACCCCCATGTTTCCTTCCAATTACCACCCGCTACTACAGGTAATAGCGCTAATACCATCTTACTTACAAATGGCAGTAGTTAAGATAGGCCTATTACAGAGCAAAAAACAAAAAGCAAGAGATGCAATGTGTAATGGAATTGAATTGTCAAGCAATAAAAATACTAAGAAAGTAGAATAAAACTGTCAAGAAATAAAATTAATAAAACCTTAGAATAAATTATAAAATTAATAAAACCAAACAGTGGAAAATCCAGGCTGGAATGTAACAGTATTATGAAAGTGACAGTTGCTACTCATCATTATAGCGGAGATGCTGACAAGCAGATAGACCCAACAAAGGCTTCAGAAGCCAGAGACTGTGATCGTGTTTTGTGTGTGTGTGTGTGTGTGTGTGTGTGTGTGTGTGTGTGTGTGTGTGTGTGTGTGTGTGTGTTTTGCATTGTCTATTTTGATGAAGGCCTTGTTGGCTGAAAGCACACTTTCTGAGAGTCTTTTCATTGTGCCTATCTGTGACTCAGCTTCTCTGTTAAATTAATAAATTGTGGTACAAATTGTATAAGGGGCCAAACTGACATACCAGACATAAAACATAATAGTGGGAGAAATGTCATCACACACAGTATTCCGATTGCAGATAGTGCAACATCATGTATAGAATAACCTACATAATCGTAGCAAAGAAAATCTCCAGTAGCAGAGGAACCAGAGTGATCAGTAAAATAAACTCCTAAAAACACTAAATAGATACACAGTGGCAGAGTTACAAATTAGGTACTAACCTGAGGAGCAATATATTACATACAAGCCATTAAAAGAAAATTTCAACCTAGTTTTGCAAAAAAAAGTCCTAAATCATCTTTAATGTTATGCAGGCTTTGCTTATTAATGCCAAATGCACTACTAAAGCTGACTTCAGATTATGAGTGGTACAATATTCTCTAAACCTAGTCTGAAAACTTCACCCTTTGAGTCTGACATATCTATCTTCACACCGTGGGCATCGGATACCATAATTACCACCATCATTATATGGAAAAACTACACTCTCCTCATGATGGATCCAACACTGCCCATTATTTTTAGGTGCATAAACAATAGGGATAATGCCCACAGAGATCAAACATCTCCCTAGTTAATGGGTTGTACACACACATTGTTCCTCAGCTTGATACGAAATGTGTAACTCTGCAGCTATGTACATATTTACTATTGTCAAGTTCTCTTTTAACAGGCTGTGGCTGTACATAATATATCACTATTCAGAGTAGTACCTAAGGTGAAATTCTGGAATTATGTATATTTTTATGTGTTTACTTTACTAGTCATGCTGGTTTCTCTGTTACTGGAAATTTTAAGCGCTATGATTGTATAGGTTACCCTATAAGTTGTGTTGCACTATCTGCATCCACAGCCTTACACTCATCATACGATGTACTCTGTATATTGTTTATCTTCCACTATTATGTTTTGTGGGTGGTATGTCAGTTTGCCCCCTTTTATATTTTATACTACAGTTTTATGAATTTTATATTTTGTACTAAGGTTTTATTAATTTTATTTATTGACAATTCCATTACACATTTTTATTGTTTTTATTTGTTGACAATTGCAGTGTACATTGTATGTCTTGCTTTTATTGTTTGCTCCTTACTAGGCCTATTTTAGATAAGGTCATTCATAAGTAAAGTGGTTGGGTTGAGTGGTTGTGGGGTAGGGAACCAGAGAGCGAGGTCTTTGGTCTAATCGGATTAGGGAAGGACGGGGAAAGAAGTCAGCTGTGCCTTTTCAAAGGAACCATCCCGGCGTTTGTCTGGAGCGATTTAGGGAAATCACAGAAAACCTAAGTCAGGACGGCTGGACGCAAGATTGAACCATCGTCCTCTCGAATGCAAGTTCAGTGTGCTAACCACTGCTCTACCTTGCTCGGCCCAAGTAAGATGGTATTAGCACTGTTAGCAGCATGGCATTTGGGAGGAAATGTGGCAGTACAGCCTATTTCTTCAGCAGTATCTTTAGCCCTTGGAATAAGTTCCAACAGCAACCACTCTCTGACTTACAAGTGTACACAGGACACAAGACTTTCATTTGGTTCACACATCAGTCTGTTGAGAAGCCTTGCTGGGCTTCTGTGATATGCGATGGGCTGAGCACTTATGTGGTCAGACACTTCTGAGGTTCACCAATTGACATTCTGTGGCTTTTGTGCCTTCATTGTAATTTCTTAAGACTATGCCACATGTCTAGTTGTTCGAAGTTGGTTCATAGGGTACATTATGCTGGTAATGTGTGCTTTATTTGACGTTGCATTAATTTTTGTTAGCCCTGTTTATCCTTGTGGTACTGGTTGACTCAGAGAACCTTTTAATGCCTCACAATTTGTTGGATTTTTCAAATGACTGGTATGACTTCCTCGTACGCAGTCCAGGCATAACCTGATGTTCAGATTTGTAATAGGCTCTTTTACTGTTAGTTAATTTTGTGAACAACCTCTCTTTGTTTACCTTGTCTTGCACAGCACCTGAAGATTGGATTTACATCCTGAAACCCAAGTCATGTATGATTTTATCCAAATAAAGGATTTGTCAAGTACAACCGAAGCATATTTATTCACAATGAAAAATATATGTATTGTGTGGCAGTTGTCAATATATCAAGTTTTTTGAAGAGATATCTGTAGGATGTTCTAGAACTAAGATCAGGAACAATTTTCATAACACACATCTGTATTTTGAAAAACCATCACTGTACAATGAATTCCCACAAAAAATTATTCTGCAACTCATTAGTCACTGGAAAATATGAAGAATAGACTAGATTCTTCATTTTCAATTCACCTAGAGCAGTAATCATGCATATAGCAAATGTAACTGAAGTATATGCTTCATTAGTTGTGGAGTATGGGTTTTGCAGTTAAAATTGTGCTGTATCTACAGCCCCAAAAATTTACTGCTGTCTACTTCTTTTATTTCATTGTTAGTGTAGACTATGTTAATAGCTTGTGGATATACATGAGAACTACTGAACTGCAAGTAATGAGATTCACCAACTCTCTACACCTTTTCTTTGTCTTCTCAGTTTCCCCTTAGGTTACAACAAAGAAAGTTCTTCCTCTGGAAGGTTAAGGTTCAATAGCTTCTTCCACATACATCTGTTGTGAGCACAAATAGCACTAAACTGTATAGTGAAATACACTGTTAATACTGTGCACAGATTAAGTTCCTACAAGTCACTCCTCTTTTGTTAATATAGACTGTGACTTTTTCCAAATCCCTGGAGATCTACTTTCTTGACAAAATAAAAGAAAAATTATGAATGAATGGATGGAAAGAACAGTGAAAGAACACTGATTCTGTTACAATTCACAATCCTCATAAGCATATTGATTTTTGTACACTGGTACCTTTAATATAATTCAAAACCTCATACCTTTTGGAGTTGCTCCAACTGCTGATTGTCTAAGCTCTTTCAACTGCTTCTGCAATCTCTGAGCCCGTTGTTCAGTGTGGTGCAAAATAGTCTGCTGTTCATGTTTCTGTAATTCCAGCTCCTTTTCCCTCTCACGCTCCAGCCTCAGGGCATGAGCTGCTTCAAGCATGGCATCTCTGGTTGGCAAATTCTCAATCTGATCCACAAAAGAAATAAAAGTCTTTTACATTTTAGTTACACAAAAAACTGACAGATAAAGGCAGTGTAGTGAAACATTTCATACCTTTCTTTCCATTCTTTCTATTCTTTTCAAGACAATTTCCTTCTCCTTCTCCATTGCTTCTATGTCAGTGCGCAGCTCTGCTATTGAATTTGCACTCTTCTTCAGCACTTCACTTTCTTTGTGAACTGCTTTAAAATCTTCAATGAGATTCTCATACTTTTTAAAAATAAACATACAGTCAGTACAGCAGAGTAATACATAATATTCAGCAGTGGAGGTTATAACGAATGTATCAGATGTTTTAATTACTTTCTATATCTTATCAGACTGATTCTATCACCATTCACTTAACATTAGTTTATTATTAACACATGTTTTAAACTTCTGTTTCCATTTTCAGGTAGTGAAATTCCTTTGGTTTATGGACTTCTACAATTCTGTTTTGAACTATTTTATCTTGCAGTATCCCCAGTTATTTCAATAAGAATAAAATGCATCATGTTCTAAAAAGTTAAGAACATGTATGCAATTCGATTTATAATGAATTTACATTTTTTTGCAAGAATAATATGATAAAGTAATGCTAATTGCATCCATGCATTCATGTTAGTTGCAGAGGTCTGGCATTTTTGCCAAACTCATCAAAATAAAACACATTACTTACATTTCCATGAAACATCAGTATCAGGCAGGCTTCTAATCTCTTGCATGGAGCTGCTTTTATTTTATTTTGATCCGAGTAACTAGGATGGACAATATTAAATTTTGCACACCAAAATACATCATGTTTTACTGTGCATAAACTAAATAAAATCCTCACTTGAAGATTAAGATGTATGTTTTAGAAAAGTTGTGTAGTGATAAATAAAGTAGCAGTGGTCACTGAGATGCATGACAAGTAACAGTGATTAAACGTATCCAGACACCCTCCAAAACATGTTTTTTCATATTAGGTGCATTTTGCTGCCACCTACTGCCAGGAACTCCATATCAGCGACCTCAGTAGTCATTAGACACTGAGAGAGCAGAACGGGGCACTCCACGGAACTCAAGGACTTCGAACGTGGTCGGGTCATTGGGTGTCACTTGTACCATAAGTCTGTATGTGAGATTTCCACACTCCTAAACATCATTAGTTCCACTGGTTCCGAAGTGATAGTGAAATGGAAACATGAAGGGACACATACAGCACAAAAGTGTGCAGGCCAACCAAGTCTGTTGAGTGACAGAGACAGCTGATAGTTGCAGATGGTCGTAATGTGTAAGAGGCAAACATCTATCCAGACCATCACACAGGAATTCCAAACTGCATCATGATCCACTGCAAGTACTATGATAGTTAGGCAGGAGGTGAGAAAACTTGGATTTCATGGTTGAGCAGCTGCTCATAAGCCACACATCACGCCGGTAAATGTCAAACAACACCTCATTTGGTGTAAGGAGCGTAAACATTGGATAATTGAACAGTGTAAAAACGTTGTGTGGAGTGACGAATCAAGGCACACAATGTGACGATCCGATGGCAGGCTGTGTATGTATGGCGAATGCCCAGTGAATGTCATCTGCAAGCGTGTGTAGTGCCAACATTAAAACTCAGAGTCGGTGGTGTTATGGTGTGATCCTGTTTCACATGGAGGGGAGGGGGGGGGGGGCTTTCACCCCTTGTTTTATGTGGCACTAACACAGCACAGGCCTGCATTGATTGTTTTGAGCACCTTCTTGCTTCCCACTGTTGAAGAGCAATTTGGGGATGGCGATTGCATCTTTCAACACGATCAAGCTCCTGTTCATAATGCACGGTCTGTGGCGAGTGGTTACACGAAAATAACATCCCTGTAATAGACTGGCCTGCTCAAAGTCCTGGCTTGAATCCTATAGAACACCTTTGCGATGTTTTGGAATGCTGACTTCATGCCAGGCCTCACCAACCAACATTGATATCTCAACAAACCTTCCATATCCTGATTGAACGTATGCCTGCAAGAGTGGAAGCTGTCATCAAGTCTAAGGGTAGACCAACAACATACTGAATTCCAGCATTACCAATGGAGGGCACCATGAACTTGTAAGTCATTTTCCGCCAGGTGTCTGGATACTTTTGATCACACAGTGTAAATATTTTCTTTGAGAAATACCAACATAATACTGTACATATTAAGTTATCAGTAGAAGACATCCAATAGCTATTGAATATAACAGAAGAAGCACCATTTTTTTTTTTCAAAATAGTGGCTTTCCTGTTAATTAAATGTACAAGCCTTGCTCAAGGAGATTCAACAAAGTTCAGAATCTGCAGCACTGTCCCCAGAAAAAATCATGGCCCCCTACTTCTGAACTGAGTGAAAGGCTTGAACCTGGGACTGTGAAGGTTCTGTTGGCAAGCTAGACTGTGACTTCCTAGACTTGCCCCCATATGGCCGAGAATTGCAGGGTCCCCCCCAAACAGGTCAGATGTGCACTACGGTTTAGAGTCTGCTACCCAGGGGGCACATAAGATTTTTTTTAAAATTAGGCATCTCTCCAACCAGTCCAGACTACAATAGCTGCAAAAGACCCAGAAGTGTCAGTCAAGATCCAAGGAAACGTCCCCCCCCTGACCCCCCTTTCATCATCCAACAATGAATTGGGATAATTACAGTTTTTTTTAGTAGCAGGCATGATAAGACATTCTGTGAGACATCACTAAACTACTTAGAACAAATAATGGAATCCCACACATAAGAAGAGGTTGCTCACAATGAAACTTGCATCAGTAACCACAAGGCAGTTGCAGCAATAACAACGATCAAGTTACAAAGGGCAACTACAACAAGTAGAAAAATTTATATGTTCAGTAAACTAGATAAAGAAGTATTAATGTCATATATCAATGAGGAACTTAAATCTTTTAGCTCAGGACAGAAGTATGTGGAGAAGCTATGATTCACGTTTAAAAGAATAGCTGACCATGCACTTGATAGATATTACCTACTGCAACAGTTCATGGGGGGAGGGACCCTCCATGATATACAATCATTGTAAAGAAACTTCTCTCAAGAAACAGAGACTACTGCATAATAGGTGTAAAACAGAGCACAGAGAGAGAGAGAGAGAGAGAGAGAGAGAGAGAGAGAGAGAGAGAGAGAGAGAGAGATGCTGAATGGAGTGCATTTGGCTATCAAGAGACAATATGTGAAGCCCGAGAGACAATCTTGTTTAAAGATCTTTCACAAAACCTGGAGAAATTCTGGTCACGTGTAAGGGCTATTATTAGCTCCAAAGTTAGTGTCCAGACACTGACGGAAACGATCTGAAAATGAGGGTAGTAAAGCAAAAGCTGATATGCTTAACTCCATTTTGAAATGTTCCTTTACAAAGGGACACCCAGGAGGAACAATGCCATACTTTGATTCTTGTAGCACTGCAAAGATGAATAAAATATAATTTGTGTTAGTGGTGTTACATTACATTAATACTTGTTCCACAGATAATTTTGTAATGATTGTATGTGTCAGTTTAACACAAGTTTTCACTTTGTGACAGCATAATTCACCCGTTTCTGTGCCAAAGTCAGATTTAAACCACTAGAATAGTGAAGATCATCCTTTCTTCTAGTGTTGTAGCTTTGGACTTTGTTATTATTTTTGAATTGGGGTGGGTTATTAACAACAAATTACATAAGTGGATATATGTACTGCAAAGGTGCTGTGAATATCCTGAGTATCTTAAATATATGTCTGCAAGGTGACCTTGGGTGGCTCCAGATATTATTCTGATTACACACTTTTGTGCAATGAATACTTCTTCTCTTAATGATGAATTACCCCAAAATATGATACCATATGAAAGCAGTGAATGAAAACAGGCATAGTAGGCTAATTTACAGATATGTTTATCACTAAAATTTGCAGTAACTCTGATAGCATAAGTAGCTAAACCTAACTGTTGAGCATATCATCAATGTGTTTCTTCCAATTCAATTTTGCATCAATGCACACACCCAGAAACTTTGAATATTCTGCCTTAACAAAAGACTTCTGTTCAAAGTCTACATTTATCAATAATGTTGATTTACAGAATTGTATATACTGTGTTTTCTCAAAATTTCATAGGGTTCATTTGTAGAGAACCACTTAATAATTTTCTGAAAGACATTATTTATAAATTACTCAGCTAATTCCTATTTTTTTGGATGTGATTACCAAACTTGTATCATCAACAAAAAGAACTAGCTTTACATCTTCATGAATATAGAATGGCAAGTCATTAATATATAAGAAGAACAATAAGGTATTCAAGACTGAGCCCTGTGTTGCGAAACCGCTGAAACTGTTAAAATTGGATAATGCCCCAGAACCTGATGGAATCCCTACCAGATTTTATACCCAGTTTGCAGCTGAGTTAGCTGCTTTGTTAATTACAGTCCATCGTACATCCTTCAAACAAAAACCTGTGCCCAGCAGCTCAGATTTAAAAAACATTGATCACATGAAGCCCAGCTCACACTGTTCTCACATGACATACTGAAAATCGTCAATGAAGGCAGTCAGGTAGATGTATTATTTTTTGATTTCAGAAAACCATCTAACTCAGTACTGAAATTACAATCATGTTTGGTAGCATGCAAAAGTTGTGACTAGATCAAGGATTTCTTGGCAGAGAGAACACAGCACATTATCTTGGATGAAGTCATGCTTTTAGCAGATTATGCAGCTATTTACAAATAAGTACTGTCTGAAAAAAGCTGCACAAATATTCAGCTAGTTCTTGATAAGATTTGAAACAGATCCTAAATGGCAACTTATTTTAAATGTTCAGAAATGTAAAACTGAGCATTTCATAAAATCTAAAAATATGTAGTATCCTATGACTACAATATGAAAGAGTCAGAGTTCAATGCTGTCAATTCATACAACTACTTGGGAGTAAGAATTTGTAGGAATATGAAATGTAATGATCACATAGGCTCACTGGTGAGTAAAGCAAGTGGCAGACTGGCACTGGTATAATATTAGGAAAATCCAATCAGTTTACAAAGGTGATTGCATAGAAAACACTCTTCCAACCTCCCCTATAATATTGCTCAACTGTGTGAACCACATATTAAATGGAACTAACAGGGGATATCAACTAATTACAAAGAAGGGCAATGGTAACAGGGCACTTCAAAGTGCTTCAGATTCTGACACAGTGTTGCGAATGCTTCAACGGTTAACCATTTGGATTTTAATATTCTCTCCTGTAGGGACACTTCTTTAGATCTCAACTGACACTTCTGGGTCTTCTACAGCTATTGTAATTTGGACTGGATAGAGGGTTGGGTTGTTCTGGGGGAAGAGACCAAACTGCAAGGTCATCGGTCTCATCGGATTAGGGAAGGATGGGGAAGGAAGTCGGCTGTGCCCTTTCAAAGGAACCATCCGGGCATTCACCTGAAGCGATTTAGGGAAATCACGGAAAACCTAAATCCGGATGGCCGGACGCGGGATTGAACCGCCGTCCTCCTGAATGCGAGTCCAGTGTGCTAACCACCGCGCCACCTCGCTCGGTGACTGGATAGAGTCACTTTATCTAAGAAACCCTTGTGTGCAACCCACACACAGTTAGCTATCTCGGTAGCCACCTCTGATGTGTAGTCAACATCTGACCCATTTAGGGGGTCCGTGCAATTCTCAACCCTAAGGAGCAAGTCTAGGAAGTCATTGTCTAGCTTGTCACAGAACCTTCAAAGTCTCTCGTTCAGGCCTTCCATTCAACCCACAACTTGGGGACCACACCGATGTTGAAAAATTGAACTGGTAAATGCTTGAAGATGGATGCCAACTATCCCATGAAAGCCTATATACAAAGTTTCTAGAACCAACTTTACGTGATGAATCTAGGAATGTACAACAACTCCATAGAGGACAAGATAAGGCTAATTATAGTGCACACAAAGGCATTTCAGCAATCATAGTTCTCACATTCCATATGTGAATGGAAAGAGAAAAAACCCTAATAACTGGTACCTGTACCCTCTGCATACACTTTACAGTAGTTTGCAGACTATAGACACCGATGTAATGTAGGTGGAGCTACATTGAAAGGCCCCAGCATAGACCATTATGAAGGGGTCATCATATAAAGACATATGGTCAACTTTCAATAATTTCCAAGAATGGCAACAGTGCAACTGGCAATAAATTAAAGATCATTACTTACAAACTTGTAGCATACTGCAGGTGAAATACAGGTCTGCAACTTCTTCTATAACTAAACACAAAAATGAATGAAAACTAACTTATAAATGTAACTTATGGTGGACCTACAACCATTTATTTCAATTACATCATTACTTCTTGTGTTTCATAATTCATAGTTAAAAATGTTATTGCCAACTTCAATGCATTTTATAGTTCAACCCAACAGTGGTGTATTGCTGATGGAGATGGAACATGCATTCCCCTTTAACTTTGTTAGCAAGTTTTTCACTTGTAAGCTTGGATCTTTAACAAGTCCCATAGACAACAATACAGAGCCAAAGCGTCAGGTGACCAGGAGACAATGACAGAAGACTGGTGCAACTGATTCAGCACCTAGGATGGGCACAATTGAGGTACTATGTCATTGCTCATTAAGTAAATGCAGATGCTCTACCATTTTGCAAGTATATTCTAGCCCTTGTTGCCAAAGAAATATTGCCCAAGTATCCTGGCAACAGATTCTTCAAGAATTGCTCCATTAAGACAGCTGCATACTGTAAACGGACCATTTAGATATGCCTGTTTCTGCTGAAACAACCTATATAACAATCAAAGGCTCTCAAAAGGCCTAACTGAGGAATGATTTATGATGTGAAATTGGAACTGTAATTACCATTACTACCACCATCACTTCCACTATTTTATTTGAACTATTTATGCTACTGATCCATGTTTATTATTCATCCTTAAATTCTTCGCTAAGAGCATTGCTCTTTCTTTTGCTTTTGTTTGTGTGCAGGGGATGGGGGGCGTGTGTGCATATGGATATGTAATACTCCCAAACAGAACATTGCAGAGTTAATACACTATTTTATGACTAGTAACATTTAAAAGGTTATCAATGTGTTTGAAAGAATAATTGTGTTATGCAGCCTGTAACGTACATCAACACTGAGGATGTGTGTCAGATATTTTCACATATGATATGAACGTTTCTTCTCACTTCATGGGATCAAACAACATCTGAGTGAAGTTTTTCAACGAAATTTATTTGGTGGATACCCTGATAACCCCTCGACAGACAGACTGCTAGCATCACTCTCACTATTAAATCGGCCAGGAATTCTTGTTTTCTGGGTGTTGTCACTTTATTCTAACAAGGGCAGCCTTTGAAGGTGACAAGACAAGAATAGTAGTGAAATATCCAGATGTTTTAAAACTCACTGACAGACTAGTACACAAACCTAGATCATTTTCTTTTGGGGCAGTGCTTTCACCAACTGAGCTATCCAGGCACTACTCCATGCTAGGAAGTTTCACAACAATACATACAACACTACACAGAGAAAGATTAATTCTGGAAACCAACCCCAGGCAGTGGCTCAGCCATTCACCATAATATCCCTTCTTTCAAGGTGCTGGTCGTGTGAGGTACTTAGTACAACTTATGTACAGCTTCAAAAGTAGGAAGGCTTAAACCAGAGGCTCAGACGATTCTGCGGAGAGCTGGGGTGCAAATTTCTCGACCTCCGCTATCTGGTGGAGAAATGTAGGGTCCCCCTGAATAGGTCAGGCGTGCACTACACGCCGGAAGCGGCTACGAGGGTAGCGGAGTACGTGTGGAGTGCACATGGGGTTTTTTTAGGTTAGAGAATTCCCTCCCTAGGCCCGACAAGACGCCTCCTGAGACGCGGCAAGGCAGGAGTAGGCAAAATGCAACAAGGAATAACAATATTAATGTGCTAATAGTAAACTGCAGAAGTGTCTATAGAAAGGTCCCAGAACTGCTCTCATTAATAAACGGTCACAACGCCCATATAGTACTAGGAACAGAAAGTTGGCTGAAACCAGACGTAAACAGTAATGAAATCCTAAACTCTGATTGGAATGTATACCGCAGAGATAGGCTGGACAGTGAAGGGGGAGGCGTGTTTATAGCGATAAGAAGTGCAATAGTATCGAAGGAAATTGACGGAGATTCGAATTGTGAAATGATTTGGGTGAAGGTCACGGTTAAAGCAGGCTCAGACATGGTAATTGGATGTCTCTATAGGCCCCCGGGCTCAGCAGCTGTTGTGGCTCAGCACCTGAAGAATAATTTGGAAAATATTTCGAGTAGATTTCCCCACCATGTTATAGTTCTGGGTGGAGATTTTAATTTGCCGGATATAGACTGGGAGACTCAAACGTTCATAACGGGTGGCAGGGACAAAGAATCCAGTGAAATATTTTTAAGTGCTTTATCTGAAAACTACCTTGAGCAGTTAAACAGAAAACCGACTCGTGGCGATAATATATTAGACCTTCTGGTGACAAACAGACCCGAACTATTTGAATCAGTTAATGCAGAACAGGGAATCAGCGATCATAAAGCAGTTACTGTGTCGATGATTTCAGCCGTAAATAGAAATATTAAAAAAGGTAGGAAGATTTTTCTGTTTAGCAAAAGTGACAAAAAGCAGATTACAGAGTACCTGACGGCTCAACACAAAAGTTTTGTCTCAAGTGCAGATAGTGTTGAGGATCAGTGGACAAAGTTCAAAACCATGGTACAATATGCGTTAGATGAGTATGTGCCAAGCAAGATCGTAAGAGATGGAAAAGAGCCACCGTGGTACAACAACCGAGTTAGAAAACTGCTGCGGAAGCAAAGGGAACTTCACAGCAAACATAAACATAGCCAAAGCCTTGCAGACAAACAAAAATTACGCGAAGCGAAATGTAGTGTGAGGAGGGCTATGCGAGAGGCTTTCAATGAATTCGAAAGTAACGTTCTATGTACTGACTTGGCAGAAAATCCTAAGAAATTTTGGTCCTATGTCAAAGCGGTAGGTGGATCAAAACAAAATGTCCAGACACTCTGTGACCAAAATGGTACTGAAACAGAGGATGACAGACTAAAGGCCGAATTACTAAATGTCTTCTTCCAAAGCTGTTTCACAGAGGAAGACTGCACTGTGCTTCCTTCTCTAGATTGTCGCACAGTTGACAAAATGGTAGATATCGAAGTAGACGACAGAGGGATAGAGAAACAATTAAAATCGCTCAAAAGAGGAAAGGCCGCTGGTCCTGATGGGATACCAGTTCGATTTTACACAGAGTACGCAAAGGAACTTGCCCCCCCCCCCCTTCGTGCAGCGGTGTACCGTAGGTCTCTAGAAGAGCGTAGCGTTCCAAAGGATTGGAAAAGGGCACAGGTCATCCCCGTTTTCAAGAAGGGACGTCGAACAGATGTGCAGAACTATAGACCTATATCTCTAACGTCGATCAGTTGTAGAATTTTGGAACACGTATTATGTTCGAGTATAATGTCTTTTCTGGAGACTAGAAATCTACTCTGTAGGAATCAGCATGGGTTTCGAAAAAGACGATCGTGTGAAACCCAGCTCGCGCTATTCGTCCACGAGACTCAGAGGGCCTTAGACACGGGTTCACAGGTAGATGCCGTGTTTCTTGACTTCCGCAAGGCGTTTGACACAGTTCCCCTTAGTCGTTTAATGAACAAAGTAAGAGCATACGGACTATCAGATCAATTGTGTGATTGGATTGAGGAGTTCCTAGATAACAGAACGCAGCACGTCATTCTCAATGGAGAGAAGTCTTCCGAAGTAAGAGTGATTTCAGGTGTGCCGCAGGGGAGTGTCATAGGACCGTTGCTATTCACAATATACATAAATGACCTGGTGGATGACATCGGAAGTTCACTGAGGCTTTTTGCAGATGATGCTGTGGTGTATCGAGAGGTTGCAACAATGGAAAATTGTACTGAAATGCAGGAGGATCTGCAGCGAATTGACGCATGGTGCACGGAATGGCAATTGAATCTCAATATAGACAAGTGTAATGTGATGCGAATACATAGAAAGATATGTCCCTTATCATTTAGCTACAAAATAGCAGGTCAGCAACTGGAAGCAGTTAATTCCATAAATTATCTGGGAGTACGCATTAGGAGTGATTTAAAATGGAATGATCATATAAAGTTGATCGTCGGTAAAGCAGATGCCAGACTGAGATTCATTGGAAGAATCCTAAGGAAATGCAATCCGACAACAAAGGAAGTAGGTTACAGTACGCTTGTTCGCCCAATGCTTGAATACTGCTCAGCAGTGTGGGATCCGCACCAGGTAGGGTTGATAGAAGAGATAGAGAAGATCCAACGGAGAGCAGCGCGCTTCGTTACAGGATCATTTAGTAATTGCGAAAGCGTTACGGAGATGATAGATAAACTCCAGTGGAAGACTCTGCAGGAGAGACGCTCAGTAGCTCGGTACGGGCTTTTGTTGAAGTTTCGAGAACATACCTTCACCGAAGAGTCAAGCAGTATATTGCTCCCTCCTACGTATATCTCGCGAAGAGACCATGAGGATAAAATCAGAGAGATTAGAGCCCACACAGAAGCATACCGACAATCCTTCTTTCCACGTACAATACGAGACTGGAATAGAAGGGAGAACCGATAGAGGTACTCAGGGTACCCTCCGCCACACACCGTCAGGTGGCTTGCGGAGTACGGATGTAGATGTAGATGTAGATGTAGGAAGGGCACAAGCAGGAACTGAAGCTGAAAAGGTGGCTCGCGAGTCATGCGTGGATAGCTCAGCTGGTAAGGCACGAGTGTAGGTTTGACTCCCATTTTGGTATATAGTTTTAATATGACAAGAGATATCACAACACTGAAGAGTGAATGACACAATATTGAACACTATGACTCTCCCTAACACACATTTCACTACAGTGTAACATCTGCAGTAATTCACATTCAGCTGGTAATTCAGTGTTGTTTATCTTGAAACTAAGAACAACAATAACTCAATGTGAAGCTTGTTTGGTTGAAAACGAAAATGAAATTCTACTGAAAAAGAGAAGTCACAGTTTTTACACAAAATCACTAACCGTTTCACTACTTATCTCATTTTCAAAGAAATTGGAAAAAATTATGTATACGGGAACTGTAACACATCTATCTCCAAACATGATACTTAATCTCAATTTGGATTTCAAAACGGTCTCTCCACACAACACATTATTTTTCAATTCACAAATCACATTACACAAAATTTGAATGACAAGATATCGCCAATTTGTATGTTCTGTGACTTGTCAAAAGCATTTGATTCTGCTGTTTTCAGTATTCTCCTACAAAAAGACAAATATTGTGGTACGGGGTGTTCAAAAAGTCCCTCCGCAGTGCCGTATCTTTATGATTGTTAGTTGCTCATGCTGTATGATTGTTCACCTGCCTGGGTTTTTCAATGAAGCAATAAATGCACAACAATACTGCAGTGATATTCTGTACCCATTCATAGGAGAACTTGTGTTAAGTGAAATACTGAACGGTTATTTTCAACAAGATGGTGCAACTGCGCATACAGGCTGCATTTCAATGTCACTGCATGCTGATGTTTTTGATGATTGCATAATTTCACAGCGACTTTTAACTCCATGATCGCCTGACCTAACACCACCCGAGTTCTTCTTCTGATGTGCAGCAAAAGCAACTGTCTATAAAAAACCTCCAATATCCATTGATGAATTGAAAACTGCAATATCCACTTTCACTGCTTCTGTTACAGAAGAAATGTTACAGCTTGTGTTTGGAAACATGATTAGACTAATTGAATTGTGTATTCAACAACAGGGAGGGACACTTTCGACATTTAATGTGAAAATTTGTAAGTAAAAATAAATATTCAATAAATTAATAACTTGTATTTCACTGAGTTTCATTTCGGTATATTCAATGCGGCATAAGGCACGCTAGCTAACAATCATACGGAACTGCGGAGAGACTTTTGAACACCCCCCTGGTAACTAGCTTTCATCATTGGGTTGGTTGGTTGGTTGATGGATTTGGGGGAAGGAGACCAAACAGTGAGAACATCAGTCCATTGCATTAGGGAAGGACTGGGAAGGAAGTCAGCCATGCCCTCTCAAAGGAAGGCTTCATTTCACATCTGCACTTGGCATTTTTTGTCAATCTGCAGTATTTCCAGCGCTGCAGTGCAGCAAACACTGCAGAATGCCAAAAACAGCCAAGTGGAATGAGAAATGGTGCCTTTTAACAGCAACTGCTGCTAACAAGGAGGGAAAGAGCAGAATATGTAAAGAAACGGCGATAACCACGGACAATGATTTATAAATAAAAGTGAAATGTGTCTGGTGTAATTCCTTTTAATTAGATTGCAGTCAGGTCAAGACAGATAACCTACAGTAACAGACATTAAAAGCTGTTGCTGAAGATGGCCACACAAACAAAGGTTTTATGACGATCATTAAAATATCCTTAGAATGTATGGCATTATGTGAGTAGCCACACTAAGCAACCCACAATTGGGTGTCATATTTTTTAAACCAATTTTCTACCATTGTTGCCCAAGTTTCACACAGGCATCCTCCTCTATGTCCCCCCACCCCTCATATACACACACACCCACAATGCTTGTCACCAAATTTAACTGAATGACATAAGCATTTTAACAAAAGCAAAAGCTATCCGCAACTCCTTAGAATACAGCAACAGAGTAGAGAAACAAATTAGACAATTGTGTTGTGTAACTCCGTGAATGCATCTGGAAATGCCTGAAAAATGAGTATAAATTCTGTAAGCGGATGCAAATAAATTGTGGAGGAGATACAATGATTTTAAAGTTATTAGTTCATCAGGAGCCTATAATTTTGAAAGTTCGAGTCTGACTGTTACCTGCTCATAAAGTGCTGCCAAATCCTGATCAGCAAGTTTGTCAGGAGGCACTTCCACCTTTACAAGGTACTTCGATAAATAAGCCCTCTTCTTCAGAGCCTCCATATTCTGGAATAGCCATTCCAATATTGGATGAATAATGTGTTTGTCTCCCTGGACTAAGCCCTGTCTGAATACTGATCTAAAATGAAGAAGAATGTAACACATAAAATTGGAAGTAAAAGAAAAATTATTAAAATAAACCTCTAAAGATAAAATTAGCATTAGCAGGCTTCAATGCTTTCGAAATTTAAAAGGGAAGTTCCACAATGGTAAATACAGCAAAAACCAGTCAGATGTGTTTCATAAAAACTGGCAAAATATATCTGTAATACAGCACAGATAAAGTCATGACAGACAAATATCACTAAAAAAAAAAGAAAAAAATAAACTAAATCAATAATGTGCAATCAGCTTAAAAAACAAACAGGCAGACAAAATACTTTAAGCCAGATAGAATAATGTGCTGTAGAAACACACAATACAATACAAAAGCCAAATACGACAAGATTAGCAGCAGAAATAGGTGGGTAAACTTTTCCAACACTTAGCTTCACTATGATATTCTTGAGTACACACAGATACTGATAAGTTTGCAAAAATTTTAGGCAAAGTATTGTAAATAACGGTATGTATGGAACAATATAATAAAGTAAATTCCAGGTTGGAAATGATAAATCAAAATGATGACAGACAACTTAAGTTTCTGCCATCCCCCATCCATATAAAAATAATAACAACAACAATAATAATACTGTAATAATAAATGAGCACTCAAAGACCTGAGTCGAAACAAGGCCCCCGGAGTAGACAACATTCCATTAGAACTACTGACGGCCTTGGGAGAGCCAGTCATGACAAAACTCTACCAGCTGGTGAGCAAGATGTATGAGATAGGTGAAATACCCTCAGACTTCAAGAAGAATATAATAATTCCAATCCCAAAGAAAGCAGGTGCTGACAGATGTGAAAATTACCGAACTATCAGTTTAATAAGTCACAGCTGCAAAATACTAACGCGAATTCTTTACAGACGAATGGAAAAACTGGTAGATGCGGACCTCGGGGAGGATCAGTTTGGATTCCGTAGAAATGTTGGAACACGTGAGGCAATACTGACCTTACGACTTATCTTAGAAGAAAGATTAAGAAAAGGCAAACCTACGTTTCTAGCATTTGTAGACTTAGAGAAAGCTTTTGACAATGTTGACTGGGATACTCTCTTTCAAATTCTGAAGGTGGCAGGGGTAAAATACAGGGAGCGAAAGGCTATTTACAGTTTGTACAGAAACCATATGTGAGTTATAAGAGTCGAGGGGCATGAAAGGGAAGCAGTGGTTGGGAAAGGAGTGAGACAGGGTTGTAGCCTCTCCCCGATGTTATTCAATCTGTATATTGAGCAAGCAGTAAAGGAAACAAAGAAAAATTTGGAGTAGGTGTTAAAATCCATGGAGAAGAAGTAAAAACTTCGAGGTTTGCCGTTGACATTGTAATTCTGTCAGAGACGGCAAAGGACTTAGAAGAGCAGTTGAACGGAATGGACATTGTCTTGAAAGGAGGATATAAGATGAACATCAACAAAAGCAAAACGAGGATAATGGAATGTAGTCAAATTAAATCGGGTGATACTGAGGGAATTAGATTAGGAAATGAGACACTTAAAGTAGTAAAGGAGTTTTGCTATTTAGGAAGTAAAATAACTGATGATGGTCGAAGTAGAGAGGATATAAAATGTAGACTGGCAATGGCAAGGAAAGCGTTTCTGAAGAAGAGAAATTTGTTAACATCGAATATAGATTTATGTATCAGGAAGTCGTTTCTGAAAGTACTTGTTTGGAGTGTAGCCCTGTATGGAAGTGAAACATGGACGATAAATAGTTTGGACAAGAAGAGAATAGAAGCTTTCGAAATGTGGTGCTACAGAAGAATGCTGAAGATTAGATGGGTAGATCACGTAACTAATGAGGAGGTATTGAATAGGATTGGGGAGAAGAGAAGTTTGTGGCACAACTTGACTAGAAGAAGGGATCGATTGGTAGGACATGTTTTGAGGCATCAAGGGATCACAAATTTAGCATTGGAGGGCAGCGAGGAGGGTAAAAATCGTAGAGGGAGACCAATAGATGAATACACTAAGCAGATTCAGAAAGATGTAGGTTGCAGTAGGTACTGGGAGATGAAGCAGCTTGCACAGGATAGAGTAGCATGGAGAGCTGCATCAAACCAGTCTCAGGACTGAAGACAACAACAACAACAATAATAAATGGAGACAGATTTTTAATATCCATTCAGAATTTATTGTGTATTTCTTTCAATATGGCTGTAACTGACTCTTCTCCTCACTACAAACTGTTTCTGTTTCTCTCACTTTTCTGCTTCTTCACACCAGCAAACAATGAACCTCAGATTCTTTTACTCCATTAACTTTGTTGATGTTGTGAGCATCCTATGAACTGTGAACAGTGCTACAGATTTTGAAAAATTATCTATAAGGGTTATTTGCTTACTTAGAGTATCCTTGCTCAACATAATTCAAAACCAGCCCTAAATAAAAACAATAAAAGAAACGATTAAAAGCCATCAGGTTCACTGTAGGAAAGAGTTCCTGAGTGTATACATGGTGAACTAGGAGCAGAGCTGAATGACACTGTTTATAAAGCTTATTTAAAATGTGAAGATGAGTACAAAGACAAACTGATCCCAGTCAAAACACCCGTTTCTGAACAGTGTATAGAAGGTGCTTCTATCAAGTTCAAAGCGGTATGGGATAATATCAAACGAGAAAATCCCCAAAACTAACAATGGAAAATCCAGGATGCAATAACAATGGAATTGGTATAGACTGCTGCTCATCACAAAGTGTTTAAATGAACATTGGGCCACTGAAGATGAAATTCCAGTTTATAAGTTCAAAAATTACAGTTTATCAATCAGTTACTGCAGAAGAGTTCACAAGAGAGGTGGTGTAGCAATTTATGTTGGTAGATGAATCAACTGCAACACTGGTTATTTATGTGAAGAACTGAATTTTGAAGGCAATGGTATAATCATAAGTAGTATGAAGCAAATAGTATCATTGTACAGATCTTCCAATGGTATTAGCAGTGTGTTCTTAGAAAAATTGGACATCCTTTTATGTGCACTCACTGAGAAAAGATTTACCAACTATGACATTATAACAGATGATGATCTTAATTCTAATTCTGACATGTCAACTGACAAGAGGGATTTGAGTAACCTACTGCGACAGTTCAATCTACAGTGTGTTAACTATAAACCTACTACAGAACAAGTGTGCTTAGACAATCTATTTGTTAACTTTAAATGCACCCAAGCCCCGTGTGATGTAACACTGTTTCTCTTCTCTGACCACAAATCAGTGTCCCTAATATATGTTAACAGGGCCAGCTCAGTCAATCTGAGTGATGACATGGCCAATTCAAAAATGGTGATCACTAGGCCAATGACCAACGGAAAAATTGACAAGTTCAGGAAAACCCCTGGAGACAGAAATTGGTTCTGCCAGAGAAATGATGGTAATCTTTGTCTATTAAATAGTGAGTCAGCTAAGATAAATTTTGAATGTTTCTTTAACTCATTTCTGCAAATATTTAATGACAGAGGTTGTAAAAAGAAGGTGTCAGAAAAGAAAAATTCTTGATACACTACAACACTGTCTGATATGAAAGATCATGTACATCTACATCTACATGACCACTCTGCAATTCACATTTAAGTGCTTGGCAGACGGTTCATCGAACCACAATCATACTATCTCTCTACCATTCCACTCCCGAACAGCGCGCGGGAAAAACGAACACCTAAACCTTTCTGTTCGAGCTCTAATTTCTATTATTTTATTTTGATGGTCATTCCTACCTACGTAGCTTGGCCTCAATAAATTATTTTCACATTCGGAAGAGAAAGTTGGTGACTGAAATTTCGTAAATAGATCTTACCGCGACGAAAAACGTCTTTGCTTTAATGACTTCCATCCCAATTCGCATATCATATCTGCCACACTCTCTCCCCTATTATGTGAAAATACAAAATAAGCTACCATTTTTTGCACCCTTTCGATGTCCTCCGCCAATCCCACCTGGTAAGGATCCCACACCGCACAACAATATTCTAACAGGAGACAACTGAGTGTAGTGTAAGCGGTCTCTTTAGTGGACTTGTTGCACCTTCTAAGTGTCCTGCCAATGAAACGCAACCTTTGGTTCGCCTTCCCCACAATATTATCTATGTGGCCTTTCCAACTGAAGTTGTTCGTAATTTTTACACCCAGGTACTTATGTGAACTGACAGCCTTGAGAATTGTACTATTTATCGAGTAATCGAATTCCAACAGATTTCTTTTGGAACTCATGTGGATCTTCTCGTTATTTAGCGTCAACTGCCACCTGCCACACCATACAGCAATCTTTTCTAAATCGCTTTGCAACTGATACTGATCTTCGGATGAACTTACTAGACGGTAAACTACAGCAACATCTGCGAACAACCTAAGAGAATTGCTCAGATTGTCACCCAGGTAAGTTATATAGATCAGGAACAGCAGAGGTCCCAGGACGCTTCCCTGGGGAACACCTGATATCACTTCAGTTTTACTCGATGATTTGCCGTCTATTACTTCGAACTGCGACCTTCCTGACAGGAAATCACGAATCCAGTTCCACAACTGAGATGATACCCCATAGGCCCGCAGCTTGATTAGAAGTTGCTTGTGAGGAACGGTGTCAAAAGCTTTCTGGAAATCTAGAAATACGGAATCAACTTGAGATCCCCTGTTGATAGCGGCCATTACTTCATGCGAATAAAGAGCTAGCTGCATTGCACAAGAACAATGTTTTCTGAAACCATGCTGATTATGTATCAATAGATCGTTCCCTTTGAGGTGATTCATAATGTTTGAATGCAGCATATGTTCCAAAACCCTACTGCAAACCGACGTCAATGATATAGGTCTGTAGTTCGATGGATTACTCCTAATACCCTTCTTAAACATTGGTGCGACCTGCGCAATTTTCCAGTCTGTAGGTACAGATCTATCGGTGAGTGAGCGGTTGTATATGATTGCTAACTAGGGAGCTATTGTATCAGCGTAATCTGAAAGGAACCTAATCAGTATACAATCTGGACCTGAAGACTTGCCCGTATCAAGCGATTTGAGTTGCTTCACAACCCCTAAGGTATCTACTTCTAAGAAACTCATGCTAGCAGCTGTTCGTGTTTCAAATTCTGGAATATTCCAATCGTCTTCCCTGGTGAAGGAATTTCGGAGAACTGCGTTCAATAACCCCGCTTTAGGGGCACAGTCGTCGGTAACAGTACCATCGGCACTGCGCAGCGAAGGTATTGGCTGCGTCTTGCCACTTGTGTACTTTACATACGACCAGAATTTCTTCAGATTTTCTACCAAATTTCGAGACAATGTTTCGTTGTGGAACATATTAAAGGCAACTCGCATTGAAATCCGTGCCAAATTTCGCACATCTGTAAAGTTTAGCCAATCTTCGGGATTTCGCGTTCTTCTGAACTTCGCATGCTTTTTCCGTTGCCTCTGCAACAGCGTTCGGACCTGTTTTGTGTACCATGGGGGATCAGTTCCATCTCTTACCAATTTATGAGGTATGAATCTCTCAATTGCTGTTGCTACTACATCTTTGAATTTGAGCCACATCTCGTCTACATTCGCATAGTCAGTTCGGAAGGAATGGAAATTGTCTTTTAGGAATGCTTCTAGTGGCACTTTATCCGCTTTTTTAAATAAAATTATTTTGCGTTTGTTTCTGATGGATTTGGAAGAAATGGTATTGAGCCTAGCTACAATGACCTTGTGATCACTAATCCCTGTAACAGTCATGATGCTCTCTATCAGCTCTGGATTGTTTGTGGCCAAGAGGTCAAGTGTGTTTTCGCAACCATTTACAATTCGCGTAGGTTCGTGGACTAACTGCTCGAAATAAAGGCACAGAAGCTGGATACAATTTTTAAACTGCAGAAAAGAGTTGTAATGATGATAACTAGAAGTAGTAGACAGGATCACTATAAAGAAATGTTAAAAAAACTGGGTATCCTTACTGCACAAAGTCAGTATGTCTATCAATCTGTTCTGCATATTAGAACAGCAGCAGTCTGGACTTACATTACCACAGAAAAACAAACAAAAAACAAGATTCTCTACCAGGGAATAAAATTGCATAATAAACTGGCAACGAAGAATAAAGGGATTTCTAAAATACATCTGTTTAAAAAGACAGCTAATACATTGTTTATAAGTAACGCACATTACACAATCTAAGATTACTCAGAGAATTTGAAGCAGAAGTTAATAAGGAAAGTGGATAACTACATCACCTTGTCACATTACAGTTCTGTAATGCTTTTGCAAAAATATCATGTACCAACATATACAGTGCATGATAATAATGTTTTGTCATTCTCCAGAGCTCAACATCATACTCATCATAGGAGGGGGAGGGTCATTGGGAATGGGGAGGGGGGTGTTGGCTCAGTTTTTCAGATGGACTGAGGGAATGACATGTGAAGGTGGATTGGAAAATAGTGGAATAGTGCCATAGTTGTCAGCTCGTGAAGACAATTTTCCAAAGAGACTAGACTTAGTGCAAAGGTATAGCAGCAATCATGGTTATGCAGTCATTAGCATGGGTTTCTGATATGTGCAGCAAAACTGTGTTTCTACCAAAAACGTTGTACAATAGTGAAGGATGGTTTCTTCATCATGCCCACTTCTCACCACTTATCCTATCCTCTGAAAGCATACTTCCATATTCTACAAAAAAAATTTAGCTATTTATTTTCATTCAGTTATGATGACAAACCCCATATCATTCCAAGATGACCCTTGGATGAATGAGTGAATGAATGAATGAACGAATGAACAAATGAGTGAATGAACAAATAAATAAAACATCATGTACACTCCTGGAAATTGAAATAAGAACACCGTGAATTCATTGTCCCAGGAAGTGGAAACTTTATTGACACATTCCTGGGGTCAGATACATCACATGATCACACTGACAGAACCACAGGCACATAGACACAGGCAACAGAGCATGCACAATGTCGGCACTAGTACAGTGTATATCCACCTTTCGCAGCAATGCAGGCTGCTATTCTCCCATGGAGACGATCGTAGAGATGCTGGATGTAGTCCTGTGGAACGGCTTGCCATGCCATTTCCACCTGGCGCCTCAGTTGGACCAGCGTTCGTGCTGGACGTTCAGACCGCGTGAGACGACGCTTCATCCAGTCCCAAACATGCTCAATGGGGGACAGATCCGGAGATCTTGCTGGCCAGGGTAGTTGACTTACACCTTCTAGAGCATGTTGGGTGGCACGGGATACATGCGGACGTGCATTGTCCTGTTGGAACAGCAAGTTCCCTTGCCGGTCTAGGAATGGTAGAACGATGGGTTCGATAACGGTTTGGATGTACCGTGCACTATTCAGTGTCCGCTCGACGATCACCAGAGGTGTACGGCCAGTGTAGGAGATCACTCCCCACACCGTGATGCCGGGTGTTGGCCCTGTGTGCCTCGGTCGTATGCAGTCCTGATTGTGGCGCTCACCTGCACGGCGCCAAACACGCATACGACCATCATTGGCACCAAGGCAGAAGCGACTCTCATCGCTGAAGACGACACGTCTCCATTCGTCCCTCCATTCACGCCTGTCGCGACACCACTGGAGGCGGGCTGCACGATGTTGGGGCGTGAGCGGAAGACGGCCTAACGGTGTGCGGGACCGTAGCCCAGCTTCATGGAGACGGTTGCGAATGGTCCTTGCCGATACCCCAGGAGCAACAGTGTCCCTAATTTGCTGGGAAGTGGCGGTGCGGTCCCCTACGGCACTGCGTAGGATCCTACGGTCTTGGCGTGCATCCGTGCGTCGCTGCGGTCCGGTCCCAGGTCGACAGGCACGTGCACCTTCCGCCGACCACTGGCGACAACATCGATCTACTGTGGAGACCTCACGCCCCACGTCTTGAGCAATTCGGCGGTACGTCCACCCGGCCTCCCGCATGCCCACTATACGCCCTCGCTCAAAGTCCGTCAACTGCACATACGGTTCACGTCCACGCTGTCGCGGCATGCTACCAGCGTTAAGGACTACGATGGAGCTCCGTATGCCACGGCAAACTGGCTGACACTGACGGCGGCGGTGCACAAATGCTGCGCAGCTAGCGCCATTCGACGGCCAACACCGCGGTTCCTGGTGTGTCCGCTGTGCCGTGCGTGTGATCATTGCTTGTACAGCCCTCTCGCAGTGTCCAGAGCAAGTATGGTGGGTCTGACACACCGGTGTCAATGTGTTCTTTTTTCCATTTCCAGGAGTGTATTATTCCTACAGAAACCATGAAAACTAAATCATGTTAGAAACAGCATACAAAGAGGCATACAAGTAGTCATTTGTCCTTGAACTGAACAGGAAGAAACACATACAATACTATTACAAGAACTCCTTGTCATGCACTTTATAGTGAGTCACTCAGTATTTATGAATATTTCACTGGTACATTATACTACGAGTAAAACACAAGTGTAAATACACTAGTCTTGAAGAGAACACGTGCACGAGTTTTGCTACTTTTTTCCCATCAAATACAGGTAACTTTTTCTACTTGTGCATGTAAAAAAGTTGTCATTTCAGTATTTCCAATAACCTATCATACACTGACGTGCCAAAGAAACTGGTATAGGCATGTGTATTCAAATACAGGGATATGAAAACAGGCAGAACATGGCACTGTGGTCGACAACACCTATATACGACAACAAGTGTCTGGCACAGTTGTTACATTGGTTACAGCTGTTATAATAGCAGTTTAGCAAGATTTAATTGATTTTGAACATGGTATTATAGTCGACGCACAAGAAATGGGACACTGCATTTCCAAGGTAGGGATGAAATGGCATTTTCCAGGACAACCATTTCACCAATGTACCGTGAATATCTGGAATCTGATAGAACATCAAATCTCCAACACCGCTGCGTCCAGAAAAAGATCCTGCAAGAATGGGACCTATGACGACTAAAGAGAACTGTTCAAAGTGACAGAATTGCAACCCTTCTGCAAATTACTGAAGATTTAATTCTGGGCCATCAAACATGTCAGCGCATGAGCCATTCAATGAAACCTCATTCATATGAGCTTTCTGAGCCGAAGGCCCACTCATGTACCTTTGATGACTGCACAAGACAGGGCTTTACGCCTCACCTGGGCCTATCAACACAGACATTGGATTGTTGATGGTTAGAAACATGTTGCCTCGTCACACGAGTCTTGTTTCAAATTGTATTGAACAGATGGACGTGTATGGGTATGGAGACAACATAATGAATCCTTGGTCCCTGCATGTCAGCAGGGGCCTGTCCAAGCTAGTGGAGGCTCTGTAATGGTGTGGGGTGTGTGCAGTTGGAGTAATGTGGGACCCTTGATGTGTCTAGATACGACTCTGACATGTGACATGTATTTAAGCATCATGTCTGATCACCTCCATCCATTCATGTCCATTGTGCATTTCGAAGGACTTGGGCAATTTCAACAGGACACGGCGACACCCCATATGTCCAGAATTGCTATAGAGTGGTTTCAGGAATACTGTTCCGAGTTTAAACACTTCCGCTGACCACTAACTGCCCAGACATGAGCATTACTGAACATATCAGGAATGCCTTGCAATGTACTGTTCAGAAGAGATCTCCACTGCCTCATACTCTTACTAATTAATGGACAGCCCTGCAGGCTTCATGGAGTCAGTTCCTTCCAGCACTACTTCAGGCTTCAGCTACTTCAGGCATCAGTTGACTCTATGGCACATCATGTTGCAGCATTTCTGCATACTCATGGGGGCCCTACATGATATTAGACAGGTGTACCAGTTTCTTTGGATCTTCAGTGGAAAAGCTTAACTATGCATCTGGATTCATACATGCAAGCATGCACTCTTATCCAAAAGATCATCTTACGCTGGTGTTTCAGGCCCAGGTTTGTATTTCAAAACTCTCAACATTCCCAAAATCCTGATGGTGGTCTGTTCAGGTTCTTCAGTTCGAATGTCAACCTTGTTGCTGGTATCAATTAGTGCCAACACATCAGTTAGAACCTGAAAAAATAAAACCTTATTACAGTCACAAAAAACACAAATAAAATATAAAAATCAGCATGTGTTTTAGAGAAAATCAACATTAATTTTGTGATCCCAAGGTATTTCATAAAACAAAATTATACAAAATGTGATGTATGGTCCATAAATAACACATACTATCAAAGCCAAAAACTAATACAGACACATACACACAAAGAAAAAAAAAGCAGTAATCTCAGGCTTATGGCGAATAAATTTTCTGTGGATGAAGAGCTACTGCATGAACAAGAGGCTAGTCTTCAGCAGCCAGAAGATAATTAGTACAGAAGGACTGATGACTGAGCCCCATCATGTTATATACAAATCGGGGGTTGATTTAGCCCCTCTCCTAAAATGAAAATACTTTTAAATGCTCAGCACATAGACATATTTACAGATTAATTTGTGATGCAAATGTAAAATGACTTGTGCCACATCATTATGCTTTATTGTGCAAAAAGATCCATGAAACATGAAACTATCTATCATACCATAGCTCCTTCAAATAAGAAACCGGACTAACTTGAAATGCAGTGTGTGAGAAGAGGATGTTATGCATCAGGTGTACCGCTATGGGTGGGCTCTAGCGCTGAATTACTAATGCTTTTTCTTCCATCCCGCTACTCAGCACTATTTCCCTCTGCTACTATTATCTAACATATTAATTTACTCAGTGTTCATCATTTTCTTTCTCTTCTTTGCTGTGTTTTGTGTGTCACCTCCAGAACTACACCACATGCCCTGACTTATAACCCACACTGTATCAACCATCTCATTTACGCACAACACAAAGCACTGATTGTTGGTACATGGTTGCATGTCTCACATTGTTTCTGCCAATATAATTAATCCCAGAGCTAAAAATTGACCACTCTTCCTGTTTCATTCACTCTCACATATTTTTGTGTGTTTTTTTCTGAACCACCCTGTGCCACACCAACATGCCCTACTTCAACCTTCCAGCCTCCCCCCCTCCCCCTCTTCCCACACACACACACACACACACACACCCCTACCCCATTACTTTCTCTCGTCTTATTCCAATATGCACATACTAATCTCACCTAATCCAATCACACCTGCTGTCCCCCCCCCCCTTTTCTTTCTTCATACCAACCTGCATCCCACATTATTGTCTGTCTATTTATTTTTCTCTTTCATCTCACTGTGTTTTAATGTCAGTTTCTGTTCAGTTTCACCTTTCACTACATACTCACTCCATTACATTTCATCTTGTTTCCCTATATTTCATCCATTCCATTCTTTTTGTGATTTTTCCCACATATTTGTATGTATTTTATGTTTTATGTGAGCTTTTTCAAACATATTTTTTTCATAATTTAATATTTTTACGTGTTTTTATCCTCGACCATGGCTCCTTGCTTCTCCACCTGTGTCAATACAGAACAGTTTCCCTATCCCTAACAAGAACCCAGTCCTGCATACCATTCCTACATTGCTGCCTAGCTCATGTAATCTCCTCAAATGGCCTGACAATCAAATCACCCATCTCTGGTTGCAACTCCTCCTTCCACAATGATCTCTATCTGTACAAGTTCAATGAGTGCACAGCCCTCACCAAACAAGTCCCGCAAAACTAAGTAAATCAGGCCCAAACCTCTTTGCAATACCTCCCCTCTCCATCCATAAAAATCTCCTGCACTGCATTCCCAAATTCCTGCATAACACCTCTCACACTGTAACTCTTGCCCTCCAGCAACTAGAGCAATACGGACAATGCTACTTCAAAAAACTCAACCAACCTGCTCATCTCATACTCCTGCCTTGGAATACCAATATCCACCTCCTCTACAAGTGCCTCCAAACCTACCACACATCCTCTCACAGCTAACAGAACCTATCGTGCAGACCTATTACACTTTACCATACAGAATCCATACCTAAACCAACCCACAAAAATTCATGAATCTTTCCTACAAAATCCTTAGTTCCATGGAAATATCAGTCCTTTTCAAACACCTTACCAGTTGCCTCACTCCCATATTCAAACATGAAGGGCTTTTTAAAGGCCTTCTCACCTTCTCCCGATCACTACAGTGAAAACATCTTTCTGCCACCATCCCTTCCAACTATATTCAGCCCAAAACCAATACTGAACCTTGCCTAACTTAGTACACCCCTCCATCTAACCATGACTCACTGCCACTGCCCCCAAATCATCCCCTGTTAACATTCTAAAACTTCTTAACATACAACCTTGTCACCATTCCACAAATCTCTTAACATGAAAGCAATCTTACATCCACAGAAAAAACCACAACCCACCACTTAAAAACTGGTCGCATCCCTTATTATCCCACCAGCCAACAAAGACTTCACCAATCTGGTTTTGAACCAGAGGGACCATCTGGTGGAGGAACTCTGCCAGCTGCCAGATTCGTCCACCTGAAAAGCCTGCCACAGAGACCCCACCAGTAATCCAACAGCATCATGAGACCCTCTTCAAATGCCCCCTCTCCACCCCCTCCTCTGTCTCTCCCACCCCACCCCACCCCCTCCCTCCTATCCTTCCCCACTGTCCTACCTTCTACAGATTTTCTGAAAACCATAGACCTTACCCAGGAAGCCCCATTGCAGCCAATTACTGTTTGCCAACTGAGAGAATCTCTGCTCTCATGGGCCATCATTTTCATTCTATTACCCATAACCTACCCTCCTACATCAATGAGACCAACCATTTCCTCCGTCATCTCCACAGTTCTTATTTCTTTACCACATGGAATCCTGCTCATCACTGTTGATGTCACCTCCATCTATACTAACATCCACGATGCCTGTGGCATTTCCACTATTGAACACTACCTTTCCCAAAGCCTGGCTGACTCCAAACCTACAATCTCCTTCATGGTCACCACCCAGAATCACTTCTCCTTTGAAGGCATCAATAATAAATGAATCTGTGGTACAGCAATTGGCACCTGCATTGCACCATTCCATGCCAAACTATTTATAGGCCAATTAGAAGAATCCTTCCTAACCACCTAGAAACCCCTAAACCCTCAACTGGTACAGATTAACTGATGATAACATTGTGGTCTGAACTGAGGGTAAGGCCACCTTATCTACATCCCTCCACAACCTCAACACCTTCTCCCCCACTTGCTTCACTTGGTCCTGCTCAAGCAAAAAAGCCACCGTCCTCAGTGCTGACCTCCACCTAAAGGATGGCTACATCTGTAACTCCATCCCTGTCATGACAGCTGCCACCCATTCCATACCAAAAAGTCCCTTCCATACAGCCAATCCACTTGTGGGCATCACATCTGTAATGATGAGCAGCCCCATCTAAATATACCAGTCTTACTGATGCCTTCATCTATTTAAATACCCTCCCAACCTTGTACAGAAACAGATCTCCTGTGTGTTGTCTCTCCAACCTCCTACCACCTTCCACATACCACCATCTGGTCTCAAGGTGCATCCCCTCGTGGCTCACTACCACACAGGGCTGGACAAACTGAATCACATTCTCCGCCATGGTTACGACTACCTCTTGCCATGCCCTGGAATGAGAAATACCCTACCCACTATAGTTCCCATCCCCCCCCCCCCCCCCAAAGAGTTATTACACCACCCACCGAACCTTGTAGTATCTTTGACCATCCATACAACACCTCTAGCCTGGTAACAGTACAACAGATCTAGATGTCCCATACATCCTCCCACCGCCACCTACTCCAGTCAAGACACAGGCATCTCCTATCACATCATCAAAGTCATGAAAGGAGTCATGTGATTCACAAACTAAGCTGCAATTACAGTACTGTTTCCTACTTGGGCATGAAAACAGATGCTGTCTGTCCCCATGAATGGCCACTGATAAACTGTGGCCAACAGAGAGCTGGGCTATTCAGTTGCTGAACATGCTGCCCATCACAATGTGCTTCATTTCAATGACTGCTTCAAAGCCTGCGCCGTATGGATCCTTCCCATCAACATCAGCTTTTCTGAAATGCACAGATGGGAACGCTCCCTGCAATATATCCTACATTCCTGTAACTCCCCTGGCCTTAACCTGCCCTAGTCCCTATCCTTAATCTACCTATCCCTTCCCTGCTCCCACCCCAGCACCACAGAGCCTTCTATTCCACCCTCAAACCAACTAGCCTTTTTCCTCACCTCTGATATCTCCTTTTTCACCCCCCACTCAAAACTTCCTGACTTCACCTAGCAGCCCTACACTGTCCCCACCACATCCCTGCATGCTCTCACAAACAGCACTAGAACTTCCTCCACTCCTACCCTGCCTCCCTACCCCTCCTTACCCCATGCCTTCTTACCCCCACCACCCACGCCAGATTGCTGCTCCTATCGGGCACAGTTACTGTCTGCAACCTTGCCACAGCAGCCATAGGTAGTGGTCATATATGAGTGAGTTGTGCTTGTATGAATGTTTATGTATTTTCTCTTTCAGAACATTAAGTGCCTAACAATCTTTTCATTATGCCTCTCTGTTACTCAACATTTCTTCTGTATAGTAAGTAGCAATCTGTCCTTTTCATAATATCGTAGTTGTTGTTAGTTGTATTATTTGTAAAAGGCTGTCCTTTAGGATAAGGCACTAATGACCTGATTTTAAAGTGTAATAGTCATATGTTGAAGCAAGTGTTGGTCAACATGACAAGTATGATCACTTTTCTATAAAAATACGGTGACTTCCATCCCTAGTTCTGAGTCGAGCTGAAGGCTTGAACCAGAGAGTCCATTGGTTTTGCAACCCACCAGGCTGTGACTTCCTAGACTTGCCCCACATGGCTGAGAATTGCAAGGTTTCCATAAATAGGTCAAGTGTGCGTAACAAAGGCTGCTACCCAGGTAGCTGACTGTATGTGGGGTGTACACAAGGGTCTTTTAAATTAGGTGACTCTCTGTTCCATCCAGATTATGATACATGCAGGACACCAATGAGCATCAGTGTAAGATCCAAAGAAACACGCCAACCAGGTGAGAGTATTGATATCCTAGGTTAACTGCCAAATAATTTGCAACAAAGTGCCAGAGCTTGACACGCTCCTAAAAGGCAGTACAGCTTACATAATACTAGGTACAGAAAGCCAGTTAAAACTGGAAGCTGACGGTAGTGAGATGTGTGGCATTTAAGCATATATCAAAAGGATAGGCCAATGAGAACTGGAGGTGTTTGACACTGTAGACAAACTCAAATCCGCTAAGACTGAAATTGAAGTTTCATTTGAGATTGTATGAGCAAGACTCAGAATTCAGGTTGGACATACTCAGCTCCAGATGTAACCCAACATTTTAGAGAAAAACCTCAGTTCAGTTCACTATACGGAAGTTCACTAATCATACTGCAATCATTGGAGTAGATTTTAACTGTCCATCAATCAACTGGGATAATTACAGTGTTGTTACAGGGTGAATATAACAAGACATTCTGTGAAACATTACTAAATGCCTTCTCTGGAAACTATTTAGAACAGATCATTCAGAACCCCATTTATGCTAGAAATAGCAACAAACAGACCTGGCACCTTTTAGGATGTACACATAGACACTGGTATCAGTAACCATGAGCCAGTTATAGCAGCAAATAATACCAATGTACAAAGGGCAACTAAAACAAGTAGAAAGATCTATATGTTCAGTAAAGGAGACAAAGAACCAGTAGTGATACAACTCAATGAGGAGCTCAGTAGAGAAACTCATAGATGACCTATGGCTCAAATTTAAAACAACAGTTAACCATGCACTGGATAGAAATGTATGAGCCGTGTGTAATTCCATCTTTCCACGGCTCGTTTCTTGAGTGTCGTGTGGAGCCAATATTTTTGGTAATCGTAGTGCTTGGGCACGATCCGGCTCTAGCATCTCATTGCTGTCTTTTATTGCTTCGCTTCTATTTCGATTTTCCGCAGTTGTTCAGGGTTGGTCTTTTATGAAGCTCTTTCGTTTGAACTCCCGCCTGTAGTGTCCCCACTATCGATTGCGAGTGCTGTCTTTGGTGTACTTAGAAACCGTAAGGTTGATAACACAACCGACTCACGTGTTTACTGCAGCAGACTCTTTGGCCTGTACTATTTATAGGCAAGCGCGGTCATGCTGGAGGAAGTTGTTGCACAGTGGCCTTCATGTCTGCTCTGGTAACGTCAACATCCTGCCTTCCGCGTACAGGTGTTATAGAACCCACACTTCTACACGTGGAGGAACGTCGGCCTGGTTGAGGCCCCTCTGTCCACTCTTCACTGGTTGTCCGCGGGAGGCGGACGGCAGTCTAATCATCGCCTGCGTCAACAAAGGCAAACAAACAGTAACCATCATGGGGCGGTGGAGCCGCCGTTCGGTGAGGGTTTGAGTCCGGGAGTAGTTCGGCTGGGTTGGTGTCTGCCGGGACAACTGGGGACGGCTCAGAATAGTACACAGCAGTCCTGGACAAATGACAAAGTGTGTCGAGGGAAAGGAGAAAAGAAGTTAAGTGTGAATGTTTCAAGTTGATTGTCCTTTGGGATTGAGTTCATCCAGTCGTCTTTCCCGCCTTGTGGCCACCGCCGTGGCAATCCTCTGTTCTGTTCACTGGTGCAATTCTGACAGTGCAGATTCCTCCATGCATCATTGCTAACCAGCGTACTAGTGTATTTTGGTAGTTATTTGTGTACGTTTGCACTTCTATGTTTTGGTAGTTCATCCTCCCGCCCTGTGGTTGCAGAATTTTGGGTGGGGAATTAGTTCCTTGTCTCCCAAGATCTAGTGGTCTATTATTGATGTTAATTCTAGTTCAGTCTAGTGTTCTGTTAATCCCTGGGTATATGTATCCGCCATACTATTTGCGCTGTATTTATTCTAAATGAGTTGCACTGACAATAGTTGGGGGTCCGAGTCCTGTCACAGAGCTGACAAGGGGTCACATTGGTTTCGGCTTGTCAGTTGAAGGTTGTTGTCTTAGAGGTTTGTTAACATTGGCATGTCAGCATTGTCTAGTGCTGCTGGGACCTAACGAAGAACATTGTGCTGATTAGGTAATGTTGTTAAATGTTCTAGTTTTCATTTCGATATCTGTATTTGTGAAGGCAACTGCATGAAGTAAGATCTGTTCTCAAGCTATGCTGGATCTTGCGCTCTGGGTATTTTTGGTTTGTTTTGATCCCGACTATTTGAGTGTCAGGAATATGGAACTGTGTTATTAACATTTGGCTTGAACAGCGGACACGCGGCTACTTTAGTACGTGTGTAGTGGCATGGCGTCCTCATGAAGGTGTGCCCGTTAGATTGCCATTGCGTCTCCTCAAAGTGTAATTTCCACCTTACTAAAACCCCCTTGTTAAAAGGGAGGAAAAAAACTTTAGAAATACCTTCTATTTGTATTAACTATCTCACCTGTCGCTTAAGTAAATATCTGCTCAGTTATTAAGCTAATGGGAGCACCTATCCTAAAAGCAACTAGGGCTATTCTATTATGCCCTCGTGCCTATTTTGGTCTGAAAGATTGTATAAACAGGTTTACATGCTCCATATCGAATTTCTGATGTTGTTTTTTGACCGATTGTGGATTATTTAAATTCATTATAGTACAAACGTTTGTATTTTACCAACCGTGTTTCTAAGTTATTAATGTGATTGGCTGGAATGTAATACGAAAGTTTTACGACCATAGGTTGTCCAGGTTGAAATTTGAAGCCATGTTGTGTTGTGAATTAATGTATTTATGTTTTATATTGCAATGAGAATGTAAATGTGGTAAACCCAAACTTTGTGATTAATAATTAAAGATTTAAGAGTGCGTTCACTTAGCGCTTACTTATGTATTGTATTATTATTATTATTTTTAAAACATTATATTAGGCGTTTTAATTTCTTAAATTAAAGCCTTTCAATTCGAGAGTGGTGGCCCTCCCATTTTGGGCAATTGTAAGCATCGAAGCAGGATTTGCATAGTTGGTGTTATGTATTGTATGTTATGAATAAATTATTTGTGTGTTAAATCGCGTCTGATATGTCAATTCCTTGGCCCCATCCACACCTTGGTCGTAGTCTTTTAATATTAAATGATCAGACCACCATTCCAATGAACACAGTGGAAAAGTTCATGAGGGGAGGTACTCTCCATGATATCTAGTCAAAGTAAAGAGACTTCTAAGGAAACAGAGGCTACTGCATAACAGGTACAAAACAAAGCATAAGACTATAAATGGGGGGATGCTGAATGCAACACATTTGACAGTCAAGAGAGCAATGCATGAATGCTTCAATGACTACCGTAGCAGGATATTGTCAAATGATCTTTCGCAAACCCCAAAGAAATTCTGGTCATATGTAAAGACTGTTAGTGGCACCAAGGTTAATGACCAGTGACCAGTCACTCATGGACGATACTGGAGCCAGAGCTGAGAGTAGCAAAGCAAAAGCAGAAATGCTTAACTTTGCTTTCAAACGTTCCTTTACAAAGGAAAACCACGACTATTGCTCCAGCTTAATTCTAATATGATTGAAAAGATAAGTGAAAAAGATATTAGTGTTGGTGGGATTGAGAAACAGCTGAAATCATTCAAATTAAAAAGGCCCCATGGAATCCCTATCAGATTCTATACCCAATTCATTGATGAGTTAGCCTGTCTGTTAACTATAATCTGTCATAGCTCCCTTGAACAAAAAATTGTGTCCAATAGTTGGAAGAAAGCACAAGTCACACCCATACAGAGATGGGTAGCAAAAGTGATCCACAGAATCACTGTCCAATATCTTTGACATCCATTTGTTGCAGAAACTTAGAACACACTCTGATCTCAAAAGTAATGAGGTGTCTTCAACAGAATGACTTGGCCCCATGCCAATCAGCACACGGATATTGAAAACATCAATCATGCGAAACCCAACTCACATTTTTCTCAGATGGCATACTGAAAGCCATGGATCAAGGCAGGTATGAGGTATCAAGTGCAATTTGTGACTGGATTGATGATATCTTGAAAGGGAGGGTGCAACAAAGTATCTTGAATGGGAAGACACTGACAGATGTAGAGGTGACTTGGTGTACTCCAGGGAAGTGTGCTGGGTCCCTTGCCATTCGTGATATACAGGATGTTACAAAAAGGTACGGCCAAACTTTCAGGAAACATTCCTCACACACAAATAAAGAAAAGATGTTATGTGGACATGTGTCCAGAAACGCTTAATTTCCATGTTAGAGCTCATTTTAGTTTCGTCAGTATGTACTGTACTTCCTTGATTCACCGCCAGTTGGCCCAAGTGAAGGAAGGTAATGTTGACTTCGGTGCTTGTGTTGACATGAGACTCATTGCTCTACAGTACTAGCATCAAGCACATCAGTACGTAGCATCAACAGGTTAGTGTTCATCAAAAACGTGGTTTTGCAGTCAGTGCAATGTTTACAAATGCAGAGTTGGCAGATGCCCATTTGATGTATGGATTAGCACGGGGGAATAGCCGTGGCGCGGTACGTTTGTATCGAGACAGATTTCCAGAACGATGGTGTCCCGACAGGAAGACGTTCGAGGCAATTGATCGGCGTCTTAGGGAGCACGGAACATTCCAGCCTATGACTCGCGACTGGGGAAGACCTAGAACGTCGAGGACACCTGCAATGGACGAGGCAATTCTTCGTGCAGTTGACGATAACCCTAATGTCAGCGTCAGAATAGTTGCTGCTGTACAAGGTAACATTGACCATGTCACTGTATGGAGAGTGCTACGGGAGAACCAGTTGTTTCCGTACCGTGTACAGCGTGTGCAGGCACTATCAGCAGCTGATTGGCCTCCACAGGTTCACTTCTGCAAATGGTTCACCCAAGAATGTGTCAATCCTCATTTCAGTGTAAATGTTCTCTTTATGGATGAGGCTTCATTCCAACGTGATCAAATTGTAAATTTTCACAATCAACATATGTGGGCTGACGAGAATCCGCACGCAATTGTGCAATCACGTCATCAACACAGATTTTCTGTGAGTGTTCGGGCGGGCATTGTTGGTGATGTCTTGATTGCGCCCCATGTTCTTCCACCTATGCTCAATGGAGCACGTTATCATGATTTCATATGGGATATTCTACTTGTGCTGCTAGAACATGTGCCTTTACAAGTACGACACAACATGTGGTTCATGCACAATGGAGCTCCTGCAGATTTCAGTCGAAGTGGTCATACGCTTCTCAACAACAGATTCGGTGACCGATGGATTGGTAGAGGTGGACCAATTTCATGGCCTCCACGCTCTCCTGACCTCAACCCTCTTGACTTTCATTTATGGGGGCATTTGAAATCACGTGTCTACGCAACCCCGGTACCAAATGTAGAGACTCTTCGTGCTTGTATTGTGTACGGCTGTGATACAATATGCCATTCTCCAGGGCTGCATCAGTGCATCAGGCATTCCATGCAACGGAGGGTGGATGCATGTATCCTTGCTAATGGAGGACATTTTGAACATTTCCTGTAACAAAGTGTTTGAAGTCACGCTGGTACATTCTGTTGCTGTGTGTTTCCATTCCATGATTAATGTGATTTGAAGGGAAGTAATAAAATGAGCTCTAACATGGAAAGTAAGCATTTCTGGACACATGTCTCCATAACATATTTTCTTTCTTTGTATGTGAGGAATGTTTCCTGAAAGTTTGGCCGTACCTTTTTGTAACACCCTGTACGTTAATGACCTTGAAGACAACGTTTACAGTAACCTTGAACTTTTCACGTATGATGCAGTTATCTATAATAAAGTATAGTCCAAAAGGAACAACACAAATATTAATTAAGATCTTGAGAAGATTTCAAAGTGGAGCAAAGATAGGCAACTTGCTTTAAATGTTCAGAAATATAAAATTGTACACTTCACAAAATGCACAAAAATAAAGTATCCCTATGACTTCAATATCAGTGAGTCACAATTGCAGTGATTAAACTCACACAAATAGCTGGGTGTAACATTTCGTAGGGATATGAAATGGAATGATCACATACACTCAGTCATGGGTTAAGGAGGTAGACAATTTCGGTTTACTGGTAGAGCACTAGCAAAACGCAATTAGTCTACAAAGAAGAGCGCCTAAAAATCACTTGTGTGACCCATCCCAGAATTTGGTCAAGTGTGTGGAACACATACCAGATAGGACTGACAGCCAGTTTTAGATGCGTACACAGAAGGTCAGCACAAATGGTCATGAGAGTGTCAAGGCGATGTTGAAAAAACTGACCTAGCAGACTTTTGATGATAGACATAAACTATTCCAAGAAAGTGTACTTCAAAGTTTCGGGAACCAGCTTTAAGTGATGACTCTAGAAATATATTACAACCCTCTAGATATCACTCTGATAGGGATCATGATTACAGGGTCAAATTACATACAGCATGCACACAGGCATTTAAACTCTCATTCTTCCCACATTCCATACATGAATGGAACGGGAAACACCCCTAATAAATGATACAATGGGACATACCCTCTGCCATGCATTTCACAGTGATTTGCAGAGTACATATGTAGATACAGAGGAGTAAAAGTAGCCTCACTGTGTGGAAGCATCATGAGGAAAGTGTATTGACATCCATATGGCGTGGAATATGGTTCGAAAAATTTTGCAGTAGTGATCCACAATGTAGTTTATTGGATCTAAAATTGTGGTCACTGCCCATCTATTTGGTTCTGAGCCTATAAGACAAGCGTTATTAAATATTCCCTACTTGACTGGTTTCTTTTTTATACAAATGAGTTCTGAATTAGTCCAGTATGAAAGCAGAAATACGGGCAAGAGGTAGTTACTAAAATTGATAAATTGGCTTTTAATTTTAGCTTTATTGATGTATGGTCTATGGATATGGGTATTGGGTCACAGGGGGTAATTTTTAGTGGATAGAAAAGAGGGTGTGATTGTATGGGGGACTGTTTCTTTTTTTCAGAATTCCCCCACCCCCCCACCCCCTTGTTCTTTTGGCTGGTCTAGATCTTTTTTTTATGATAAATGTTGGTAAGTACTCTGGCAAAATATGTTCAATTAATATTTTATTTTTATTATATATGTAATGACTTGTATTTAATAGGTTGATTTTAGATATACAGATTAACTAAAGTCAGTGATGCCAGATATAGGTTTGTATCATTGTATTATTGGCTTTTTGGGAATACCATTCATATGTGTTTGGTGGGTTTTGTGGAGGTTATTTTAACTACATAAGTAAAATGGAGAAGCTACATTTGCCCTACTTTGTAAACGGCTTATTATTTTTCAGGTATTTGCTGAGTATTGTGAACTTCACTTGGTATAGGTATAGCAAACACACTGAATATTAACTATATCAGTGTAGTAGAAAACTTAAAATTGGAAAGAAATAGTCAAAAACAGAAGGGCATTAAGGTACCAAAAAGATCATGCAGTACTATGTTCTTAAGACCAGTCACGGAAGATGAATTGCCGAAAATTATACAGAAACTGAAGTCCCAGAAATCAGCTGGTGGTGATGAAATATCAAATCATGTAATAAAGCTGGTAAGTGAGGAGATAATAACACCGCTGCTGAACATAGCAAACTACTCTTTCAGAGATGCAATTTTTCCAGAAGAACTGAAGATAACGAAGGTAGTGCCAGCGTACAAGAAAGGGTATAAGGATGATCCCAACAACTACAGACCAGTTTCACTGATATCAGGTTTCTCAAAAATCCTAGAAATGCTTATGTATACCAGATCAGTTAACTTTTTGGACAAACATAACATTCTCATACCCTCACAACATGGTTACAGAAAGGGTAAATCTACAGAATCAGCAATTTCCAGTCTAACAGAATACATTTTGCAATCCTTAGATGAGAAAAAGGTTGTCTCTGCAATGTTTCTGGATCTTTCAAAGGCATTTGACACCACTGACCATGAAATGCTGATACAAAAATTAAGCAACTATGGCATTCGAGGGCAACCAGGTGAATGGATAAAATCATACTTGTGCAACTGAAAGCAGTATGTATCATTAGGAAACTCACCAATCTGAAACCAAACCCATCAAATATGGAGTGCCACAGGGTTCGGCAAGGGCGCCATTGTTATTTAATGTTTTTGTTAATGATATAGGTGTTGAACAGGAAGAAAAGAAAATATTGTATGCTGATGACATGACAATACTAAATAGTGACCAAAATATGGAACAGCTTGAGAGAAGAGCACACATATCTGCAAATGTCACAGCTCAATGGCTGTTGGAAAATGAACTGGTTATAAATCTAAAAAAGAATATGTGTGCAGTGTTTAAAAACAAGGAAAAGGCTATAGAATTGGATTTAGAGATTGATGGAACAAGGCTGGAAGAAGTAGAATCTGCTAGATTCTTAAGTATTCTTGTGGATAATGAACTGAAATGGAAAAAACATATTAATAATGTCTGTAAGAAACTGAGCTCTCTCATATTCTTAATGATGCAACTATCACAGTATTCAGACAAGAACCTTCTGTGTACAGTGTATCATGGACTTAAAAAAAAAGGACCATTTTAAGAAGACAGACCTCTGAAACGTGCAGAAACTGTTTAGGTATCTTAACTTTTTCATCGTTGTACATATACAAAACAATAATTTACATCACAAAAGCTATTGAGGACTGGATTACAAATGCTAGTGTACACACCCACAATAAAAGAAGGAAGAATGAAGTACGGAGCATACACCACCAACTGGCAATGCTAGAAAAAGGACCCCAGTACTCTGGTATCAGACTACTAAGAAGTCTGCCTAAAAACCTGCAAGATAGTGTACTTAACAATGACTTTCCAAAGAAACTTAAAGACTATCTCATTGAAAAAGAGTTTTACAGTGTTGCAGAATACTTATGCCATTAAATTTGTATATATTGTTATTCATTATCAATGATGTAATAATATAAGCTAAAGGTGTAGAAAAATAAGTGATAACAAATGTTAACACTTTGACATGTCCTATATTACATGTACATTTACTGTACACAATGTAATCTTACAGGATCAAATAAAATTCAATTCAGTTCAAAATTCAATTCAACCCATGAAATAGCTACATTGTGTCACATAATGTCATGTTTGCATGATGTATTTGGAATACATTGTATTTGCAGATGCCATTTTGTCATCTGTGGTGACACTCTCTAATGTTGAATGTCTATGTTTATGAGTTCTATGTGAGCAATGTTCGTGAAGCATTAGACTTAGGGCTTTATGTTGTTCCATTTTCTGTTGGCTTGTATGCAAGTTATACTAATGGCAGTAGTTATTGGCTACTCATTTGTTTCCTGTTTGTTTTCCATTTTCAAATTGTTAGTTTGCTGTGTCCTTAACAATCAAAAATTTAATTCCTTGTTTTTTATTAGTCACTAATTATGTATCTTAATGATGAGATTTGTGAGTCAAACATCGGTTGCTGCTTTGGACAATGAAACAGCCACAACAATTCCATTTCTGCAGTTATATGGTCTCACAGCTGAAGATGTGAATTATCAATAGTGTGGCGAATTAATGAAACTGACTGCAGTTGCTGGGTGTCACACCAGGAATGAGCATGTGGCAGAACATGTATATGGGATGAACTAGAGTTGTATTAGTGTTTTTTGTTTGGTTTGTTTTTACTTCCTTTTCGTTTTAAGAAAAGACAACTAAAAACAGGGACAGGGAAAAAGGTCCACAAAATACTTCATAGAGAAACAGAGGGGTTGAGCTCAGATTAGATGTCCTTCACCCTACTGTTAAGACAGATAAAAAGTAAAGTGCGGTCTACAGCTCGTGCATCATTCACTAAAACAGGTGATAACTCAGATGGCAAACACAAATGAGAATATGAAAATATGACCTTGCTAAAATGATCTCCTCTTGATCAGAGGGCCAAGGAAGTGGTCATCCAAACCACTGGAAGACGCTTAATTCCCCAGAGCTTGTTCTCATGAAGGGAGGACTAGTAGTGATGTCAAAGTGATGCCAAAATGACACCGCCTACTGATAGATGGGAACACAGAGAACATCGGAGAGAATGGAAGAACTAGCAGGCTGCGAGACGAGGACTGCAGCCTTTGGAACAGCGTCAGTGGCCTCATTTTCTGTCAGACTGACATGACCAGGAACCCACATAAACATAATAGTGGCTCCATCAAGAGTGAGCAAGTGACAGCTTTCATGGACATGTTGCCCTAACACATGGATGGTGTGCAGCATACTGAGGCTCTGAAGGGCACTGAGAGTCACAGAATATGACAATTGAAAAGCTTGTGGCACTGAATGTACTGTGTAGCCTGATACAAAGTGAAGAGCTCTGCTGTAAATGCTGAGTAGTGTTCCGGAAGCCAGTACCTAAAATCGTAGGTGCCAATGACAAAGGTGCACCCGACAGCATGGTCAGTCCGAGAGCCATCAGTGTACACAAAGGTACTATCACTAAGTTCCATGCAACGAGCATGAAACTTAAGGCAACAGAGCAAGGCTGGAGTAGTGTCTTCAGGGAGCGAATAAAGGCCTCGGTAAATACAGGCCACCGCATGAAGCCAGGGTGGTGAAGGTTCACAGTTATTGTGAAAGTGGCACGTATCATGAAGTTAAGCTGCCACAGCAAGAGCCAAAAGAGAACTCCAGGTGGTAACAGAGAAGAGGAACGTGCTCCATACTGGTGATCAAAGGAGGCATAGAATGGGTGGCCAGGCAGGGGAGACAAACGGCACGCGTATCTGCCAAGGAGAAAGTCTCGATGGTGTGACAGCGGTATTTCGGCAACTTCGGCATACAGACACTCAACTGGGGTTGTATAAAAGGTACCCATGGCCAAACGGATGCCACGAAGGTGGATACTATTGAGACAGCATAGGAGGTACGGATATACAGGTGCATAAACAGAACACCCAGAGTCTAGTTTCACACAGACAAGGGGCCGGTACAAACTGAGGATGGTGGTTTGATCTTCACCCCGGGAAATACTATTGAAGACACATAGGACACTGAGAGACCGCGTACAGCAGGCTGCCAGTTAAGACACATGGGAGGACCAAGAGAGTTTCCTATTGAGGATGAGCCCCAGGAATTTCATAGTTTCATCGAACAGAAGAACAACAGGCCCAAGAGGTAAAGACACTGGAAGAAACAAACTGTGCCGGTAGCAATTCATACAAAATGTTTTGACAGCAGGAAAGCAAAAGCCACTTTCACTGCTCAACAAGTAAAAACGATCAGAAAATCACTGAAGACACTACCAAAGGAGACAAGTCCATAGATAACTCTTACAGATCACACAATCATCACCAAAAAGTGATCTGGAGATGTCTGGTGAGAGAAAGGGCATTGTAGGGTTAATGGCAATAGCAAAGATGACGATGCTGAGGACAGAACCCTGAGGCACACCATTTTCCTGGATAAAGGTATCCGACAAGATGGAACCCACACGTACCTTGAAAACTGGGTCTTTCAAAAATTCCTCAAGCAAACTGGCGACCCAAAGTGTTAGACATAGCAATAGGATCCACTATGACACCGTCTGCTACTGTCAAGCCAGAAATTGGGGAAGGGACCTCGGTCCCAGAGAGCCAACGGAGGTTGGCCCAAATTCCAGAACAGGAAGTGGAATTGTTAAAAGAGCTAGTAAAGGAAATCCAGCTAGCTTTCTATCCCAAAGAACACGATGACACTGTGCACGCAACTGTTTGTAACAAATGTAGTTGGCCATCCTAGGATGACAGTTAAAAACATGGAGAGCATGTCTCCACATGCGAATTACGTCACAGAACGCCTCAGTCTACCAAGGGAACAGGTCACGACGCAGTAAAGAGGAAGTGTGAGGAATGGAATGTTCTGCAGCAGTAAGGATAATGTTTGTATGATATTTTATCTGGTCACCGCAACTGGAGAAATGTTGTTCGTCAAAGGTAGCAAAGAAGGAGTAAAGCCTGCAGTTGGCCTTAGAAATCTGCCATTTGGGTGTGCACATAGGTGAGGTAGTAGTTAGCAATCAGAGAGCTTATGGGACATGGTAACTCGAGTGTGTGTGAGAGAGAGAACTGACCAATCAAGATGATGGGGAAGCTAGGCAGTGTAGAAGGATGTATCCAAATGGGAATAGGCGTGTATGGAGTCTGAAAGGAATGTGAGTGCTTCCGTCTTAAGGCAGATGATTGAGGGCAGCCAAGAGGTCACATCTCTGACACGTTTCAGAGAACCTCAAAGGGAATGGTGCACATTAAAGTCAACCAGCAGCAGAAAGGGGTGAGGGAGTTGGGGTTGGGTTGGGTTGTTTGGGGAAAGAGACCAAACAGCGAGATCATCAGTCTCATCGGATTAGGGAAGGCCAGGGAAGGAAGTCAGCTGTGCCCTTTCAAAGGAACCATCCCGGCATTTGCCTGGAGCGATTTAGGGAAATCATGGAAAACCTAAGTCAGGATGGCCAGATGTGCGATTGAATAGTTGTCCTCCCAAATAAGAGTCCACAGTGCTAACCACTGCAACACCTCGCTCAGTCTGAGGGACTTAACCAATAAGCTAGAGGAAGTGTGCCCTAGTGATGCCGAATGATGGAAGGATGTGAATGGTACAAAGGGTAAAGGTCAAATCGAGAAAGAAAAGAAAATGCAGACTGCAACAGCTTGAAGCCAGGTAGTAAGGGAGATGGGTCGAGGATTAACATCATCCCAGATGAGCAGCACGACTCCCCCATGAGATAGAATGCCATTCTCGGGGGGAAGGTCATGGCGGACCAGGCAGAAATGTGAAAGCTCAAAGCAGTCATGAGGACACAATTTTGTTTCCAGCAGCCATAGAACAAAGATATACTGCAATTTTAAGAGCACCTTAAGTCCTCTTTGTTTGATTGAAGGCTGCGAACATTCCGTTGAAAGAGAGTCTTAACGAGGAAAGGGGAGGAAGGAAAAAATGATGGGATGTCACCTCAGCGACCACTGAGTGCCAGCCATCTAACACTCAGTGCTAAATGGCGCAGAGGATTGATGAATCCGCTCCATGAAGTCTACAGAAGCATTAGCATTCTTCTTCTGTTTGTCTAGGGAGTCCATGACAGAAAAACGGTTGGCGGTGTGCACTGGTGACATGGATGTTGGCCGGGTAAGAGTATACCATGACGACATCACTGAAGAGGATCTCTTGAGTCAGTGAGGGAGAAGACAATTTCCCTTTGTTTTACTTCTTGGATACTTTCCGGTTGGCAGAGGAAGACTCAGATCTTTGTTGACTGGAGGGATGCAGGAAGGCCTCACAGGAGTATTCCTTCTCTCCTATTCACCCTGTCAGTTGTGTAGGAGGTGACTTCGCACCACGAGGCAAAAGTTTGATGGCTTGTTGCACAGCTGGAGGAGGAGATTGGGATGTTTTCATGACACTGGGTGATTTCACAACCGTGATACTGAAATTAGGTCACATGTCTGCGCGGCCATGTGCTTCGTGGAACGAGATGTAGCAACAACAGTATTGTAAGTGCCGGATGGTAGAACTCAGGGTTTCCGCCTAACCAACAACTTTCAGGCGATTAGGTGAAGTACATTTTCCTTCACCCGGAAGCCCTGAACAGCCTGCTCATCAGATACTCAGGACAATCTCGGGAGGCGGCGGCACGAACACTATTGCAGTTGATACTGTGAGGAGGAGGGGGTAGATAATTGCCCTCGTGACCATCCCAACCACATGTTAAACATTTGGCCGGCTGTTGACATGACATTTAACTGTAGTTGTAAGGGTGAAAGTGGTAGCAGTGCATCGGATTCGGAACGTACAGTCAGATTATAATAACTTCATTGCCTGCTTTGATTTTTAACCGAAGCACCACTCTATGAAAAGTAAGGAAAACATTGTGTGTGGGCACTAAGAATGCCTCTACCTTCTTCAACACCCGATGGAGTGCAGTGACACCCTGATCCTCTGATCCTGGATTTCTGCCTTAGTTAGACTAGCGAGCAACCTAATGTAAATACCAACATGGGAAGAATTCAGTGTTCTATGGGCCTCGACATGAACAGGACCACGGAAGAGCGAAGCTGCAAGCAGCTAATGTGCTTGAAAATCAGAAGTCTCCAACACCAAAGTGCCATTTAATAAACAACAGCAAGAGTTCACAGGCCAGCAATTGCATCAACGCCTTCCTCAATAATAAACTGATTCACCATAGCAAAGAACGAGGAACCATAGTGCAGTTGGGATTGTCTTTGAACTGCTCGCCTCATTCCATTTATGTTTGGTAGACATTGACTGTGAAGATGATTATTGGCTCATTGCAAGAAAATCCCCTTTGACTACCAGCATATCTGATGATGTGCTCCTTCCAACTGAGGGGGACCCCACACCTCAGGTCACACATCCTGAACACCTAACAGAGGGACCAATTAGCAATGTGGGAAGATAGCAGCTCAAGCAATCACCCCTCCCTGGCCTGGCCTGTACCAGGGGATATGTGTGAAATTCTACCTGTTGACCTGGGGCTAGGAATTACACGTCATGAAGTCACCTGTTACATATCAGATGCATGGGCCGGCCTTCAGGAGTGCACAGGGATGAAGAAGGAAAAGAGGAACCTCAAACGGCAAAGTGGAGAAAGGATAGGAGAAGGGAAATGTGAGAGAAAAAAAGGAACGAAAAACAGTGGAGAGACTGTTCTGATATCAGCTACTGAATATGCAGAACACATTACCAAAAACATCCAGAATATGTTCCCCATGGGAGGAGGAAAAGAGGATAGACATGCAGCACAGAAGGGAAAAGATGCTACGAAGGCTGGGCCCCGCGTGTGTATTGTTTATTGAACTGGGAACCTAGAAACGACAGAGGCACTTCATCCCACCGTAACCCTCAGTGGTTCACAACCCAACAACAGGCAACAGAAGTCTACCCACCCCACCACCGCCCCACACTGACCCCAGGGTCATTGTGCGCTTAGGCCCCCAGTGCCGCCCCTCTTAACCCCCCCCCCCCCTCCCCCGCAGGAACATCCCATACCAGATGAGTGCAACCCCAAATGTTTGTGTAGTAAAGTAATTATGGTGCACATGTATGTGGAGACAGTGTTTGTGCAGCAATCGCCGACATAGTATAACTGAGTCAGAATAAGGGGAACCAGCCCACATTTGCCAAGGCAGATAGAAAACCGCCTTAAAAACCACTCACAGACTGGCTGGCACACTGGACCAGTGTTACACCGCGTGGCTAGCCAAGTGGGCTGGGGCGCCATGCTATCCAAGCACAAACCCGCCAAAGAGCGGCGAGCCCCCTGGGGTGATTATTTTGTGTGTGTTTGTGTGTGTGTGTGTGTGTTGTTTGGAAAGTTTGCATCAAAAATGATGTTGAAGTTTTTTATAATTTCATGGATAAGGCTGTCGAGTCATGAGTGCTGAAACAAAGAAAAATACCAAATTTCAATTTTTTATCTCAAACCATTCCTGAAATATGGTCATGTAAACTTTTCAAAAACTGGCCAAAAATGTGAGAACAGACCTTTTTAAAATTGCCTTAGGAGCTGCCCTAATTGAGCTAGAGAACTGGGAAAGGTGTCATTTTGCAGCATTTTTCATGCTCTTTCCAGTGATAGACAAAAAAACATAGCTTCTAATTAATAACCTTTTTCAAAATGGTAATTAATATTTTGATTTAATTTTTTTACAAAAAGTACATTATTGTAAATTTTCAAAATATTTCCATAATTACTTCATACTATTGTAAATCACATGGCAAAATATAAATGTGGGATGATGATGGGTTCATTGTTAAAAAAAATTACTCCAGACACTTGTTTTTCACTAATGGCCCTAGTTTGACCAAACTGACCTTTAAGGTAGTACGTCAGAAGAGGACCGTATACATAGGGCTTGATGTCTGTACAATAATTCAGAGACTGGAGGCATTGTTGAGATGATGTAGTCTGCATTGTTACCTTCTAAGGCTTTGTGTGCCTACAGCATTATTGTGCACTGTGGTTTTAGTGCAAATCAATTGTTACCTCTGTGTTGACCAGTCTGTATCTATTATATTTAATAGCTTATTTTCAGGTAAATCTATGCATTGAAAGGCAGTTTATAAGTGGTTTTTGTATAAATATGGAACCAAGTAAAAAGTGCAGTGCTGTAAGAGTGCAGTAATGCAATCCACTGAAGAAATCAAATCATTTTATTGGAGACAGAAAAAAACTGAGAAATGTCACAACATGGATGCCCAAATTATTTCCTCAAATACCAAGTGGTGCCAAGATTTGTGATAAATGTAGGAAAGATGTAACCAAATTGAAAAATAAACCAGATCCCATCAGTGATAATTGTGTTGAAGAAGAATCTTCTGGATCAGAGATAATTATCCGAGACCAAGACCTGGACTTCACTCCATCTTCAGTAGCTGTTAAAACATTTAACACAACACTTCAAGAACTAGGTGAGTCCCTCAATTGACAAGAGAAAACTGACATCTAGGCATTAAGTCAAAACAAAAGTGAAGAAAATCTCATCAATGACACGTAAACTTTTTGTTGCCCCTGAAACTTCTCCATCAGATACTGATGAATCCGCTCTTGAAAATCTTAAAAGAAAATTTAAAAATTCTATAAGTAGAGCAAAAAGACTAATGAGTCTTACAAGTTTACCTGAAAAGTGGAGTGTCAGGAAAATAATGAGGGAATTTAATGCTCTTAATTACATTGTTCGGCAGTCCAAAAAAATTTTGAAAGAGAGAGGATTCATGGAAGGTCCAAACCCAAAAGCAGGGAAGTGTTTACCAACAGAAACTGCCAAAACCGTATATTCATTTTATGAAAATGATGAAGTTAGCAGGGCAATGCCAGGTATTAATGATTGTGTGACAATTACAGAAACAAGTGGAAATAAAACAAAAATATCAAAAAGGCTTATTGTGTGTAACCTTAAAGAAGCTTACAAGCATTTTAAAGACAAGTTTCCTAACATAAAAATAGGTTTCTCTAAATTTGCTGAGTTGAGACCAAAACATTGTGTATTAGCTGGCCAGAGTGGCAAACACACTGACTGCGTGTGCACAACTCACCAAAACATAAAATTAATGATAGAACATGCCAAACTACATACAGTAACAAACAGCAGCCTAAACAATTATAAGCAGTGAATTGCAAAAATGCTTTGCAACCCATCATCAGTTGATTGCAACATGGGAAACTGTGAATACTCCCCAGAAGAAACTGTCACACGTAAAATTTTAAAAGACTCTTTTCATGAAAACTTAACTGAACAAGTTCAGTTCCGACAGTGGATGTCAGTTGACCGATGTAATCTGGAAATTGTTCATAAAACTTCTGAAGAATTCATAGATTTATTTTGTAGTAAGAGGTCAACTTTGATTCGGCATGACTTCATTGCCAAGCAACAACGAACATTCCTTAACTCCACAAGAGAAAACTTTATGGAATCTGAATTTGTTGTCATATGTGATTTTTCTGAAAATTATAGTATAGTTCTACAGGATGAAGCTCAGAGTTTCCACTGGACAAAACAACAGATTGCCATTCATCCTTTTGTTATATATTACAAATAGGAAAACAAAATTGAGCATATGAGCTTTGTCATTGTTTCTGATTGCCTGGAGCACAATACAACTGCAGTTTACACCTTTCAAAAGAAGCTAATTTCATATCTAAAAAATAAATTTCAAAAGATTCCAAAAAAGATATACTATTATTCTCACGTTTCTGACGCTCACTATAAAAATAAGAAAAATTTCCTGAACCTTTGCCTTCATGAGGAAGACTTCAACATAAAAGCTGAGTGGCACTTTTCAGCCACAGCACATGGGAAAGGGCCTTGTGATGGAGTAGGGGGTTCAGTAAAGAGACTGACAGCTAGCGCAAGTTTGCAAAGGCCATACCGAAATCAGATCCAAACCGCACGAGATCTATTTGAGTGGGCAGTAGATAATATCACAAATGTTGATTTTGCATACTCCACTCAAGAAGACTATGTTGCTTCAGAAATATTCTTAAAACGCCGACTTGAAGATGCATTGACAATCAGAGGAACACAGCAATTTCACACTTTCATTCCCAACACTACAGCAAAATTAATAGTCAAATACTTCCTAGGCGATATGCAGAGTTGGGAGAGGGAAGTAACCACATCACCAGAAACTGAAGTTACAAGATGTATCAGGCTATGTCACCACTGTATTTGGCAGAAACTAGTGGCTTGGGTACATTTTAGAAAAAAACGAAGAACTTGATGATGTGAAAATAACTTTTCTTCATCCATGTGGACCAGCTAAGTCATTCTCTTATCCTGCACATGCAGATGTCCTGCGAGTGTCAGTTGTGGATGTTCTCACAAAAGTGAATCCATTTACTCCGACAGGGAGAACATACATTCTTAATGAAAGTGATATAAACCAAATCAAGTCAGCTTTATTAAAATGTAATATGTGAAGTTACAAGACAATTTATTGGGAAACTGCTTTCAACTCAAAACTTAATTTTTGTCTCAGGTTAGTGTTAATGTATATTTCATAGAAAGTTGTTTCAAAATCATTCTTAGTACCTATTGTGTTAAATTTAGTGATGTACAGATACCTGTTACTCAAAAACAAGCATTACGTATTTAATTTGTTTAATATTCCATTTCAAACAACATGAACCAGAACTATTATGTAAATACTTGTACTTATTCATACTTTATTTCAGTTTGTAGTTAAATGTTCCTTATTCATACTTTATTTCAGTTTGTAGTTAAATGTTCAATTTCTTGTTTTTGTTATATCAGTTAATATACTGTTAGTGAAATTGTATGAAATTAAAATAAGCAATAAATTTAATTATAAAATATGCTGATTAGTTTTGGTTTAATAAGGTCATGTTTCGATATTTCTAATACTTTTTTCCTTACCTTTCAGAATATTTTAAAGAAATTCCTGTTTGTTAAAGGTCAATTTGGTCAAACTAGGGTCGTTAGTAAAAAAGAGGTCCGGAATAATTTTTTTTTTAATGATGAACCCATCATCTTCCCAGATTTATATTTTGCCATGTGATTTACAATAGTATGAAATAGTTATGGAAATATTTTGAAATTTTTCAATTATGTGCTTTTTGTAAAAATATTAAATCAAAATATTAATTACCATTTCGAAAAAGGTTATTAAGTAGAAGCTATGTTTTGTTGTATATCCCTGGAAAGAGCATGCAAAATGACACCTTTCCCAGTTCTTTAGCTCAATTAGGACAGTTCTTAGGACAATTTAAAAAACATCTGTTCACACATTTTGGCTGGTTTTTGAAAAGTTTACATAGCCATATTTAAGGAATGGTTTGAGTTAAAAAAATTGAAATTTGGTATTTTTCTTAGTCTCAGTGCCCACTATAAGTATACCAACTTCAGCAAAATCTAAGAGGGCGAGGTAAAATAGGTGTGTTGATTTGACATGGAATGACTCTGTTAAATGAAGTTCATAGATATTAATTGATATTGGTGGGCATAACGCTTGAGTTATTTTGGTCAGGTTTGTTAAATCTCCAAATTGTGATTTGTTGGTATCGTAGTCTTCAGTTGGCCAATACAGATGAAATGAAATTTTCAATATCGGATATCTAGAGTTTTGTGTGGTTTTGAGGTTATCATGGATTTTGTATGAGCTGTTTAGGTTCAGTTTTCCATAAAGCAGGTGGCAGACTTTGTGTAATTGTAAGATACTGGAAAAATGTAGTCAGTCTACAAGGGAGATTGCTTACACAACAATTGTGTGTCTTGTAGTATACCCTAACCTAAATATTACTCAAATGTGTGGGACAAATACCAGATGTGACGAATTCAAGATACTGAACATACAGAGAGAAGGGCAACACAAACAGCCTCTAGTCTGATTAATTGATCATCATCACTGAAATGCTGAAAAACATTAACTAACTGCTTGAAGGTAGACTCCAGCAATGTCAGGAAAGTGAAGAATCTTGGAATACACTACAGTTCCCTTTGTATCGCTCCCACAGGGACTACAAAAACAATATTAGATTAATTACAAACTGCACAACAGTATTTAAGCATAATTTTCCCTGTGTTTCATCCGATTTTCTTCGGCATATTTAACACAAAACTTAACAGATAAAGATTTATGTAGAATTATACACTGTATCTTTCACGAAAACGCGTTACCTAGCACCCTATTACAAACTGTGAGTTTTAATTCCGTATTTTGGGAAGGAACTACGAAAATAAATCTTACTCAAAAAGTAAACTCATCGGACATCATTTTGTAAAATGGAAAATGAATGGTCAAGAACTGACACTTTGGATATGCGAGTATCGCAAGTTGGGTTGGTCAAGAACTAACACTTTTGGTATGTATCACAAGTTGGATTGGAAATCTGACTAAGTTGATAATGATGGGATGCGGAGCGCTCTGTACGTTTACCGCAGATATATTTTCAACTGGATACCATTGTTCTATATTTCCCAACCACATATTATTGGTCGTGGATGGTAGGGTGGCATCAAATCTGTCTTCCAACAAAAATGCTGAATGCATACCTGCAGCAGTTGCTCCGAATTCAGGGAATCGAATGATATCAAATTAAAAGATTTGTTCAGAGGACTCTTGTTCAGCTCTTGAACAACATACTTCAATTGATCACTCATGTTTCCAAGAATATCGTATTCGAAAAGTATACCAAATCGGTGTCTCTCACAACTCAGTTGTGTTGTTTATGTCAAAGCATACAAACGTGAGGTAAAGTCATACCACACGTTGCTGGGATGTGGACCTATCCAAAGAAGCAAAGTTTATTTACTTTCCGCTTAGCTGGACTGTAGCAGTTTCACCTCATCGTTAACGGGAGAGTTGTATAAATTTACCAGTTTATTTATTAGCAAGATAGAGCCTCATACTTTCGAATCACCGACGTTGAAAGAAATTACGAAAACCACATTTTTAAGGAGTACTGGTAATGTCTTCGGGGTTAATCTTTGACAAGAGCGTAGTTGTGGATGGTACACGTCAAGCATAGTGCATGAAAACATTGTGTTTGCATGGGTAAGATGGCACCAAAAAACAGCAAGGAAGCGCAGGTGGGTTATTCATAAACTTAATTATCATGTTCCTTCAGCTTTGCATTTGTGTTCTAAATCCAGAAAAAATGTACACCAAGCACTAGCTCATAAAACATGAGGTGTGTACAAGCTTACCGCCTGACAGTTATATCGGCGCTGTTCCTCTACAAACTGTATTATTTATATTGTACAAAAAAGTGTTCAGTATTAATCCTTGTTTCCTGTATATTTCCCCACAAAAGGACTGATTTTCTTGCACTCGTAGTTGCAAATACGGCAGCCGTTCAGGCAACAAGTTAGTGATATTTGTTGTCACCTTCCCCTTCCTTTATCCGCCATATCAGTTACTGCAGGTGAGGGTTGGCTTTTTTATGTGTAGCATCCACCCAAACTGTACCTCTTCCCCTACAACACCTACCATACAATAAATTTATACAAAAAATTAAAAACCACAGTTTGAAATAAATCTAGCAACTGCTACCAGTTTCATGGATTTCCAGCGCTTGTGGCAGATCACCATACTTATCCATTTACATCTGTATTCCGCAAACCACTGTAAAGGGTATGGCTGAGGGTGCATCCCATTGTCCCAGTTATTAGGGTTTCTTCCCATGCCATTTACATATGGCGTGTTGGAAAAAATGATTGTTTGAATGCCTCTGTGTGTGCTGTAATTATTTTAATCTTGTCTGCACGATCCGTATGTGAGTGGTATGTAGTGGTTGCAGTGTATTCCTAGAATCATCATTTAAAGTGTGTTCTTGAAACTTTGTTAGCAGACTTTCTTGGCATAGTTTACAGAGTCTACAAGAGACTGTCAGTTCAGTTTTTTCAGCTTCTGACACTCTTGCATGGGTCAAACAAACCTATGAACATTTGTGCTGCCCTTCAGTTAGGTTAGAGAATTCCCTCCCTAAGCCCGACAAGACGCCTCCTGAGACGCGGCAAGGCAGGAGTAGGCAAAATGCAACAGGGGAATAACAATATTAATGTGCTAATAGTAAACTGCAGGAGCGTCTATAGAAAGGTACCAGAACTGCTCTCATTAATAAACGGCCACAACGCCCATATAGTACTAGGGACAGAAAGTTGGCTGAAACCACATGTAAACAGTAATGAAATCTTAAACTCAGATTGGAATGTATACCGCAGAGATAGGCTGGACAGCGAAGGGGGAGGCGTGTTTATAGCGATAAGAAGTGCAATAGTATCGAAGGAAATTGATGGAGATTGGAATTGTGAAATGATTTGGGTGAAGGTCACTGTTAAAGCAGGCTCAGACATGGTAATTGGATGTCTCTATAGGCCCTCGGGCTCAGCAGCTGTTGTGGCTCAGCACCTGAAGAATAATTTGGAAAATATTTCGAGTAGATTTCCCCACCATGTTATAGTTCTGGGTGGAGATTTTAATTTGCCGGATATAGACTGGGAGACTCAAACGTTCATAACGGGTCGCAGGGACAAAGAATCCAGTGAAATATTTTTAAGTGCTTTATCTGAAAACTACCTTGAGCAGTTAAACAGAAAACCGACTCGTGGCGATAACATATTAGACCTTCTGGTGACAAACAGACCCGAACTATTTGAATTAGTTAATGCAGAACAGGGAATCAGCGATCATAAAGCGGTTACTGCATCAATGATTTCAGCCGTAAATAGAAATATTAAAAAAGGTAGGAAGATTTTTCTGTTTAGCAAAAGTGACGAAAAGCAGATTACAGAGTACCTGACGACTCAACACAAAAGTTTTGTCTCAAGCACAGATAGTGTTGAGGATCAGTAGACAAAGTTCAAAACCATCGTACAATATGCATTAGATGAGTATGTGCCAAGCAAGATCGTAAGAGATGGGAAAGAGCCACCGTGGTACAACAACCGAGTTAGAAAACTGCTGCGGAAGCAAAGGGAACTTCACAGCAAACATAAACATAGCCAAAGCCTTGCAGACAAACAAAAAATACGCGAAGCGAAATGTAGTGTGAGGAGGGCTATGCGAGAGGCTTTCAATGAATTCGAAAGTAAAGTTCTATGTACTGACTTGGCAGAAAATCCTAAGAAATTTTGGTCCTATGTCAAAGCGGTAGGTGGATCAAAACAAAATGTCCAGACACTCTGTGACCAAAATGGTACTGAAACAGAGGATGACAGACTAAAGGCCGAAATATTAAATGTCTTCTTCCAAAGCTGTTTCACAGAGGAAGACTGTAGTGTGCTTCCTTCTCTAGATTGTCGCACAGTTGACAAAATGGTAGATATCGAAATAGACGACAGAGGGATAGAGAAACAATTAAAATCGCTCAAAAGAGGAAAGGCCGCTGGTCCTGATGGGATACCAGTTCGATTTTACACAGAGTACGCAAAGGAACTTGCCCCCCCCCCCTTCGTGCAGCGGTGTACCGTAGGTCTCTAGAAGAGCGTAGCGTTCCAAAGGATTGGAAAAGGGCACAGGTCATCCCCGTTTTCAAGAAGGGACGTCGAACAGATGTGCAGAACTATAGACCTATATCTCTAACGTCGATCAGTTGTAGAATTTTGGAACACGTATTATGTTCGAGTATAATGTCTTTTCTGGAGACTAGAAATCTACTCTGTAGGAATCAGCGTGGGTTTCGAAAAAGACGGTTGTGTGAAACCTAGCTCACGCTATTCGTCCACGAGACTCAGAGGGCCTTAGACATGGGTTCACAGGTAGATGCCGTGTTTCTTGACTTCCGCAAGGCGTTTGACACAGTTCCCCTTAGTCGTTTAATGAACAAAGTAAGAGCATACGGACTATCAGATCAATTGTGTGATTGGATTGAGGAGTTCCTAGATAACAGAACGCAGCTCGTCATTCTCAATGGAGAGAAGTCTTCCGAAGTAAGAGTGATTTCAGGTGTGCCGCAGGGGAGTGTCATAGGACCGTTGCTTTTCACAATATACATAAATGACCTGGTGGATGACATCGGAAGTTCACTGAGGCTTTTTGCACATGATGCTGTGGTGTATCGAGAGGTTGCAACAATGGAAAATTGTACTGAAATTCAGGTGGATCTGCAGCGAATTGACACATGGTGCACGGAATGGCAATTGAATCTCAATGTAGACAAGTGTAATGTGATGCGAATACATAGAAAGATAGGACCCTTATCATTTAGCTACAAAATAGCAGGTGAGCAACTGGAAGCAGTTAATTCCATAAATTATCTGGGAGTACGCATTAGGAGTGATTTAAAATGGAATGAACATATAAAGTTGATCGTCGGTAAAGCAGATGCCAGACTGAGATTCATTGGAAGAATCCTAAGGAAATGCATCCGACAACAAAGGAAGTAGGTTACACTACGCTTGTGCGCCCACTGCTTGAGTACTGCTCAGCAGTGTGGGATCCGCACCAGATAGGGTTGATAGAAGAGATAGAGAAGATCCAACGGAGAGCAGCGCGCTTCGTTACAGGATCATTTAGTAATCGCGAAAGCGTTACAGAGATGATAGATAAACTCCAGTGGAAGACTCTGCAGGAGAGACGCTCAGTAGCTCGGTACAAGCTTTTGTTAAAGTTTCGAGAACATACCTTCACCGAAGAATCAAGCAGTATATTGCTCCCTCCTACGTATATCTCGCGAAGAGACCATGAGGATAAAATCAGAGAGATTAGAGCCCACAAAGAAGCATACCGACAATCCTTCTTTCCACGTACAATACGAGACTGGAATAGAAGGAAGAACCGATAGAGGCACTCAGGGTACCCTCCGCCACACACTGTCAGGTGGCTTGCGGAGTATGGATGTAGATATAGACATAGACATGTTCAATATCCTCTGTTAGTCCTATTTTATATGGGTCCCACACACTTGAGCAGTATTCTAGAATGGGTCACAGGACTGATTTGTAAGCAATCTCTTTTGTAGACTGATTGCACTTCCACTGTATTCTACCGATAAACCTATGACCGTTTGTACTGCCCTTCTTAATGCCTTATCCACAACTGAGCCTATGTAATCATTCGATTTCATATTGTTACAAAGTGCTACACCCAGATATTTGTATGAGTTGGCCGATTCTAACAATGACTCATTCATATTATATTTTTTTGTTTGAAATTTTATCAGGATCAGACTGTATTTATGCAGCTACTTTCAGGTAGTACTTAGTTATAGATAACTGTGTCATCTACAAAAAGCCTGTTGAGACTTTTTATTTGTCTGCAAGGTTATTAATATACAATGTGAACAGCAAAGATTACAACACACTTCCCTAGAGCACACCCAAGAAGTTATTTCTACATCCAACGATGACTCTCCAACCAAGATAACGTGCCACAGCTTCCCCCCCCCCCCCCCCCCCTTAAAAAAAAAAAAAAAAAAAAAAAAAAAAAAGCCTCAATCAAGTCATACATTTTACTTGATACCCCCATAAAATCGTACTTTTGACTATAAGTGCATGACTTCTGTTTCTTTGTTGGATTCATTACAGCTTACTAACCGCCACAAAAACAACTACAAGAAGCAGTAGATGAGCAATAGTAATATACGCAACAAATTTCAAAAACCTCTAGACTTACCGCAGCCACAACAGTGACTTTCAAATACACTGACTGCATATATGACACCATGTACCTCATCTCCATAATGTCTGAAGTCATATCAAATGCCCAACTATGTCTTAATATTTTACAAGTTGGTGCAAGGGGCACATTAGTGTTTTCACAGTCCTTGGGTCAACAGCAGATGCTCTTAATTTGTGTGCCTTCATTTGAAGACTGGATCTGTGTCTTATATTACAAGTTACCTGAAACAAATTGTGTGCAAAGTATCCAATAGGATCATTACCGACTGAGGCAGTGCATCTATTAAGACACTGTCCTCATATTTGAGAGGATGGAGTTGCTCTTTCTGGCCATCCTGGTTTAGGTTTTCTGTGGTTTTTCCAGATCAATAAGGTAAATGTTGGCATGGTTCCTTAAGTCCATGGCTGACCACCTGTCCACTCCTCATAGACTAGCTGACCTGACCTCATAAATCAATAAATCATATTGTGTGTTGTGTATTCTGACATGTTGATTTGGATTGTTTTACCTTGACAAATCCTATATCATTGTGAAATGATCCTTGAATGGATAAATGTAAGTGGTGGGTAAATAAAAATAAATACTTTTTAAATTTACTTTATCTTTATAGAAAATTTGAAGATTGAGTTAATATCATAATTTTAGTTAATAGCATATTCAGAAAAGAAATGAATTTACAGTGTGTCTGAAAATTGTACATTTGCCACTTTTGGACATTTGTAAAACCATTTAATGTTGAGTAAAATGTAATTATTATTTTTATTATTAATAATTGGATACATGCAGATATCACATTCAGATCTCTTGTTATATACAGAGCAATCTTCATGATACTGTACTGCACACAGCATTTCACACATTAAGAACAGGTTCTGTTCAACTTTTGATAAAGGGTCAATAATTGAGTAAATTTTGAAATTTATGACAGCTTTGTCAGTAACAGCATATAAACAAAAACAGTAAGTTCATGTTAATGCTGTGATCAGTGGGTATTCCAGGGGATGAACTGGCCATCTGTTTGGCTAGATAAGCAATTACTCACCCAACATTCACTTTGACAGTTCCAGGTGTGAATTTGCAGATGCGAGAAAGGCCCCGACTCCTTTGGATATGGAACGTCATCTGATGGGCTAATGCCCCATCTAATAAAATCTGCACAATCAAAGAGTCTGTGATTGCTTGACATCACTCTTCCCATTTCTCCCAGAAGTAATCCCCCATCCTATGTCATGTCAGCATTGGTCACAGCAGATTAATCTGTAGTTTCCTCTTGTGTAATGGGCCACTCCAACACTGTGGTTGCAGAACCTTACAGAAAGTCGCTCACATCCTGGTGGAATCCCTTCTCCTGGCTCTACATGTCAAGCATAGTCTTCATGATTCTTTGCCTCTAATGTTTATGGATGACAGTTTGACTGCTGCTTCATTTCCTCCCAGAAAGTGGTTATTACTCTCATATATGAGATGTTAAACACCTTTTGAGGTGGGGTAGGAGAGGTTGGGGCTGAGATGTCTCCTGACACATGGTCGTCTGGGGAACCCTCACTCAACCCTACCTCCTTTGACAGGTGCCTTGATCATCCATCTTTTACTCTGTTTTTAATTGCTTGTATATGCAAATCGTCCTATTCTATTGCACCCTATGTCATTTTTTTAAGAGTGCCTCTTCATATAGCAGTACAATGAAAGCAAGACCTCAAGAATTCCTTATCCTGGGTACTAGCTGATAAAAACAGTTGAACATATTCTTGTGCTTCCTCTGAGTGAGTAGGTTCTGTTCCCATCTAAACACGTTGACAGTATCAGATCAGGGGAGGAACAGTTGCTGAAGTGATGCCTTCCACCGCATACAGGGCCCGTGGAATACTTGACTGTGCCCAACTACCTACCGACCTGATTATCTCTCTCAACTTATTTGTCTATTGTCAATCCACCAATGTTCATTATGTTTTTATCCTTTTCACTTGTGCGTATCTCCTCCCCACCCAACTATTAGGAATTATTTGTTGTTACTGTCTTACTCTCTACATCGGGTTAGTGGGGTCAGACATGGGGAGTGCCTCTCGCTACTGATGGCCCGCTCTCTGGTGTGCAGACTGGTCCAGCCTACATATTGTACTTGTATCATTTCTCATTTCTGGCATCAGTATAGCTTTCAATGCCTTGATTTTACCCCTTCTGCATGCCGTCACATTTGATGTCTCCAATGCAAGATGGACTGTCCCATGAATAAGGGACCGGTGAACTCTCTGTTTAGCCCCTTACCCCCCTCCACCACCACAATCAATCACAACTGCAAGCTCTTAGTCTTATTCATGTGCCTTTCAACAATTTCCTCTACTATTCAGGCAGTTGTTACCAAGGTACCATTCATTTCCAAGCAGCACTATTTTAATAAAACCATGTACTTTTCTCAAGAATACAACTGTTAGGTAGTAACATTTTAAACTAATCCTCAAATACAGTATTTTGTTGCATTCTGCATAACCTTTAAATTCAGCTGAGTCTACTTTTACCTGCTTTTGGTATTTTATTATTCATTCATGGCTGACTTTTAAAAGGATATTGACAGGTCGTGGTATTACAGTTTAAGAAAAGACATTATTTGTAAACACAAGAAGTTACATACAAAAATGCCCAGGTTTTCAGCCATGGCCTTGCTGTAAGATTCGTCTGGCATTTGGCTGTAGTGTTATAGGGAAACGATGGATAACCTAGATTAGAGTGATTAGATGAAGAGTGAAGCATCCGTCGTCCTGAATATGTGGTCAGTCTGTTTTAAAACAGCTCAGCTTTATTCAGTTTATTCCCAGTGTACTTTTTTCCCCAAAGAAAGTGTTTAGTGATGTAAAAGAGTGGTGCCACACTGTTCTATTTGCTTCTCGGCAGGAATCATCGAGGTCAACCGGAGTTTACAGTACCACCTCTTTGCTTTGATCTATGACAAAACTATGTTGTGAGATATCATGGGGTGCAGCATATTTTATATTTGAAATGGGTGGTGTATCCAGGGGACATGTTGGGGTTATGTAGTGGTGCTCTGTAGTGTGGGATGTTTGTTTCTGTATTGTTTGTGAGTGATTTTGGTGATGAATCAAACTCCTTCTGTTCTGTCTGTGAGGAAAGTTAATGAGTTATTTCAACATCGGCAGTTGTAGACAGTTTTCGGGTCTGGATTATTAGTGTGGGGTGCTTTTGTAATTGTGATTTAATTTTGTGCTTTGTTTTATGAAGTTCACAAGTAGGTCTATGCATACTACAGTGAGGGACAAAAAGTTGACTAGGATTAAATTCCTACAGTTGTTTGGTTTAATTGCAGAGTATGTGGAGTGTTACGCTTGTGGAGAAGGTATGAGATTGGCAAAAGTTGCTGCATATAATTCCAGGGACCAGTATACGTGGCACTGTAGGAGGACAGCTTCGGCATTCTATCTGGGGGGGGGGGGGGGGGTATCTGGTCTGAGAAGTCTAGGCTGACCACTCGAAAGATTGTGATGATTACATTGTTTTTGCTATCACTATATTGCAAGATTTATGTATTGTCTTGTTTTTTTGTTGCAGGTGTACGGTATGTTTGTTTATGCGTTTTCTTGTCTACTGAAATTGGCATTAATGCAAATGTTTGGGTTGTGCTGATAGTTGTTGCTAATTATGTTAGGATGTTGTTGGTAGATATCATGGAGTTTGTTTTACCCACATCAGAGAGGTTGGATTTTCAATGTTGGTTAGTCCTGTATCGAGCCAGTATTGCATTTTTGAGATATGTGTGGCTTCATGGTACTGTGGTCTTCATTTGAGCTATATAGCTCAAGGGAAATTCCTGGTACCAGTTTTCTTTTGCTGACAATTTTGTTTGCTTGATTTTTGTGTTAGTATTTGTTTTGGTGTGTCTGTTATTGAGACTGACATATATTTATTTTGTGCTCATTCAAATGCCCCCCCCCCTCTTTCCCGCATTGTCCCATTGCTGTTAAATACTCTCTGGATTATTTATGTCTGTTTGCTTGTCTAATGAGTGATGTCATTGTCACCATATTTGATATGCCTAAAGTAGCAGTGTCCACCACCTTGATGACATCATGGGTCAAAGCTAATGGGTGTTACCACAATCCTCAGTTTCATGCTATATGTATTAGTTTGTAATGTAACACAACAACATACATCAGGACCTTGGTGACACTGTTTGGCTTCCATTTTTTGCACTGCAGGTTGCCATTTCTTTGCTAGAAAAACTGAACCAGAATCTCTGTAATGAGTGATTTTGAGATCAGAAAGATGATGTTTTTGGTATTATCTGTTGCAGAGCTTCAAGTAAGATTTTCTAGGCAAGAAAAGAGAAAAATAAAAATTACAGTGTTGAAGTGTGGTGTGAAATGACAGATGCTTTATTGTTATTGTTTATTTATGTTACATTTTTGCACCAAACCACTACTTGGTGGTGTTTAAATAATCCCCACTGTGTGGCATATATTGCTTAGGAGTTAATTTTTAACTGCCTGTACAAATAAGTTCATTTTAGGGTCTCTTTGATCTCCTTGAACAACTTATTGTAAAGATTTATCCCTTTGTAGAAAATGTTGTTTTCGAATTTTATATTTATTTTTTCTTGTTAATTACAAGCTCACTCTAGATCTTGTTCCATGGTCATGGGCAGAGCTGTCTGCAGTAATGATCAATGTTATTTTTGACTTGTGAAATTGGTTGGTGAATGTGTGGTTAAAATCACCACTGTTTTGAACACGTCTTTACAATCAGCCCAATTAGTGTTTTTGGTTAGTTCTATTTACCTTATCTGTTATTTGCACACTTTATTAATATTTTCTGCATTTGCTCTCAGAAAAGAATTCTGTAGCTAAGAATTGATTGTATGTTTGTATATTATGTAATGCCTGTTACACAGTGATGACAGGACTCAAGGCAAGTATCTCTATTTGTTCACAAAACTTCAACTTAGAATCAGTGTTTGTTCCTATAAATTTTGTGTTTGTTACTCAGTCTGTAGAAGTACCATATGCATTTAATTTAAATGCCATTTTCTCTCTCCAAAATGAAATTCATAACATTTTATGTTCAGTGTAACTTGTTGAGCAACTGGTCACTTTCTTGGTCATTTCATTTGCTTTCTATACAAGGAGTTATACCATTGTCCCACAGGCCATAATAGAAAAGAAAATTTTTCTCCAAGATTAACACTATTAGGAAAGTCATTAATGTGAAAGAGGAACAGTATTGGCCCTAATACACTACCCTGTGAACTCATATATTGACATATTTTGGTTCTGATAAATGTTTCACTAAATGTTTAGCCTTATTTGAGGTTTGTCAAAATTTACTCTTTGTACTCTGTGTGCTGAGGTAGGTTTAAATTATAAATGCATGAGCAACTTACCCAGTTTGTGACAATTAGTGTGAAATTTTTACTTCTGAAGATCATAATTATAACAGTAATGAAAGAGAAATTACAGGGTGAAGTGTAAATAATTTCAAGGGCAAAAGTGCAAAAGGAAATAAAGAGCAAGCATGGAACAAGTAAACTGTCTCCAAACTATGATGTCTTTAGAATGTGCATTTCAGCAACAGGTTTTATTTTCTTTTTGTTTTTCCAGCCACAAGACAAACCAGTGAAAATCAATAAATGGGATGGTTCTGCTGTCAAAAACTGCTTGGATGATGGAGTGAAAGAGGTACAGTAATAACTTTGTCTCTTTCTTTACATCATAATTCATATAACTTTGTCTCTTTCTTTACATCATAATTCATATTGTGCATTGTACTGAATTAGTCTGTTTTTGGAGAAATATTGAGCATTCTTTATCACCCTATATTGTGAATGAACATTGTAAGGGCCAACATGGCAATTCGTCATAAAATACAATATTTTTTTATCAGATTACTCTAATGAGGATACTATATAAATAATACTGCTGAATATCTGTAGATCAACTGTAATATAATCAGATAAATAAAAAAAATCTACTCACTGAGCGGTGCCCGTCCTCTCCCCGGGGGCTCACTGCTCTTTGGTGGGTTCGAGCTTGGCTACCACAGGGCCCTAGCCTTAGCAGCATCTTTTCCCTTCCGTTATTCTGCATGTCTATCCTCTTGTTATTCTTTTTCTCCTTCCTTGGGGAACACCTCTGCGATGCTTTTAGGAATGTGTTCTGCATTTTCAGTAGCTGACATCAGAACAGTCTCTCCACTGTTTTTGGTTGTTTTTTTCTTTCTTCATTCTCCTTCTCCTATCTTTCCTCTGCTTCGGCATTTGAGATTCCTTTTTTCCTTCTTTCTCCCTGTGCACTCCTGAAGGCCGGCCCATGCATCTGGTGTCTAACAGGTGACTGGGTAACACTCAATTCCCAGCCCCAGGTCGGCAGATAGGATTTGCACGAACCCTCTAGTACGGACCAGGCCCAGGGAGGGGTGATTGCCTGATCTGCTGCCTTCCCAAAGTGCTGATTGGTCCCTCTGTCAGCTGTTCGGGAGTTAGGTGAACGATCATCTGAGGGGGGGGGGGGGGGGGGGGGGTAGTAGTTGGAATGAGTGTGCCATCAAATATGCTGGCAGTCAAGGGGGATTTTCTCGCAATGAGCCAATCACCATCTTCCCAGTCAACGTCTACCAAACATAAACAGAATGAAGTTCCCGATTCAAAGACCCTCTCAGCTGCACCATGGTTCCTCATGCTTTCACATACTGAAAGTGGTCAGTCCTTTGCAATGGTAAATCCATTCATTATTCAGAAAGGTGTTGATGCAATTGCTGGCCCTTTGTTTATGCAATGGCACTTTGGTTTCGGAGATGACTTCTGATTCTCAAGCACAACAGTTGAGCGGTGCTTCGGTCAAAGATCAAAGCAAGTTATGAAATTATCACAGTCCGATCATACAATCCAAACCCAATGCGCTGCTACCAGTGTCATCGTTATAACTACACTCGAATGTCTTGTCGACAGTCAGTCAGATGTGTAACCTGTGGTAGGGATGCTCACGAGGGTGGTAATCCACCTCCTCCTTCACGCTGTATCAACAGCAGTGGCGACCATGCTGCCCCCTCTTGAGATTGTCACAGAAGGAATACTCCCACGAAGACTTCCTATGACCCTCCAGCCAACAAACTTCTCTGAGTTTTCCTTTGCCAACTTAGAGATCCTCTTAGACAGTGTCCCCGTATGATACAGTCACACAGCCTACCTCAGTGTCACCAGTATGCACTGCCATCCATTTTTCTGCCCTGGACTCTTCAGGCCAACAGAAGGAGAATGCTGATGCCTCTGTAGATCTCGTGGAACAGAATCCTCCAGACCCTGTGTCCTTTAGCACTGAGTCTTCGAAGGCCGGCACTTGGTAGTTCACTGAGGCGTCACCCCTTCATTTTTTCCATCCTCCCCTTTCCTTATCACGAGTGTCCTGCAATAGAATGTTTGCAGCCTTTGACCCAACAAAGAGGACATAAGGTTACTTTTACAATTGTAGTGTCCACTTGTTCTCTGCCTCCAGTAAAGAAAATTGCATCCTCACCACCACTTTGAGCTCTCGCATTTCTTCCTGGTCCGCTTTGACCTTCCCCTAGAGGACAGCATTCCATCTCACGGGGAAGACTTGCTGCTGATTCTGGATAATTTACATAGTCAACATATCTCCAAGACTATCTGCCTTCAAGCTGTTGCAATCTGCAATTTCCTTCTTCACTTTACCTTTTCCGTTTATACCATTTACATCCCTCCACCATTCAGTGTCACCAGAGAATACTTCCTCCAACTAATTGGGCAGTGCCCTCACTCTTTCTGCTGTTCAGTGACTTTAATGTGCACCATCCCCTTTGGGTTTCTCCCAGAACCTGTCTGAGAGGTGTCCTAATGGCTGACCTTCTCAATCAACTTAACCTCATCTGCCTTAACACATGAGCAACCATGTTCCTTTCAGACTCCATGCACACCTATTCCATTTGGATATATCCTTCTGCACTTCCCACCTTTCCCATCATCTCGAGCAGTCCGTTCTCTCTGTCACATACTCAGTCAACCATTTTCTGTCAGCTATTCGTTTTCTGACTCCTACCCCACCTACGTGCACACCCAAATGGCAGCTTTCAAAGGCCAAGTGCAGACTTTACTCCTCCCATGCTACCTTTGACGAACAACATTTCCCCAGTTGCACTGACCAGGTAGAATAGCTTACTAACATTATCCTTACAAGTGCAGAATGTTCCATTCCTCGCACTTCCTCCTCACCATTCCGTGTCTCAGGCCCTTGATGGACTGAGGCATGCCAGAACACAATTCATGAGCGGAAATATGCTCTCCGCATTTTTAACCATTATCCTACGATGGTCAGCTGTATTTGTTACAGACAGTTGCGTGCACAGTATCGTCACATTCTTCTGGATAGCATAAAAGCTGGCTGGATTTCCTTTACTAGTTCTTTTAACAATTCCACTTCATCTTCCTTCATGTTGGCCATCCTTCGTTGGCTCTCTGGGGACACTTTGTCCATTGATGTCGTGAACGGTTTTCTGCAGAAATACCAGCCTGTGGCCTTCTTTTTCGATTTGGAGAAAGCCTACAATACCTGCTGGATGAGTGGTATCCTCTGTACACTCTACATATAGAGCTTCTGTGGCCACATGCTGTGTTTCCTTCAGGAACTTTTAAAAGACCGAGTTTTCAAGGTATGTGAGGGTTCTGCCTTGTCACACCCCTTTGTCCAAGGTTCTGTCCTGAGTGTTCTCATATTTGCTATTGCCATTAACCTAATAATGGCCTGTCTCCCACCAGGCATCTCTGGCTCCCTTGTCGTTGATGATTTTGTGGTCTATTGCAGTTCTTCACGGACTTGTCTCCTTGAGTGCCGTCTTCAGCAATGTCTCGATTGCCTGTACTCATGGATCATTGACAGTGGTTTTCGTTCCTATATGTCCTCAGTGGTACTTTCTGGGGAGCAAATCAAGCCACCCTCTTCCATTTTTATCGGTTCCTTGTCCACCCAAAACTAGATTCTGGGTGTTCTGTTTATGAACTTGTACATCTGTCCCTCCTACGCTGTCTCAATAGTATCCACCATCGTGCCATCCGTATGGCCGCTGGGGGCTTTTACATTGGCTTGGTTGAGAGTCTGTATGCAGAAGCTGCCGAACTACCACTGTCATATTGCCTTGATTTTCTTCTCATCAGATACGCATGGTGGTCTTCCATACCTGGCCATCCATCCTATGCGTCCTCCTTTGATGATTCTTTTGATCGCCAGTATGGGGTGTGCCCCTCTTCTCTGTTACCTTCTCCTGAAGTTTGCTTTCAGCTCTTGCACCAGCAGCTTAACTTCACACTACCAGCCACTTTCCTGATGGGTGTGACGCCTTCACCACCTTGACTTTGTGCAGTTGTGTGTGTTCACCTTGATGGTCATTTGCTTCCCATGGATACTGCTCCAGGATTTTCAATTGCATCGTCTACTCTGACTCTCTGTGCCCTTCAGAGCCTGAGTGTGCTGTACACTGTCCATCCCTTAGTGCATTGGGTCACTTGCTCTCTCTTGATGGAGCCACTGTGATATTTATGTGGGTTCCTGGTCACGTTGGTCTAACAGGAAACGAGGTTACTGATGCTGCTACCAAGGCTGCAGTCCTCATACCTCAACCCACTAGTTCTTACATTCCCTCTGATGATCTCTTTGTTGCTGTATCTCAGCAGTTGGTGTCACTTTGGCATCACCACTGGTCCTTGCTTCATCGGAACAAGCTCCAGGGAATTAAGCCTGTCCCTTCCGGGTTCGATTCCCAGCTTGGTTGGGGATTTCTCTGCCAGGTGACTGGGTGTTTGTGATGTCCTCATCATCTCCATCATCATTTGTGATGGTGGCTAGATTGTGACTTTGTATGGGCACTGATGACTGCAGTTGAGTGCCCCACAAACCAAACATCATCATCAACCCGCACCACTTTGTGCTCATTGTCAACAATGTTTGATGGGTCCACCATTTCCTGACGGAATGCCCTTTTTTTAACCACTTGCATTCTTTTTGTTGTTTGTCACTAGAGTGGGCTGTTGACTGAATTTTATTTTTTATCCACCATAACAGTATGGTGAACGACATTTAATCTTCAGGTCAGGACCTCCATTATTCTATGGCATAATTTATAGACTTTTCTCTGTGTCCCTGTTTTTAGTTGTCTTGTCTTCCACCAATTGGGCTTAACGTTTAGTCATTTTTAATTCATCTCTTTGTCTTCATATTCTGCAGTTCTGTCATAGGAACATATGACCCTTGTTGTTTTTGGGCTCTAAAACAAAACAAAATTAAACCAAGCAGTGGCAGAAGAAAACAAATATAAAGGGTAAAGAAATGTACAAGCTTTCAGAGCCAGTCGCCCCCTCTGGCAAAAGGAGTAAGTCTTCCCTGACCCAGGCTTCTGGGCGAATTTTCTGAACTCCCTCTATTTCCTAAACCTCGCCGGTCCTTTTCCTTCATCTCTCTTCTTCCCCTCCAACCCTTCTGCCAGGAGGAGGAGGAGCCACTGGCTCTGAAAGTTTGTACATTTCTTTAGCCTTTGTGTGTTTTCCCCTGCCCCTACTTGGTGAGTAGATTTTTTATCTATCCAATTATATATCTTTTTTTTAAAAAAAAAATATTGTTTTTGTTGGTTTCTGTAGATCACTTGAATTTTTCTTCATGAAACCTGAACATGTACAAATGAACTTTTTTTGTGTAGTTGTATTCTTGCCAAATGTCAAATAAAACTGAAGAACATCTAATGCAAAATAAACCAGGAGATGTGGCACAGTGTTTCGCACATCGGATTCACATTTGGGAGGATGACTGTTCAAATTCCTGTCCGCTCTTTCAGATTTGGGTTTTATATGATTTCCCTAAAGCGCTCCAGGCAAATGCCCGGATGCTCCCTTTGAAAAGGGGGTGGCCAATTTTCTTGTCCCATCCTTTTGTAACCTGAGCTTGTACTCTGTCTCTAATTACCACTTCGACAGGGCATTAAACTAATCTTCCTTCCTTCTAATGCAAAATAAGTATCTTTTCTTATTTGTTTTGTCATGTATGATACTGTATGGTTTGCAGACCCATTTAAAACTTTTTTATTGTGTTGTCCTTTTTCTTACAGGTATTAACAACAAAGTACAATTATGCAGAAAACTTTGCTTTGATGGATGGTCGATTAATAATGTGTGGAATTGCAGTTGGTGTTGCAATGTTCGCATTACTGTGGGATTATATTTACCCATTTCCACAATCAAGGTAAGACAAAAGTGAAACTGTCATCAACCTGAAACTCAGTTCAAACACTGCAGTGCCTTACTAGGCATGGTCGTATTACTTGCAGTATGCCCTTTGTTTCATCCAAACAGTGATCTGACTTACCCAACCACTTGTTGAGGACCTAACAGTTTAACTTAGGCTCCAAACCATTGTGCAGCTTGATATGTTACACATTAACAAATATTGCCAGGGATGAGATAAGTGATGAATCACAGAACAAACCCACGATCCACCTGTAGACTGAGTTCTTTAGATTTGTAGCCTGAAACTTAGTCATCAAGCCACAGTAATATTTACTTAGAACTATAGATTGAACATGGAAGTTGCATATGGAACTCTCAAACACGTAAGATGCTAACAAAATGATTAACAAATTATAATTTTAATTTTTGACAACAGGTAAATAACATAATGTCAGTATATTAGAACAGAGGGTTGAATATATTTATCATCATCAACCAGCTCAATTACTTGGTGATGTGGCCTCTTTTGAGTTGGCATGCAGCATAAAATTCTAGAAAGTTCCTCTTTTTAAACAAATCTAGAACTTCCCATTGCCAGTTCAGTCTTCTTCTGCAGCACATCTCTGCTCTGATTATCCAAAAAGTGTTTATTGGCAAAAAGCACTGTAAGAACGATCAGCTTCACTATACATGTTGACAGGGTGCGGTACTTGTTCAAGTTTCTGATTGGGCAAAATACAATTTGAGAAAAAGTCACTGAATGAAAATTATGATATATTGTCACTTTTAAGCACAGATTTGCGCCAACAAGTTTGTGTAAAATGTTTGAAATGTAACTTTCACTCTTAGTAGCCGATTTAAGGTATTCACCCTTACCATTTGACTGCAACTCTGTCTTATGTGAGCAGCAAACTGCTGGAGTGCATGGCATGTGGTGAGGGATACCAGGTGGAGGACAGGGGCTAACAAAGATTGAGGCTGGGTGGGGGGGGAATGATGTATATGTTGTAGGGAAAGATCCCACCTGCACCATTTTGAAAAGTTGGAGATGGCACAACCTGTGAAGCACTCATTAAGGTAAAGAACATCATGCTGAGCGACATGTTCAACAACTGGGTACTACAGCTGTCCCAAGACCACAGTTCACAGATGCCATTCATGCAGACAGACAACTTGTTAGTAATCATGCCCACGTATAATGTGACTCAGTGGCTGCAGCTAATTTTATAGATCACATAGCTGCTTTCACAGGTGGCCCTGTGTTTTCTCTGGCAGGAGTGCCAGTGACCCTACCCTGCATCCTTCCCCCTCCCACTCCCCACTCCCCACTTCCCACTCCATGCTGCCTCCTTACCCTGTTCACCCAACCCAGCAGACAGCAGATTGCTGCTCACATCAGACACAGTCGAAGTCAGCCCCTACTGACCAGGGACAGTGTGTGTGATTGTTTTGTGATTGTATGCTTCTGAGGAAGGACTTTGTCTGAAAAGCATAACTTTTTTTAGTCTTCTTTTCATTTTTACTGTGTACAACTCAACACCTTCTGTATGTGATGAGTAGCAGTTTATCCTATCCATTATTATTATTCTTAGTCCAGCCTGGACTTTCCATTGTTTGAATAATATTTTTGCAGAAAACCAATTCAACTCAAATTAATCCTTTCTTTAAGTGACTGAATTACTGAGATTTGTTTCATGTTTTCCCAGGCATCTGGCAAATTATTAATTTCCCTGACGTGTGCGACTCATACACACCATAGCGGTTAAGATTGTAGACTATTGTATTTCATGAAATTGACGGTGTGGGAACTTCTTGAGAATAGATAGCTATCAAATAGCACTATTCTCTCAGTTAACTTATGGATTATCTTCTTCTTTGTTCAATATTTGTTAATGTTTTATATTTATGGCACAGAAGTATTTATATTTCGTCTCATTAGTACAAACACACAAATTTAATTTGTTTGGATGCTTATTGCCTTAGCCATACCAGTATTGGCAACTGGGATGTGATCAACCTATGGAAGCCAGAAGTGGCAGTACAAAACCTCAAGAGTGAACAAATACTCAGCAGGCAGAACAGGTCTGTCATTGTCACCACTTGTCATAAAATTGCCACCATTCTGGCCTCATAATCCAGCACTCTGGTTGACCCATGTAGGAGAAAGTTCCCATTATGCAGGAATAACTAGAGATTCAACCAAATTAGCTCTAGTGGTTAGTCAGCTCGACCACTGTTACAGTAAAGGTTAATTACAGGCTCTCCTGCACTAGACTCTTATGACAAACTCAATACAGAATTGATTCACTGAGTATCTGCATCATAAGAAGGGCACATGCATAAAATTCTAACACAGATGATGTCACAATACCTGAGACACCTCTGCAGTGAAGTCAATGCAGATTATGCTTTGGAGTGGTCATCTCCCAGCCCAGGTTAAAGCTATTATAGTGTCTCCAATGGAAATGCCATTAGACACTGTCACATGTCTGGCTGTCAGGGTTTATGACACAGTAATACAACCATCAGTCAGTATGGTAGTCCCCACCATACAAAAGTGCTTTGTCATTGCCAGTGACATGTGCCGATTGTGACAGCCTTCGAGACAAGGTCGTAACTAGACAGATAATGAACTGCTGTCTCCTTGCAACTCCAGCAGTATCAGAGGACATTATTTCAGAAACTGTGTAGTTCAATGATGAACTCATCATTCATGAGTGGTGCAGAACAATGCCCTATGGTATGCACCTCGCCTTGCACCTTCCCAAATGCCAGTGGCAGGTACACTCAGTTACCAGGTGGTATCTTGGCATCTTTACAGTAGTGATTGGAAGACCAGACACACATTTCTTCGGATTTGCACATTTACCCTTGGATTCATTTGTATAGTTGCCAGCCACCCTTCGGGTCCGGGGGTTAGAATAGGCACAAGGTATTCCTGTCTGTCGTAAGAGGTGACTAAAAGGAGTCTCACACGTTTCGGCCTTTATGTGATGGTCCCCTGTAGGCTTAGACTTCCATTTTCCCAAAGATCAAGGCAATTGCGGAAGGGCACCATGATGGTGCATAGTGTCCATTGTGCGCTTAGACCTCTCGCATCCTTCATTGATGTCGATCTGCACTTCTCCTCATTCTCCAGCTGTTGGGAGCATTTTCCTCCATCCTGTGTGCAATATCACTTTCTGCACGGTCGACGGTGTGCGCCTGATATCCAGCACAGTAGCCAGTCCGTTGTGGTGGAGCCGCCATGTACCCTGTTGGTTGTAGCCCCCTGACTACACAGGGATCGCCCTGCTGATTCCTGTGCTGTTAACTCCCCATGTATGCCAAGGAGTAGATTCCAGTCACCCTGGGGCATCAGGACTCCCGGCAATGGCCATCCTGCCAGGTGGCCTTTGCTGCAACTGGGTGGCACCCATGGGGAGGGCTCCTGGTCAGAGTAGGTGGCATCAGGGCAGATGACATGCCATGAAGAGTAGTACGTCATCTCTTACTGGTGGTCAAACACCAGCAGCCTCTAAGCGGTCAAGGTCTAACTTCAATGCTAAGAAATACAACCGTAAATCGTCACCCCCCCCCCCCCGCCCCCCCCACTACCACCACCGGCAACACCATGGGAAGAATGCCATGCTAAGGATGGCAGCGCAGCTTATTCACCCCGGTACCTCATATGTAGAAGAATTGATGGGGAATCTTTCTTGTCAATGCACCTCAGTTTTTTGGGGATCATATAGAGGAGAAGTCTGGGGAGGTGGAGGGCTTGCCCAAAATGTGGTCAGGGTCGGTCTTGATCAAAATAGCATCCTTGGCAATTCACTGGCATTACTTGTCTGTGACAAGCTGGGGGATGTTTGTTTTCCATCACTCCCCATAAGAGATTAAATATGGTCCAGCATATCATATTTCACAGGGACCTTCTTTTGCTGTCTGACGATGAGCTGTGTGCAAATTTAGAGCAATGAGGTGTCCATTTCGTCCGGGTCCAAGGGATAATCAGGTTGTCACCGGTGACTTCATTTTGGCCTTTGAGGGTGACACATTACCCGAGAGGGTCAAGCTGATGGTCCATATGTCTTCCCGTTATACTTCCAGCCTGTCTGCCAAAGTCATTGATGCTAGTTCCAATCAGCTATCTGATCACAACCAATCAGACTTCATTTGTCAGCTGAGTGAACATATTGCACACACTTGTCCTTATCAAGCATCTGTAGTTGAGTCTGCATAAGTTGATCCCTAACACGTGATATTACCTGCAAACAGTGTCAGACCATCACTACAACCACCATACAAAGGCCTATATGAAATAGTCAAAAGAGAAGCACATACTCTGTGTATACTGTGAAATGGTAAAGCTGCTATGTCAATCATCAGAACTAAATCTGTATACATATTTTTAAAAGTGCTACCTGCACTTGTGCCGAAAGAAATCGGCTCAGCTTCAGCCAGCAGTACAACCATCTGAGGTAGAACCACTGCCCAAAAGAACACCACTCACCGGATGTCGAACACACTTTCCTGCAATATTTTTGGATGACACACTGCTTCTCCGTGGGGTCTGATGTACCTCCGATTGTCAGCTGTCAAAGAGTTCACACCCAAGCTGCCAGAGGCATTCTTGTTTGACATCAGTGGTTAATTTGATCTCTCTATTTTATCTCTGTATTTTTCTCTCTATTTTTTGTGACTTTCCATGAAAGTGACAGTGTGAGAACTTCCTTGTGGATTGAGACAGATCTCGACTAGCACTATACTAGTGCTTAACTAGTTTCAAGTTCTTACAGAATATCATTTTCTGTGTTCTGTATTCATTTACAAATGTTTAATTTTCATGGCGATATGTGAGTGTTTGTATTTTGTTTGCTATTTCAGCTCATTTCCTCAAGCACAGAAACATAATTTGGTTAGTTGGTTTATTTCTTAGCTATACCAGCAACACAGTTCATGCCCATGCTCCCACTCTATGATACACTCAGTTACTTACAGTTGCAAATATTTATACATCACAAAAATATCACATTTATTGGCTAATTTACTCAAGCAGTCAAAAAAATGAAATTAACACAGTTGCTAGCTGCTAACATAAAAACTGTTGCACCAAGTTTTACTCCTTTTGATGCATGGCACGTGTCAGTTTTAATTTATAGTAAACATGTGTAATATTTCATTGCCTGTAAAGTGCTGGCAACTCACACTAAAGCTGTGAGTCATTGCCTGTACCCAGCTAACTTATGTCTGATTCTGTATGGGTGGTTTATTTGGCTATGCCACAACGTGACTGTAGAAGAGTGCAGGTGACTCCTCTTTACAAAAAGGTAAAAGACTGGATGCACATATTTACAGATCAACATCACTAGTGTCCATCTTGAAGGATCCAAGTGCACATTCTAAACTCAAGTACTACAACATTCCATAAGGAAAAGATGATACACCAAAGAATCTAAATAGATGCAGGAAAAACTGGTCATGTGAAACAGAGCTTTCTTTATTCATACACAACATCTTGCAGTTAACAAGTGCAAGTGAATAGGCAGGTTTCATCTTTGAAGATTTCTGAAAAGCTTTCAGCACTGTTCCCCATCTCGACTACTAACTAAGGTACAATCACTCAAAGTGTCTTACAGATGCTAACAGAGCCCATACATTACAGTGGATCACAAATGTTTAACAAAACTGAAAGTAACATCGGGTGTACTCCAAAGAAGAGTACTAGGAACTCTAGTATTCTCACTTTACGTAAGAGATTTACCAGATAGTATCTGCAACATTATCACATTGTTCACTGATGATACTCTTTATCTACAAGAAAGTGTTGTTGTTGGAAGGTCTCAATGAAGCACAGAAATATTTGAGTTAAATTTCCACCATGTGTAGTGATTAATAGCTCTTAGGTAAATACGAGACAATGCCTATAGCTGTGGGTGACTGGAGAGGTGAGGCATGGGAGATCTGTTTCTGTACAAGGTTGGGAGGTTAATTGTGGTCCATATCAAACCTACTAACCACCAGCAACCCTTCACTTAGACAGCTGCCACCCATTTCATACCAAGAAGTTCCTTTCATAAATCCTAGCCATCCGTGGCCGTCGCATCTGTAGTGATGAGAGTCGCTCTCAAAATATAACAAGGGTCTCACTGAGCCCTTCACAGACTTTAATTACCCTCCAGCCTTGTACAGAAACAGGTCTCCTGTGGTTTATCTCTCCAGTCACCCTCCAGTCCCACCATCCGGCCACAGCGGGACCATTCCCCTCATGACCCACTACTGAGGATTGGAGCAACTGAATCATATTCTTTGCAGGGTTTCGATTATGTCTTGCTGTGCCCTGAAATTATGTATGTCTTAACCACTATCCTTCCCACTCCTCCCACAGCGATATTTCGCCAACGACTGAATCCACACATCATCTTTGTCCATCCGTACTCAACCCTGCTCGCAACCCCTTGTCTAATGGCTATATTCCTATAACAGACCTAGATGCAAGATCTGTCCCATTCATATTCTTAGCATCACCTACTCCAATTTGGTCAGAGGCATCACCTATCTCATCAAAGACAGTGCTACATGTGAAACCAGTCATTTGATCTGCAAGCTAAGTTGCAACCACTGTGCTGTGTTCTACGTGAACATGACAACCAACAAGCTGTCTGTCCACACGAATGGCCATTGCCAAACTGTGGCCAAGAAACAGCTGAACCATCCAGTTGCTGAGCATGCTACCCAACACAATGTTCTCCATTTCAGTGACTGTTTCACAGCCCTGTGCCGTCAGGATCCTTCCTACACCACCAGCCTTTCTGAATTGCTCAGGTGAGAACTCTGCCTGCATTATATCCAACATTCCCGTAACTCTCCTGGCCTCAACCTCCGTTACTCGCTGTCCTTCATTCACCTCTCCCCTTTCTTGTTCCCACCCCTGTGCTACACAGCTGTCTATTACCTTGTACACCCACTCTCTTTTTAGTTCTCTCCTTTTCCACTCCACCCTCTCCTCCCCCCCCCCTTCCCCCCTCCCCATCTGCCCTCCATCTAACCTTCCGACTGCACCTAACTGCACTATCCTCTCCCCACCTTGTCTCTGTGTGTTCCCACAAGCAGCACTTTACCACCCCCGACACTTACCCTACTATCTCTTCCCTTCACCGCCCCGGCCTCCTCCTTACCCCCACCTCCCAGATCCCTTCTCCCATCATCTGCTGTTGCTTGCAGCCTGACTTCGGCAGCCAGAGACAATGGTCATGTAAGTGTGAGTTGTGTTTGCATGAATGTGTGTTTGTATGTTACCTAATTCAGAAGAAGGCATTTTGGTTGGAAGCTTACTTTAACAACACACATTTGGTGTGTGTTAGTCTCTGAGCAATGCCGACATAGCTTTGTTCAAATTATCTACAAAAGATTGAAAACTACTATTATTGTAAGGTAGGAAACACAATCCTGAATGTGGAAACACTCACATACACCATACCTAATGTATATTATAATATTTATCACTTTCCAAGGCTGTTGTCTGTGTTCTGTCAGAAATACACCTCTAGATTTTCCTGCAGGTATACATTGATATTATATTCTATACTGTAACTGACGTAAAATCATTTATCACTTGCAGGACTTGGTCAGCCATAATCATCAAATTTGCACGTTAACTGGTCTGCTTTTCAATTGAGAAGGTGCAGTTGCCACTGTTGAATACCTATTCAGACAGGGAGAAACATAGCTAATTATTTTTCTTTTTACATTATTCTAAAAATTTGATTGACAATATAGGAATTACAGTATTTTTCCATATGTATGCCCCAGTGTAAAAGCAAATGTTCAACATCTCTCTCAAACAGATTTCAATATTTTAACAGAAGTCAGCTCTGTTTAGTTGCTTGTTTTCCTCTTAAAAGTTTGTGGTTTGCTGTTGCCAGGAGTATCCATTTTCATGCACTCAAAAGGCTGAAAATGTTTCTCTTCCTGTATTTATTTGCAGGCCACCAAATTTATTTTCACCCAGAATTTCATTTTTGTTAATGTTGTTCAAGATTGTTTGTAATATCTCTCATATCAAATCTGTTGCATGCAAAATGAGCTGTCTTTCAGCAAATAAGGTCATTACAACTGTGTGCCAGACTGAGACTCAAACTCAGAACCTTTGCCTTTCGCGGGCTCTGGTAGAGCACTTGCCCGCGAAAGGCAAATGCCCTGAGTTTGAGTCTCGGTCCGGCACACAGTTTGAATCTCCCAGGAAGTTTCATATCAGTGCACATTCACACACTGCTGCAGAGTGAAAATTTCATTCTGGAAACATCCCCCAGGGTGTGGTTAAGTCATGTCTCCGCAATATCCGTTCTTCCAGGAGTACTAGTTCAGTAAAGTATGCAGAAGAGCTTCTGTGAAGTTTAGAAGGTCGGAGGCGAGGTACTGGCAGAATTAAAACTGTGAGGATGGATCGTGAGTCGTGCTTGGGTAGCTCAGATGGTAGAGCACTTGCCTACAAAAGGCAAAGGTCCCGAGTTCAAATCTCGGTGAATCACACTGTTTTAACCTGCCAGAGAGTTTCATATCAGTGCACACTCAGCTGCAGAGTGAAAATTTCATGCTGGCAAGGTCATTACAATGCATATTTTCTTGGGGAAAATTTGCCCTTCTCCTTAAAGCCCCAAAATAATTCAGTCGTATATGAGGGTGAGTCAAATGAAAAGCTTAAATTTGTAATAACAAATCGAAATTTCGCATTGTTATCCAGTAAGTTGGTTAGCTTGCTACAAACAGCGTGCAGAATTTCCTGTAGGTGGCAGCATAGTGCAGATTGACACATACCGTCACAGTATCAGTATAAAGATGGCCACCCCTCTTGTGATTTGCACCAGGGAAGAGCAGTGTTCTGTTATTCAGTTTGTGCGTAGTGAAGGTGTGAAACCTATTGAAATTAATCGACGAATGAAGGTTCAGTAAGGTGATGCATGTTTTCACAGCAGCAAGTATACAAATGGAGTAGGAAGTTCGCAATTGGTGTGAGTTCAGTGGAAGATGCTCCTCATCCAGGTCAGGCACAAGGAGTTGTGACTCCACAGAACATTGCAGCAGTTGAAGCTGTAGTGAAGGAAAATCGCCAAGTGACACTGAATGACATTGCAGCATGTTTACAGATTCGTCGTGGGTCAGCGCACCACATTGTGCATGATGTGCTCCAGTTTCACAAAGTGTCTGCAAGATGGGTGCCACGGCAGCTGACTCCTGAAATGGGAGAATGACTAGTTGATGTTTGTGAAGAACTTCTTCAGCACTTTGAACGAGAAGGTGATGGCTTCCTTGCAAGAATCATTACTGGGGATGAAACCTGGGTTCACTTCCACCAACCGGAAACAGAGGGTGAGCATGAAATGGCGCCATTCCTCATCACCAAAACTAAAGAAGTTTCTAACAGAACCATCAGCAGCGAAGGTTATGCTGACTCTTTTGGGATGAAAAGGCATCATTTTGGAGCATTACATCCCTAGACCACCCCCCATGAACCATGGACCTTGTCGTTGGTGGGGAGGCTTGCGTGCCTCAGCGATATAGATAGCCATACCGTAGGTACAACCACAATGGAGGGGTATCTGTTGAGAGGCCAGACAAACGTGTGGTTCCTGAAGAGGGACAGCTGCCTTTTCAGTAGTTGCAAGGGCAACAGTCTGCATGATTGACTGATCTGGCCTTGTAACAATAACCAAAACAGCCTTGCTGTGCTGGTACTGCAAACGGCTGAAAGCAAGGGGAAACTACAGCCGTAATTTTTCCCGAAGGCATGTGCAGCTTTACTGCATGATTAAATGATGATGGCATCGTCTTGGGTAAAATATTCCGGATGTAAAATAGTCCCCCATTCAGATCTCCGGGTGGGGACTACTCAAGAGGATGCCATTATCAAGAGAAAGAAAACTGGCGTTCTACGGATTGGAGCGTGGAATGTCAGATCCCTTAATCGGGCAGGTAGGTTAGAAAATTTAAAAAGGGAAATGGATAGGTTAAAGTTAGATATAGTGGAAATTAGTGAAGTTCGGTGGCAGGAGGAACAAGCCTTCTGGTCAGGTGACAACAGGGTTATAAACACAAAATCAAATAGGGCTAATGCAGGAGTAGGTTTAATAATGAATAAGAAAATAGAAATGCGGGTAAGCTACTGCAAACAGCATATTGAATGCATTATTGTGGCCAATATAGATACGAAACCCACACCTACTACAGTAGTACAAGTTTATATGCCAACTAGCTCTGCAGATGACGAAGAAATTGCAGAAATATATGATGAAATGAAAGAAATTATTCGGATAGTGAAGGGAGACGAAAATTTAATAGTCATGGGTGACTGGAATTCGAGTGTAGGAAAAGGGAGAGAAGGAAACGTAGTAGGTGAATATGGATTGGGGTTAAGAAATGAAAGAGGAGTCCGCCTGGTAGAATTTTGCACAGAGCACAACTTAATCATAGCTAACACTTGGTTCAAGAATCATAAAAGAAGGTTGTATACATGGAAGAACCCTGGAGATACTAAAAGGTATCAGATAGATTATATAATGGTAAGACAGAGATTTAGGAACCAGGTTTTTAATTGTAAGACATTTCCAGGGGCAGATGTGGACTCTGGCCACAATCTATTGGTTATGAACTGTAGACTAAAACTGAAGAAACTGCAAAAAGGTGGGAATTTAAGGAGATGGGACCTGGATAAACTGATTAAACCAGAGGTTGTACAGAGTTTCAGGGAGAGCATAAAGGAGCAATTGACAGGATTGGGGAAAGAAATACAGTAGAAGAAGAAGGGTAGCTTTGAGGGATGAAATAGTGAAGGCAGCAGAGGATCAAGTAGAAATCCTTGGGTAACAGAAGAAATATTGAATTTAATTGATGAAAGGAGAAAATATAAAAATGCAGTAAATGAAGCAGGCAAAAAGGAATACAAACGTCTCAAAAATGAGATCGACAGGAAGTGCAAAATGGCTAATCAGGGATGGCTAGAGGACAAATGTAAGGGTGTAGAGGCTTACCTCACTAGTGGTAAGAAAGATACTGCCTACAGGAAAATTAAAGAGACCTTTGGAGATAAGATAACCACTTGTATGAATATCAAGAGCTCAGATGGAAACCCAGTTCTAAGCAAAGAAGAGAAAGCAGAAAGGTGGAAGGAGTATGTAGAGGGTCTATACAAGGGCGATGTACTTGAGGACAATATTATGGAAATGGAAGAGGATGTAGATGAAGATGAAATGGGAGATACGATACTGCATAAAGAGTATGACAGAGCACTAAAAGACCTGAGTCGAAACAAGGCCCTCGGAGTAGACAACATTCCATTGGAACTACTGACGGCCTTGGGAGAGCCAATCCTGACAAAACTGTACCATCTGGTGAGCAAGATGTATGAAACATGCGAAATACCCTCAGACTTCAAGAAGAATATAATAATTCCAATCCCAAAGAAAGCAGGTGTTGACAGATGTGAAAATTACCGAACAATCAGTTTAATAAGTCACAGCTGCAAAATACTAACACAGATTCTTTACAGACGAATGGAAAAACTAGTAGAAGCCGAACTCTGGGAAGATCAGTTTGGATTCTGTACAAATACTGGAACACGTGTGGCAATACTGACCTTACGACTTATCTTAGAAGAAAGATTAAGGAAAGGCAAACCTACGTTTCTAGCATTTGTAGACTTAGAGAAAGCTTTTGACAACGTTGATTGGAATACTCTCTTTCAAATTCTGAAGGTGGCAGGGGTAAAATACAGGGAGCGAAAGGCTATTTACAATTTTTACAGAAACCAGATGGCACTTATAAAGAGTCGAGGGACATGAAAGGGAAGCAGTGGTTGGGAAGGGAGTAAGACAGGGTTGCAGCCTCTCCCTGATGTTATTCAGTCTGTATATTTAGCAAGCAGTAAGGGAAACAAAAGAAAAATTCGGTTAGGTATTAAAATCCATGGAGAAGAAATAAAAACTTTTAGGTTCACCGATGACATTGTAATTCTGTCAGAGACAGCAAAGGACTTGGAAGAGCAGTTGAACGGAATGGACAGTGTCTTGAAAGGAGTATATAAGATGAACATCAACAAAAGCAAAACGAGGATAATGGAATGTAGTCGAATTAAGTCAGGTGATGCTGAGGGAATTAGATTAGGAAATGAGACACTTAAAGTAGTAAAGGAGTTTTGCTATTTGGGGAGCAAAATAACTGATGATGGTCGAAGTAGAGAGGATATAAAATGTAGACTGGCAATGGCAAGGAAAGTGTTTCTGAAGAAGAGAGATTTGTTAACATAGAGTATAGATTTAAGTGTCAGAAAGTCATTTCTGAAAGTATTTGTATGGAGTGTAGCCATGTATGGAAGTGAAACATGGACGATAAATAGTTTGGACAACAAGAGAATAGAAGCTTTCGAAATGTGGTGCTATAGAAGAATGCTGAAGATTAGATGGGTAGATCACATAACTAATGAGGAAGAATTGAATAGAATTGGGGAGAAGAGAAGTTTGTGGCACAACTTGACCAGAAGAAGGGATTGGTTGGTGGTGCATATTCTGAGGCATCAAGGGATCACCAATTTAGTATTGGAGGGCAGCGTGGAGGGTAAAAATCGTAGAGTGAGACCAATAGATGAATACACTAAGCAGATTCAGAAGGATGTAGGTTGCAGTAGGTACTGGGAGATGAAGCAGCTTGCACAGAATAGGGTAGCATGGAGAGCTGCATCAAACCAGTCTCAGGACTGAAGACAACAACAACACATCCCTAGAGGGACCACTGTCATCAGTGCATCATATACAAATCTCCTAAAAAATCATCTGCGACCTGCAATCAAATCAAAGTGATGTGGATTGCTGTCAGTAGGTGTCCTTTTGCAACATGACAATGCAAGGCCCCACACTGCCCGTACAACAGATTCAACCATCACAGACCTGCATTTTAAGTGTCTTCCTCATCCACCATACAAACCAGACCTTGCCCGAAGTGATTTCCATAGTTTTGGACCACTCAGAGACACAATGGGAGGAAAGAAGTTCTGTTCTGATGAAAAGTTACTCCACACGGTGCATGAGTGGTTGCGCAGACTACCAAAAGAATTTTTTTCTGAAGGAATTTATGCACTTTGTAAGTGCTGGAGGACTTGCATTGAGCATGGGGGAGATTATGTTGAAAAGTGATGCAGCTTTGTACCACTTCTGCACAATAAATAATATTTTAAAAAATATTTAAGGTTTTCATTTGGCTCACCCTCTTAGTAATGAAACACCAATGCCTACCTAAAGAAGATTAGTACTTCAACAACTTAATACAGCTTTCAACTCAATTAGATAAATGAAGAATTTTGGATATATTGTTGTAGAAAGTCACGTAAAGGCCACTCCACAATAGTCACTATTGGGGAGCTTACACCAACTTAATAACATTTGTATGCTTTGATTAATTTGTTTTAATCACTGCAAACTATTGCCAATTAAATGTATCTCATCAGTTCCAAACAACCAAATTACATTATCCAAACCAAAGTAAGGAAACCACCACACATGCAAGTGGTGCCAGTATGTACATTGTTTCTGTCCTTGAATTTCCATTATTATTAGTAACAACTTATACCTTTTGAAAATTAGTTTCAAATTTTTTTTATAATAACTTGGTCAAAAAAATTTTAAAAATTTATGATCTAAAAGTTCTTTCACCTACAGCTGAATCGTAATTAAAATATTTTCATGAAGTGTTTTGTTTCTTCTTAGTAAGAACCAAAATTGTTGTTACAACCAGATGCGTTATGATTCCAGGCCTGTGCTGATATTCTGTGTGACAACTTACTTTGTTATGATGGGGATTCTTACATTATATACAACATACAAAGAGAAAGGTATCTTTGTAGTTGCCATCCAGAAAACAAATTCTGGTCAAGAAAATGTGTGGGAAGCAAGTTCATACTTGAAGAAGTAAGTATAAAATATAAATTTTTAATGAAATTACACATCATTCATGTTGAACATATATAGGAAGCTAATTAACACCTAGTATCCTACCTAAATACACTTGCATCTTTCACTATATGCATAGGTGTGTTAGTAATGTAATTATGTTTACTTTGTGCATAAGAAATAACTCTGCATGTGTACTAGCCATCAGTTGCAACCGACAGTGCAGCGGTTAGAGGAGTGGGCTGCAAAGACAGATTTTCAGTTTTCTGCAGACAGTGTGCGTGAGTGTTCATTTTAATCATTTTCATCATATTTTCAATTTACCTGCCTGCATATAGGGACACCGTCGTACATTTTAGAGACTCAGCTCGGTGAGGTTCTTGGGCCTCATTTTTTACTCTAAATTGTCATGGTTGCCACACCTGAGATACCTGAAAGTCAGGTCTTTCAAAGCACTAAACATCATAAAGTACCTTAGCCACAGGTCTTGGGGAGCAGTCAGGGCACGTCAGCTCCAGTTTTATAGGGCTTTTGTGTGTTTGTGGCTGGAATGTGGGTGCACAGTGTATGAATCGACAACGGCTTCTTATTTGAAGTTCATTGACACTGTGCACCCTGAGGGGATTCGGCTGGCCAAGGCTGCTTATAGAACCAGTCCCATGCCCAGTCTCTTTCCTGAGGGTGTGGAGCCATCTTTTACCATCTAGCACAAACTCCTCATGGTGCATCAAGCATGTAACTTTCTCGCAGCTCTGACTTCAACCACATACCACACTGTTTCTCATCCACCTCTGAAATGCCTTTTCTCCATCTGTCCACAATGCCTTTTGGGATCCGTGTGCGGTGTGTGCTGAAGTCATTCTATGTGGAGCATGTACAACCTCAGATCCAGGCTGGTTGCTTCAGAGGGCTGGAGTGACTTAGATTTAGTGCAGTACAAGAGAGATTGCACTCCTTTTGTTTTAATGCAATATTTTGTAACATTTTAAATGAGCACCACAACTATGTAGCTGCCTTTGCGAATGGGCCTAAGCAGGGGGACTCCATTGGATGCTCTTGTTGTTTTCTCAATTTGTGTCCTCATGGTCCAACTGCCTCAAGAATTTAGTGTCTTTGCTGCAGAATTGTATGTGGTATTGCCTCCATGGAGTAGATGAGATGTTCTTCAAGTGCTAAATTTCTTGTCTGTTCCAATTCTCTGAGTGCCCTTCACTCTATGCAGTATTTTTACCCAGCAGGTAAAGTAACCCAGGATGCCTTCCTCGAGCTATGAGGACAGGAGATGATGATGTCTTTCTACTGGGTACCAGGTGCATGGGTAGCGTGGGAAATGAAAGGCCGGATCTAGCAGCCAAGGTGGCATGTCGTGATTCTCAGTTCTTTCAGTGTGCCATCCCCCTGCATGCTCTCACCTCACTGTTGAGGTACAAAGTCATGTGTCAATGGGGAGATGAGTGGCTGGAAGTGACCGACAATAAGCTCCATGTAGTAAAGCCCACAACTCAGCCGTGGCATCTCTCCTTCCAGCCACGTTGACGGGATGAGGTCCTTCTTGCTCCTCCTCACATAGGCCACAGCCGTAAGACACTTGGCTTCTTACATCAGCGAGAGGACCCTCCAGTGTGTAGCACTTGTGGTGTACAGATAACTTTGTGCCACATTTTATTGGACTGTGCTTTATTTTCTGACTAGCAGGCCGCTATGGATTTGCCAACAGATCTACCCTCTATTCTAAGTAAAGTTCAAACAAATGTAATTCAAGTTTTAAAGTTTTGTGAATTGTCCAATATTTTTCCAAACATTTTAGGCAAATAACTTTAATGTGTTCTCAGGGTGACTGGATCAGCCATGTTTTCTTGTTAAGTGGCCAGTCAGTCACATTACCCTGTGCCTTTGTTTTGGTTCATTTGTCATTTTATTTGTGTTTTAATTTCCTGTGTAGCACATTTTAGTATTTCTTTGTTTTTTAACTGCATATGTTAACATTTAGTTCTTTTATCCACATTTGCTTCTTTTAATGTGTGTAAGTGTGCTGATAACCTTGCCACTGGGTGCCCATAAGCTCCAAAGAAACAGCCCACACACACACACACACACACACACACACACACACACACACATACACACACCTACCTGCAGTTCCCAGAGTCTTGCAAACATTGTGAGTCCCCAGAGATTATCAAATGCCAAAGCATTTTCAATAAGTGTGGCCATTACATGCTTACAGCTGACATTATGTGCTAATTTGATGCCCAATTAATTGCATCATTAATCAACTTATTTTCATAGTCACTCAACACTATTTTAGTTGGAGCTTGGCCTTTAAATCTTTCCACGTAATTTCCATTACTGCGTCACGTCTGCCCATGTTCAGCCAGAGGACCCATATTGGTGTGGGCTGAGTCTTAGGAGCCATCTGTGAGCCTGTAATTGGTTACACAGAAGCTGCTTCTGGGTTTTAGCCAAGGTGTTCCTCAGTCAAATTGGCCTTTGTGGTGTAGGATTGGCTGATTCTTTGTCTTTCAGTTTCTTGAAGATTATTGTGTTTGCTAACTTCCAGAATAGTGGTACTTGTCCCAGCCTTAGAGCTTCATTTATTAAATGTGTTAAAATGGGCTAATCTATTGTGCTACTCATTTAAGGGTCTGTAAGTGAATGCTGTCTAGGTCTGGTGCATTTTTAATTTTCCTAAGGCTAGTGCCACTTTTTCCTTTTCGAAGGAGCAGATGACAGTCTCTGTTGGATAGTCTATCTCTGTTAGCTCCTAAATTGGTGTTGTATGGATTGTCTGTGTTTTGATTGTCATCGGGTAGGAACTTATAAAACAGAAATTCCCCTGTACATCTCCATCCCTGTGTGAAGGTTCTGTCATCCCATCTAAGTCTGACTAGTAAAAATGGTATTTTTGCTCTCTCCATCATCAGTTTGTACAGTGCTTCCCATGTGTTGTCACTTAATTGGGTTTGTACATACTCGTCCCAATGTCTTCTCCTCACTTTCAGTAGCAGTACCTAATATTCTGCCTTTGGCTCTCTGAACTCCCTGTAGCATTTGCTGCCCCCTGGTAGTATCTGCCTGTGGTTCTCAAATTCCTTTTGAGTCTGCTAGGTTCATTTAACCATGATACATTTCTTTTACTCTTACCTACTATTTTTGGGATTCCAGTACCTTGTGCTTCTTGCAATGTCTCTGTCAGTAAATGTATCTTATAACCAATGCTTCCTTCAATCCGGGAAAAATCATGCAGTCCTAAAAATTCCTGTAATTTCTGCCAGTCTACTTTACCAAACAGAAATGTCTTGTTGTGTGTTCTTGTATCGTGTGTGTGGCAATACTTGTGATTATGACATTATGATTTCTGTATTTAGCTGTGTCAATACCTCCTATTTTATATTTGCTATTGTAAAGTCAGTATTTTATTTTACTCCCACCCTCTTGCTACATGTGTGGGGTTCTCTCTCCCTGTTAACTACATATAGGTTATTCATGTGTATGTTGTCGTAACTGGATTGCCCTGTGTGTCTGTCTGTGGTGAGTCCCACAGTGTTGAATATGTGTTGACTTATGCAATGATGATTTAACTTTTTATGTCGTGCACCTTATTCAAGTGCATGTATCTGTTCTCCACTCCGATGGATCTCAGCAAAGAACTGCACATAAATTTGCAAAATTACCTATGTAATGTTCCTTGTGTGCATTTCTACCATAACTGTGTGGTCAGAGCATAGTAGTTAGATGTTTTTTCACTGGCTGCTGGTTGCAGCTTTTGGATCAGTGGCCATTTGATCACTGTTGGGGTGCTTGCAATGCCAATCAGCTATGTGCTCCTTGTGTGCAGTTTCTGTGAGCACAGCACATCACATCCACACATTCCTTGTTGTGACCTTTTACAGCTCTGTGTTCATAACAGTGCTTCCCATAGCATTTAGTTGGAACAGCTTCATGGGCATTTGGTAAAAACGAAGCACTTCATACCCATCTTGGTCAGATCAAAGACTTACACAGGTCTCTGTACACTTGATCAAAGTTGAATCCTACCGATATCCACAAACGTGCTACCCTGCGAATTCTAGCAGTCCACAAGGATTATTTAGAGATTTTTGATCTTAAAGATCATTTGTTCTGATTGTTCACTAGAAGAAAATCATA